>NC_141878.1:2402500-3146666 GCF_056163025.1 Triticum urartu | reverse complement strand
ATTTGTATAAGCAACGCCGTCCGCCACCTTCAAGGATATGTTCTTAATTTTGAAGTGTAGCTCGCAGTTAGTGTTCTCCGCGATGTCATCCACGGGGTATCTATCCAGCATTGCGTCAAACGGGGCGGAACCCACGCTGCTTCTCGGCATGGATGGGGCGGTGGTATCCAATGTTGGATCATCCGCTAGCTGCTGCAACTGCTGAGACCCCCTTTGCTGGCTAAGTGAGTCGATCTGCTCCTGCTGCCAATGGAATTTGATTGCCAAGTCTGCATGCACTGATTCTAGGCCTTGAAGGCGTTCATAGTCGAGCTTCCTCTGCTCCTCCTCCATCTTCCTCTTCTTCTCCTCCACAATCTTCTTTCTCGCATGGGTTCTGTAGTCGGTGTTCCAGTCCGAAAACCCCTCATACCACGAAATAGCACCCATGCCTCGTGTTCTTCCCGGGTGTTCAGGATTTCCCAGGGCACGTGTAAGCTCGTCGTTCTCTCTGTTGGGCTCGAACAACCTGGATCGAGCCTCTTCTATTGCAACAAGTAGCTTATCTTCGGCTCCGTCCAGACATGCCTTCTTGGAAACTTTGCCTGTCTTCGGGTCCAACTCCCCCCCATGCACCTGGGGGGCCAGCTCAATGTTTCTGGAGTGACACTTGCATCCAACATCTCTTTCTCAGACTTATCCCACTTAGGCATTCCCACCGCATAGCCACCTGGCCCTAGCTTATGGAACTTATCCTTTTTTGCGGCATTGGCCTTGTTTATTCTTGACCGTTCCTTAGATACTTCTGAATCCTTGAATTTCACGAAATCGTCCCAATGAGCACTTTGATTCTCTAGTGTTCCCTCGAATACTGGAGTCTTCCTTCCTCCCTTGACGTACTTGTCCCATTCACGATTCTTGTGGTTCTTGAATGCAACCGCCATCTTCCTAAGAGCAGCGTCCTTGACATTCTGCACATCTGCTTCTGTGAAATGATCTGGTAGGGTGAAATGTTCCATGAGAGTATCCCAAAGCAGACTTTTTTGTCTGTCGTCGACAAAAGTAAGATCTGGACGTGGCTTTGCTGGCTCTCTCAATTCTTGAAGGGAGATCGGGAGTTGGTCCTTCACAAGAACTCCGCACTGGCGAACGAACTTGTACGCAATCTTCTTAGGCGCTAATGGTTCGCCATTAGGTTTGATTGCCTCGATATTAAAATGTACGCCCTCCTTCAACTTGGCCTCGTTTTGTCCTGTTGCCTGAAGATTTGCTCGATCCGGATGGCTGAAAGAAGAATGATCGATTCGTTAATATATCTTCAACTCGTTTAAAACATGTGATGATCACCAAATGCCTGCTTATATAAATATATATACCTCTCCGGTGTTGTCATAATCGTAGTTCATGACTTCATCAATTAGGTCATCGCGATCGAATATCATATCACCCTCTCCGGTGTTTTTTAGAAATTCAGAGCCGTCATAATCTTCTTCACTCTGATCATCATCTGGCCCACGTATTATATCGAACATGGTCTGTTCTTCCTCTCTGTCGGTATTGTCCGCCATAGCTTTTATTTAACTATGCTAAAAGAAATATAAAACAATTTAGTATTCAAATTACATCGTCTCTAATAATAGATATAATCTCGAATACATCGTCTCGAATAATAGATATAATCTCGAATACATCGTCTCGAATAATAGTTATAATCTCGAATACATCGTCTCGAATAATAGATATAATCTCGAATACATCGTCTCGAATAACAGATATAATCTCGAATACATCATCTTGAATAATAGATATAATCTCGAATACACCGTCTCGAATAATATATAATCTCGAATACATCGTCTTGAATATTATATATCGAGTACATCACTGGCTAGGTAGCTAATAAAGATCGAATACTACAGAAGAATCTAGGACACTCGCGGTTCCTGCGGCGCGGGCGGTGGACACCCCAAGAGAAGGAACCCTCACAGGATCATAGCTGAAGTGAGATCCCTGAAGAAACTACCAGGTATTGGAGAACCTGCCGCCCTCTAACGCAACCATGTAGCAATGGACGTGCTCGTCCTCCTCCCTGACACGGCGACGTACCACCTTCGGCGGGGCCGGCTCCCTCCGTACCGAAACTGGCCCACGCGAACGCCACCAAATGAGATCAAGGTCGACGACGGGACCCGGGGCCTGGTTCCTCATCAAGCGGCGCGCCCCTCCAGGCAGCACCTCCCAGTGCCAGCCCGGCGGAGCCCAGTCCCGGACATGGGTCAGTCGGACGTCGTCGCGGACGGGTCGACGGCGAGGATGAGGGCCGGGCATCGTCGAGGACAAATACTAGCTATATGCCCGCAAAAAGTAACATTTTTAATGATTGGATTTTGATAACTAAAATTTCTAACATTTCTATATAACAAACATTTCTAATAGTTCTAGAACTAAAAAAAAGAAAAATTTCTAACTTTTTTATAACTATTTCTATAACTAAAAAACAGAAAAATTTCTAACAATTCTAACATTTCTAACTATTCTAACAATTCTAATATTTCTAACTATTCTAAAAATTCTAACATTTATAACTATTTCTAAAAAACAGAAAAATTTCTAACAATTTCTAAAAAACAGAAAAATTTCTATAAATTCTAACTTTTTTATAACTATTTCTATAACTAAAAAATAGAAAAATTTCTAACAATTCTAACATTTCTAACTATTCTAACAATTCTAACATTTCTAACTATTTCTAAAAAACAGAAAAATTTCTAACAATTTCTAGAAAACAGAAAAATTTCTAACTATTTGTATAACTAAAAAACAAAAAATGTATGTGTGTGTGTGCGCTCACCGGCGAGGCGAGAGGCGACGGGGGGGGGGGGGGGGCGGCGACGGGCGCGGCGACGACGGGGATGACGACGATGGGGACAGGGACGGGGCGGCAATGACGGGGACGGGGACGGACGGGCCGGGGCAGCGACGACGGGGATGGGGACGACGTGGGATGGGCCAGGACGGGCCGGCGGTGACGACAGGGACGACGGGGCGGCGACGACGGGGATGGGGCGGCGACGAGGGATGGAGACGTACGGGGGCGGCGGGCGACGGTGCAGAGGAGAAGAAGTAGATGAGAAACTGAAATTTTCATAAGTGTTGTTTATATAGGTGGGGCCTTCAGTACCGGTTGGAGCCACCAACCGGTACTAAAGGCCTGTTTTGGCCAGGCCAAGCGGCGGGAAGCGACCCCGTTTAGTACCGGGTGGTGGCTCCAACCGGTACTAAAGGCCCCCCCTTTAGTACCGGTTGGTGCCACGACCAGGTACTAAAGGGGGTGCGCTGGCGCAGGTGCGGTGCGCAAGTTTAGTCCCACCTCGCTAGCCGAGGGGCGACCGCACTGGTTTATAAACCCCCGTGCGGTAGCTCTCTCGAGCTCCTCTCCAAAGCAGGCCTACTGGGCCTACATGTTCTGTGCTGCCCTGTTGGCCTACTAGGCCTTTGCGGGCCTGCATCCTGGCCCAACAACAACAGGTTGGGTTTCTAGTCGTATGCACGCCGCTCTGGCCTAGTAGGCGGGTTTTTTTATTTTTTTTGCTTTATTTTTTTGAGTTGTTTTTTTTGTGTATTTAGAGTTTCGTTGTGAATATTTTTGCTTTAGGTACAAAAAATTACAAACTTTCTGTTAGTGCCCGTAGTTTTCAAATTTGAATAGTTTAAATTTGGAATTATTTGAAATTAGTGTGAATCACTAGTTTGTGAATAACTTAACTTTAAAAATCAGTAAAGGCTTGAAAGAATTTGTTTGCACATAAAATTTCTTCGTGTTTCAAATGCCAAAACACATAATTAACTACCCTAACTATTACAGAGATTCCCTTCTGGGTGTGAAACACAGAAGAAAGTGATGATAGTGAAGCCGATCACATCCCAGATCTTTGGGTGTGAAACTTTTTCTTCGCGTGTGTCCCTTTGCGCCGTAACCATGGAAAATCTTCATCATTTAACGGGATGCTCGGGTCAATATTCACTGTGAATGGAGCAATTTCATCAAACTTTTCATAATCTTCTGACTTGTCTGTCTTGTCATCCACTCCCGTGATGCTTCTCTTCCCAGAAAGAACTATGCGCCGCTTTGGCTCATCGTACGATGCATTCGCTTCCTTATCTTCTCTTTTTCTTGGCTTGGTAGACATGTCCTTCACATAGAAAACCTGTGCCACATCATTGGCTAGGACGAATGGTTCGTCTGCATACGCAAGATTGTTGAGATCCACTGTTGTCATTCCGTACTGCGGGTCTTCCATTACCCCGCTTCGTGTCATATTGACCCATTTGCACCGAAACAAAGGGACCTTCAAAACACGTCGATAGTCAAGTTCCCATATGTCTTGTATATAACCATAATATGTTTCCTTTCCCGTCTTTGTTTCTGCATCAAAGCGGACACCACTATTTTGGTTGGTGCTCTTCTTATCTTGGGCGATCGTGTAAAATGTATTACCATTTATCTCGTACCCTTTGAAAGTCATTATATTCGAAGATGGTAACTGGGACAGCAAGTACAGGTCATCTTCAATAGAGGTGTCATGCATGGTACGTGTCTGCAACCAGCTGGCGAAACTCCTGGTTTGTTCACGTGTAATCCAGTCATCAGACCACTCCGGGTGTTTGGAGCGTAGCAAATTCTTGCGTTCATCCATATACGGAGCCACCAAGGCGGAATTCTGTAGAACTGTGTAGTGTGCTTCAGTGAGAGAATGTCCGTCCATACATATTATTTGTTCCCCTCCTAGCGTGCCTTTTCCATCCAGTCGGCCCTTATGCCGCAATTCAGGAACACCAATCGGCTTAAGGTCAGGAATAAAGTCAATACAAAACTCAATGACCTCCTCATTTTGACGGCCCTTGGAGATGCTTCCTTCTGGCCTAGCACGGTTATGAACATATTTCTTTATGACTCCCAAGAACCTCTCAAAGGGCAACATATTGTGTAGAAATACAGGACCCAAAACGTTAATCTCTTCGCATAGGTGAACTAAGACGTGCGTCATGATGTTGAAGAAGGATGGTGGGAACACCAACTCGAAACTGACAAGACATTGCACCAAATCATTCTCTAACCTTGGTATGATTTCTGGATCGATTACCTTCTGAGAGATTGCATTGAGAAATGCACATAGCTTCACAATGGCTAATCGAACGTTTTTCGGTAGAAGCCCCCTCAATGCAACCGGAAGCAGTTGCGTCATAATCACGTGGCAGTCATGAGACTTTAGGTTCCTGAACTTTTTCTCTACCATGTTTATTATTCCCTTTATATTCGAGGAGAAGCCAGACGGTACCTTAATACTGAGCAGGCATTCAAAGAAGATTTCCTTCTCTTCTTTGGTAAGAGCGTAGCTTGCATGACCCTGATGTATGCCGTCTTTTCCGTGCATACGTTGCTGGTCCTCTCGTGTCTCAGGTGTATCTTTTGTCTTCCCATACACGCCCAAGAAGCCAAGCAGGGTCACACAAAGATTCTTCGTCACATGCATCACGTTGATTGCGGAGCGGACCTCTAGGTCTTTCCAATAGGGCAGGTCCCAAAATATAGATTTCTTCTTCCACATGGGTGCGCGTCCGTCAGCGTCATTCGGAACAGGTTGTCCACCAGGACCCTTTCCAAAGACCACCTTCAAATCCTTGACCATATCATGTACATCAGCACCAGTACGGTGGCGAGGCTTCATCCGGTGATCCGCCTCACCTTTGAAATGCTTGCCTTTCTTTCTTACGGGATGCCTGCTCGGAAGAAATTGACGATGTCCCAGGTACACATTCTTCTTACAATTAGCCAAATATATACTGTTGGTATCGTCCAAACAGCGCGTGCATGCGCGGTATCCCTTGTTTGTCTGTCTTGAAAGGTTACTGAGAGCAGGCCAATCATTGATGGTCACGAACAGCAACGCCTTTCGGTCAAATTCTTCCCCCATGTGCTCATCCCACGCACGTACACCTGTTCCATTCCACAGTTGTAAGAGTTCTTCCACTAATGGCCTTAGGTACACATCAATGTCGTTGCCGGGTTGCTTAGGGCCTTGGATGAGCACTGGCATCATAATGAACTTCCGCTTCATGCACAACCAAGGAGGAAGGTTATACAAATATAGAGTCACAGGCCAGGTGCTATGGTTGCTGCTCTGCTCCCCAAAAGGATTAATGCCATCTGCGCTTAAACCAAACCATATGCTCATTGTGTCATCTGCAAACTCCTTCCCGTACTTTCTTTCGATTTTTCTCCACTACGTCCCGTCAGCGGGTACTCTCAACTTTCCGTCTTTCTTACGGTCTTCTCTGTGCCATTGCATCGCCTTGGCATGCTCTTTCTTTTGGAACAAACGTTTCAACCGTGGTATTATAGGAGCATACCACATCACCTTGGCAGGAATCTTCTTCCTGGGGCGCTCGCCCTCGACATCACCAGGGTCATCGCGGCTGATCTTATAGCGCAAAGCACCACATACCGGGCAAGCGTTCAAATCCTCGTACTCACCGCGGTAGTGGATGCAATCATTAGGGCATGCATGTATCTTCTGCACCTGTAAGCCTAGAGGGCAGATAGCCTTCTTTGCTTCGTACGTACTCTTGGGCAATTCGTTGTCCTTTGGAAGCATATCCTTTATCATTACCAGCAACTTTCCAAATCCCTTGTCAGATACACCATTCTCTGCCTATCATTGCAGCAATTCCAGTGTGGTGCCCAGCTTTTTCTTGTCACCTACGCAATTCGGGTACAACAATTTTTTGTGATCCTCTAACATGCGCTGCAACTTCTTCTTCTCCAAATCACTTGCACAGTTTCTCTTTGCATCAGCAATGGCCCGACCTAGATCATCAACAGGCTCATCTGATGCCTCTTCTTCAGCTTCTTCCCGCATTGCCGGCTCAGCTTCTTCCCGCATTACCGGCTCAGCTTCTTCCCCCATTGTTGTATCATCGTATTCAGGGAACCCATGGCCAGGATAGCTGTCGTTGTCCTCTTCTTCTTCATTGTCTTCCATCATAACCCCTCTTTCTCCGTGCTTGGTCCAAACATTATAGTCGGGCATGAAACCGGACTTAAAAAGGTGGACGTGAATGGTTCTTGACGTAGAGTAATTGTGACCATTCTTACAGCGAGCACATGGACAAGGCATAAAACCATCCGCCCGCTTGTTTGCCTCAGCCGCAAGCAGAAAAGTATGCACGCCCTCAACGAACTGGGGAGAGCATCGGTCATCGTACATCCATTGCCGGCTCATCTTCATTACACAACACCAAATAGACCAAATTAATACAAGTTCATACATAAAGTTCATACAACACTTCAATGCAACAAACAAATAACTCTCTAGCTAAAGCATTTAAATGCAACAACAAATACGATCAAGATCGCAACTAAGGTAACAATGGATCCAACAGCATAATGATACCAAGCCTCACTATCGATGGCATATTTTCTAATCTTTCTAATCATCAAGCGCATTTTATCCATCTTTATCTTGTGATCATCGACGACATCGGTAACATGCAACTCCAATTCCATCTTCTCCCCCTCAATTCTTTTCAATTTTTCTTTCAAGTACTCGTTTTCTCTTTCAACTAAATTTAACCTCTCGACAATAGGGTCGGTTGGAATTTCTGGTTCACATACCTCCTAGAAAAAATTGCATATAAATCAAATACTAGCACATATATATATATATATATATATATATATATATCCTCCCAAATTACTAAACTCACAAATTAATCACTATATAAAGCATTGCAAGAGCTAATCTAGCAACGAGAGATGAAAGGACAAAGTTGCTAACCTTTGTGATCATTTGAATGGATGGGGGCTTTCAAATCTTGACAAATTTTGGGCAAAATGTGTGATGAGTTCGAGAGGAAAAGGGGAAGAACAGAGAGGAGAGGGGAAAGGGGAAGAACAGAACAAGCTCGGGTGGACGAAGGGTTTATGTAGGATGACCTTTAGTACCGGTTAGTGCCAAGAACCGGTACTAAAGGGGCTGGAGGGGCCCCAATCTGACAACATCCTGCCACCACTCTCATTAGTACCGGTTCGTGGCACGAACCAGTGCTAAAGTTTCGCCATGAACCGGTACTAATGAAAGCGGCCCGGCTAGCCGTTGGAACCGGCACTAATGTATACATTAGTGCCGGCTCAAATACAAACCGGCACTAATGTGCTTCACGTTTGACCCTTTTTCTACTAGTGGTAGTCTCGCGGATGGCCGGACGTGAGGGCCAACGCAGCGCGACGGCGGCACTCTAGGTCGCCGGCAAGGGCGCACGGGGGCGGCGCAAGACCTAGCCAACGAAGAATCCCGAGCGACGGCCGACGGTTGAGGAAGAGACGAAGGCATAAAGCGATGCGATTGATGCGTGCGGCCGGCCGGCTTCACCTAGCGCTAGCAATCAGCCAAAGGCAATTGGGTCTCCTTTTGTTTGTTTCCTCCCTTATTTTTTTCCTACCTATTTGCTTGCTGGGCTATACATCACATGCATAGCAGATTATGGGACCCTCCCCAGGCATGGGCCCTGGGCGGTCGCCTCTCTGGCCATACGCCAGCGGAAACCCTAATTTGCCGTTCTCTGCGTCAAATAGTCGGGGTTACGCAGAGGTTATCCGCCGAGCGCTCCGGAGTGGGCTGACCTGTTTGGCGTTTAACTCATACTGGTTTTGGGAAACTTCGATGCTTT
Organism: Triticum urartu; assembly: GCF_056163025.1. Classification (NCBI taxonomy): domain Eukaryota; kingdom Viridiplantae; phylum Streptophyta; class Magnoliopsida; order Poales; family Poaceae; genus Triticum; species Triticum urartu. Next base: position 3,137,957 of record NC_141878.1, on the reverse strand, counting down.
TGTATTTCTTTTCGTCACCGGGAGCCTGCCGCCTCGTAGGGACCGAAGTTATATACTTTTGTATTTCTTTTCGTTAAACTCACAAAAAAAGTGCAGCTGACAGGATTGATCCAATGATATCTCCGTACGAAAGGAAAGAACGCAAACCACTAGGCTATCCCATCGGTTGTGATATACATGCTTTTTTACTTCTTTTATTTGTTCTGTCATTTCATGGTTTTTTCTCCTGCCGTTTTTATTCTGTTATTCTGTTTTTTTTATCTTTTTTCCTTTTTCCTAAATGCACGGATTCCTTTCAAATTCATGAACTTTTTTAAACCGATGAAGCTTCTTTTATTTGTGCTACTACTCATGAATTCTTTTAGCCACCGGTGTGGTTAATAAAAAGATCAAAAAGTTCAGCATAACTCAGACCTGAGGTGTCAACTTTGTTGTTGCTTGTAATAAATATGGGAAAAGAGCACCGTTTGAGTGGTGCATTATCTCTCCAAATATATAGCGCTTGTACTCAACCATGGACTTCTCGTGTATGATGTAAGGCCAGATTAGCTATATGAACTTTTTCAAGTAATGATATGACAGCCAGCAAAATTTCACATCAACAAGATCAAAAGGCAATGTTTCGAATGTTAGGATATGCTAAACAGGAATAGATTAAGACTGATCTAGTTTAGCTAATTATCACTACATTCTGGAATTAAGAAAAACAATATGGTGAAATATGAGAGCTTGACTTTAAATTGTGCATTAGAAACATGACAAAAAACACCCCTCTCCAATAAAAGGGAGTAGATCCATAGAGAACACACATGAGTAATTCAAATTATGAATTGGACAGAGTTTTTCATGGTTGCCCAGCATAGCAAATGAAAATAGCACCTTATTATATATTGGGTCTTCAATAGAATCGAATACATGGTCACACTATTCCTGAGATTGATGGTTTTTGAACTCTGAATAACAATAATAAGAGGAGCACAGCAGCAACTGAAAGGTTTGCTACGAACCCATAATTTGCTTGCTCCTGAGAAGATAAAACCAACATAAAACTGATTATCATCCTGCAATAATTAAAATCGAGACTCCCAGGTCCCAGCAAATTACCATGCAAAAAGGAAAAAATACTAAAACTCAAAAGGAACTGAAATTAGAATGTAACAACAAATAGTGTTCCATTATCCCATTCCATGTTCAGCACCCAAGGATTACCTCTTTTGGTTGGTCCCCCTCATCGAGGATAAGTAATGTTCAGAAGGGCTTCTTTTATCCATAATCAGGCATGCAAATTAATTTCCCTTCCCATGGAAGGATCATCGCTTTGTGAGCCTCGCCTTACCTCTAGTAGGTTGGCAAAGCATGGGTTGGCAGCCGGCGTACACCACCAAAGTCTGATAGTGGCTGAACACAGTCATTCTGTGAGAAAAAAAATAGTAAGTTGGATTTTGTCACGGAAGAGAGATAATTAACAATTATATCAGATTATGTAAAGACCCCGTGGACAGGTAAGTTGATTTAGCCGAGCGCAGTGCAGGTTCTGTTTAGATTTCTAAGCTAGATTTGCCTTGCGTTACATAGATTACCTATTTTGCGGACTGTGAATTAAGTGCTTTGTGCTTGCTGAACTTCTACTATGCAGCTAGCTTGTGTGAGTCAGAAACAATGTAACTATGCAAGTGATCTATAATTTGGAATAAGAACAGAAACATATCATATGATGGTATTACGGTTAAAGAAACCAAAGCAAGTCCCACAAAAGAACAAAGCAAGAAAAGGACTACTCCAGGAACGAGATATCAGACCAATACCAAAGCACACTATCAGCTAAACCAAAAGAAAATGTACCTGCAGGAAACTACTTTGAATTACTTAGCTTTGATGCACATCTATGTCTTGCATTTGAGGATAATGACTGAGAACAATTATGTTGAAACTAATCCAGATTAATTAGGAGTACAGAAGCAAATCTCTCGTGCTTCTCTAAAAGAAAAGTGCAGAATTTGTAGGGCAATGACATCTATTAGTCTATAGAAAAGGATATATAGAGAGGTCTGGTCACAGAGGCATCTCCATGAGCTGTCTTTACCCTCAGATATTTAAACAAACTGTTATTGCACACAATCCAACCTCAAAACAGGAGAGCAAAAGAATGCTACAGATCAGACTGGAATTTCATGGCCGGGTGAGGAGGCTACATAAAGAACACCTGTTATACCTGAGCATGGTTCAGGAGTCCCTGCCGCCTGAGGCGGCTCCCGCATCCTTGAGAGCTGTGGTGTGTGAGTGTGCTCACGTACTCGCTGGCCATGGAGACTCCCGTGTTCTCGGAAGTTGCAGCGCCCACATGAGCTCGCGTTGTCACTAGATGCGGTGGCGTCATCGTAAATCTGGACCCGCGACGAACGCCTGGAAGAAGGACGACACCGTGGTGGTAGCCGCTGGCGTCGGCACACTTGGACGTCGCCACACGAAAAACAACTGTTCATAATAATTTACCACAAACATGACAATTTGTTTGGGCACACATCACAGGCAGCTAACTACTCATAACAAACCCTAAACTCCCAAATCCTTGGGCTACTTGTGGACAAATTAATTAAGGATCACTTCATTCAAGCATTTCATATATCATAATACTCATACACGAGATAAAGAACTGTATATCAACATGGATGCGGTCACTGCTTAGGCATCCTGTCGGACATCATAAGTGCAAACCAGACATGGTGCATTCAACAGATATTTTTTAGGAGAAGTAGAGCATTGTGTAGAGTACTGCACTCAGATTAGCATAGAGATGCAGGGGTGGCGTAGTTACTGTTGGAAATATGAGCAAATTACTACGAGATTTAATCCGAATAAATAGAATATAAATCATGACTACAGTAGCAGAGATTAAACTAATCATGCGAACTAGCATAGCAGATGAACATATCACATCTAGGGCACATACTAGAAACATGAATTCTACCACGATCTCGAACAGGAAGGATAGAATCACATACGGTGCAGCGGGAGCAGCACCGCCGGTGTTGACGTTGTCGCCCATGTCGTCGAGGATGAGGTTGCCGAGGTCGGGGAAGAAGTCGTTGTTCGCGAAGTCGTCGCTGCCAGCAGTCGCGCGAGTGCGCTCCCCAAAAACCTGATCGCCCCTCTCCCGTACAGGATTACGGGAGGCGGGGTTCCGGAGGCCTGCTGTCCCTTCTCCCGGTGCACGCCGAAAGGAGGGATGGAGAAGACTTGCTTGGCAGCGCAATGATATGGAATGGTGGTGAGAAACCATACGAAATGGTGACGGCTAGGGTAGACGTCTGCCTGACTATATAGTGCGGGTCGGGCGGGTCGTGGGAGTAAACCCCATGTCCAAGTCGTTACGATCCGAAAGAATCGGAAACGGTTCGGTAATTAACACGCCCGTTAATTATTAATTAATGACTCATTATTTTTTCCCGAACAACAAAAATATGGACAACGTGCATAGCTCTATCCTCGGCTCGGCTCAATGCCGCAACCCGCGGCGCTGCGCGGCGCGTCGTGACGAGGCGTGGCGTGGCGAGGAGGAGGAGGAGCGCGCGTGTAGGTCTCCTCTTCTCATGCTCATACAAGTGGTAGAAGATCTCACCTTATAAAGAGATGCAACTCTCTCTCAACTTCCGGGGTGATACTAAACTTTAGCCTCACTCACTCCACTCACATGTGTGCATGAATGGGTCAAGAGAATTTCAGAATTTTAGTTGGGCTTTGGGCCAAAGGCCTACTAGCAAAATTCCAACAATCCCCCACAAAGTCTTATTAGCACATCTCATCATTTAGTTTCAAAACATTGTTTATATACTGGTGCTTAGTGGAGACTATGAAGTTGAAATTCCACTTAGAGATTTATGCTACACTAGATCACAACTTGAATAGTGGACTATGCCTTGAAATACAAGTTTTCTGCGAGACTAGTTTCACAAAAATTCTTGACCGATACTGGGCTGCCGCAAGGCTTCCTGCGGATGGAGCGTATACGTCGTACTCCAGGGATTTTTCATGAATTTATTAGAGAACACCCAATTCTCACAGACTGCGACTGTCGGTGTCAAAACCAGCGGATCTCGGGTAGGGGGTCCCGAACTGTGCGTCTAGGCCGGATGGTAATAGGAGGCAGGGAACACGATGTTTTACCCAGGTTCGGGCCCTCTCGATGGAGGTAAAACCCTACGTCCTGCTTGATTAATATTGATGATATGGGTAGTACAAGAGTAGATCTACCACGAGATCGAGGAGGCTAAACCCTAGAAGCTAGCCTATGGTATGATTGTTGTATGATGATGTTGTCCTACGGACTAAAACCCTCCGGTTTACATAGACACCGGATAGGGTTAGGGTTACATAGAGTCGGTTACAATGGTAGGAGATCTTGAATATCCGCATCGCCAAGCTTGCCTTCCACGCCAAGGAAAGTCCCATCCGGACACGGGACGTAGTCTTCAATCTTGTATCTTCATAGTCCTGGAGTCCGGCTGAGGGTATAGTCCGACTACCCGAACACCCCCTAATCCAGGACTCGCTCAGTAGCCCCTGAACCAGGCTTCAATGACGACGAGTCCGCCGCGCAAATTGTCTTCGGCATTGCAAGGCGGGTTCCTCCTCCAAGTCCTTCATAGAAGATTTGTAAACACCAAGAGTAGTGTCTGGTTCTGCAAAATAAGCTTACACATATTGCCATAGAGAGAATAATACTAACACAAATCAAATCTGCTGACGTATTTCGCAGTGCGCCATCACACTACAGCCAAGTCCTTTACTCGAATTCTTTTTACTTTTCCACCACAGCACGTTTTGCGAGGCAGTTTCCTTGGCACGTCTCATCGAAGCAGAGATCGGGTACCCCCCTTTTACGGGATTCTCATCAATACGGACGTGGTTAACCCAATCGTGCCCGTTAGCATATTTTCTCGATTAATGGCGAGTCCCAAACGGTTACGGGTAGGGTTCCTGGTATTCAACCTCTTATAAAGAGACCAGGGCCTTATCTTTTCTCCAACAAGTTCGCCCATCGCCTCGAGGCCGATGGATGCCCTCCTCTGTCACGGAGGAAGACGTGCTAAAGTTGAGAGAGGCTAAGTTCTTGACCGGCGAAATTCGGCATAGGTTGCCTGCTCAAGGGCAGGTCATCCCCAGTCCCCAGCCCGCTGAGAGCGTGGTGTTCATGTCTCACTTCCTTCGGGGGTTGGGCTTCCCAATGGATCCCTTTGTGAGGGGATTGCTATTTTATTACGGGCTGGAATTCCATGACTTAGCTCCGGGGTCCATCCTCCATATCTCCTCGTTTATCGTTGTGTGCGATGCGTTCCTCCGTGTTACCCCTCACTTCGGACTATGGCTCAAGACCTTCAAAGTGGAGCCGAAGATGATCGAGGGACGGCACGCAGAGTGCGGAGGCGCTGTTATAAGAAAGAATGCTGATGCTCCATGGCCCAAGGGCTCTTTTCAAGAGGAGCTAGGCTTGTGGCAACGAGAGTGGTTTTATATCACCGCTCCCTGGAGCAGCAAATGGGTGGTGCCTCCTACCTTTTGCTCGGGTCCCCCACCACGTCTGGCGTCATGGGTCAACAGGGGGTTGGATTGGGGTTTGCCCAAAGACGTGCCCTTGTTACAGGGCCGCATTAAAGATCTCTCGGAAGGAGACTTCAGCCTGGTCAAGGTGACGCAGGTCATGCTAATTCACCGAATATTGCTCGGCAAACGTCGCCCCCTTCGCCTGTGGGAATTTAATCCAGAGGGACCGCGAGCTCTCCAGAACTTCATGGGCGCAACGCCCGCGGAGATGTATAAACTGTTCTTCGGATCACAAGAGATGTGTCCAGATTCGACCGAGTAAGCAACCTTGTGCCCGGACCTGGATACTCAAGTAAGCAACCTTGTGCCCGTACCTTCTATCCGTATAATTGTCATAAACTTGCCCCTAAAAGAGCCGTCCTTTTAAACAGTAGTGGATAGCGAAGGCAAAGCTGATCAGGTGTCCGACTCCCCTTCCTGAAACCAGGCCGGATCCCGTGCTAGTCAGGATGCTGGAGATAATGCCTTTGGAGGGGGAGGACAAGGAAGCTATGGCCTCCTCGAAGGAGGCTGCTCCGAAGGGAGTAACCGACGATTCCTCTCCTAAGGGGAAGAAGAGAGCCGCCTCTGATGACCCGGAAACCATGGCCGCGAAGCGGGGGAGAAAATCCTCGTCAGAGGGTCCGACTCCGGGGAGTTCCTCGGCCGGACTACGCCCTCAAGGGGATCAGCCCTCCAGCGAGCCGTAAGTAGAGAAAGATTTTTCCTTTTGAGGGACGAGGGAAATCCTTGATTTATGTCTGAGAAGATTAACCAAACTTTTACCTTGTAGCTCGGACCTCAGCCCTTCTCAGCAGAGCTCGTCTTCGGGGGATCTTCTTCTGGAGATGATGGAGAGCGGGACGCCTCCCCCTGCCGTGCCGCCTAGCGAAGCGGGCGAACTTGAGGTGTCGTCGCGGAGAGTTTCTCCAGATCCGGCAGGGGCGGAAGATGTCTATGTGGCCTGCCGAGGTTCTCCGCGTCCGGCCTTCGAAAGAGGTCATGGGACAAGTCCGGCACCGTCAGGTGCTTGGTCGGAGGAGCTAAAGATTCTGCTGGGGCGAGCTTGTATCTCAGAGGAGCACCGTGCATTGATGGGCATGGTGATTGAAAGGATTTCATCCGCAGAGAGTGGATTGCATGAGGCCGTCAAAAGTTTACTGACGGGTTTCGAGGTACGCTAAATAATGTACACTTTTGGCAGTTGCGCATGAATAAAATGCGCCCTGTGTGGATAGTAGCCCCTGAGACTCTGCGCATCATCAAGAAATGACGGCCCGCGGAGGATCATAATCCCAGGTCTAAGATGTCGCCTTTGAATGTAGGCGGCAGGGTGTCCGGAATCGAGCCGAACTGACGATTTTGCCGAACTGAAGCGGCAACTGGACGTGGCAGAAGCCAACATCAAGCTTGTCAACAAGCGGCTTGAGGAGTCTCAAGGTACGCAATTCCCCGGGCTGCATGAGGTAAGAAAAGTTTGAGGCCTTTGTCTTACAATGTGTGTGTTTGACGCAGATGGTGCGGCCACCGTGGAGAGTCTTAGGGCAGAACTTGCCCGAGCTAAAGAACAAGCCAGAGAAAGTGATGCGGCCGCCAAGAAAGCCCTTGAAGAGCTGAGAGCCGAACAGGCTGCCCATTGACGAAGCAAGGAAGAGATGGCCGAGATGGCTGAAAAGTTAAAAAGCGCTATAGACCGTTGCAGACTTCTTAAAAAAGAAGACCAGGCGAAACAGACGGACTTAGAGAAGGCCGCTGCCAATGCCAAGGACGCGCGCTCTGCGATGAGAGCTGCGAAGGAGGAGCTGCGTCAGGCCGAACAGATTGCGGCTGGAAAGCCCTTTATGCTGCGAAGGAAACTTTGCGATCCGAAGTTTACTCTGTTGGACCGAATGTGGAGTGTGGAGGATACCTATCTGGACTTGGCAGCGAGTGCTGCTGATGCAACCGAACACTTTCGAGATCAGAAGGATCGCGAAGTGGAAAAGCTTTTCTGGTCGGAGTTTCACAATCCAGAGCGTCCACTGGCAGTGGACGATCGTTTGGCTCAATGGGCCGAACTGAATAGGTTGTCCGGACGCGCCATGAAGTACGTCATGGGTTATCTATGGCCGGGGAGATCGGAGCCGAAGAGTTATTTCAGCTTGGTGCAGCAATTCCTTGACCCGGTGCCGCGTATAAATGCAATGAAGAGGTCAGCATGCATAGAGGGCGCAAGGATGGCTCTTGCCCGTGTTAAAACATACTTTGCGGAGATGGAGACCACCGTTGTTGCGTCCCGAGATTCGAACAAAAGCCGAGTACCCTCCGAGCACTATTTTCAGGAAGTCCTTGAAGGCGCTCGTGCAATAGAGACATAGTTCTCGAAAGATGCTATGTTATGATAGCATATGTAATTATAAAGTAATATTTTGATAAATTGTAGTGGCCATTTTATACTTGTGCCTTCAAGTATTGGGAACACCTCCTGTGCGGCCGTTTTAATATATATATATATATATATATATATATATATATATATATATAATCTGAAAGATGGCAGTCGTTGGCTTCAGCACCCACGCACATAGTGCGGGGGTGCTCGCAGAAGACGCATTTTCACACTTAACCCAACGTCTTGGTCCTACAAAGGAGGTGATAGCGCAGCGGGCCAGGCAACCGGACTATAATGCTTTAACACTTTCACTTAGCCATAGGAGCTTGACAGTGAGACTATTTAGGTAGCTCCTTGGTAGCGACTGCGCTCATCCGAGTTCGGGGCGTGTATGTGCCTGACCGGGAAGCGGCCCTTCATTAAAACGGAGGAATTCGATAGATTCCGATAAGTCATCGAGTGGCTGACCAGTCTCATCCTACATCATGACAGTCAGTTTTCGGCTTTCTCTACTGAGGTGCTCGCCCGGCCGAACCGGGGCACAATCGCAGTAGTTCTCCCGGTGCTACCTTAGCCGATAGAGCGGAACGTAAGGTAGCCGAACTCAGGACCCGGGCAAACCCAACATTTGACCAAAGACATGATTCGGAGCTGATGCATATAATGCCAAAACTCGCGACGCCGAACACTCCTAAGGTATTCGGTCTTTATGAGTGCGGGCGAAACAACACTCTTTATTAAAAAAGCCCCTAATGTCCAGGTATGTGCAAAAATTCTGACGTGGCCACTTGCCAAGACACCAGCCTCCTCCTTGGTTATATCAGAAAAAACCAGGGGGTGTGTAGCAACAAGAGAAAGTAAAAAAGGTTTACGCAGGGTCTTAATCTAAAAAGAATCCTTTAGGACGGGTCCCTACTGCACGTCTGCACCTGTGTCTCCGTTGTGGCGTATCCTGGACGGGCGCCGCACGACGTTCATCTGTAAAAGAGAGGAACTGAGTTGAAAATGGGCCGTGCCGAAAAATTTTAAAATAAACAAGGTGTAAAGTAAAATATATAAAATTGAGCTTTATTGTCTCTTATTATATATGCATGGAGCCCCTAGTGCGGGGGTATATGGCCACTAAGCCTGCATCGATGATGATTTTGTACCAAACTCGTCTATCCACGTTCGTGGTCTTTAATGACCTATTTTGAAGTTTTCTGGCCGGTGAGGCCATTTTGCTGTGGGGTTGTCAAAGTGGCCGCACAGTCCTCCGCTTGGGGAGGCGCACTTTAGTGCTTCCCCTTCAAATAGATGATGCCTCATGGACCGGGCATCTTAAGCGTAAGAGATGCATAATGCGGTATTGCGTTAAAGCGAGCGAAAGCTTCACGTCCCAGTAGTGCTTGATAGTGACTTGAGAACGGGACGATATGGAAGGTCAGCTTTTCACGGTGGAAATTATCGGCAGAGCCGAATATGACTTCGAGCCGGAGAAAACCCATACAACGGGTGTCTGGACCAGGTATTACCCCTTGAAAGGAAGTTTTGCTGCGGCGGATTCTTGCTGGGTTTATCCCCATGTGCTGGATTGTATCCTGATATATCAGGTTTAGTCCACTGCCGCCGTCCATAAGGACATTTGAAAACTGGAGTCCGCCAATTATTGGATCGAGTATCAAGGCAGTCCAGCCTGCATTCTTGATATTTCTAGAATAATCTAGCTGATCGAAGATGATCGGTTTTGACAACCACTGTCCGGACCCTTTGGGGATGGACCGTGTGGTGCGTACCTTAACGGGCGCCGCACGTTTTGTTATGTGAAGTGAGTTCACTGTTTTTACTTCTTGTGGGAAGTTCTTTTGTTTCCTGGTGCTCTACTTTTGGGGTTTGTCCTCGTCTTCGCTTGGTGTGTCGAGCCCCTTGTGTTCGGCGTTGAGTCTGCCAGATTGTTTGAAAACCCAACAGTCTCTGTGGGTATGGTTAGCAGGCTTCCCGGGAGTACTGTGTATCTGACATATCCTGTCCAGGATTTTATGTAGGTTTGATGGATCGTCCCTGTTATCCTGGGGCGGTGATTGTGCCTGACTTTGTCGTGAGCCTTTGAATCCGGCATTGACTTTGTCCTTAGTTCGGCGATGGTCCTTGTTGCGTCGCGGTTTTCCGTTTCCATCCCTAGTTTCGGATGTACTTGGGTCGCTGGGGCTGCACCTTGCCAACCAGTTGTCCTCCCCTGCACAAAAAGCGGGTCATGAGGTATGTTAGTGCGGCCATTGTTCTTGGCTTTTCTTGTCCAAGGTGTCTGGCGAGCCATTCGTCTCGGACGTTATGCCAGAAAGCTGCCAAGGCTTCGGCGTCCGGACAGTCGATTATCTGATTCTTTTTAGTGAGGAATCTATTCCAGAACTGCCGAGATGATTCTCCGGGTTGTTGAGTTATGTGACTAAGATCGTCTGCATCCAGAGGGCGGACATAGGTCCCTTGAAAATTTGCTCGGAAAGCATCCTCGAGCTCTTCCCAACTTCCAATTGTGTTTTTAGGAAGGCTTTTGAGCCAATGCCGGGCTGGCCCTTTAAGCTTAAGGGGTAAATATTTTATGGCGTGGAGATCATCTCCTCTAGCCATGTGTATGTGGAGGATATAATCCTCGATCCAGACTTCAGGGTCTGTTGTTCCATCATACGCATCTATGTTTATGGGTTTGAATCCCTCTGGAAATTCATAGTCCAGAACCTCATCGGTGAAACATAGGGGGGTGTGCGGCGCCCCTGTATTTGGGTGTGCCGGATTCTGATGATGGCTTCATAGAATTGCTGACGAGAGCTTGCTTTCTTGGCCCATAAATTGACCTGACTGGGCGCTGATGCGAATCCTTAAGTGGGTCGCATGCCGATTTAAGTGCGGCGCCGCTTGCCGCTTTATGGGGTCGTCTATCCGACCGTGTGGCTTCCTCATTTTTTGAATGCGAGGGCTCTAGGGCCTCTTCCTCGAATTCAGGCAGTAGCTTTCTTTTGGATAGCTTTTAGTGCGGCGACTGTCGCCGTATTTATCTGCGGTATTGATTACTTTGCTCCATCTAATCCGGAGTGCATCTTCCGCTGTTTTTAGCTTCCGCTTCTGCTTTTTCAGGCTGCATGCCGTTGCAACGAGCCTCTCGTGGAGATTCTTCTGCTCCATGGGTTTATCCGGCGTGAGGTCGTCCAGAATGCCGTTTTCGCCGGAGGAGGGATGTTCGGTTTCTCCATCCGTGTTGCCCTGTTCGCACGGTTGCTCTAAGGCCTGCTCGTCTACAGGCTTGTCCTGCTCTATGGCTGGGTTTTTATCGAGGCGGGGCTTGGGTTGGCGTTTACGCCGATGCTTTGATTGCTTTTCGGGGGGTCGATCTCCTGTTCCATCCCCTTTTTCCTCGTTGTCGCTTCCTTTAGGGGTATCCACCATGTATACATCGTGAGGTGAGGTGGCTGCCCAATGCCCTATGGGCGTTGGTTCGTTGGTATCTCCTACATCATCATCCATGCTGTCGATGTCTCCGGAGTCAAAGTTAAGCACGTCGTTTAAATTGTCGACAGTGACTACCAAGTGGGTGGTGGGTGGGCTTTGAATTTCTTCGTCGTCCGTATCCCATCCTCGCTGACCGTAATCCGGCCAGGGCTCTCCTGACAAAGAGAGAGACTTAAGAGAATTCAGGATAATGCCAAAAGGCGAGTGCTGAAAGATGTCTGCGGCGGTGAACTCCATTATCGGCGCCTAATCGGATTCGATCGGCAGGGGCACGGGGGGTTCGGAGTTCGGGAAGGAGCCCAGATCCTCAGAGTCACGGGTTATGCAGAGTGCGGGGCTAGCGTTCGGCTCAATCTCCTTTGAGATCACAGCCCCCGAGGTGGCGTCCAACCGCTCGTCCTCGATTGGCACAATAGGCTCCGAGTTAGAGGTCGGAACCGATGCGTGTGCGGCCTCCAGGACACTATCCGGAGGTAGAGCTAGATCATGCCCCTCGAGATGGTGCGGCACGCTTGGCCGTGGCTCGAACCCGTCGAAGATCAAGTCTCCACGGATGCCAGCCGTGTAGTTTAAGCTTCCAAACCTGACTTGATAGCCTGGGGCGTAGCTTTCGATCTGCTCCCAGTGGCCAAGAGAATTGGCCCGCAGAGCGAAGCCGCCGAAGACGAAGATCTGTCCGGGGAGAAAAGTCTCACCCTGGACCGCATCGTTGTTGATGATCAAAGGAGCCATCGGGCCTAAAGGCGACGACGCAGAGGAACTCTCAATGAAAGTACCAATGTCGGTGTCAAAACCGGCGGATCTCAGGTAGGGGGTCCCGAACTGTGCGTCTAGGCCGGATGGTAACAGGAGGCAGGGAACACGATGTTTTACCCAGGTTCGGGCCCTCTCGATGGAGGTAAAACCCTACATCCTGCTTGATTAATATTGATGATATCGGTAGTACAAGAGTAGATCTATCACGAGATCGAGGAGGCTAAACCCTAGAAGCTAGCCTATGGTATGATTGTTGTATGATGATGTGGTCCTATGGACTAAAACCCTCCGGTTTATATAGACACCGGATAGGGTTAGGGTTACATAGAGTCGGTTACAATGGTAGGAGATCTTGAATATCCGCATCGCCAAGCTTGCCTTCCACGCCAAGGAAAGTCCCATCCGGACACGGTACGTAGTCTTCAATCTTGTATCTTCATAGTCCTAAAGTCCGGCTGAGGGTATAGTCCGACTACCCGAACACCCCCTAATCCAGGACTCCCTCAGCGACGTTAATAGACCAATTCATATAGGTGTGTTCATTAGAAGATGTTCTGCAGGACAACATCTCTGCTTACCCGAATAAGCTACTAGAAACACATTAAGATAAGTATCAACCTGCCATGCAGATCAGGAGAGTATTGCATCTTCACAGAGTGGGATAGTTAATATAGGGATACTCTCCTCCCAGCTGACCAACAGCTTGTCTCCCACTTCTACTTCACGGGATCTCCGATCACATAGAGTGGGTTACCACTATGGACAACTCATGCGGTGGGTCTCAAGCCCATCTCCATCGATGCATTATCTATCACGTTACGTTATAGACCCTTTCTGAAGGGATCTGCCAAGTTTTTCGACGTTTGGATATAATCCAACGTAATAACTCTGGAGTTCCTCAATTTTCTGATAGATTTTAGTCTCCTCTTCACATGTCCTGAGGACTTCATATTGTCCTTTGAACTATTTATCTTGATGATCATAGTTTGATTATCACAGTCCATCAGGATATGGGGTATTGGTTTTTCAACCATAGGTAAGTCCATCAAGAGTTCACGAAGCCAATCTGCTTCAATAGTGGCAGTGTCTAATGTTGTGCGTTCTACTTCCATAGTTGACCTTGTTAAGATGGTCTGCTTGCAAAACTTCCAGGAAACAGCGCCACCACCAAGTGTAAAAACATAACCACTTGTGGCCTTAATCTCATCAACATCAGATATCCAGTTTGAGTCACTATAACCCTCCAGTACCATTGGATACCCGGTGTACTGAATCCCATAGCTCGCGGTGCCTTTCAAATAGCGCATAACTCTCTCAAGTGCATGCCAATGATCACCTCATAACTCGCGCTGCCTTTCAAATAGTGCATAACACTCTCGCGGTGCCTTTCAAATAGCTCGCGGTGCCTTTCAAATATGAGCAAATTACTATGAGATTTAATCCAAATAAATATAAGATAAATCATGACTACAGTAGTAGAGATTAAACTAATCATGCGAACTAGCATAGCAAATGAATAGATCACATCTACGGCACATACTAGAAATATGAATTCTACCACGATCTCGAACAGGAAGGATAGAATCACATACGGTGCAGCGGGAGTAGCACCGCCGGCGTTGACGTTGTCTCCCATGTCGTCGAGGATGAGGTTGCCGAGGTCGGGGAAGAAGTCGTCGTTCACGAAGTCGTCGCTGCCAGCAGTCGCGCGAGTGCGCTCCCCAAAAATCTGATCGCCCCTCTCCCGTACAGGATTACAAGAGGCGGGGTTCCAGAGGCCTGCTGTCCTTCTCTCGGTGCATGCCGAAAGGAGGGATGGAGAAGACTTGCTTGGCGGCGCAATGATTTGGAACGGTGGTGAGAAACCATACAAAACGGCGGCGGCTAGGGTAGACGTCTGCTTGAGTTTATAGTGTGGGCCGGGCAGGTCGTGAGAGTAAAGAATCGGAAACGGTTCAGTAATTAACGTGCATAGCTCTGTCCTCGAGCATGCATAACTCTGTCCTTGGCTCGGCTCAATCCCGCAACCCGCGGCGTGGCGTGGTGTGCCGAGGCGAGCGAGGAGGAGCACAGCGCGTGTAGGTCTCCTCTTCTCATGCTTATACAAGTGGTAGAAGAGCTCACCTTATAAAGAGGTGCAACTCTCTCTCAAATGCAGGGTGGGACTAAACTTTACCCTCACTCGCTCCACTCACATATATGCATGAATGGGCCAAGAGAATTTTAGTTGAGCTTTCGGCCAAAGGCCTACTAGCAAAATTCCAACAGTTACATGCAAGACGCCGTCCTGAGCTTCACTTAAGCCGCCTCACCACTCTATCCTCGCTGCATATTGATGTAGTCAAGAATCAAATCGAATTGAATAAAACTACTTGTACAGGTTGTACAAGGATGTACCTCAAGTGGGCACGGCTAGCAGGACGGCGTTCCAGATAAGTCCATGTTCCGGCGAGATTAGAAGGGCTTGACAACATGAGATTGGAGGTTGAGGATGCTTCAGGTGGCACCAGAGAAGATTTGGACGGATGGGGAGAGAAAGGAGAACAGGCGGATGGCAGAGAGGCTGTGCGGGGCAGCGGCGGCGGGTGGCCGGAGAGGCCGCGTGCGGAGGCGGCTGGCCGCACAGGCCGCATGCGGAGGCGATGGCGGCGTACCCATACGCATCGAAGGCGAGCCCTCGTGCTTGTGTGTGCCTGTGTTTTTCATTTACAATTCTGCTCGCTCGTGTGTATTTCTTCTCCATCGTATGGCGGAGGCTCATCCACGGAACGTTTTCTCTACAGACTTAAAATAGCATTATTGGTTGAATACGTAATTTATGAGTGCTTTTTTCATAAAAATGCCGCGACGATGAATCTAATAAAGTCAATCCGTCCTTTATTATTATTAGGGAAAGATGTATGGATGATTTGTGCTATTTTCTATACGAACTTTGATGAATATTGGCCGGTTTGCATGAAATTTGTCGTGTTAGATCAAAAGCGGGTTAAAACGTATCCGAACAATGTTAAATAACGTGCTCCCGCATCCATGTCCGTGGACTGGTCTTCCTTAACTCGTGCATCCATCTCTTGTCTCCGGCAGACATTGATGATGATATGTGGCCCGCGGCACAACAAAGGAGACGAAGAGAGGAGCGGCCGGCAATATCGTACATCATCATCCTGTCTTGCTGTTCACCTCCTTACGTATATCAAGTGCAACATGCCCATCAGGGCCGGCCAGTAGTAATATTTTTATTTTATCCCGGACCGCAATGGTGCCCATCAGCATCAAGGACTCCTATGACCGACTCATTGTAAACTAGTATTGGCCATCATACACTGTAAGACTGCACTGACTGACTTCTGGTGATACCAACCTTTTGAAACGATCAAGTCTCGCGCCGACATATCATATGCATATCTCTGCATGGTACGTAACAGCCTTTGTGTTGCTGACAGATGGCAAACTCTGAATCAAGGCGGGCATTTGAGTGCTATGCTGACGACGGACAGAAATATTACTAGACCAGTTAAGCTAAGCTAGCATATATATGAAACACATACGCAAATGCTACTTGCAAACCAAACCAAGAGCGCATGCAACGAGGGACACAACAATATGGGTCGTCATCGCATAGCCATGAGCTTGCTACACTCACTTGTTGCCATCATGTTGATCATTGGTACGAGCGCTGACGATGAGGCCGCGCTGCTTACTTTCAAAGCACAGCTCAGCCCTCGCGGCTCGCTGCTGGCCTCCTGGAACACCAGCGGCGGCTTCTGCAGCTGGGAAGGCGTGACCTGCAACCGCAGGCCGGCGCGGGTGGTGGTGCTGGGATTGACTGGCGCTGGGCTCGCCGGAGCACTCTCCCCGGCCATCGGGAACCTAACGTTCCTGCGGATGCTCGACCTGAGCTTTAACTCTCTTCACGGGGACATTCCGGCCAGCCTAGGCCGCCTCCGCCGCCTGCAGAGACTTTACTTAGACGACAACTCCTTCTCGGGTACGTTGCCGGCAAACCTAACCTCATGTGTTAGCCTGACTGAAATCAGACTGGAAAACAACACACTTGGTGGGCGCATCCTGGCTGAGCTCGGTGAGAAGCTCACAAACTTGGTACTGATCACGTTGAGAAACAACCACTTCATAGGGCCCATCCCAGTGTCGCTGGCCAATCTATCCTATCTAGAGTTACTCGACCTCTCCCGTAACCAACTCACTAGCTCGATCCCTCCAGGTCTCGGTACCATCGAGAGCATGCAGTATTTCAATCTAGTTGGAAACCTCCTCACTGGTATGCTTCCAACTTCTCTCTACAACTGGTCATCGCTGGAATTCTTGGTTGTAGGAATTAATATGCTAGACGGAAGCATTCCAGATGATATCGGTAACAATTTCCCCAAGTTGGAATTTCTCAACTTAAATTCTAATCACTTCACTGGGGTCCTCCCTTCATCACTTTCCAATATGTCTAATCTCAGACATGTTAGTCTCGCTTTAAATAGATTTAGTGGGTATGTGCCTCCAACATTGGGGAGGCATGGAGCTCTCTAATTACTAAACTTGGCTGAAAATAAACTTGAAGCAAATGACCACAAAGGGTGGGAATTCATCACTTCTTTGGCAAACTGTAGCCGACTGGAGCAATTGGTACTCGGTACAAATTCTTTTGGAGGACAGCTACCGGGTTCAATTGTGAATCTCTCAATGACTCTCCATGACTTATATATAGCAAACAATGGGGTCTCTAGGGTTATTCCTACAGACATCGGCAATTTGGTCAGTCTCAAAAGGCTTATGATTGCAAATACTTCCATATCTGGAGTGATTCTAGAAAGCATTGGCAAGCTGGAGAACTTGATCGATCTAAGCCTGTACACCAATAGATTGTCTGGCCTCATACCGCCCATGTTAGGAAACCTTTCACGTTTGATTATCGTTAATGCACGTAACAACAACTTGGAGGGGCCAATTCCAGTAAGCTTGGGAAATTTGAGAAACCTCTTCGTAGTTGATTTGTAAAAGAATTACCATCTTAACGGCTCAATACCAAGAGTGATTTTAAAATTACCCAACCTTTCCTGGTGTTTGGACTTGTCGTACAATTCCTTTTCTGGACCAATTCCTGGTGAAGTTGGTAGCTTGATAAACCTTAATCTACTTACTCTGTCAGGAAACCGATTGTCTGGCAAGATACCCAACAGTATTCAGAATTGCATTGTGTTGGAATGGCTATCATTAGACAGTAATTTGTTTGAGGGAAGCATACCTCGAGCACTGACAAATATTAAGGGGCTCAGTGTACTAAACCTGACCATGAATAAGTTCTCTGGTAATATTCCTCATGCTCTTGCCAATATTAGAAATCTGGATGGGTTGTACCTAGCACACAACAACTTTTCAGGACCGATCCCAATAGTTCTACAGAATTTGACATCATTGTCAGAACTGGATGTATCCTTCAACAATTTGCAAGGTGAGGTGCCAATTGAAGGTGTTTTCAGAAACATCACTTACGCAGCGATTGCCGGGAACATCAATTTGTGTGGTGGTACACCTCTACTTCATTTGGCTCCATGCCCCACGGGCAAGAACAAAATAAAGATGCCAACGTCTCTTGTAATTTTACTAGCGACAACTGGAGCAATCTTTTTCACACTTTCAGTTATTCCTCTTGTTTGGGTACTCTGCAAGAATCTCAACCCAGGCCACAAGACATTAGCACAAAATTTAGTTGGTGATCATCATCACAAGAGAATCTCATATGTTGCATTATTGAGGGGAACTAACGAATTTTCAGCAGCCAACTTGCTTGGGAGAGGAAGTTATGGTGCAGTGTATAAGTGTGTTTTGGACACTGAAGAAAGAGCATTGGCTATCAAGGTGTTTAACCTTGGTCAATCTAGGTATTCCAAGAGTTTTCACTACCAGAATTTAGGCAGTTGCCGACGGCCATATCTATGCCGACGGCCCCCGTCGGCATATATGGGCATACCCCGACGGCCCAACTAAAGCCGTCGGCGTAGAAAGGCCGTCGGCGTATAACCATCTATGCCGACGGGGCCGTCGGCATAGATAAGCCGTCGGCGTTTCTCCGGATATACCGACGGGGGCCGTCGACATAGAGCAGGCCGTCGCCATATCACGTGGGCCCGTCTACCCGGGCGGCGACGGCAGTTTGACGGCGTCAGGCTATGGCGACGGGCTAACGGTGGCCGTCGGCATAGCTACGGCGACGTCATCGATCCGCCGCGCCGCCACGTCATCGATCCGCGTCGGTCGCCGGTCCCGTGGGGTGGCATTTCTATGCCGACGGCTAGGCCGTCGGCATAGGCCTGGCCCATGGTTTTTGCCACGTCATTGATCCCCGCCCTACGCCACGTCATCGATCCAGGGCTCTACCGTTCCGTGGCCGTAGCTATGCCGACGGCTAGGCCGTAGGCATAGGTTTCTATTAATATTTTTATATTTTTTGTATTTTCTCTTATTATTTTTTATTTTTTTCCAATACTAATTTCATTAACTTAAATGTACAGAAAACATATATCGATTGCCCCCCACACGGGCCTTCTTCCGTCGTGTCACGGAGAGGTTAGACGGGACGGGCCGGGTACCTGTGGGGTGTAGCAATGCCGCCAGGTGTTGCGGTGGGCCCTCCTACGGTTATGGAAACGTGGTGGTAGGCGCAGGCACGCGGCTCCGGGGTGTGCCCCCTCCCCCCTCACGGGCGTCGATGCCGCCGTGCCCCGGGGGGGTGAAACGGCCACGTCGGGCCGACGCAGAGGGAATCTTGGGGTGGGTTGTGCCGGGACTATGTTGGGGGGTGTACCTATGGCTGGGCTATGACAACAAGGTGAAAAGGTCCACCGGTCAAACTACGTCCAGCGAAAGTCAAAGGGATAGACCCGGCGGTCGTCTGTGTCAGGGTTAGACGGGACGGGGTACCTGGGGGTAGCAATGCCGCCAGGTGTTGCGGTGGCCCTCCTACGGTTATATAAGCCCGTCCGGCGAAAGTCAAAGGGCTAGATCTACTGGTCAACTGGGATTCGGGATGGCCTTCGGGGTGTAGCAACGCCACCAAAACATCGCATGGGAAGCGATGCATGTGTGAAAGTGTTCTGGCATGCGTACACACCCGTCTTGGGGCTCCGTGGTGTGGCCCCCCTCCACGGAAGGCAGAGCAGCCGTCAATTAGAGGGGGGGTTGGTGCCGGTGCGGTGGAACCGGAGGGAATCTAGTGTTGGGTTGGGTCCAGACCGTGTTCGGGGATGTTGCTATGGGCTAACCTATCGCAACCAGGTGGAAGAGTCCACCAGTCAAAGCCCGTCCGACGAAAGTCAAAGGGCTAGATCTACTGGTCAACTGGGATTCGGGGTGGCCTTCGGGGTCTAGCTATGCCACCGAAACATCGCACGGGTCCCGATGCATGTGTGAAAGTGTTCTGGCATGTGTAGACGCCCGTCTTGGGGCTCCGTGGTGTGCCCCCCCTCCACGGAAGGCAGAGCAGCCGTCAATTAGAGGGGGGGGGATGGTGCGGGTGCGGTGGAACCGGAGGGAATCTAGTGTTGGGTTGGGTCCAGACCGTGTTCGGGGATGTTCCTATGGGCTGACTTATCGCAACCAGGTGGAAGAGTCCACCGGTCAAAGCCCGTCCGGCGAAAGTCAAAGGGCTAGATCTACTGGTCAACTCGGATTCGGGGTGGCCTTCGGGGTGTAGCTATGCCACCAAAACATCGAACGGGTCCCGATGCATGTGTGAAAGTGTTCTGGCATGCGTAGACGCCCGTCTTGGGGCTCCGTGGTGTGGCCCCCCTCCACGGAAGGCAGAGCAGCCGTCACTTAGAGGGGGGGATGGTGCGGGTGCGGTGGAACCGGAGGGAATCTAGTGTTGGGTTGGGTCCAGACCGTGTTCGGGGATGTTGCTATGGGCTGACCTATCGCAACCAGGTGGAAGAGTCCACCGGTCGAAGCCCGTCCAGCGAAAGTCAAACGGCTAGATCTACTGGTCAACGGGGATTCGGGGTGGCCTTCGGGGTGTTGCTATGCCACCGAAACATCGCACGGGTCCCGATGCATGTGTGAAAGTGTTCTGGCATGCGTAGACGCCCGTCTTGGGGATCCATGGTGTGGCCCCCCTCCACGGAAGGTAGAGCAGCCGTCACTTAGAGGGGGGATGCGTGAAAGAGTAGAGAGGGTCACGGCAAAAACTGGACGCACTTCGTGTACAAACTGGACAAACTCTTTCCGAGTATCAGGGTTTCGTAGTCCGGAGTGGGTACTAATGTGCATCCCACCAATCAGGAAGAATCACACGGATCGTGTGTTTCTTTCTAGCTCTTGCGAGTCGTTGGATCAAGGGTGTGTTTCTTCCTAGCTCATGTGAGTCGTTGGATCGAAACTACCACAATCACTTTGTGAGCCAGACGACCCTATATATAGCCCACCTCTCACCTTCCCTGCATAAGTCTTTCAGTTCATCGACTACATACATCTACCAGTTCATCGACTGCATACATCTACCAGTTCATCGACTGAATACAAATCATTCGGATTCGCCATCATACGTCCAACCGTGCATTTGATATGCATATATGTACAAACGGCTAGATCTTGCTGTGGGTCTGCCCCGGATGTTGCTCCAAAGTGTTCCTATGGGCTGACCTAACACAACCGGGTGGGGAGGTCCATTGGTCAAAGCCCGTCCGTGCAAAGTCAAAGGGGTAGATCCTGTGGTCAAACGCTACAGGGTTAGGCGGGACGGGGGCACTAGGGGTAGCAATGCCACCGGAGCGTCGCACCGGGCCCTCATACATGCGGGGTGGTGTGGTGGCATGTCCGAAGAGGCGGGACGCGTCTCCGGGGCGTGGCCCCCCTCACGGGACCGGGCCATGTCTCGGAGGGGGAAACGGCTACCACAGCTTACACCCGGGCACCGGGCCGGTAAGTGAACGTTTCACCGTAATTGTCCATTTTCTTAGCACAAGTCTAATGAATACCGGAGTTCACAAATATGTCGTAATAAAAAAATAAAAAATTTGCCGTAATAAAAAAATATGCAAAGTACCTATGCCGACGGCTTAGCCGTCGGCATAGATTGACACGTGGCATGTCCATCTATGCCGACGGCTGACCTTATCCACAGCCGCACCCACCCCCTCCACTCATTCTTCCTCCCCCGCACCGTCTCCCCCCCCCCCCCCGCCCGACCCTGATCCCCACCCGCGCCGCCACCCCCATTCCTTCCCCCAACTGCGGCGCTGCCCCGCCCCCGCCCCCATCCCATCCCCCACCGCTGCCACGCCGCCCCCCACTGCCCGTGCCGCCCCCATCCCCTCCCCCAACACAGCCGCACCGCCCCCACTGGCCGCGCCGCCCCATCCCCTCCCCCACCGCCGCCGCACTGCCCGGCGGCCCATCCCCGGCTGCGGCCGCCTCGTCCCCGACTGCGTCGGCGGTCCGACGGCCCCTTCCCGGCCCTCCTCTGGTGCTGGTGAGCACCGGGGAGCCCCCAGCCGCCCACGCTCCGCCACCCGTTGCCGGCCCCTCCGACACCACCTCCGCCACCACGTCCCCTGCCCCCTCGGTGAGCTCCCCCGTCATCCTGCCGCTCCCCCCGCTGCTGCCGTTGCTCCCCTGCCGCTGCTGTGCTGCTAGATGAATGGATGGATAGATAGTTAGATAAATAGATTTTTTGTATGTTTTTTCTTCTTCTTGCTACTGTTTTTAGGTGGATGGATGTATGGATAAATTTTTCTTAGATGGATTCATGGATGTTGTTAGAATCATAGATGGTGGATGGATGGAATGTCGGTGAATTTTTTTAGAAACTTTGTTTGTCATGTATGTTGGTAAAGTTAATGATAGATGAATGGATGGATGGATGTTGGACAAAATTTGACACTTGACTGAGATGTGATGATCTTGTTATTTTTTTGATACTCATAATGATCTTGATAAAATAACTGAAGACAAAATTTTGAGACTTACTAAGATGTGATGATCTTGCTAAAAAATGATACTCATGATGATCTTGCTAAAAAAATAGAAGACAAAAGTTTGACACTTTACTGAGATGTGATGATCTAAGTTGTTCTTTCGGTGGAATTTGCAGGCGTTGTGGTGTCGCATTTCATCAGAGTGACCGTTGTCTGACGCGTTGATCCCCCTGAGCATCCCTCTGCTGTTTGACTACTTCCTCTACAGCCGAGGGTGAGCTACAATTCCATCTCCTCCATTTTTTCATATCACTAGATTTCATTCTCAAGTCAACTGATGTAACCTAGGCGTCTCCCGTCCGAAAGGGTTGCATGGATAAATATGCATTCAATTGCATATTTATCACCGCAGCTCTTTCGGATTGTCCAGCGTTTTCCACGGACAGCCCGAGGATGTGTAGATTGGGTATGTTCTCCATGTTCTACCCCCTTCCGAGACAGGATTTCGGCGGCGCCTCCCCATTGTTCTCCGAAGCACATTCTCTCGGCTATTTGCCGAGACGTGTATCTGGAGAACAGCGGGGAGGTGCTGCCGAAATTTTGTCTCGGAACGGGGTAGAATGGAGAACGTACTCAATCTACACATCCTCGGGTGGGATTAGGACCCATCTTTACCTATTAGAGATGTAGGTGGATTAAACGCGGTAGAAACTAAAAATTTGATGTGATTAATTTAAGTGAATCCTTAATTATGTTGTGTGGGTTGCAAAAAAGCAGAGGATGGTAGATAATCAGTGGATGTACAGTGGTTTTATCCGTCGGAATCGAGTAACATCAGAGTGGATCGCGAAAACCGATGTGTATTTGAAGGAGATATTCCATCGTCCAATGAGAATTATCCCACCATGCCCCTGTGCGAGATGTGCCAGACGTCATCGTAGAAATCAGACGGACATGAGTGAGCACCTTCGCACGCACGGATATATGCCAAACTTTGACATGCCGCCGATAAACATAGCCGAGCAGGACCGTGGTAGACAGGAGGTGATGCGACAACGCATCGATGGATATGAGGACAACGGGGTCAGGGAGATGCTAGATGATGTCATTGTTGCAGAAACGGCAAATGCGACACCTTCAGAGAATGAACCGGAGGAGCCGAAGGCAACCGCAAAGGCCTTCTTGGAGGTCTTGGCCTCGTCGAAGAAACCTCTTTATGCGGGTGCGAAAATATCTCAGCTGGATGCCATCTCGCAACTGATTGCAGTCAAGGCTGAGTACGGCTGTAGCCAGAAATGCTTCGAAGGATTCCTGGGAGTATGGGCTAACAGCCTCCCTGAGGGTCATGAACTGCCGAAAAGCATGTACGATACAAAGAAAATCATGAAGGCACTCTCTATGGATTATGAGAAAATAGATGTTTGCCCGAAGAATTGCCTTTTGTTTAGGCACGAGTATGCAGATGACAAGTACAGTAGGAAGTGTGGTTCGTCTCGGTACATTGAGGTGGTCGGTGAGGATGGTGAGAAAAAGCAGCTAACTATCCCCGTTAAGGTTCTTCGCTATCTTGATTTTATAGAAAGACTGCAGCGCCTTTTCATCACGAAGGAGTCTGCCAAAATGATGAAGTGGCACAAGGAAGGTATAAGGTACAATCCAAAAAAAAATCATACATCCATCGGGAGGGGAAGCATGGAAGTCATTCGATGAAGAATACCCCGGGGAAGCAGCCGAGGCTGGGAATGTAAGAATAGCCATATCAGGTGATGGGTTGAATCCATATGGTATGTCGTCCAATCCATACAGCTGCTGGCCTGTGTTTGTAATTCCGCTCAATCTTCCTCCCGGTGCCCTAATGCAACGGAAGACCATGTTCTTGTCGCTCATCATTCCGGGGCCTGACTACCTGGGGAAGCAATTGGGTGTGTTTATGCAGCCGCTTGTGGATGCTTTGCACCATTCTTGGTACTTTCCGAGGTTGACATACGACCGGGATCTGCAGAGAAATTTCTTGATGAAAGTTTGGTTGCACTATTGCATGCATGACTTTCCCGGCTATGCTCTATTCTGCGGATGGTGTACAAGTGGTAAGATGCCATGCCCAGTGTGCATGCAGGCTCTGCGAATGATTTGGCTGAGTAAGGGTGGCAAGTATGTAGCCTTTGACCTGCATCGACAGTTCCTCCCTCCAGACCATCCAGACAGGGAAGACAAGAAGAACTTCATGAAAGGCCGGGTTGTTCACGAAGTAACCGAGATTCCAACATTTTCGGGGGCAGATGTTCTTGCTCAGCTAAAAGCTCTCAAGCCTAAAGTCAAAGGCAAAGGCAAAGCCAAAGCCAAAGGCTTCGAGGGATATGGTGAGACGCACAACTGGACGCACATTACCCCCTTCTTGCAGCTTCCCTATTTCAAGGACCTCAAACTTCCTTACAATATTGATGTGATGCACACCGAAAAGAATGTGGCAGTCCCTTTTCCACACGATCCTCAACATTCCTGATAAGACGAAGGATAACGTAAAAGCTAGAGCCGATCAACAGAGACTTTGTGATAGACCATGCTTGAACATGAAGCCTCCCACAGGCGGTCGAAAAAACTGGTTCAAGCCAGATGCTGACTTTGTCCTTAAACCGCCAGAAAAAAAAAAGAAGTACTAATCTGGCTGAAACAAATTTTGAAGTTCACCGATGGTTATGCATCGAATATAAGTAAGGGAGTCAATCTTTCAACGGGCAAAGTGACCGGCCTGAAGAGTCATGACTACCATGTATGGATTGAGCGGATAATGCCGGTGATGGTTCGAGGCTATGTCCCCGAGCATGTCTGGCGAGTGCTTGCCAAGCTTAGCCATTTCTTTCGCACGCTCTGTGCTAAAGAAGTAAGTAAAGAGGTGATTGAAAAATTGCATAACAAGGCACCGGAGTTGATAGTCAAGCTAGAGAAGATCTTTCCGCCAGGCTTCTTTACTCCAATGACACATCTCATGCTGCACCTTGCGAACGAGGTATTGTTGGGGGCCCTGTGCAAAATCGCTGCAGTACGGCCCTGAGAGGCAGAACAAGCATCTCCAACGGAAATGTGGAAACAAAGCTAAGATTGAAGCTTCCATAGCTGAGGCAGTTATCCTACAGGAGGTGTCAGACCTCAGGACATCATACTATCAAGACCACGTTCCCCATCTGCATAACAAGGTGCCTCGATACAATATAGAAGAGCCCAAGTATCAACCCAAACTCGATCTATTCAACGCGCAAGGTGGGAGGGCTGGGGCCTCGAAATCTTATAACATGCCACGACAAGAGTGGGAGGACCTCATGTTCTATATCTTGCACAACATCAAGGAAGTTGAGGAAGTGTGGATGAGGTAATACCACTACACCATTCCTTTATGTCTTCCACATCATCATGTTTCATGTTCACTTAGTCCCGATCTAACACCGCTTATCTTTTTTTAGTGATTTCGTTCAAGAGGAATGGACGGGAGTGAATCCTCCTACTGAGGCGGAGGCACTTACTCTTCTCCGTCATGGAAACCCTGGACGTAAAAATTTTGTTGCTTGGTTCATGGACAAAGTAATTTTCTACACGCCCCTATAAAATACCTACTTCAACATTTATTAGCTAACCGAACTAATGCACGCAACAATTTCCATTATACTTGTAGGGAAAAGATCCGAACATATCTATGGATGATGAATTGAGATGGGTTTCCATGGGTTTTGACCCTGCCATCATAACATGTAAAAAGTATGATGTGAATGGGTATCGCTTCCATACAGAGGAGCACCAAAATAGCCGCCCCGATCCCAAAACTATAAATACTGGAGTGTACACCCCCGGTCAAAATTCAGTAGACTACTACGGAAGGGTACAAAATATATACGAGGTTAAATTCCGCCATGGGCGTGAGACCCTAAGTCTGCCTGTGTTCAAATGCCGATGGTTCGATCCACGGGAGGGGGTAAAACATACGCCTTCCATTGGTTTGGTCGAAGTTAAACCATCAACCGTCTATGCCGGAGCCGATCTCTTCATTGCGGCTACCCAAGCTACACAAGTATATTATCTGCCTTACCCATGCCAGAAAGTGTATCTAAAGGGTTGGGAAGTTGTGTTCAAGGTGTCGCCACATGGTAAGCTACCAGACCCAAATGAAGACGATTACTGCAACATTAACCCCATGACATACGAGGGAGTGTTCTATCAAGAGCAACCTGATGAGGATGATGATGTGGTTAGAAACGATGACGCTAGACCATTGGGTTATGATGATGTGGACCCAAACGTCGACGATGCACGGAATGATGGTGAGACCATTGTCAATGAAAATGACATACTTATGCTAGAAAAGTTAAACGAAGACGCTGACGACGAGGAAGAGCCTCCACCTCCGTCGGACAACGAAGATGATATGATTGATAGTGATGATGAGACGGACCGAGAAAGAGGTTACAACAGTGATGATTCATATGGGTTCTAGCAGATGTACGTTTCAAGTATTTTTTTCTATAGTTTAGGAATATGCCTTTTTATGCATTTTTATTAGTGTGTTTATTATCATGCCTTTTCCTTCATTTCATTAATTTACTAATTGCTTTTTCTCTTTTCAATACAGGTTCGTGGAACATGGGCAAGGGGAAGGCCGACGGCGTGGGTTTCCTACGCAAGGTCGTCGGCCTGCCTAGTCGGAGTGGTCGAGCACGTAATCCTCCCCCTCGGCTACTTGACGATGACTCCTCACAGGTAGGTCGACGGAGAGATGCCCCTAGAGGAGGAGGGGGCGGGGGGAGAGCCTCTAGAGGACGAGGTGCTGGGGGGAGAGCCACTACAGGGGGTCACGGCCAGAAACAGCGCACCCTCACCGACTTAAGGGTGTTGTCTTCGAGGCCCTCCTCTAGTGAGGTACCCTCCTCTAGTGAGGTACACTCTAGGGAGGAGGAGGAGGAGGAGGAGGAGGTGGAGGAGGAGGCAGGCGAGAAGGAGGAGGAGGAGGTTGGGGAGGGGGAGGAGGTTGGGGAGGGGGAGGCAGGCGAGGAGGAGGGTGGTGGCGGGGATGATGGTGGTGACGGGAAGGGGGTTGACACGAAGGGGTGGCTGCGTGGCAATGCAAAGCTACCAAAGCAGGTTCCTGCTACTGAGGAGCAGAAGTGGCTCATTGAGCCCACGGGAAAAGAGTAAGTGGTTCATTATGTTGCTTGTCACATGCTTATTCCGGTTGTTATTTATTTTTCTTGTCACATGCTAATAGTTCATTCTTTTGCAGCAACTGGATATATTCTAAAGGGGTCCGTATTCCCAACGGCCTCATCACCGTCTTGCTGAAGTTATATTGGCCGGGGTTGTACTGTCCTGATCCAGTCAGGCAGCCGGACCGTCGGGTTTTGGCCACGAGCTGGGACCACTGGGAAGCGGCCCGCCACGCGGACCATGAGACCCATGCCAAGGCCGTGATCACTACTTTCTGGGTGAGTTCTCTTCAGAAGCACAAGTCCATTCTAGTTTCATGAATGATTTAACCCATGGCTTCTCCCATTCTTGTTTCATCCATGATTGTAGAAATTCTATCGAGTTCTTCCGGAGCACAGGGCTAGAGCGGACCAGATCGTGCTGCGCCAATGCAAGAAGAAGGCCCGCCAGATGCAGTACGAGGTGCACTATGTGGCCATCTCCACATACTACCACGACTATCTTGGTGTGAAGATGACCAAGGAAGAAGCGCGGAGGATGGGCATTACCTTGGAGAGGCCCGAGTTCTTGGCGGTAAGTATAAAAGATTTTTCATTATGCTTTCATTATGCTTTCATTACCTTGTCGTACATTATGCTTTATGCTTCCATAACACCAATTTGGACACACCTACATGCCATTATGCTTTTATTATGTAGGTGTGTCCAAATTGGTGTTATGGAAAAGACGAGTCTTGGGCGGCATTGGTGGATCTTTGGTGTGATGAGGCTGGAGCCTGGGCGGCTATGAGAACCCAAAAATAAGGCTAACCGAGGGACGGAGGGAGTACATGCTCAGGGAAACCGAAACCACTATCTCCACAAGGAAGTTAATGTATGACTAACCCCATTAAACATTCTTCTTCTTCTATTTACCATCACTTTCTTATGTATGACTAACCTCTGTTTGGTGGTGCAGGAGGAGAAACTGAAGCGGCCGCTCTCACACATGCAGGCGTGGGAGATCGCCCATACGCGGAAGGACCCCAAGCCTGGCGAGCCCAAGTACTACGGCAAGAAGACCGCAGGGAGGAAGAAGGCCTACTCCGAAGCATATCTGGAGTTACATTCTGACACACCTGACCCCATTGCGGCGCCTCTGGACGACATGGCGGTGGTGAGGATGGGGCCCAAGGAGCACGGTCGGGACGCGGTTCTCGATGCTGTGATCACTCCTAGTATCTCCTACACACAGCTTCGTCGGATCGACCCGAGCCTGAGCCAGCGCACGAGCCAGCCAGTGACTAGTACACAGTCCCTCTTTCAGGAGCAACATTCTGTAAGTATTTTCCCTCTTATCTTCATTTCTCACTTCATTTTCCGCATTTAGTAGTTTTATGAGTTCCATCATGTCATACCGTAGGCCTACATGGAGTACACACGCCAGGAGACCATGGCGTGGCATCAGAGGCTTTATGAACACCAAGTGCAGAGGGATAGCCAGATGCAGCAGGCTTTTCAGGATATGGCGGCCGACAGGTGTCCTCAGTTCCCTACAGCACAATGCCCTCCAGCACAACCAGTGCTGATGAGCTTTGAGGAGTTTGTGGCACAGAACGCTGGCCCCTCGCCGGTTAGTTCATCCCCAATCTATTCACCCAAAGCATGTCATGCCTTTCAACACAGTCATAGATCCCGTGCATATGTCGTTTCAACATGCAGGGAACAGGTGGATCTACCATTGGCGGTCGTCTTCACAGCACTCCGGAGACATGGAGCCCGACCACTCCGATCCACGGAGGCGGAGGAGGAGGTGGAGGCGGAGGCGGTAGCGCTGCCGCTAGCACTAACGACCTGGACTTTGGCCGTCTTGGCGGTGAAGACCTCCGCGGTGCTCGATGATCCTTGTGTGGTGATGATGCTTGAGATGACTTGTGTGTGGTGATGATCATTTAGATGACTTGTGTGCTTCTCTATATGCTTATGCTTATGTTGGTTGTGATGATGTTCATTTAGAGACTTGTGTGTGATGATGCTTATGCATATATTGTTGTGATGGTGCCAGATCATATCCCGTTGTGTTCTATATGTCTATCCCATCATATATATCTGCTGATATGTGATGCTATTTGAATTGAATTGATCTGAAAACAAACAGAAAAAAGAAAAAAAAGCAAAAGCAAACTATTCCGACGGCTAGGCCGTCGGCATAGGGCCAGCGTGAGCTCCCAGTTGCTGACACGTGGGCACCTATGCCGACGGCCTAGCAGTCGGCTTAGTTTAAAACTGTGCCGACGGCCAGGCCGTCGGCATAGGTGCCCACGTGTCAGCAACTGGGATCTCTGTTTGAAGGACTATGCCGACGGACTGGCCGTCGGCTTAATTTCAAACTATGCCGACGGCTGGGCCGTCGGCATAGCCCTGGCCCACGAGCAGCGACTGGTCGGCACGTGGCACATCTATGCCGACGGTCTAGCCGTCGGCACAGTTTTCGACTAAGCCGACGGCTTGGCCGTCAGCATAGGGGTGCCACGTGGAGACAAGTCGTTGGGCAGACTTGACGGCAGCCGCCGTTAGGCGATAACGTTGCCGACGGCCGTGGCCGTCGGCATAGATGTACGGACACCGTCGGGATAGGTCTTATGCCGACGGCCTTTCTATGCCG
Organism: Triticum urartu; assembly: GCF_056163025.1. NCBI lineage: Eukaryota > Viridiplantae > Streptophyta > Magnoliopsida > Poales > Poaceae > Triticum > Triticum urartu. The sequence continues at coordinate 3,108,014 of NC_141878.1, read as the reverse complement.
ACGACGTTCCTGGCTACGCCGACGGATATTTTGCCGACAGCCCTATGCCGACGGGGGCCGTCGGCATAGGCCTGTCCCGACGGCCATTCAGGGCTATGCCGACGGCCCTGGCCGTCGGCATAGGGTGCGATTCCGGTAGTGTTTGAGGTTGAATGTGAGGCCATGAGAAGAATACGACACCGTTATCTCATTAAGAACATTACTTCTTGTTCAAGCGTCAACCACCAAGGTCAAGAGTTCAAGGCATTGATTTATGAGTTCATGCCCAATGGTAACTTGGATGGTTGGCTTCATCAGTCTCAAGAGCCCACTGCAAACAACACGCTAAGCCTTGCCCAGAGGCTAGATATGGCTGTGAATGTTGTGGATGCAGTAGAATATCTGCACAACCACTGTCAACCATTGGTAATACATTGTGATCTTAAGCCAAGCAACATTCTTCTTGCTGAAGATATGAGCGCACGAGTTGGAGACTTTGGCATATAAAAGATCCTTCAAGAAAATACAAGAGAAGGGGTGCAAACTTCATATAGCTCAACTGGAATTAGAGGTTCCATAGGCTATGTTGCTCCAGGTGACGGAAACTTTTCTAACTTTCTATTTTACTTTTCAGTCGAATATGGCATGTTAACCACAAGACATTGCATAATTGCAGAGTACGAAGAATGTTCTACAGTCTCAACAGCTGGTGACATTTATAGTGTTGGCATATTGCTGCTCGAGATGTTTACAGGAAGGAGCCCAACAGAAGACACATTTAGAGATTCATTGGATCTGCACAGGTTTGTTGAGGATGCTCTTCCAGACAGAACCTTGGAGATAGCTGACCCCACAATGTGGCTGCACAATGGACGACATGATAGCACTACAAGTATTAGGATCCAGCAGTGCTTGGTCTCGGTCTTGAGGCTTGGTATATCCTGCTCAAAGCAACAACCTCGAGAACGAGCATTGACGAGAGATGCAGTGGTGGAGATGCACACAATCAGAGATGCATACGTTCAGTTTACAAGGGAGCATGGAGCAGAAAGAGAAGCCTCGACCGAGCATTGACATGATCCTGCATAATAATAAAATTACCCATCGTTTCACTTAGTAATTGTTCTCGATGCTATGTTGCCCTACAATTTTATTTAGAAAATGCACAACCATGGGGTTCTGTAATAATAGCATTAGAGCAGGTTGTAGGGAGTTCAGAAATCAAGCAGTGTAATTGTTCTTCCACTATTTCGGAATTGTACACATGCAGGCTATATTATTACTTCATGCTTCAGACTGTAGAGAGTTTGAGAAGTTCCTTTTTGTCTATTTTCTTATTCTAATTTTTTTCCAAGCAATGATCCGAATTTATTGTTTGTATTACTATAAGGATAGCGATGCCTGAAAATGTAGACACAATATTTGACAAGTTTTAGATGCGCACCTCCTGTTTGTCTGTGAGCATATAGAAGTGTAGACGAGGAGAGGAATGAGAGAATGCACCTTGGGTGCTCTCGAGTGTATTACTCACGCTAATATAGCCGGGTTACAGAGGGGGCGCCGAGCGCAGTTACGTGAGGCGCGAGGTGCGCGAGGTGGTGCTACAACGTGGGCATGCACGAGTACGTGCAGGAGTGCTAGACTACAGATGTTACAGTCAACACCCCGCCGTACTCTGAGCATCGGGTGACCGGATGCACAGGATGGAACAGAATTCTTGGAACGCCAGCGTCAGGAGGCCCTTCGTAAGGATGTCGGCGAACTGCTGCGTGGTCGAGACATGGAGAACGCGCAGTTGGCCCACAACAACCTTCTCGCGGACAAAATGGATGTCGAGCTCGATGTGTTTGGTGCGCCGGTGATGCACTGGGTTGTCAGCCATGTAAATAGAGGAGATATTGTCGCAGTAGGTGACCGTGGCTGTGGGCAGAGGCACGCACAGTTCACCGAGAAGCTGGCGCAGCCAGCTGCATTCTGCAACGGCGTTGGCAACGGCGCGGTACTCCGCCTCCGCACTAGAGCGGGAGACGGTCGGTTGGCACTTCGACGACCAGGAGACGAGCGAGTTGTCGAGGAAGACGGCGTAGCCAGACGTGGAGCGGCGCGTATCGGGGCACCCGGCCTAGTCGGCGTCAGTGTAGGCCACCAGGTCGAGTGAAGTAGAGCGGTGTAGATGGAGCCCGTGCGTCGACGTGCCGCGCAGGTACTGGAGCGCGCCCACCAGGCTACGGTACTCCGAGGCGTCGCGGACGGGCGCGCCCATGGCGGCGGACATCTTCGAGTGCGTGTCCACTGGTGTTGACACGGGCTTGCAAGCGGTCATGTTGGCACGATCCAATAGCTCGTCAGGATACTTCTGTTGGGAGAGGAAGAAGCTGGCGCGGCTCCACATCAAAAATTCTGTTTTTATCATTTACCTACTCGAGGACGAGCAGGAATTAAGCTTGGGGATCCTTGATACGTCTCCAACGTATCTATAATTTTTTATTGTTCCATGCTATTATATTATTTGTTTTGGATGTTATCGCTCTTTATTTTACACTTATATTATTTTTGGGACTAACCTATTAACCCAAGGCACAGTGCAAATTGCTATTTTTTTTGCCTATTTCAGTGTCTCGTAGAAAAAGAATATCAAATGGAGTCCAAACGGAATGAAACTTTCGGGAGTGTGATTTTTGGAACAAACATGATCCATAGGACTTGGAGTGGACGTCAAGAAACGAACGATGCGTCCATGAGGCAGGGGGCGCGGCTACCCCCCTGTGCGCGCCCTCCCCTCTCGTGGGCCCCTCATGGCTCAACCAAACTACTTCTTCCTCCTATATATGTTCACATACTCCGAAAACATCCAGGAGCACCACGAAACCCTATTTCCACCGCCGCAACCTTCTGTAACCAAGAGATCCCATATTGGGGTCTTTTTCGGAGCTTCGCCGGAGGGGGCATTGATCACAGAGGTCCTCTACATCAACTCCATGGCCCCTCCATTGATGTGTGACTAGTTTACTTCACACCTTCAGGTCCATAGTTAGTAGCTAGATGGCTTCTTCTCTCTCTTTGAATCTCAATACAAAGTTCTCCTCGATCTTGTTGGAGATCTATTCGATGTAACTCTTTTTGGGGTGTGTTTATCGATATCCGATGAATTGTGGGTTTATGATCCTGTCTATCTATGAACAATATTTGATTCTTCTCTGAAATCTTTTGGTGCATGGGCCAGTCACGCGCGGCGGCGACGGTGATGACAGCACGGATGGTAGCTGCTTTGACCACTGGTGAGAATGTCTTATCAAAGTCCAGACCAGGGCGTTGCGAGAACCCGCGGACTACCCATCTTGCCTTGTAGCGATCCAGGGATCCATCAGCTTTGAGCTTATGCCTGGAGAACCATTTTCCCGTGACAATGTTGGCACCCCTGGGCCGAGGCACGAGCGTCCATGTCCTGTTCGCCATGAGCGCAGTGTATTCATCCTGCATAGCGGTTAGCCAATGGATATCACGAAGCGCGGCGGACACGGACTTGGGCACGGGTGAGATGGTGGAGACGGCAGAAGCAGTGTTTGTTTCAGCATATTTGGGGTTGGGAAGGAACTTGCCGGCGCGCCCACGGGTGATCATAGCGTGCGTGGGCACGTGGGAGGCGCGAGCAGGCAACAGTGTGCTGGGGTTGCTGTTGGAGCGTTGGCGGGACTGGAGTTCATGGTAGGTGCGGAGTCCGGCGACGCGGTGAACGTAGGAGAGTCAGCAGCTACCAGAGAGCTGGGTGGTGTGTGTGGGTCATGGTGACGATCGGAGTGCTGGGCAGGTGTGTGACCGTGATAGGAGGTGGGGAAGTGGTAGGGCATGGTCGGGATCGCTGCGAGCCAGGCCGGCGTGGGACGACTGGCAGGGGTAGCTGATCAGTTTCATCGTTAGGAGGTGTGGGTTCAGTGGTAGCGTGGGAGAAGGGGAGGTGGGTCTCGTCGAAGACGACATGGCGTGAGACGAGAACGCGGTTGTTTGTGCGATCGAGGCAGCGGTATCCCTTGTGCTCGGAGGAATAGCCGGGGAAGACACAAGCTGCAGAGCGCAGAGCGAGTTTGTGCGGGGTAGTGGCTGTGATGTTGGGGTAGCAGAGACACCGAAACACGCGCAGCGACGCGTTGTCAGGGTCTATGTCGTGGAGAAGGAAGAAGGGGGTGTGGTCGTGGCGAGTGCGGCACGAGCGACGGTTGAGGAGGAATGTGGCCGTGTTAAGAGCTTCGGCCCAGTACGTGAACGGCATGGATGTGTGCGTGAGGAGCGAGCGAACAGTGTCGTTCAGGGTGCGGAGTAGTCGCTCAGGTCGCCCGTTTTGTGGTGATTTGTATGGGCAAGAAAAACGGAGAGAGATGCCCTCGTTGGAGAGGAAGGCGCGAGCAATATAGTTGTCGAACTCTCGTCCGTTGTCGCACTGGAGAGCGAGCAAGTTTAGGTTGAACTGTCGACGAGCGAAGCGGGCAAATCATCGTATAAGAGGAAAAACTTCAGATTTGCGATGAAGGGGATATGTCCACACAAAGTGACTATAATCATCGAGAAGAACAAGATAGTACTGCTTGCCCGATACACTGGGCACGGGCGAGGTCCAAACATCACAGTGCACTAACTGAAAAGGAAAGTACGACACATGTTCTGAAGAAGAAAACGGGAGCCTAACGCTCTTTCCTAACTGACAGTCATGGCACGTGAGCAGACGGGGACGGGGCAAGCGGGCGCGGCGCTGGCACGTTGTTGCTGCTATTGCCGATCTCCAGCGGCGCTTTCCCTTTTCCCTTGTTGCGGCCACCACCGCCACCGCGACGGTTCGGGCCACCGCCGCTGCCTGCGGCACCCCCGCCGGAGTTGGTGCTGGCAGGAATGCGGGCGGCGTGAACGGCGATGTCGCTGGACGGCTCCGCGGACTGGCGGCTCTCCTCGAGGAGGAGGAAAGCGCAGTAGCGAAGGAAGGAGGGGAAGGGTGTCTGCATTGTCAGGATGGACACGGCGTAGCGCGGGCGTGGATGAAGACCGCGAAACATGTTGAGGACCTGCTCGCGGTCACCGACGGGCTCACCAGGGTCGGAGAGACGATCAGCGCAGTCCTTAAGGCGCGTGAAGTAAGAGAGGACCGAGCCAGATCCTTGCTCGATACGGCGGAAGTTGGTGGTGAGGAAGACCGCCTGATGCTCCCTGTTCTCCAAGAAGATGGAGGTGATCGCCGCCCAGAGTTCCGTGGCCGTGGCGCCGCGGAAGTGCACAAGCCCAAAGATCTCTGGGCTGATGCGGTTGTAGAGCCAGGAGACAATGTGGGCATCGTCTTGTAGCCAAAGAGGATCATTGGGCCGCGGCGCCCCATTGATGTGGGCGACGACACCGCTCTTCTGGAAGGTGACCTCGAACAGGGTGCGCCACTGGGAGAAGTTGGGTGGCTGCAAGGAAAGGACGATGGGGACATGCTGGTTGATGTAGATGGCAGCTAGGTGGGAGGACGACTGCGCAGGGTGCAGGTCGGGGGCGCCGGCGCCCGGGATGATGGTGCCGGTGCGCGAGGCCGCTGCGAGAGCTGAGGGGGTGAGGAGGGCATTACGGCTCGGTGTGGCAGCGGCGGCGGCAGCAAAGGTGCCGTGAAGACCATGGTTGGGAGGGGGTGGGGGTGGTGGAGGAGGCCGCGGCGATGGGGCAACTATGTCGCCGGCAAGACGGAGCAGCGGAAGGCAGTTAGCGACGTTGGTGAGGCCTAGCGTCTGATACCATGTAGACGAGGAGAGGAATGAGAGAATGCACCTTGGGTGCTCTCGAGTGTATTACTCAGCATAATATAGCCGGGTTACAGAGGAGGCGCCGAGCGCAATTACATGAGGCGCGAGGTGCGCGAGGTGGTGCTACAACGTGGGCATGCACACGAGTACGTGCATGAGTGTTAGACTAGAGAAGTTACAGTCAACAAGAAAAGCATGGAGGATGGAGCAAAAGAGGAGCCTCGGCTTGAGTCATTTGAGCTGGAATGGTATGATCGTGCAATACATACAAGCCACTACAGATAGCAAGCCTTTGTGAGCATACCACAAAGTATATATTGTCCATGTCTATGTAAGCACCGATCACACACACACACATGAGAGTGCTCAGAAGATAGTGGTTTTGCGTTGCCAACACTTGCAACTTTTCTGCATTTCTTCTTCTCCTCTTATTCTGTTACAGAAGGGAAACGAGGCCACTAACGGCCCGAGAAAACAGCCACGCCGAGCCACAACGATCACGCCATCCCACGATCCAGCTCGTGCGGGGTGTGGACTAATTCTAAGGAAAAAACTTTCTAACAAACTTATCTACTCAGCTGACTAAGCAGCGTTTACTTTCTGCTAAGACTAAACTGACAAATACAGAAGGTTTAAGTCCACAATCACTCCCTAAGCCTTGTGTGCTTCGTCGAGCTCCACCATCCCGATCTTCATGCTCCGCTCCTGAGCTTGAGTACCTTCGAATCTTCGCCGGTAGCTGTGAACCCCGGCGGCTGCACCACGTAAACCTCCTCTTCTAGCTCGCCGTTGAGGAAGGCGGACTTTACGTCCATGTGGTGCACAGTCCAGCTCGCGCGCGCAGCCAGAGCGAGCAGGAGGCGGACGGACTCCAGCCTGGCCACCGGCGCGAACACCTCGTCGTAGTCGACGCCGTGCTTCTATACATATCCCTTCGCCACCAACCTCGCTTGTGCTTCACTACCGCGCCGTGGGCATCTTTCTTGGTCTTGTATACCCATTTGAGGCCGATCGGACGATGACCAGCGGGCAGGTCCACGAGCTCCCAGGTTTGGTTGGCTTCAATGGAGTTCATCTCCTCCATCATCACATGGTGCCAGCACGTCTCACCTTTTGCTTTCTCAAAGGAGCCGGGCTCCTCGCCCAGCGCGAGGTGCAGCTCGTCGACGAGTTCGTCGTCATCGATCTCGCCGTCAGCGTCGTCGAACTCCTGCAGCCCTGGAGGAGGCGCGTTCCGTGCCGCCTTCTCAGGCGTGTCCATGTAGCGAGGGTTGGGGAGGAAGATGCCGTCCTTGCCGCGCGTTGTCATCGGGTGCACCGGCGCGAGGTTGCCGATCGTGTGCGCAGGAGCCGGGGGAGCCGTGGGCGCGGTAGTGGTCGTCGCTGGGGTGTCGTCGTAGCCCCCGGTCGATGCTGTTGTCGTGGATGGCGTGCTTGACAGGGACGCGGACTGAGCGGATGATCGCGGGGCTCCAGGCGATGAGGAGGAGCATGCCGTAGATGACGGACCGCCTGTGAGGATTGACATGGGCTCAATTGTAAAGCTCATACATGCCCGGTCCGTGCCACTCTTCTCCCAGTCCCATGCTCGCGTCTCGTCGAAGCCGACATCACGGGAGACATGGACTCGCTTGCCCACCGGGTCGTAGAGCCGGTACGACTTGCTCCCCGGCTCGTACCCAATCATCACCATGGCTTTGCTCCGGTCCTCAAGCTTGGAGAGGTGTGGGCGCGTGTTCTTGACGTGCGCCACACTGCCGAACACGCGCAAGAAGTCGACGGTGGGCTTCCTGCCATGGCAAGCCTCGAATGGCGTCTTGCCCGGTACGCTTCTAGAGTACGCCATATTGAGGACGAAAGCGGCTGTGGACACGGCCTCGCCCCAAAATTGCGGCGGCACTCCCATCGCCTTGAGCATGCACCGGGTCGTCCCGATAACGGTTTGGTTGCGCCTCTCCACCACGCCATTCTGTTGGGGTGAGTATGGCGCGGTGAGGTGCCTCTGGACCCCAAGATCAGCAAGATGTGCGCTGAACTCGCCGGAGTTGAACTCTCCGCCTCGGTCAGAGCGGAAAGTGCGCAGCTTCCGCCTCGTCTCGCGCTTTGCGTGTGCCTGGAAGCGCTGGATCGCCTCGGCTGCCTCGTCCTTGCTTTGGAGCAGGTACAACCACATGAACCTGCTGTGATCATCCACAAGCCACAGAAAGTAACGCTTGCCGCCCGAGTGGGTGGCGAGATAGGCCCGCAAAGATCACCATGCACAAGCTCAAGCGGCTCGGTGGCGCGGTAGTTAGCCTGCTGAGGGAAAGGCGCTCGCCGCTGCTTGCCCACTAGGCAAGCATCGCAAACCTGCTCGGAGTGGTGGACGAGGGGCACGCCCTTGACCATGTTCTGACGTGCCAGCCGCTCGAGGCCGTCGAAGTGTTGGTCCCCGAAGCACCCGTGCCAGCGCCACGCCTCATCCCCGGAGTGCGCAGCGAGGCAGACGGGGTTGGCGAGCTGTAGACGGGCGATGTAGAGCCTGTTGCGGGTGCGCGGCACTCTGGCCAGGATGCGGTGCTGGCGATCGCGCACTGTCATGATGCCGGCTTCGACGTGCGTGCGGCCGCCGTTCTCGTAGAGCTGCCCGATGGACACGATGTTGCTCTTGAGCCGTGGGATCCAGTACACGTTGGTGAGTGCACGGTGCCCGTCATCAGCCGCGGCGAACAGGACGGTGCCCTGCCCTTGGATTGACACGAGCATGTGGTTCGATGCACCCGTGTCGATGTACCAGGCCGCGTCCTGATCTCCGGGAGCGCGGCGGGGTTCCATGCGGGCGCGCGACTCGTTGAGGAAGAAGACCTCCTCGCCCGCTCCAGCACGCGGCGTGACGGCCGCAGCTGTAAGGGAGGCCTCCTCGATCATCAGTAGACCCGGATCGTCGTCCTCGCCTGCTTGGCCTTGTGCAAGGAGGGCATGTTCCTCCTCGCGTTTCTTCTTGTGGCAGTCCCGGGCCCAGTGGCCTGCGATGCCACAGTAGTGACACTTGTCACGATCCGCGTCGCCGCCGCCGTTCTTCCCACCACCGGCGTCAGTGCCGGCAGGGGACTTGCCTTTTTCGCCGCGTCCACCGCTGTGGCCACGTCCGCGGCCACGCCCTAGTCCGCGCGCCTATGAACCTGACGAGTTGCTGCCGCTTGCGCCTTTGTTCACCGTACGCTTCTCGTACGCGCGCTAGTCCTCCAGGGTCATCAGAAGGCGACCGGCATCCTCGCCTCCGCCGTCTTGGTCGAGGCGTTCCTCCGCCACCTTGAGCCGTCCGGTGAGCTCCTCCACCGTCAGGGTGTCGAGGTCGGCCAACGTCTTGATGGAGAGTGCCACCTGAGCGTATTTGAGGGGCACAACACGAAGGAACTTACGTACCACACGTGCGTCCCCGACGGGACCACCATGGATGGAGAGGTTGTTGATGAGCCTGGTGAGCCTCATCTCAAAGTCGTCGACGTTCTCGCCGGGCTTGAAACGGATATCCTCGAATTCTCGACGGGGGCCCTGGGCCTTGGCCTCGCGCATGGCGGCCGAGCCCATCCGCATGGTCTTGACGGCGTCCCAGGCCTGCTTCGCCGTCTCCTTCGTGGAGAGGACCGCGAGCATCTCCTCTGGCACCGCCCGGAGGACGGCCTCCAGGGTGGTGCGGTCGTCGTGGTAGTCGGTGATTCCAGTGGTGACGGCGTCCCATAGCCCGCGAGTCTGCAGGATGGCTCTCATCAGGAGAGACCAGCTGCCGTAGTTGCTTCGGGTCAGTGTTGGGAACACCGTTGGGAGGGCAACCTCGCGTCTCTGCACCACCGGCGCGGCGACCTCGTGCCCGCGCACGGTGTGGCTATGCCTAGCCCTGGGAGACCGCGAGAGCGTGCGCCCACACGTCGGCGATGGAGTTCGGGACCCGCCATCGGAGTCCTTTCGCGACCCCTCGCCGGAGCCCTTCCGGGGCTCCTTGCTTCCCGCCGTGACCGCCGGGTCATACTAACGGCTCTGTTGCCGATTGTAAGCACCGATCACACACACACACACACACACACACACACGAGAGTGCATAGAAGACAGTGGTTTTGCATTGCGAACACTTGCAACTTTTCTGCATTTCTTCTTCTCCTCTTATTGTGTTACAGAAGGGAAACGAGGCCACTAACGGCCCGAGAAAACAGCCAAGCTGAGCCACAACGATCGCGCCATCCCACGATCCAGCTCGTGCGGGGTGTGGACTACTTCTAAGGAAAAAAAACTTTCTAACAAACTTAACTACTCAGCTGAATAAGCAGCGTTTATTTTCTGCTAAGACTAAACTGACGAATACACAAGGTTTAAGTCCACAGTCTACAGGAAAAAAAACATAGGGGACAGTAGGCAATAGCACCAATAGAAATTGACCCTTATATTCGAAAGCATAAGCAGTATATCACAAATCTGATTGTCCAAAAATTAAACAGAGATCACAGACTAGAAAGCATAAGGGGGGCAGTAGGCAGCAGCAGTAGTAGAAATATTTCACATAGAGCACAAGAAATTTGCACATGGTCTTATTTTTTCCCTCCCCTCCCGCGCCGCTCCCGCACGGCGACCGGGAGGGCAAACCCCAGCGCCGCCAAGCGAGCTCTCCCTTCTCCTGCCCTCTCCTCACCGCCGCCGGGCTGTGCCGCCGGGCAAAGCCCGGTCGGTGTCGGCGGTGGCGGGGCATCTCCTCCCCACGCGCGGTGTCGGCAGGCGCGGGCGTCTGCATCGAGCGGTGGCGGTGCGCTAGTGGCGGGGCGTGACGGCGCGATGGTGGGCGGCGCGGCCTGCTGCTCCCGCTGGCACCTGGCCGAGGCGTGGAGGCTGCGCGGGGCCGCCGGGCTGGCTCGGTCTGGCTTGGCCAGATCTGGCCGCCTGGGCTGCGCGGGCACCGCCGGGACTGCCGCCGGCGGGTGGTCCGGTGCTGGTATGCTGGGGCGGCGGCCCCAGGCTGAGGCGGATTCGATGTCTTCTCCCTGGAGCGGAGTCCCGTCATGGTGGCTGGTTGGGAGTTGCGGCGGATGTGCGGCGGCGTCCCGGCGAAGGCGATGATGTCCCTGGCCGTGAGGGCGGCGGGGATGCGGCGGGTGGAGGCAGGCGCTGGTCTCCCTCGACCAGGGGCTACGGTGGACGCGCCTACTAGGCGGCGTGGTGGTCTGCGGATGTGGCGTGGCGGCATTCGGTTCCCCTCTCCACAATGATGGCCCAAGGTGGCAGCTTTACCCCCCACTTCAAGTTTGCTGAGCTCCGGAGATGATGGGCGTGGCCAAGGAGAAATCCGGCGCGGCTACGGCTGCGGGCAACGGCGACGCTCGTGGGCACCATCTCCTCCCTGGAGGCGTTGTCATGGCCATGTCCATCCGCTCTACTGACACACTCTCATCAACCCATCCCATTTGTACTTGTGTTCCAAGGCAAGAGAATAACCTAGTGAGGGCGACATGAGGTTTCTGTAAGTTGTCGTTCAAAACTGGTCAAGTTTTTGCTGCTTTTCTGAAATGATTTTCGAAATTGTAGGGCAAACCTGGTTGTACCTACAATCGGAGAGTCCGGCGACAACGCTCTAGCACCGGTCGCGACCCCTACTTCCGCGCGACAGCCACCCCTACCAGGCTGCAGCTCGTGCCGTCCTAACCCGGGCGACAAGCCCCAGCAGGCGAGCCGCCCCTCTGACCTTGGATGTCGCTCCTGGTAGGCCATGGCTCCTGTTGCCTACTTCCTTCATCCTCGGAGCTGACCAAGAAGTTCCGTTGTCCCTCTTCCTGATATTCGCCTGTGAGCTCGAAACTTTCCACCGGCCATGGGTCCGAGCTTCCCACATGCCGCCTACCACCGGACTTAGGGAAGATGATGGACGTGGGACGATTTCATCGGGAATATCCCGATCTAGTTCGGAGGGAAGACGACGGTTGTGAGATGATTTAGCAGCATATACTTCCTCCGTTCCTAAATATGTCTTTGTAGAGATTTCACTATAAAGTACATACGGAGCAAAATAAGTGAATCTACACTCTAAAATATATCTATATACATCCGTACGTGATTCATGGTGAAATCTCTAAAAAGACTTATATTTGGAAACGAAGGGAGTATATATCATATTGCTTTGAAATATTAACATTCCCTCCAAAAAGAATTACTTTCCCACCATATAATTTTGGTTTACTGTAGTTTGCGCCAATATTTTGTGTTCCCTCAAAAAAATAGAGTCTATTTATCCTTGCCGCTAAAGACCCTTCCTAACTATCCATGATTACTATCTTCTAAACCAAACCGATTGGATCTGAGCTCTCGTCTGAGGTTCCTCCGTGCTGACGGTGTCAGCATAGCGAACCACACCGGAGTTAACTACATGGAGAATGTTTCAGGTTGTTCTTTCTCCCGATCTCCTCCCATCGTAGAACATCCAGAAATCGTAGCGTCGTGCGGTGCCGCCAAAGAGGAGACGTCGTCCTCAATCTCGCCCTCCTCCCTCTCCTTCGTGCCCGCCGACGCTGGCCGCGTCTCCGTGTCCTCGGCCATGCTAGCTCGCCGCCGCACGCCCCATCGGCTGCTCGACACCCGCGCGACCCGCCCGCTCGCTACCAGAGGCCGTCGCCCTCGCCCGCGGGCGGAGACCCCGGCCCGCGGCCACTGCCCCTCGTCCGCTGCCCGAGACTCGCGAGCGCCGACCCGCTCGCTCGCCCCATTCACTACGTCACAGGGCGACACCGCCCGGCCCGCCCCGGTGCTGCCCGCCGCGAACCCCGGCCAGTGCGCCCTCCCTTGGCGGCGCCTACGTTCGGCGAAGTCGAGCCAGGGCTGGTCGCATGGCTCCCCTCCCCCGGGCATTAAGATAGAAGTCTGGCTTGCCTCCTTTAAACGTGGAGGAGCCATGCACTGCTAATGCACTATCTCATGTTTTTGATAATTTCGCATAATGTAGTTCAGAACTACAATGTTTCTTACTCTGATTTTATTGTGAAGATGTCGGATGATGAAGACGATGTGCCATGTGTGATCGTGATGGTGACAAACCAAAAACTAACAATATTTCTTTTATTTGTAAAGCAACAATGGTATGAAGAATATCTGCTATTGCCGGCGTGTTGTCTTTGTAGCAGCTCATTGAGAAGTTAGGCTTTAATAATGTGACTGATAAGCCAATCTGCACTTAAAATGATGAGAGATATATGTAAATCTGTTCTTGAATGCTCCGAAAGGAAGCAAAGCTAGCACATAGTCGCCGTGATATCTTTAAGAGTTACAGAGTGGCCGTGCGGAGGCAGCTTGCGCAGGTTAACAAGGGATTGCATTGGATGTATTTCTGATTAAGTATTAGCTCTGGATTATACCTATGGTAGCGTCTCTTAATTCAGATTGCACACACCTACTTAATCTTTTACTTGATTTCCTTTAACCAATTCTACATTTCGGGGCTCAAGGTGAATTGTGATAATTTACTACTTTTTGTACTGGGAAGCTTTGTGTTAATTTAGCTTTTAGATTGAAAGTAATTCGTTCACATCCTTGAATTGGTGGGACTAACGCTTGACAGAAATATGCATTTCACAACATTTTAGAGTTGTAGCTGTAGAAGCAACAGCAACATAATAATAATAGAGGGATTGGTCCCAAGGTTAATTATTCCGGTATAATAGTTGACCTTTACATTCCCTGGCCTTTTTTTAAGTTATCAAACCAGTTTGGTTCTCAAAGTTAACATCACAGGTTCGCAACCACATCGAGGGAAAGTGTAGCGCCACTACTACCGTGCAATTGCTTGATTTTAACGCACATTGTAAAATAAATACTACTAATAACAATCATATGTGTTGTACATCTTACTTAGATATTAGATGGTACTAACAACAATCATAAATTAAATTGTACAATTGTTCAGTCCAGAAAAGTGAGTAAACATATGTATATTCAGCATGATCCTTTGTATGCAGAATGTTACGACATTTAAAAATGTCAAAGGATGTGATGATGCAAGGAAAGAACTTGACTAGTGTGCTACTCGCCTTGGTGGAAAGGCACCAAAGGTAATTTGTTCTATCCAGTCTGCATGATGTATTTTCAATCTGCTATGGACCTTTCTTTATAGAATATTCTAGATACATTTGTAGCTTAAGATATTTTTGGTTCAATGTTGATTCAATAATTCCGAACCTTTAATAATATTTTTTCTTCTGAGAATGCTTTTAACTGGAACTCCAAGAATTGGGAAGAACCTGTTCGCTAGCTTCATGTTATTCTGAACCGAGTAAAAGAACACACCCATCTATGAGGTACTTGCTATGCTTCGTACATTGTTTTCACACACAAACAATGGATGTTAACTATGTATGTGGGAATAGAAAGGTCAAGAATTATTGTTTTTGCCCTTTTCCGCTTCCATGTTTTCTAGCAAAATGCTTAATTATATTCACTGAAATCTTGTGATGATTATTTGGTTTGCAAATTTGTGTCCTCTTTAATTCGTAGCAGGGATCATTGCCCTTACTTTGCATGATAAAACACTTGGAAGGGCTCTGAAGAATCTTTTTTTAGCAGTGAGAACAACCTTGATCAAGAAATAAACCTCCTTTTTGTTTTTAGACATAAAAGAAAAATCGTCAATGTCTATCCTTCTACTACCTGCAGTAGGACCAAATCTAAGAGAAGATGGCCAGAACAACTTATTTTTAGCATGGTTTGTGGGATGCACAAACCGGGAACAGTGGGATTTATGTTTGTTATATCAGTGGGAACGATAGCACTCGATGTCAAGTAATCTATGTTCGATACATGATATATTTGTAATGAAAAATGCAATAACATGTGCGATTTGCGGAATGCAATGAAGTTAAAAGGTTCTATTACTGCGACAGCCGAATATATATAGTACGTAGATTTTCAGCACATGAGCTCACATTCTTTATTTTTTTCAGAAAATTCAAAGAATGGAGTGTAGAGAATTCAGAAAGAAGATTTGTCATATAGATTATCTTGAGTCGAAGTTTGCATGAATTTCTGTTGTTGCTTTTTTTTCTCTACAATGCAAAATATGTAAAGATTTTCACGAAACCTGAAAACTTGACATAATAATGAATCCAACATCCCTAGAGTCGTATCAGATTAGGCAAAGAGAATAGATATAGAATTTTCTTATCATTTGAATATTGTCAACTGACTGATGATGAGAAATATATTCATCTAGATTTTGAGCACAAGCTTCTCAACTATGTTCTGTATTAATACAATTTCGTAATAAATTTAGGTTCTTATTTTTTGATTTTTTAATTGTTTGGTAACAAGAATAAAAGACAAAAGTTCTTCAAAAGGCTACGCACGTGCAAGCTAACTAGTTTGTTATAATGCATAAAATCCCAGTATGGGTTAAATTGCTAAACCTTCAAGACTGCTGAGTGAGGATGTAGTCGGACATTCACATTACCATCCATCGACTCATTGTTACTAATACCATAGTGCATACAACCTTTTTCACATGTCTTATCTTATTTCACCATGGATAATGCATTTCTTATGTTTATTCATTTGTTGTATGCTTTATAGGACAGATGGGACTTGCAAGATACACCAGAAACAGAAGAAAAAGTTCTCAAAATTGCGGAAGAGCGATATAGAGGCCGGCGATCAACTGTAAGCTCCACCTACAAGGCTTACAAAATAGATGCAGCTAGATTGGCTAATCTGCTGGAAGATTTACAACCAGAAGAGTGGGAATGGATTATTGAGTATTTTGGTACTGATTCGAAATTTCAGGTTATCTCGAAGATCACTCTTTGTCTACTATGTGTTAAGATGAAATTGCATTTCTGTCTGGTTATATTTGGTTCCGATAGCTGCTTCTTCTCTTCCACCATGCATTGTTGCAACATCGAGTCACAACTTAGAAAACTTAATATGTGCTAGCTAGGGACATGAAACTATAGATTGAGTTACAACTTAAATCAATACTGGAAGATTTTAGTACATGTACATGTGCTTATGCTTTAGAAATTTACACTTGTAAAATTGTTCTGATACCTCAGTTACATGTACATGTGGCAACTATTCGTTTTAACAATGGGGCTGGAATAATAGTATGGCCTATGTTATGTTGGGCTCATTAACTAGAACTTTTTTTTTGATTTCTTGATTGCAGGATCCAAAGTACTAGCTCGACTGGACTCTGATCATGACAATTTAGTCCTGGCACTTAATTAGGATGGCTAAATTAAATTTGAGTTTCATTTGATGGATATTTGCTATGAGAATTATGAATTTTATGAATCTACATATTATACGTATGGTTTTGAATATTGTAATTGAATGCTCCTATTTTTTTTTGAGTTGCAATAGGCTATTGCCACAATCCACTTTTAGTGGGTATGTGCCTCCAACATTGGGGAGGCAGGGAGCTCTCCAATTACTAAACTTGGCTGAAAATAAACTTGAAGCAAATGACCACAAAGGGTGGGAATTCATCACTTCTTTGGCAAACTGTAGCCGACTGGAGCAATTGGAACTCAGCATCGAGTCACAACTTAGAAAACTGAATATGTGCTAGCTAGGGACATGAAACTATAGATTGAGTTACAACTTAAATCAATACTGGAAGATTTTAGCACATGTACATGTGCTTATGCTTTAGACATTTACACTTGTAAAATTGTTCTGATCCCTCAGTTACATGTACATGTGGCAGCTATTCTTTTTGACAGTTGGGCTGGAATAATAGTATGGCCTATGTTATGTTGGGCTCATTAACTAGAACTTTTTTTTTGATTTCTTGATTGCAGGATCCAAAGAACTAGCTTGACTGGACTCTGATCACGACAATTTAGTCCTGGCACTTAATTAGGTTGGCTAAATTAAATTTGAGTTTCATTTGATGGATATTTGATATGAGAATTATGAATTTTATGAATCTACATATTATACGTATGGTTTTGAATATTGTAATTGAATGCTTCTATTTTTTTTGAGTTGCAATAGGCTATTGCCACAATCCACTTTTGGTTGCCACATGTTAGCACCACGAAATTTAAATTGTTGCAATAGTTTCTCGCTACAAAAATTTCACCTGTTGTGATACCTATTTATCACCGCCTAAACTAGTATGTTGCAATTTTCTGTTACGACAACTGGAATATTTGTTGCCATAACTTAATGCCACAAGTGTACGGTTCGTGGCAAAATGCCTAGTACCACGAAAACAAAGATTGCTGTCATAGTTTATTGCCACAATTGTCTATTGCCACCGAACACTATGCACCACGAAACGAGGGTCGTTGGCATAGGTTGTTGCCACAAATGTCTATCGCCACGAGCTATCAGTTGCCATGATTCGTTACATGTTGCATTAAAGCTATCTCCACAAAGCAAATTGTGGCATCAGATGAGTGTTGCCACGGGAAAACATGTGGCGACTTCCCACATGGCTATTGCAATAGCATACTTTATTGCCACAGTTGCCTTTTCATTGCAATAACCTATTACCATGTGTCCAGTCGCAACGGCTGCCAACGAATGTTGTTTCGTGGCAATAGGTACTTATCACAACAAATCGGCATGTATTGCGACAAACAATTTTATTGCAATAGAGCCGGATCCTTGTAGTGACCGATACGGCGAGGGCGTGGCTTGACCCGTGAGGTGATCAGGCAAAAACGCATCCGCAGAAGCTGCCGCCATCGTGCCTCGTGGGTGAGGTCGTAACAGATACGTCGCTCTGTGCGCCATCACAGCTGTTTTCTGAACTAGGCCGTGTGATTTTAGCTTCTGCACGATGTATCTTCAGACTGCATGGTCGCTTATTTTTCTTCGTCCAATACCTTACCCCCCCCCCCCCCCCCGCGCAGGGCCGGGCCTGAACCTCAGATGTCGATCCTGAGGTACCTCAACCAGAAGATTCGGGGACCTGCTCGGCTACCACCTAGTGGTATGTAAACATACTGTTGGATGATGCTGAAGGTGGAGTATGTGTGTGAGGGCATGATCCGTTAATGAAAAAACTTGTTGGACATTGTTGTACTAGACTTAATATGCATGCTACTAGTAAAAATGCCTGTGCGTTGCACCGGACGGTAAAAAGGGGCACAGCCTGCTTCATGTTGTGCGCTTTTTTTATATCCGGTTCTAACAAGCGTCGATAAATAAGGTTAAACATGGAAATATCCTTATTTTTAATAAAAGTTAATGTTTTCATGCCCCTTCAGCTCATCAACCGTGCTACAATCTTCAACTTCAGTATCAAGCATGCTATCATCAGAGACGCCCGAGTAGTTCCGCTGTAGTCAGAGCGCTCTGCTAATGTTGCATGATGCAGCCTGCTCATGCTGCTGCTCTTGCATGCTCAGGCTGTCGGGTGTCCGGAAAGAAGAAAAAGTATTAGAGCTGCGGGAGCAGCAGCGTCAAGTGTTGACGTGCTCTCAAGGAATCCTTCCGTGTCAGAAAATTCAGTCTCCAATTTCTTAGCATAGATAAGATATATAGCAATTTCTTAGTCTGTGCTACTACTCATGAATTCTTTTAGCCACCGATGTGGTTAATAAAAAGATCAAAAAGTTCAGCATAACTCAGACCTGAGGTGTCAACTTTGTTGTTGCTTGTAATAAATATGGGCAAAGAGCACCGTTTGAGTGGTGCATTATCTCTCCAAATATATAGCGCTTGTACTCAACCATGGACTTCTCGTGTATGATGTAAGGCCAGATTAGCTATATGAACTTTCTCAAGTAATGATATGACAGCCAGCAAAATTTCACATCAACAAGATCAAAAGGAAATGTTTCGAATGTTAGGATATGCTAAACAGGAATAGATTAAGACTGATCTAGTTTAGCTAATTATCACTACATTCTGGAATTAAGAAAAACAATATGGTGAAATATGAGAGCTTGACTTTAAATTGTGCATTAGAAACATGACAAAAAACACCCCTCTCCAATAAAAGGGAGTAGATCCATAAAGAACACACATGAGTAATCCAAATTATGAATTGGACAGAGTTTTTCATGGTTGCCCAGCATAGCAAATGAAAATAGCACCTTATCATATATTGGGTCTTCAATAGAATCGAATACATGGTCACACTATTCCTGAGATTGATGGTTTTTGAACTCTGAATAACAATAATAAGAGGAGCACAGCAGCAACTGAAAGGTTTGCTACGAACCCATAATTTGCTTGCTCCTGAGAAGATAAAACCAACATAAAACTGATTATCATCCTGCAATAATTAAAATCGAGACTCCCAGGTCCCAGCAAATTACCATGCTAAAAGGAAAAAATACTAAAACTCAAAAGCAACTGAAATTAGAATGTAACAACAAATAGTGTTCCATTATCCCATTCCATGTTCAGCACCCAAGGATTACCTCTTTTGGTTGGTCCCCCTCATCAAGGATAAGTAATGTTCAGAAGGGCTTCTTTTATCCATAATCAGGCATGCAAATTAATTTCCCTTCCCATGGAAGGATCATCGCTTTGTGGGCCTCGCCTTTCCTCTACTAGGTTGGCAAAGCATGGGTTGGCAGCCGGCGTACACCACCAAAGTCTGATAGTGGCTGAACACAGTCATTCTGTGAGAAAAAAAATAGTAAGTTGGATTTTTTCACGGAAGAGAGATAATTAACAATTATATCAGATTATGTAAAGACCCCGTGGACAGGTAAGTTGATTTAGCCGACCGCAGTGCAGGTTCTGTTTAGATTTCTAAGCTAGATTTGCCTTGCGTTACATAGATTGCCTATTTTGCGGACTGTGAATTAAGTGCTTTGTGCTTGCTGAATTTCTACTATGCAGCTAGCTTGTGTGAGTCAGAAACAATGTAACTATGCAAGTTATCTATATTTTGTAATAAGAACAGAAACATATCATATGATGGTATTACGGTTAAAGAAACCAAAGCAAGTCCCACAAAAGAATAAAGCAAGAAAAGGACTACTTCAGGAACGAGATATCAGACCAATACCAAAGCACACTATCAGCTAAACCAAAAGAAAATGTACCTGCAGGAAACTACTTTGAATTACTTAGCTTTGATGCACATCTATGTCTTGCATTTGAGGATAATGACTGAGAACAATTATGTTGAAACTAATCCAGATTAATTAGGAGTACAGAAGCAAATCTCTCGTACAAAAGAAAAGTGCAGAATTTGTAGGGCAATGACATCTATTAGTCTACAGAAAAGGATATATAGAGAGGTCTGGTCACAGAGGCATCTTCATGAGCTGTCTTTACCCTCAGATATTTAAACAAACTGTTATTGCACACAATCCAACCTCAAAATAGGAGAGCAAAAGAATGCTACAGATCAGACTGGAATTTCATGGCCGGGTGAGGAGGCTACATAAAGAACACCTGTTATACCTGAGCATGGTTAAGGAGTCCCTGCCGCCTGAGGCGGCTCCCGCATCCTTCAGAGCTGTGGTGTGTGAGTGTGCTCACGTACTCGCTGGCCATGGAGACTCCCGTCTTCTCGGAAGTTGCAGCGCCCACATGAGCTCGCGTTGTCACTAGATGCGGTGACGTCATCGTAAATCTGGACCCGCGACGAACGCCTGGAAGAAGGACGACACCGTGATGGTAGCCGCTGGCCTCGGCACACTTGGACGACGCCACACGAAAAACAACTGTTCATAATAATTTACCACAAACATGACAATTTGTTTGGGCACACATCACAGGCAGCTAACTACTCATAACAAACCCTAAACTCCCAAATCCTTGGGCTACTTGTGGACAAATTAATTAAGGATCCCTTCATTCAAGCATTTCATATATCATAATACTCATACACGAGATAAAGAACTGCATATCAACATGGATGCGGTCACTGCTTAGGCATCCTGTCGGACATCATAAGTGCAAACCAGACATGATGCATTCAACAGATATTTTTTAGGAGAAGTAGAGCATTGTGCAGAGTACTGCACTCAGATTAGCATAGAGATGCAGGGGTGGCGTAGTTACTGTTGGAAATATGAGAAAATTACTACGAGATTTAATCCGAATAAATAGAATATAAATCATGACTACAGTAGCAGAGATTAAACTAATCATGCGAACTAGCATAGTAGATGAACATATCACATCTAGGGCACATACTAGAAACAGGAATTCTACCACGATCTCGAATAGGAAGGATAGAATCACATACGGTGCAGCGGGAGCAGCACCGCTGGTGTTGACGTTGTCGCCCATGTCGTCGAGGATGAGGTTGCCGAGGTCGGGGAAGAAGTCATTGTTTGCGAAGTCGTCGCTGCCAGCAGTCGCGCGAGTGCGCTCCCCAAAAACCTGATCGCCCCTCTCCCGTACAGGATTACGGGAGGCGGGGTTCCAGAGGCCTGTTGTCCCTTCTCCCGGTGCACGCCGAAAGGAGGGATGGAGAAGACTTGCTTGGCGGCGCAATGATATGGAATGGTGGTGAGAAACCATACGAAACGGCGGCGGCTAGGGTAGACGTCTCCCTGACTATATAGTGCGGGTCGGGCGGGTCGTGGGAGTAAACCCCATGTCCGAGTCGTTACGATCCGAAAGAATCGGAAACGGTTCGGTAATTAACACGCCCGTTAATTATTAATTAATGACTCATTATTTTTTCCCGAACAACAAAAATATGGACAATGTGCATAGCTCTGTCCTCGGCTCGGCTCAATGCCGCAACCCGCGGCGCTGCGCGGCGCGTCGTGACGAAGCGTGGCGTGGCGAGGCGGAGGAGCGCGCGTGTAGGTCTCCTCTTCTCATGCTCATACAAGTGGTAGAAGATCTCACCTTATAAAGAGATGCAACTCTCTCTCAACTTCCGGGGTGAGAACTAACTTTAGCCTCACTCACTCCACTCACATGTGTGCATGAATGGGTCAAGAGAATTTCAGAATTTTAGTTGGGCTTTGGGCCAAAGGCCTACTAGCAAAATTCCAACAATCCCCCACAAAGTCTTATTGGCACATCTCATCATTTAGTTTCAAAACATTGTTTATATACCGGTGCTTAGTGGAGACTGTGAAGTTGAAATTCCACTTAGAGATTTATTCTACACTAGATTACAACTTGAATAGTGGACTATGCCTTGAACTACAAGTTTTCTGCGAGACTAGTTTCACACAAATTCTTGACCGATACTGGGCTGCCGCAAGGCTTCCTGCGGGTGGAGCGTATACGTCGTACTCCAGGGATTTTTCATGAATTTATTAGAGAACACCCAATTCTCACAGACTGCGACTGTCTGTGTCAAAACCAGCGGATTTCGGGTAGGGGGTCCCGAACTGTGCGTCTAGGCCGGATGGTAACAGGAGGCAGGGAACACGATGTTTTACCCAGGTTCGGGCCCTCTCGATGGAGGTAAAACCCTACGTCCTGCTTGATTAATATTGATGATATGGGTAGTACAAGAGTAGATCTACCACGAGATCGAGGAGGCTAAACCCTAGAAGCTAGCCTATGGTATGATTGTTGTATGATGATGTTGTCCTACGGACTAAAACCCTCCGGTTTACATAGACACCAGATAGGGTTAGGGGTACATAGAGTCGGTTACAATGGTAGGAGATCCTGAATATCCGCATCGCCAAGCTTGCCTTCCACGCCAAGGAAAGTCCCATCCGGACACGGGACATAGTCTTCAATCTTGTATCTTCATAGTCCTGGAGTCCGGCTGAGGGTATAGTCCGACTACCCGAACACCCCCTAATCCAGGACTCGCTCAGTAGCCCCTGAACCAGGCTTCAATGACGACGAGTCCGGCACGCAAATTGTCTTCGGCATTGCAAGGCGGGTTCCTCCTCCAAGTCCTTCATAGAAGATTTGTAAACACCAAGAGTAGTGTCTGGTTCTGCAAAATAAGCTTCCACATATTGTCATAGAGAGAATAATATTAACACAAATCAAATCTGCTGACGTATTTCGCAGTGTGCCATCACACTACAGCCAAGTCCTTTACTCGAATTGTTTTTACTTTTCCACCTCAGCACGTTTTGCGAGGCGGTTTCCTTGGCACGTCTCGTCGAAGCAGAGATCGGGTACCCCCCTTTTACAGGATTCTCATCAATACGGACGTGGGTAACCCAATCGTGCCCGTTAGAATATTTTCTCGATTAAAGGCGAGTCCCAAACGGTTACGGGGAGGGCTCCTGGTATTCAACCTCTTATAAAGAGACCAGGGCCTTATCTTTTCTCCAACAAGTTCGCCCGTCGCCTCGAGTTCCAACACCCTAGGCTCCAGATTCCGGGCGCCTCGGACCTTCGACAATGTCCGGTTCCGACCTTCAAGGCCGATGGATGCCCTCCTCCATCACGGAGGAAGACGTGCTAAAGTTGAGAGAGGCTAAGTTCTTGACCGGCGAAATTCAGGATAGGTTGCCTGCTCAAGGGCAGGTCATCCCCAGTCCTCAGCCCGGTGAGAGCGTGGTGTTCATGTCTCACTTCCTTCGGGGGTTGGGCTTCCCAATGGATCCCTTTGTGAGGGGATTGCTGTTTTATTACGTGCTGGAATTCCATGACTTAGCTCCGGAGTCCATCCTCCATATCTCCTCGTTTATCGTTGTGTGTGAAGCGTTCCTCCGTGTTACCCCTCACTTCGGACTATGGCTCAAGACCTTCAAAGTGGAGCCGAAGATGATCGAGGGACGGCACGCAGAGTGCGGAGGCGCTGTTATAAGCAAAAATGCTGATGCTCCATGGCCCAAGGGCTCTTTTCAAGAGGAGCTAGGATTGTGGCAACGAGAGTGGTTTTATATCACCGCTCCCTAGAGAACCAAATGGGTGGCGCCTCCTGCCTTTCGCTCGGGTCCCCCACCACGTCTGGCATCATGGGTCAACAGGGGGTTGGATTGGGGTTTGCCCAAAGACGTGCCCTTGTTACAGGGCCGCATTAAAGATCTCTCGGAAGGATACTTTACCCTGGTCAAGGTGATGCAGGTCATGCTGATTCGCCGAATATTTCCCGGCAAACGTCGCCCCCTTCGCCTGTGGGAATTTAATCCAGAGGGACCGCGAGCTCTCCAGAACTTCATGGGCGCAACGCCCACGGAGATGTATAAACTGTTCTTCGTATCACAAGAGATGTGTCCGGATTCGACCGAGGACGCATGCCTAAGCCGCAATCGCCTGGATACTCAAGTAAGAAACCTTGTGCCCGGACCTTCTATCCATATAATTGTCATAAACTTGCCCCTAAAAGAGCCATCCTTTTAAACAGGAGTGGATAGCGAAGGCAAATCTGATCAGGTGTCCGGCTCCCCTTCCTGAAACCAGGCCGGATCCCGTGCTAGTCAGGATGCTGGAGATAATGCCTTTGGAGGGGGAGGACAAGGAAGCTATGGCCTCCTCGAAGGAGGCTGCTCCGAAGGGAGGAACCGACGATTCCTCTCCTAAGGGGAAGAAGAGAGCCGCCTCTGATGACCCGGAAACCATGGCCGCGAAGCGGGGGAGAAAATCCTCGTCAGAGGGTCTGACGCCGGGGAGTTCCTTGGCCGGACTACGCCCTCAAGGGGATCAGCCCTCCAGCGAGCCGTAAGTAGAGAAAGATTTTCCTTTTGAGGGACGAGGGAAATCCTTGATTTATGTCCGAGAAGATTAACCAAACTTTTACCTTGTAGCTCGGACCTCAGCCCTTCTCAGGAGAGCTCGTCTTCGGGGGATCTTCTTCCGGATATGATGGAGAGCGGGACGCCTCCCCCTGCCATGCCGCCTAGCGAGGCGGGCGAACTTGAGGTGTCGTCGCGGAGAGTTTCTCCGGATCCGGTAGGGGCGGAAGATGTCTATGTGGCCCCCCGAGGTTCTCCGCGTCCGGCCTTCGAAAGAGGTCATGGGACAAGTCCGGCACCGTCAGGTGCTCGGTCAGAGGAGCTAAAGATTCTGCTGGGGCGAGCTTGTATCTCAGAGGAGCACCGTGCATTGATGGGCATGGTGATTGAAAGGATTTCATCCATAGAGAGTGGATTGCATGAGGCCGTCAAAAGTTTACTGACGGGTTTCGAGGTACGCTAAATAATGTACACTTTTGGCAGTTGCGCATGAATAAAATGCGCCCTCTGTGGATAGTAGCCCCTGAGACTCTGCGCATCGTCAAGAAATGACGGCCCGCGGAGGATCATAATCCCAGGTCTAAGATGTCGCCTTTGAATGTAGGCGGCAGGGTGTCCGGAATCGAGCCGAACTGACGATTTTGCAGAACTGAAGCGGCAACTGGACGTGGCAGAAGCCGACATCACGCTTGTCAACAAGCGGCTTGAGGAGTCTCAAGGTACGCAATTCCCCGGGCTGCATGAGGTAAGAAAAGTTTGAGGCCTTTGTCTTACAATGTGTGTGTTTGACGCAGATGGTGCGGCCGCCGTGGAGAGTCTTAGGGCAGAACTTGCCCGAGCTAAAGAACAAACCAGAGAAAGTGATGCGGCCGCCAAGAAAGCCCTTGAAGAGCTGAGAGCCGAACAGGCTGCCCATTGACTTAGAGAAGGCCGCTGCCAATGCCAAGGACGCGCACTCTGCGATGAGAGCTGCGAAGGAGGAGCTGCGTCAGGACGAACAGATTGCGGCTGGAAAGCCCTTTATGCTGCGAAGGAAACTTTGCGATCCGAAGTTTACTCCGTTGGACCGAATGTGGAGTGTGGAGGATACCTATCTGGACTTGGCAGCGAGTGCTGCTGATGCGACCGAACACTTTCGAGATCAGAAGGATCGCGAAGTGGAAAAGCTTTTCTGGTCGCAGTTTCACAATGCAGAGCGTCCACTGGCATGGACGATCGTTTGGCTCAATGGGCCGAACTGAATAGGTTGTCCGGACTCGCCATGAAGTACATCATGGGTTATCTATGGCCGGGGAGATCGGAGCCGAAGAGTTATTTCAGCTTGGTGCAGCAATTCCTTGAGGCGGTGCCACGTATAAATGCAATGAAGAGGTCAGCATGCATAGAGGGCGCAAGGATGGCTCTTGCCCGTGTTAAAACATACTATGCGGAGATAGAGACCACCGTTGTTGCGTCCCGAGATTCGGACAAAATCCGAGTACCCTCCGAGCACTATTTTCAGGAAGTCCTTGAAGGCGCTCGTGCAATAGAGACATAGTGCTCGAAAGATGCTATGTTATGATAGCATATGTAATTATAAAGTAATATTTTGATAAATTGTAGTGGCCTTTTTATACTTGTGCCTTCAAGTATTGGGAACACCTCCTGTGCGGCCGTTTTAATATATATATAAAATCTGAAAGATGGCAGCCGTTGGCTTCAGCCCCCACGCACATAGTGCGGGGGTGCTCGCAGAAGACGCATTTTCACACTTAACCCAACGTCTTGGTCCTACAAAGGAGGTGATAGCGCAGCGGGCCAGGCAACCGGACTATAATGCTTTAACACTTTCACTTAGCCATAGGAGCTTGACAGTGAGACTATTTAGGTAGCTCCTTGGTGGCGACTGCGCTCATCCGAGTTCGGGGCGCGTATGTGCCTGACCGGGAAGCGGCCCTTCATTAAAACGGAGGAATCCGATAGATTCCGATAAGTCATCGAGTGGCTGACCAGTCTCGTGCTACATCATGACAGTCAGTTTTCGGCTTTCTCTACTGAGGTGCTCGCCCGGCCGAACCGGGGCACAATCGCAGTAGTTCTCCCGGTGCTACCTTAGCCGATAGAGCGGAACGTAAGGTAGCCGAACTCAGGAGCCGGGCAAACCCAACATTTGACCAAAGACATGATTCGGAGTTGATGCATATAATGCCAAAACTCGCGACGCTGAACACTCCCTAAGGTATTCGGTCTTTATGAGTGCGGGCGAAACAACACTCTTTATTAAAAAAGCCCCTAGTGTCCAGGTATGTGCAAAAATTCTGACGTGGCCACATGCCAAGACGCCAGCCTCCTCCTTGGTTATATCAGAAAAAACCAGGGGATGTGTAGCAACAAGAGACAGTAAAAAAGTTTTACGCAGGGTCTTAATCTAAAAAGAATCCTTTAGGACGGGTCCCTACTGCACGTCTGTGCCTGTGTCTCCGTTGTGCCGTATCCTGGACGGGCGCCGCACGACGTTCATCTGTAAAAGAGAGGAACTGAGTTGAAAATGGGTCGTGCCGAAAAAGTTTAAAATAAACAAGGTGTAAAGTAAAATATATAAAATTGAGCTTTATTGTCTCTTATTATATATGCATGGAGCCCCTAGTGCGGGGTTATATGGCCACTAAGGCTGCATCGATGATGATTTTGTACCGAACTCGTCTATCCGCGTTCGTGGTCTTTAATGACCTATTTTGAAGTTTTCTGGCCGGTGAGGCCATTTTGCTGTGGGGCTGTCAAAGCGGCCGCACAGTCCTCCGCTTGGGGAGGCGCACTTTAGTGCTTCCCCTTCAAAGAGATGATGCCTCGTGGACCGGGCATCTTAAGCGTAAGAGATGCATAATGCGGTATTGCGTTAAAGCGAGCGAAAGCTTCACGTCCCAGTAGTGCTTGATAGCGACTTGAGAACGGGACGATATGGAAGGTCAGCTTTTCGCGGCGGAAATTATCGGCAGAGCCGAATATGACTTCGAGCCGGAGAAAACCCATACAACGGGTGTCCGGACCAGGTATTACCCCTTGAAAGGAAGTTTTGCTGCGGCGGATTCTTGCTGGGTTTATCCCCATGTGCTGAATTGTATCCTGATATATCAGGTTTAGTCCACTGCCGCCGTCCACAAGGACATTTGAAAACTGGAGTCCGCCAATTATTTGATCGAGTATCAAGGCAGTCCAGCCTGCATTCTTGATATTTCTAGAATAATCTAGCTGATCGAAGATGATCGGTTTTGACAACCAGTGTCCGGACCCTTTGGGGATGGGCCGTGTGGTGCGTACCTTTACGGGCGCCGCACGTTTTGTTATGTGAAGTGAGTTCACTGTTTTTACTTCTTGTGGGAAGTTCTTTTGTTTCTTGGTGCTCTGCTTTTGGGGTTCGTCCTCGTCTTCGCTTGGTGTGTCGAGCCCCTTGTGTTCGGCGTTGAGTCTGCCGGATTGTTTGAAAACCCAACAGTCTCTGTGGGTATGGTTAGCAGGCTTCCCGGGAGTACTGTGTATCTGACATATCCTGTCCAGGATTTTATGTAGGTTGGATGGATCGTCCCTGTTATCCTGGGGCGGTGATTGTGCCTGACTTTGTCGTGAGCCTTTGAATCCGGCATTGACTGTCGTGCTCTTCGGATTTTTGTCCTTAGTTCGGCGACGGTCCTTGTTGCGTTGCGGTTTTCCGTTTCCATCCCTAGTTTCGGATGTACTTGGGTCGCTGGGGCTGCACCTTGGCAACCAGTTGTCCTCCCCTGCACAAAAGCGGGTCATGAGGTATGTTAGTGCGGCCATTGTTCTTGGCTTTTCTTGGCCGAGGTGTCTGGCGAGCCATTCGTCTCGGACATTATGCCTGAAAGTTGCCAAGGCTTCGGCGTCCGGACAGTCGACAATCTGATTCTTTTTAGTGAGGAATCTATTCCAGAACTGCCGAGCTGATTCTCCGGGTTTTTGAGTTATGTGACTAAGATCGTCTGCATCCGGAGGGGGGACATAGGTCCCTTGAAAATTTGCTCGGAAAGCATCCTCGAGCTCTTCCCAACTTCCAATTGTGTTTTCAGGAAGGCTTTTGAGCCAATGCCGGGCTGGCCCTTTAAGCTTAAGGGGTAAATATTTTATGGCGTGGAGATCATCTCCTCTAGCCATGTTTATGTGGAGGATATAATCCTCGATCCAGACTCCAGGGTCTGTTGTTCCATCATATGCATCTATGTTTATGGGTTTGAATCCCTCTGGAAATTCATAGTCCAGAACCTCGTCGGTGAAACATAGGGGGTGTGCGGCGCCCCTGTATTTGGGTGTGCCGGATTCTGATGATTGCTTCATAGAATTGCTGACGAGAGCTTGCTTTCTTGGCCCATAAATTGACCTGACTGGGCCCTGATGCGAATCCTTAAGTGGGTCGCATGCCGATTTAAGTGCGGCGCCGCTTGCCGCTTTATGGGGTCGTCTATCCGACCGTGTGGCTTTCTCATTTTTTGAATGCGAGGGCTGTAGGGCCTCTTCGTCGAATTCAGGCAGTAGTTTTCTTTTCAGATAGCTTTTAGTGCAGCGACTGTCGCCGTATTTATCTGCGGTATTGATTACTAGGCTCCATCTAACCCGGAGTGCATCTTCCGCTGTTTTTACCTTCCGCTTCTGCTTTTTCAGGCTGCGTGCCGTTGCAACGAGCCTCTCGTGGAGATTCTTCTGCTCCATGGGTTTATCCGGCATGAGGTCGTCCGGAATGCCGTTTTCGCCAGAGGAGGGATGTTCGGTTTCTCCATCCGTGTTGCCCTGTTCGGACGGTTGCTCTAAGGCCTGCTCGTCGTCTACAGGCTTGTCCTGCTCTATGGCTGGGTTTTTATCGAGGCGGGGCTTGGGTCGGCGTTTACGCCGACGCTTTGATTGCTTTTCGGGGGGTCGATCTCCCATTCCATCCCCTTTTTCCTCGTTGTCGCTTCCTTTAGGGGTATCCACCATGTATACCTCGTGAGGTGAGGTGGCTGCCCAATGCCCTATGGGCGTTGGTTCGTTGGTATCTCCTGCATCATCATCCATGCTGTCGATGTCTCCCGAGTCGAAGTTAAGCACGCAGTTTAAATTGTTGACAGTGGCAACCAAGTGGGTGGTGGGTGGGCTTTGAATTTCTTCGTCGTCCGTATCCCATCCTCGCTGACCGTAATCCGGCCAGGGCTCTCCTGACAAAGAGAGAGACTTAAGAGAATTCAGGATGATGCCAAAAGGCGAGTGCTGAAAGATGTCTGCGGCGGTGAACTCCATTATCGGCGCCCAATCGGATTCGATCGGCAGGGGCACGCGGGGTTCGGAGTTCGGGGAGGAGCCCAAATCCTCTGAGTCACGGGTTATGCAGAGTGCGGGGCTAGCGTTCGGGTCGATCGCCTTTGAGATCACAGCCCCCGAGGTGGCGTCCAACCGCTCGTCCTCGATTGGCACAATAGGCTCCGAGTTAGAGGTCGGAACCGATGCGTGTGCGGCCTCCAGGACACTATCCGGAGGTAGAGCTAGATCATGCCCCTCGAGATGGTGCGGCGCGCTTGGCCGTGGCTCGAACCCGTCGAAGATCAAGTCTCCGCGGATGCCAGCCGTTTAGTTTAAGCTTCCAAACCTGACTTGATGGTCAGGGGCGTAGCTTTCGATCTGCTCCAAGTGGCCAACAGAATTGGCCCGCAGAGCGAAGCCGCCGAAGACGAAGATCTGCCGGGGAGAAAAGTCTCACCCTGGACCGCATCGTTGTTGATGATCAAAGGAGCCATCGGGCCTAAAGGCGATGACGCAGAGGAACTCTCAATGAAAGCACCAATGTCGGTGTCAAAACCGGCGGATCTTGGGTAGATGGTCCCGAACTGTGCGTCTAGGCCGGATGGTAACAGGAGGCAGGGAACACGATGTTTTACCCAGGTTCGGGCCCTCTCGATGGAGGTAAAACCCTACGTCCTGCTTGATTAATATTGACGATATGGGTAGTACAAGAGTAGATCTACCACGAGATCGAGGAGGCTAAACCCTAGAAGCTAGCCTATGGTATGATTGTTGTATGATGATGTTGTCCTATGGACTAAAACCCTCCGGTTTATATAGACACCGGATAGGGTTAGGGTTACATAGAGTCGGTTACAATGGTAGGAGATCTTGAATATCCGCATCGCCAAGCTTGCCTTCCACGCCAAGGAAAGTCCCATCCGGACACGGGACGTAGTCTTCAATCTTGTATCTTCATAGTCCTAAAGTCCGGCTGAGGGTATAGTCCGACTACCCAAACACCCCCTAATCCAGGACTCCCTCAGCGACGTTAATAGACTAATTCATATAGGTGTGTTCATTAGAAGATGTTCTGCAGGACAACATCTCTGCTTACCCGAATAAGCTACTAGAAACACATTAAGATAAGTATCAACCTGCCATGCAGATCAGGAGAGTATTGCATCTTCACAGAGTGGGATAGTTAATATAGGGATACTCTCCTCCCAGCTGACCAACAGCTTGTCTCCCACTTCTACTTCACGGGATCTCCGATCACATAGAGTGGGTTACCACTATGGACAACTCATGCGGTGGGTCTCAAGCCCATCTCCATCGATGCATTATCTATCACGTTACGTTATAGACCCTTTCTGAAGGGATCTGCCAAGTTTTTCGACGTTTGGATATAATACAACGTAATAACTCTGGAGTTCCTCAATTTTCTGATAGATTTCAGTCTCCTCTTCACATGTCTTGAGGACTTCATATTGTCCTTTGAACTGTTTATCTTGATGATCATAGTTTGATTATCACAGTCCATCAGGATATGGGGTATTGGTTTTTCAACCATAGGTAAGTCCATCAAGAGTTCACGAAGCCAATCTGCTTCAATAGTGGCAGTGTCTAATGTTGTGCGTTCTACTTCCATAGTTGACCTCGTTAAGATGGTCTGCTTGCAAAACTTCCAGGAAACAGCGCCACCACCAAGTGTAAAAACATAACCACTTGTGGCCTTAATCTCATCAACATCAGATATCAAGTCTGAGTCACTATAACCCTCCAGTACCATTGGATACCCGGTGTAGTGAATCCCATAGCTCGCGATGCCTTTCAAATAGCGCATAACTCTCTCAAGTGCATGCCAATGATCACCTCATAACTCGCGGTGCCTTTCAAATAGCGCATAACACTCTCGCGGTGCCTTTCAAATAGCTCGCGGTGCCTTTCAAATATGAGCAAATTAGTATGAGATTTAATCCAAATAAATATAAGATAAATCATGACTACAGTAGCAGAGATTAAACTAATCATGCGAACTAGCATAGCAAATGAATAGATCACATCTACGGCACATCCTAGAAATATGAATTCTACCACGATCTCGAACAGGAAGGATAGAATCACATACGGTGCAGCGGGAGTAGCACCGCCGGCGTTGACGTTGTCTCCCATGTCGTCGAGGATGAGGTTGCCGAGGTCGGGGAAGAAGTCGTCGTTCGCGAAGTCGTCGCTGCCAGCAGTCGCGCGAGTGCGCTCCCCAAAAATCTGATCGCCCCTCTCCCGTACAGGATTACAAGAAGCGGGGTTCCAGAGGCCTGCTGTCCTTCTCTCGGTGCACGCCGAAAGGAGGGATGGAGAAGACTTGCTTGGCGGCGCAATGATTTGGAACGGTGGTGAGAAACCATACAAAACGGCGGCGGCTAGGGTAGACGTCTGCTTGAGTTTATAGTGCGGGCCGGGCAGGTCGTGAGAGTAAAGAATCGGAAACGGTTCAGTAATTAACGTGCATAGCTCTGTCCTCGAGCATGCATAACTCTGTCCTCGGCTCGGCTCAATCCCGCAACCCGCGGCGTGGCATGGTGTACCGAGGCGAGCGAGGAGGAGGAGCGAGCGTGTAGGTCTCCTCTTCTCATGCTCATACAAGTGGTAGAAGAGCTCACCTTATAAAGAGGTGCAACTCTCTCTCAACTTCCAGGGTGGGACTAAACTTTACCCTCACTCACTCCACTCACATATATGCATGAATGGGCCAAGAGAATTTTAGTTGAGCTTTCGGCCAAAGGCCTACTAGCAAAATTCCAACAGTTACATGCAAGACGCCGTCCTGAGCTTCACTTAAGCCGCCTCACCACTCTCTCCTCGCTGCATATTGATATAGTCAAGAATCAAATCGAATTGAATAAAACTACTTGTACAGGTTGTACAAGGATGTACCTCAAGTGGGCACGGCTAGCAGGACGGCGTTCCAGTTAAGTCCATGTTCCGGCGAGATTAGAAGGGCTTGACAACATGAGATTGGAGGTTGAGGATGCTTCAGGTGGCACCAGAGAAGATTTGGATGGATGGGGAGAGAAAGGAGAACAGGCGGATGGCAGAGAGGCGGTGCGGGGGCAGCGGCGGCGGGTGGCCGGAGAGGCCGTGTGCGGAGGCGGTGGCGGCGTACCCGTACGCATCGAAGGCGAGCCCTCGTGCTCGTGTATGCCTGTGTTTTTCTTTTACAATTCTGCTCGCTCGTGTGTATTTCTTCTCCATCGTATGGCCGAGGCTCACCCACGGAACGTTTTCTCTACAGACTTAAAATAGCATTATGGGTTGAATACGTAATTTATGAGTGGTTTTTTTATAAAAATGCCACGACGATGAATCTAATAAAGTCAGTCCGTCCTTTATTATTATTAGGGAAAGATGTATGGATAATTTGTGCTATTTTTTATACGAACTTTGATGAATATTGGCCGGTTTGCATGAAATTTGTCGTTTTAGATCAAAAGCGGGTTAAAACGTATCCGAGCAGTGTTGAATAACGATGCTCCCGCATCCATGTCCGTGGACTGGTCTTCCTTAACTCGTGCATCCATCTCTTGTCTCCGGCAGACATTGATGATGATATGTTGCCCGCGGCACAACAAAGGAGACGAAGAGAGGAGCGGCCGGCAATATCGTACATCATCATCCTGTCTTGCTGTTCACCTCCTTACGTATATCAAGTGCAACATGCCCATCAGGGCCGGCCAGTAGTAATATTTTTATTTTATCCCGGACCGCAATGGTGCCCATCACCATCAAGGACTCCTATGACCGACTCATTGTAAACTAGTATTGGCCATCATACACTGTAAGACTGCACTGACTGACTTCTGGTGATACCAACCTTTTGAAACGATCAAGTCTCGCGCCGACATATCATATGCATATCTCTGCATGGTACGTAACAGCCTTTGTGTTGCTGACAGATGGCAAACTCTGAATCAAGGCGGGCATTTGAGTGCTATGCTGACGACGGACAGAAATATTACTAGACCAGTTAAGCTAAGCTAGCATATATATGAAACACATACGCAAATGCTACTTGCAAACCAAACCAAGAGCGCATGCAACGAGGGACACAACAATATGGGTCGTCATCGCATAGCCATGAGCTTGCTACACTCACTTGTTGCCATCATGTTGATCATTGGTACGAGCGCTGACGATGAGGCCGCGCTGCTTGCTTTCAAAGCACAGCTCAGCCCTCGCAGCTCGCTGCTGGCCTCCTGGAACACCAGCGGCGGCTTCTGCAGCTGGGAAGGCGTGACCTGCAACCGCAGGCCGGCGCGGGTGGTGGCGCTGAGATTGACTGGCGCTGGGCTCGCCGGAGCACTCTCCCCGGCCATCGGGAACCTAACGTTCCTGCGGACGCTCGACCTGAGCTTTAACTCTCTTCACGGGGACATTCCGGCCAGCCTAGGCCGCCTCCGCCGCCTGCAGAGACTTTACTTAGACGACAACTCCTTCTCGGGTACGTTGCCGGCAAACCTAACCTCATGTGTTAGCCTGACTGAAATCAGACTGGACAACAACACACTTGGTGGGCGCATCCCGGCTGAGCTCGGTGAGAAGCTCACAAACTTGGTACTGATCACGTTGAGAAACAACCACTTCATAGGGCCCATCCCAGCGTCGCTGGCCAATCTGTCCTATCTAGAGATACTCGACCTCTCCCGTAACCAACTCACTAGCTCGATCCCTCCAGGTCTCGGTACCATCGAGAGCATGCAGTATTTCAATCTAGTTGGAAACCTCCTCACTGGTATGCTTCCAACTTCTCTCTACAACTGGTCATCGCTGGAATTCTTGTTTGTAGGAATTAATATGCTAGACGGAAGCATTCCAGATGATATCGGTAACAATTTCCCCAAGTTGGAATTTCTCAACTTAAATTCT
Organism: Triticum urartu; assembly: GCF_056163025.1. Classification (NCBI taxonomy): domain Eukaryota; kingdom Viridiplantae; phylum Streptophyta; class Magnoliopsida; order Poales; family Poaceae; genus Triticum; species Triticum urartu. The sequence continues at coordinate 3,073,570 of NC_141878.1, read as the reverse complement.
AATCACTTCACTGGGGTCCTCCCTACATCACTTTCCAATATGTCTAATCTCAGACATCTTAGTCTCGCTTTAAATAGATTTAGTAGGTATGTGCCTCCAACATTGGGGAGGCAGGGAGCTCTCCAATTACTAAACTTGGCTGAAAATAAACTTGAAGCAAATGACCACAAAGGGTGGGAATTCATCACTTCTTTGGCAAACTGTAGCCGACTGGAGCAATTGGAACTCAGCATCGAGTCACAACTTAGAAAACTGAATATGTGCTAGCTAGGGACATGAAACTATAGATTGAGTTACAACTTAAATCAATACTGGAAGATTTTAGCACATGTACATGTGCTTATGCTTTAGACATTTACACTTGTAAAATTGTTCTGATCCCTCAGTTACATGTACATGTGGCAGCTATTCTTTTTGACAGTTGGGCTGGAATAATAGTATGGCCTATGTTATGTTGGGCTCATTAACTAGAACTTTTTTTTTGATTTCTTGATTGCAGGATCCAAAGAACTAGCTTGACTGGACTCTGATCACGACAATTTACTCCTGGCACTTAATTAGGTTGGCTAAATTAAATTTGAGTTTCATTTGATGGATATTTGATATGAGAATTATGAATTTTATGAATCTACATATTATACGTATGGTTTTGAATATTGTAATTGAATGCTTCTATTTTTTTTGAGTTGCAATAGGCTATTGCCACAATCCACTTTTGGTTGCCACATGTTAGCACCACGAAATTTAAATTGTTGCAATAGTTTCTCGCTACAAAAATTTCACCTGTTGTGATACCTATTTATCACCGCCTAAACTAGTATGTTGCAATTTTCTGTTACGACAACTGGAATATTTGTTGCCATAACTTAATGCCACAAGTGTACGGTTCATGGCAAAATGCCTAGTACCACGAAAACAAAGATTGCTGTCATAGTTTATTGCCACAATTGTCTATTGCCACCGAACACTATGCACCACGAAACGAGGGTCGTTGGCATAGGTTGTTGCCACAAATGTCTATCGCCACGAGCTATCAGTTGCCATGATTCGTTACATGTTGCATTAAAGCTATCTCCACAAAGCAAATTGTGGCATCAGATGAGTGTTGCCACGGGAAAACATGTGGCGACTTCCCACATGGCTATTGCAATAGCATACTTTATTGCCACAGTTGCCTTTTCATTGCAATAACCTATTACCATGTGTCCAGTCGCAACGGCTGCCAACGAATGTTGTTTCGTGGCAATAGGTACTTATCACCACAAATCGGCATGTATTGCGACAAACAATTTTGTTGCAATAGAGCCGGATCCTTGTAGTGACCGATACGGCGAGGGCGTGGCTTGACCCGTGAGGTGATCAGGCAAAAACGCATCCGCAGAAGCTGCCGCCATCGTGCCTCGTGGGTGAGGTCGTAATAGATACGTCGCTCTGTGCGCCATCACAGCTGTTTTCTGAACTAGGCCGTGTGATTTCAGCTTCTGCACGATGTATCTTCCGCTTATTTTTCTTCGTCCAATGCCTTCCCCCCCCCCCCCCCCCCCCCCCCGCGCAGGGCCGGGCCTGAACCTCAGATGTCGATCCTGAGGTATCTCAACCAGAAGATTCGGGGACCTGCTCGGCTACCACCTAGTGGTATGTAAACATACCGTTGGATGATGCTGAAGGTGGAGTATGTGTGTGAGGGCATGATCCGTTAATGAAAAAACTTGTTGGACATTGTTGTACTAGACTTAATATGCATGCTACTAGTAAAAATGCCTGTGCGTTGCACCGGACGGTAAAAAGGGGCACAGCCTGCTTCATGTTGTGCGCTTTTTTTATATCCAGTTCTAACAAGCGTCGATAATAAGGTTAAACATGGAAATATCCTTATTTTTAATAAAAGTTAATGTTTTCATGCCCCTTCAGCTCATCAACCGTGCTACAATCTTCAACTTCAGTATCAAGCATGCTATCATCAGAGACGCCCGAGTAGTTCCGCTGTAGTGAGAGCGCTCTGCTAATGTTGCATGATGCAGCCTGCTCGTGCTGCTGCTCTTGCATGCTCAGGCTGTCGGGTGTCCGGAAAGAAGAAAAAGTATTAGAGCTGCGGGAGCAGCAGCGTCAAGTGTTGACGTGCTCTCAAGGAATCCTTCCGTGTCAGAAAATTCAGTCTCCGATTTCTTAGCATAGATAAGATATATTGCAATTTCTTAGTCTGTGCTACTACTCATGAATTCTTTTAGCCACCGATGTGGTTAATAAAAAGATCAAAAAGTTCAGCATAACTCAGACCTGAGGTGTCAACTTTGTTGTTGCTTGTAATAAATATGGGCAAAGAGCACCGTTTGAGTGGTGCATTATCTCTCCAAATATATAGCGCTTGTACTCAACCATGGACTTCTCGTGTATGATGTAAGGCCAGATTAGCTATATGAACTTTCTCAAGTAATGATATGACAGCCAGCAAAATTTCACATCAACAAGATCAAAAGGAAATGTTTCGAATGTTAGGATATGCTAAACAGGAATAGATTAAGACTGATCTAGTTTAGCTAATTATCACTACATTCTGGAATTAAGAAAAACAATATGGTGAAATATGAGAGCTTGACTTTAAATTGTGCATTAGAAACATGACAAAAAACACCCCTCTCCAATAAAAGGGAGTAGATCCATAAAGAACACACATGAGTAATCCAAATTATGAATTGGACAGAGTTTTTCATGGTTGCCCAGTATAGCAAATGAAAATAGCACCTTATCATATATTGGGTCTTCAATAGAATCGAATACATGGTCACACTATTCCTGAGATTGATGGTTTTTGAACTCTGAATAACAATAATAAGAGGAGCACAGCAGCAACTGAAAGGTTTGCTACGAACCCATAATTTGCTTGCTCCTGAGAAGATAAAACCAACATAAAACTGATTATCATCCTGCAATAATTAAAATCGAGACTCCCAGGTCCCAGCAAATTACCATGCTAAAAGGAAAAAAATACTAAAACTCAAAAGCAACTGAAATTAGAATGTAACAACAAATAGTGTTCCATTATCCCATTCCATGTTCAGCACCCAAGGATTACCTCTTTTGGTTGGTCCCCCTCATCAAGGATAAGTAATGTTCAGAAGGGCTTCTTTTATCCATAATCAGGCATGCAAATTAATTTCCCTTCCCATGGAAGGATCATCCCTTTGTGAGCCTCGCCTTTCCTCTACTAGGTTGGCAAAGCATGGGTTGGCAGCCGGCGTACACCACCAAAGTCTGATAGTGGCTGAACACAGTCATTCTGTGAGAAAAAAAATAGTAAGTTGGATTTTTTCACGGAAGAGAGATAATTAACAATTATATCAGATTATGTAAAGACCCCGTGGACAGGTAAGTTGATTTAGCCGAGCGCAGTGCAGGTTCTGTTTAGATTTCTAAGCTAGATTTGCCTTGCGTTACATAGATTGCCTATTTTGCGGACTGTGAATTAAGTGCTTTGTGCTTGCTGAATTTCTACTATGCAGCTAGCTTGTGTGAGTCAGAAACAATGTAACTATGCAAGTTATCTATATTTTGTAATAAGAACAGAAACATATCATATGATGGTATTACGGTTAAAGAAACCAAAGCAAGTCCCACAAAAGAATAAAGCAAGAAAAGGACTACTTCAGGAACGAGATATCAGACCAATACCAAAGCACACTATCAAATAAACCAAAAGAAAATGTACCTGCAGGAAACTACTTTGAATTACTTAGCTTTGATGCACATCTATGTCTTGCATTTGAGGATAATGACTGAGAACAATTATGTTGAAACTAATCCAGATTAATTAGGAGTACAGAAGCAAATCTCTCGTACAAAAGAAAAGTGCAGAATTTGTAGGGCAATGACATCTATTAGTCTACAGAAAAGGATATATAGAGAGGTCTGGTCACAGAGGCATCTTCATGAGCTGTCTTTACCCTCAGATATTTAAACAAACTGTTATTGCACACAATCCAACCTCAAAATAGGAGAGCAAAAGAATGCTACAGATCAGACTGGAATTTCATGGCCGGGTGAGGAGGCTACATAAAGAACACCTGTTATACCTGAGCATGGTTCAGGAGTCCCTGCCGCCTGAGGCGGCTCCCGCATCCTTCAGAGCTGTGGTGTGTGAGTGTGCTCACGTACTCGCTGGCCATGGAGACTCCCGTCTTCTCGGAAGTTGCAGCGCCCACATGAGCTCGCGTTGTCACTAGATGCGGTGGCGTCATTGTAAATCTGGACCCGCGACGAATGCCTGGAAGAAGGACGACACCGTGATGGTAGCCGCTGGCCTCGGCACACTTGGACGACGCCACACGAAAAACAACTGTTCATAATAATTTACCACAAACATGACAATTTGTTTGGGCACACATCACAGGCAGCTAACTACTCATAACAAACCCTAAACTCCCAAATCCTTGGGCTACTTGTGGACAAATTAATTAAGGATCCCTTCATTCAAGCATTTCATATATCATAATACTCATACACGAGATAAAGAACTGTATATCAACATGGATGCGGTCACTGCTTAGGCATCCTGTCGGACATCATAAGTGCAAACCAGACATGATGCATTCAACAGATATTTTTTAGGAGAAGTAGAGCATTGTGCAGAGTACTGCACTCAGATTAGCATAGAGATGCAGGGGTGGCGTAGTTACTGTTGGAAATATGAGAAAATTACTACGAGATTTAATCCGAATAAATAGAATATAAATCATGACTACAGTAGCAGAGATTAAACTAATCATGCTAACTAGCATAGCAGATGAACATATCACATCTAGGGCACATACTAGAAACAGGAATTCTACCACGATCTCGAATAGGAAGGATAGAATCCCATACGGTGCAGCGGGAGCAGCACCGCTGGTGTTGACGTTGTCGCCCATGTCGTCGAGGATGAGGTTGCCGAGGTCGGGGAAGAAGTCATTGTTCGCGAAGTCGTCGCTGCCAGCAGTCGCGCGAGTGCGCTCCCCAAAAACCTGATCGCCCCTCTCCCGTACAGGATTACGGGAGGCGGGGTTCCAGAGGCCTGCTGTCCCTTCTCCCGGTGCACGCCGAAAGGAGGGATGGAGAAGACTTGCTTGGCGGCGCAATGATATGGAATGGTGGTGAGAAACCATACGAAACGGCGGCGGCTAGGGTAGACGTCTCCCTGACTATATAGTGCGGGTCGGGCGGGTCGTGGGAGTAAACCCCATGTCCGAGTCGTTACGATCCGAAAGAATCGGAAACGGTTCGGTAATTAACACGCCCGTTAATTATTAATTAATGACTCATTATTTTTTCCCGAACAACAAAAATATGGACAACGTGCATAGCTCTGTCCTTGGCTCGGCTCAATGCCGCAACCCGCGGCGCTGCGCGGCGCGTCGTGACGAAGCGTGGCGTGGCGAGGCGGAGGAGCGCGCGTGTAGGTCTCCTCTTCTCATGCTCATACAAGTGGTAGAAGATCTCACCTTATAAAGAGATGCAACTCTCTCTCAACTTCCGGGGTGAGACTAAACTTTAGCCTCACTCACTCCACTCACATGTGTGCATGAATGGGTCAAGAGAATTTCAGAATTTTATTTGGGCTTTGGGCCAAAGGCCTACTAGCAAAATTCCAACAATCCCCCACAAAGTCTTATTGGCACATCTCATCATTTAGTTTCAAAACATTGTTTATATACCAGTGCTTAGTGGAGACTGTGAAGTTGAAATTCCACTTAGAGATTTATTCTACACTAGATTACAACTTGAATAGTGGACTATGCCTTGAACTACAAGTTTTCTGCGAGACTAGTTTCACACAAATTCTTGACCGATACTGGGCTGCCGCAAGGCTTCCTGCGGGTGGAGCGTATACGTCGTACTCCAGGGATTTTTCATGAATTTATTAGAGAACACCCAATTCTCACAGACTGCGGCTGTCTGTGTCAAAACCAGCGGATTTCGGGTAGGGGGTCCCGAACTGTGCGTCTAGGCCGGATGGTAACAGGAGGCAGGGAACACGATGTTTTACCCAGGTTCGGGCCCTCTCGATGGAGGTAAAACCCTACATCCTGCTTGATTAATATTGATGATATGGGTAGTACAAGAGTAGATCTACCACGAGATCGAGGAGGCTAAACCCTAGAAGCTAGCCTATGGTATGATTGTTGTATGATGATGTTGTCCTACGGACTAAAACCCTCCGGTTTACATAGACACCAGATAGGGTTAGGGGTACATAGAGTCGGTTACAATGGTAGGAGATCTTGAATATCCGCATCGCCAAGCTTGCCTTCCACGCCAAGGAAAGTCCCATCCGGACACGGGACATAGTCTTCAATCTTGTATCTTCATAGTCCTGGAGTCCGGCTGAGGGTATAGTCCGACTACCCGAACACCCCCTAATCCAGGACTCGCTCAGTAGCCCCTGAACCAGGCTTCAATGACGACGAGTCCGGCACGCAAATTGTCTTCGGCATTGCAAGGCGGGTTCCTCCTCCAAGTCCTTCATAGAAGATTTGTAAACACCAAGAGTAGTGTCTCGTTCTGCAAAATAAGCTTCCACATATTGTCATAGAGAGAATAATATTAACACAAATCAAATCTGCTGACGTATTTCGCAGTGTGCCATCACACTACAGCCAAGTCCTTTACTCGAATTGTTTTTACTTTTCCACCTCAGCACGTTTTGCGAGGCGGTTTCCTTGGCACGTCTCGTCGAAGCAGAGATCGTGTACCCCCCTTTTACGGGATTCTCATCAATACGGACGTGGGTAACCCAATCGTGCCCGTTAGCATATTTTCTCGATTAAAGGCGAGTCCCAAACGGTTACGGGGAGGGCTCCTGGTATTCAACCTCTTATAAAGAGACCAGGGCCTTATCTTTTCTCCAACAAGTTCGCCCGTCGCCTCGAGTTCCAACACCCTAGGCTCCAGATTCCGGGCGCCTCGGACCTTCGACAATGTCCGGTTCCGACCTTCAAGGCCGATGGATGCCCTCCTCCATCACGGAGGAAGACGTGCTAAAGTTGAGAGAGGCTAAGTTCTTGACGGGGGAAATTCGGCATAGGTTGCCTGCTCAAGGGCAGGTCATCCCCAGTCCTCAGCCCGGTGAGAGCGTGGTGTTCATGTCTCACTTCCTTCGGGGGTTGGGCTTCCCAATGGATCCCTTTGTGAGGGGATTGCTGTTTTATTACGGGCTGGAATTCCATGACTTAGCTCCGGAGTCCATCCTCCATATCTCCTCGTTTATCGTTGTGTGCGAAGCGTTCCTCCGTGTTACCCCTCACTTCGGACTATGGCTCAAGACCTTCAAAGTGGAGCCGAAGATGATCGAGGGACGGCACGCAGAGTGCGGAGGCGCTGTTATAAGCAAAAATGCTGATGCTCCATGGCCCAAGGGCTCTTTTCAAGAGGAGCTAGGATTGTGGCAACGAGAGTGGTTTTATATCACCGCTCCCTAGAGAACCAAATGGGTGGCGCCTCCTGCCTTTCGCTCGGGTCCCCCACCACGTCTGGCATCTTGGGTCAACAGGGGGTTGGATTGGGGTTTGCCCAAAGACGTGCCCTTGTTACAGGGCCGCATTAAAGATCTCTCGGAAGGAGACTTTACCCTGGTCAAGGTGATGCAGGTCATGCTGATTCGCCGAATATTTCCCGGCAAACGTCGCCCCCTTCGCCTGTGGGAATTTAATCCAGAGGGACCGCGAGCTCTCCAGAACTTCATGGGCGCAACGCCCACGGAGATGTATAAACTGTTCTTCGTATCACAAGAGATGTGTCCGGATTCGACCGAGGACGCATGCCTAAGCCGCAATCGCCTGGATACTCAAGTAAGAAACCTTGTGCCCGGACCTTCTATCCATATAATTGTCATAAACTTGCCCCTAAAAGAGACGTCCTTTTAAACAGGAGTGGATAGCGAAGGCAAATCTGATCAGGTGTCCGGCTCCCCTTCCTGAAACCAGGTCGGATCCCGTGCTAGTCAGGATGCTGGAGATAATGCCTTTGGAGGGGGAGGACAAGGAAGCTATGGCCTCCTCGAAGGAGGCTGCTCCGAAGGGAGGAACCGACGATTCCTCTCCTAAGGGGAAGAAGAGAGCCGCCTCTGATGACCCGGAAACCATGGCCGCGAAGCGGGGGAGAAAATCCTCGTCAGAGGGTCTGACGCCGGGGAGTTCCTCGGCCGGACTACGCCCTCAAGGGGATCAGCCCTCCAGCGAGCCGTAAGTAGAGAAAGATTTTCCTTTTGAGGGACGAGGGAAATCCTTGATTTATGTCCGAGAAGATTAACCAAACTTTTACCTTGTAGCTCGGACCTCAGCCCTTCTCAGGAGAGCTCGTCTTCGGGGGATCTTCTTCGGGATATGATGGAGAGCGGGACGCCTCCCCCTGCCATGCCGCCTAGCGAGGCGGGCGAACTTGAGGTGTCGTCGCGGAGAGTTTCTCCGGATCCGGTAGGGGCGGAAGATGTCTATGTGGCCCCCCGAGGTTCTCCGCGTCCGGCCTTCGAAAGAGGTCATGGGACAAGTCCGGCACCGTCAGGTGCTTGGTCGGAGGAGCTAAAGATTCTGCTGGGGCGAGCTTGTATCTCAGAGGAGCACCGTGCATTGATGGGCATGGTGATTGAAAGGATTTCATCCGTAGAGAGTGGATTGCATGAGGCCGTCAAAAGTTTACTGACGGGTTTCGAGGTACGCTAAATAATGTACACTTTTGGAAGTTGCACATGAATAAAATGCGCCCTCTGTGGATAGTAGCCCCTGAGACTCTGCGCATCGTCAAGAAATGACGGCCCGCGGAGGATCATAATCCCAGGTCTAAGATGTCGCCTTTGAATGTAGGCGGCAGGGTGTCCGGAATCGAGCCGAACTGACGATTTTGCCGAACTGAAGCGGCAACTGGATGTGGCAGAAGCCGACATCACGCTTGTCAACAAGCGGCTTGAGGAGTCTCAAGGTACGCAATTCCCCGGGCTGCATGAGGTAAGAAAAGTTTGAGGCCTTTGTCTTACAATGTGTGTGTTTGACGCAGATGGTGCGGCCGCCGTGGAGAGTCTTAGGGCAGAACTTGCCCGAGCTAAAGAACAAACCAGAGAAAGTGATGCGGCCGCCAAGAAAGCCCTTGAAGAGCTGAGAGCCGAACAGGCTGCCCATTGACTTAGAGAAGGCCGCTGCCAATGCCAAGGACGCGCACTCTGCGATGAGAGCTGCGAAGGAGGAGCTGCGTCAGGACGAACAGATTGCGGCTGGAAAGCCCTTTATGCTGCGAAGGAAACTTTGCGATCCGAAGTTTACTCCGTTGGACCGAATGTGGAGTGTGGAGGATACCTATCTGGACTTGGCAGCGAGTGCTGCTGATGCGACCGAACACTTTCGAGATCAGAAGGATCGCGAAGTGGAAAAGCTTTTCTGGTCGCAGTTTCACAATGCAGAGCGTCCACTAGCATGGACGATCGTTTGGCTCAATGGGCCGAACTGAATAGGTTGTCCGGACTCGCCATGAAGTACATCATGGGTTATCTATGGCCGGGGAGATCGGAGCCGAAGAGTTATTTCAGCTTGGTGCAGCAATTCCTTGACGCGGTGCCGCGTATAAATGCAATGAAGAGGTCAGCATGCATAGAGGGCGCAAGGATGGCTCTTGCCCGTGTTAAAACATACTATGCGGAGATGGAGACCACCGTTGTTGCGTCCCGAGATTCGGACAAAAGCCGAGTACCCTCCGAGCACTATTTTCAGGAAGTCCTTGAAGGCGCTCGTGCAATAGAGACATAGTGCTCGAAAGATGCTATGTTATGATAGCATATGTAATTATAAAGTAATATTTTGATAAATTGTAGTGGCCTTTTTATACTTATGCCTTCAAGTATTGGGAACACCTCCTGTGCGGCCATTTTAATATATATATAAAATCTGAAAGATGGCAGCCATTGGCTTCAGCCCCCACGCACATAGTGCGGGGGTGCTCGCAGAAGACGCATTTTCACACTTAACCCAACGTCTTGGTCCTACAAAGGAGGTGATAGCGCAGCGGGCCAGGCAACCGGACTATAATGCTTTAACACTTTCACTTAGCCATAGGAGCTTGACAGTGAGACTATTTAGGTAGCTCCTTGGTGGCGACTGCGCTCATCCGAGTTCGGGGCGCGTATGTGCCTGACCGGGAAGCGGCCCTTCATTAAAACGGAGGAATCCGATAGATTCCGATAAGTCATCGAGTGGCTGACCAGTCTCATGCTACATCATGACAGTCAGTTTTCGGCTTTCTCTACTGAGGTGCTCGCCCGGCCGAACCGGGGCACAATCGCAGTAGTTCTCCCGGTGCTACCTTAGCCGATAGAGCGGAACGTAAGGTAGCCGAACTCAGGAGCCGGGCAAACCCAACATTTGACCAAAGACATGATTCGGAGCTGATGCATATAATGCCAAAACTCGCGACGCTGAACACTCCCTAAGGTATTCGGTCTTTATGAGTGCGGGCGAAACAACACTCTTTATTAAAAAAGCCCCTAGTGTCCAGGTATGTGCAACAATTCTGACGTGGCCACATGCCAAGACGCCAGCCTCCTCCTTGGTTATATCAGAAAAAACCAGGGGATGTGTAGCAACAAGAGACAGTAAAAAAGTTTTACGCAGGGTCTTAATCTAAAAAGAATCCTTTAGGACGGGTCCCTACTGCACGTCTGTGCCTGTGTCTCCGTTGTGCCGTATCCTGGACGGGCGCCGCACGACGTTCATCTGTAAAAGAGAGGAACTGAGTTGAAAATGGGTCGTGCCGAAAAAGTTTAAAATAAACAAGGTGTAAAGTAAAATATATAAAATTGAGCTTTATTGTCTCTTATTATATATGCATGGAGCCCCTAGTGCGGGGTTATATGGCCACTAAGGCTGCATCGATGATGATTTTGTACCGAACTCGTCTATCCGCGTTCGTGGTCTTTAATGACCTATTTTGAAGTTTTCTGGCCGGTGAGGCCATTTTGCTGTGGGGCTGTCAAAGCGGCCGCACAGTCCTCCGCTTGGGGAGGCGCACTTTAGTGCTTCCCCTTCAAAGAGATGATGCCTCGTGGACCGGGCATCTTAAGCGTAAGACATGCATAATGCGGTATTGCGTTAAAGCGAGCGAAAGCTTCACGTCCCAGTAGTGCTTGATAGCGACTTGAGAACGGGACGATATGGAAGGTCAGCTTTTCGCGGCGGAAATTATCGGCAGAGCCGAATATGACTTCGAGCCGGAGAAAACCCATACAACGGGTGTCCGGACCAGGTATTACCCCTTGAAAGGAAGTTTTGCTGCGGCGGATTCTTGCTGGGTTTATCCCCATGTGCTGAATTGTATCCTGATATATCAGGTTTAGTCCACTGCTGCCGTCCACAAGGACATTTGAAAACTGGAGTCCGCCAATTATTGGATCGAGTATCAAGGCAGTCCAGCCTGCATTCTTGATATTTCTAGAATAATCTAGCTGATCGAAGATGATCGGTTTTGACAACCAGTGTCCGGACCCTTTGGGGATGGGCCGTGTGGTGCGTACCTTTACGGGCGCCGCACGTTTTGTTATGTGAAGTGAGTTCACTGTTTTTACTTCTTGTGGGAAGTTCTTTTGTTTCTTGGTGCTCTGCTTTTGGGGTTCGTCCTCGTCTTCGCTTGGTGTGTCGAGCCCCTTGTGTTCGGCGTTGAGTCTGCCGGATTGTTTGAAAACCCAACAGTCTCTGTGGGTATGGTTAGCAGGCTTCCCGGGAGTACTGTGTATCTGACATATCCTGTCCAGGATTTTATGTAGGTTGGATGGATCGTCCCTGTTATCCTGGGGCGGTGATTGTGCCTGACTTTGTCGTGAGCCTTTGAATCCGGCATTGACTGTCGTGCTCTTCGGATTTTTGTCCTTAGTTCGGCGACGGTCCTTGTTGCGTCGCGGTTTTCCGTTTCCATCCCTAGTTTCGGATGTACTTGGGTCGCTGGGGCTGCACCTTGGCAACCAGTTGTCCTCCCCTGCACAAAAGCGGGTCATGAGGTATGTTAGTGCGGCCATTGTTCTTGGCTTTTCTTGGCCGAGGTGTCTGGCGAGCCATTCGTCTCGGACATTATGCCTGAAAGTTGCCAAGGCTTCGGCGTCCGGACAGTCGACTATCTGATTCTTTTTAGTGAGGAATCTATTCCAGAACTGCCGAGCTGATTCTCCGGGTTGTTGAGTTATGTGACTAAGATCGTCTGCATCCGGAGGGGGGACATAGGTCCCTTGAAAATTTGCTCGGAAAGCATCCTCGAGCTCTTCCCAACTTCCAATTGTGTTTTCAGGAAGGCTTTTGAGCCAATGCCGGGCTGGCCCTTTAAGCTTAAGGGGTAAATATTTTATGGCGTGGAGATCATCTCCTCTAGCCATGTTTATGTGGAGGATATAATCCTCGATCCAGACTCCAGGGTCTGTTGTTCCATCATATGCATCTATGTTTATGGGTTTGAATCCCTCTGGAAATTCATAGTCCAGAACCTCGTCGGTGAAACATAGGGGGTGTGCGGCGCCCCTGTATTTGGGTGTGCCGGATTCTGATGATTGCTTCATAGAATTGCTGACGAGAGCTTGCTTTCTTGGCCCATAAATTGACCTGACTGGGCCCTGATGCGAATCCTTAAGTGGGTCGCATGCCGATTTAAGTGCGGCGCCGCTTGCCGCTTTATGGGGTCGTCTATCCGACCGTGTGGCTTTCTCATTTTTTGAATGCGAGGGCTGTAGGGCCTCTTCGTCGAATTCAGGCAGTAGTTTTCTTTTCGGATAGCTTTTGGTGCAGGGACTGTCGCCGTATTTATCTGCGGTATTGATTACTTTGCTCCATCTAACCCGGAGTGCATCTTCCGCTGTTTTTACCTTCCGCTTCTGCTTTTTCAGGCTGCGTGCCGTTGCAACGAGCCTCTCGTGGAGATTCTTCTGCTCCATGGGTTTATCCGGCATGAGGTCGTCCGGAATGCCGTTTTCGCCAGAGGAGGGATGTTCGGTTTCTCCATCCGTGTTGCCCTGTTCGGACGGTTGCTCTAAGGCCTGCTCGTCGTCTACAGGCTTGTCCTGCTCTATGGCTGGGTTTTTATCGAGGCGGGGCTTGGGTTGGCGTTTACGCCGACGCTTTGATTGCTTTTCGGGGGGTCGATCTCCCATTCCATCCCCTTTTTCCTCGTTGTCGCTTCCTTTAGGGGTATCCACCATGTATACCTCGTGAGGTGAGGTGGCTGCCCAATGCCCTATGGGCGTTGGTTCGTTGGTATCTCCTGCATCATCATCCATGCTGTCGATGTCTCCCGAGTCGAAGTTAAGCACGCCGTTTAAATTGTTGACAGTGGCAACCAAGTGGGTGGTGGGTGGGCTTTGAATTTCTTCGTCGTCCGTATCCCATCCTCGCTGACCGTAATCCGGCCAGGGCTCTCCTGACAAAGAGAGAGACTTAAGAGAATTCAGGATGATGCCAAAAGGCGAGTGCTGAAAGATGTCTGCGGCGGTGAACTCCATTATCGGCGCCCAATCGGATTCGATCGGCAGGGGCACGCGGGGTTCGGAGTTCGGGGAGGAGCCCAAATCCTCTGAGTCACGGGTTATGCAGAGTGCGGGGCTAGCGTTCGGGTCGATCGCCTTTGAGATCACAGCCCCGGAGGTGGCGTCCAACCGCTCGTCCACGATTGGCACAATAGGCTCCGAGTTAGAGGTCGGAACCGATGCGTGTGCGGCCTCCAGGACACTATCCGGAGGTAGAGCTAGATCATGCCCCTCGAGATGGTGCGGCGCGCTTGGCCGTGGCTCGAACCCGTCGAAGATCAAGTCTCCGCGGATGCCAGCCGTTTAGTTTAAGCTTCCAAACCTGACTTGATGGTCAGGGGCGTAGCTTTCGATCTGCTCCAAGTGGCCAAGAGAATTGGCCCGCAGAGCGAAGCCGCCGAAGACGAAGATCTGCCGGGGAGAAAAGTCTCACCCTGGACCGCATCGTTGTTGATGATCAAAGGAGCCATCGGGCCTAAAGGCGATGACGCAGAGGAACTCTCAATGAAAGCACCAATGTCGGTGTCAAAACCGGCGGATCTCGGGTAGATGGTCCCGAACTGTGCGTCTAGGCCGGATGGTAACAGGAGGCAGGGAACATGATGTTTTACCCAGGTTCGGGCCCTCTCGATGGAGGTAAAACCCTACGTCCTGCTTGATTAATATTGACGATATGGGTAGTACAAGAGTAGATCTACCACGAGATCGAGGAGGCTAAACCCTAGAAGCTAGCCTATGGTATGATTGTTGTATGATGATGTTGTCCTATGGACTAAAACCCTCCGGTTTATATAGACACCGGATAGGGTTAGGGTTACATAGAGTCGGTTACAATGGTAGGAGATCTTGAATATCCGCATCGCCAAGCTTGCCTTCCACGCCAAGGAAAGTCCCATCTGGACACGGGACGTAGTCTTCAATCTTGTATCTTCATAGTCCTAAAGTCCAGCTGAGGGTATAGTCCGACTACCCGAACACCCCCTAATCCAGGACTCCCTCAGCGACGTTAATAGACTAATTCATATAGGTGTGTTCATTAGAAGATGTTCTGCAGGACAACATCTCTGCTTACCCGAATAAGCTACTAGAAACACATTAAGATAAGTATCAACCTGCCATGCATATCAGGAGAGTATTGCATCTTCACAGAGTGGGATAGTTAATATAGGGATACTCTCCTCCCAGTTGACCAACAGCTTGTCTCCCACTTCTACTTCACGGGATCTCCGATCACATAGAGTGGGTTACCACTATGGACAACTCATGCGGTGGGTCTCAAGCCCATCTCCATCGATGCATTATCTATCACGTTACGTTATAGACCCTTTCTGAAGGGATCTGCCAAGTTTTTTGACGTTTGGATATAATACAACGTAATAACTCTGGAGTTCCTCAATTTTCTGATAGATTTTAGTCTCCTCTTCACATGTCTTGAGGACTTCATATTGTCCTTTGAACTGTTTATCTTGATGATCATAGTTTGATTATCACAGTCCATCAGGATATGGGGTATTGGTTTTTCAACCATAGGTAAGTCCATCAAGAGTTCACGAAGCCAATCTGCTTCAATAGTGGCAGTGTCTAATGTTGTGCGTTCTACTTCCATAGTTGACCTCGTTAAGATGGTCTGCTTGCAAAACTTCCAGGAAACAGCGCCACCACCAAGTGTAAAAACATAACCACTTGTGGCCTTAATCTCATCAACATCAGATATCAAGTTTGAGTCACTATAACCCTCCAGTACCATTGGATACCCGGTGTAGTGAATCCCATAGCTCGCGGTGCCTTTCAAATAGCGCATAACTCTCTCAAGTGCATGCCAATGATCACCTCATAACTCGCGGTGCCTTTCAAATAGCGCATAACACTCTCGCGGTGCCTTTCAAATAGCTCGCGGTGCCTTTCAAATATGAGCAAATTACTATGAGATTTAATCCAAATAAATATAAGATAAATCATGACTACAGTAGCAGAGATTAAACTAATCATGCGAACTAGCATAGCAAATGAATAGATCACATCTACGGCACATCCTAGAAATATGAATTCTACCACGATCTCGAACAGGAAGGATAGAATCACATACGGTGCAGCGGGAGTAGCACCGCCGGCGTTGACGTTGTCTCCCATGTCTTCGAGGATGAGGTTGCCGAGGTCGGGGAAGAAGTCGTCGTTCGCGAAGTCGTCGCTGCCAGCAGTCGCGCGAGTGCGCTCCCCAAAAATCTGATCGCCCCTCTCCCGTACAGGATTACAAGAGGCGGGGTTCCAGAGGCCTGCTGTCCTTCTCTCGGTGCACGCCGAAAGGAGGGATGGAGAAGACTTGCTTGGCGGCGCAATGGTTTGGAACGGTGGTGAGAAACCATACAAAACGGCGGCGGCTAGGGTAGACGTCTGCTTGAGTTTATAGTGCGGGCCGGGCAGGTCGTGAGAGTAAAGAATCGGAAACGGTTCAGTAATTAACGTGCATAGCTCTGTCCTCGAGCATGCATAACTCTGTCCTCGGCTCGGCTCAATCCCGCAACCCGCGGCGTGGCATGGTGTACCGAGGCGAGCGAGGAGGAGGAGCGCGCGTGTAGGTCTCCTCTTCTCATGCTCATACAAGTGGTAGAAGAGCTCACCTCATAAAGAGGTGCAACTCTCTCTCAACTTCCAGGGTGGGACTAAACTTTACCCTCACTCACTCCACTCACATATATGCATGAATGGGCCAAGAGAATTTTAGTTGAGCTTTCGGCCAAAGGCCTACTAGCAAAATTCCAACAGTTACATGCAAGACGCCGTCCTGAGCTTCACTTAAGCCGCCTCACCACTCTCTCCTCGCTGCATATTGATATAGTCAAGAATCAAATCGAATTGAATAAAACTACTTGTACAGGTTGTACAAGGATGTACCTCAAGTGGGCACGGCTCGCAGGACGGCGTTCCAGTTAAGTCCATGTTCCGGCGAGATTAGAAGGGCTTGACAACATGAGATTGGAGGTTGAGGATGCTTCAGGTGGCACCAGAGAAGATTTGGACGGATGGGGAGAGAAAGGAGAACAGGCGGATGGCAGAGAGGCGGTGCGGGGCAGCGGCGGCGGGTGGCCGGAGAGGCCGCGTGCGGAGGCGGTGGCGGCGTACCCGTACGCATCGAAGGCGAGCCCTCGTGCTCGTGTATGCCTGTGTTTTTCTTTTACAATTCTGCTCGCTCGTGTGTATTTCTTCTCCATCGTATGGCCGAGGCTCACCCACGGAACGTTTTCTCTACAGACTTAAAATAGCATTATGGGTTGAATACGTAATTTATGAGTGGTTTTTTTATAAAAATGCCACGACGATGAATCTAATAAAGTCAGTCCGTCCTTTATTATTATTAGGGAAAGATGTATGGATAATTTGTGCTATTTTTTATACGAACTTTGATGAATATTGGCCGATTTGCATGAAATTTGTCGTGTTAGATCAAAAGCGGGTTAAAACGTATCCGAGCAGTGTTGAATAACGATGCTCCCGCATCCATGTCCGTGGACTGGTCTTCCTTAACTCGTGCATCCATCTCTTGTCTCCGGCAGACATTGATGATGATATGTTGCCCGCGGCACAACAAAGGAGACGAAGAGAGGAGCGGCCGGCAATATCGTACATCATCATCCTGTCTTGCTGTTCACCTCCTTACGTATATCAAGTGCAACATGGCCATCAGGGCCGGCCAGTAGTAATATTTTTATTTTATCCCGGACCGCAATGGTGCCCATCACCATCAAGGACTCCTATGACCGACTCATTGTAAACTAGTATTGGCCATCATACACTGTAAGACTGCACTGACTGACTTCTGGTGATACCAACCTTTTGAAACGATCAAGTCTCGCGCCGACATATCATATGCATATCTCTGCATGGTACGTAACAGCCTTTGTGTTGCTGACAGATGGCAAACTCTGAATCAAGGCGGGCATTTGAGTGCTATGCTGACGACGGACAGAAATATTACTAGACCAGTTAAGCTAAGCTAGCATATATATGAAACACATACGCAAATGCTACTTGCAAACCAAACCAAGAGCGCATGCAACGAGGGACACAACAATATGGGTCGTCATCGCATAGCCATGAGCTTGCTACACTCACTTGTTGCCATCATGTTGATCATTGGTACGAGCGCTGACGATGAGGCCGCGCTGCTTGCTTTCAAAGCACAGCTCAGCCCTCGTAGCTCGCTGCTGGCCTCCTGGAACACCACCGGCGGCTTCTGCAGCTGGGAAGGCGTGACCTGCAACCGCAGGCCGGCGCGGGTGGTGGCGCTGAGATTGACTGGCGCTGGGCTCGCCGGAGCACTCTCCCCGGCCATCGGGAACCTAACGTTCCTGCGGACGCTCGACCTGAGCTTTAACTCTCTTCACGGGGACATTCCGGCCAGCCTAGGCCGCCTCCGCCGCCTGCAGAGACTTTACTTAGACGACAACTCCTTCTCGGGTACGTTGCCGGCAAACCTAACCTCATGTGTTAGCCTGACTGAAATCAGACTGGACAACAACACACTTGGTAGGCGCATCCCGGCTGAGCTCGGTGAGAAGCTCACAAACTTGGTACTGATCACGTTGAGAAACAACCACTTCATAGGGCCCATCCCAGCGTCGCTGGCCAATCTGTCCTATCTAGAGATACTCGACCTCTCCGGTAACCAACTCACTAGCTCGATCCCTCCAGGTCTCGGTACCATCGAGAGCATGAAGTATTTCAATCTAGTTGGAAACCTCCTCACTGGTATGCTGCCAACTTCTCTCTACAACTGGTCATCGCTGGAATTCTTGTTTGTAGGAATTAATATGCTAGACGGAAGCATTCCAGATGATATCGGTAACAATTTCCCCAAGTTGGAATTTCTCAACTTAAATTCTAATCACTTCACTGGGGTCCTCCCTTCATCACTTTCCAATATGTCTAATCTCAGACATCTTAGTCTCGCTTTAAATAGATTTAGTGGGTATGTGCCTCCAACATTGGGGAGGCAGGGAGCTCTCCAATTACTAAACTTGGCTGAAAATAAACTTGAAGCAAATGACCACAAAGGGTGGGAATTCATCACTTCTTTGGCAAACTGTAGCCGACTGGAGCAATTGGAACTCGGCACAAATTCTTTTGGAGGACAGCTACCGGGTTCAATTGTGAATCTCTCAATGACTCTCCATGACTTATATATAGCACACAATGGGATCTCTGGGGTTATTCCTACAGACATCGGCAATTTGGTCGGTCTCAGAAGGCTTATGATTGCAAATACTTCCATATCTGGAGTGATTCCAGAAAGCATTGGCAAGCTGGAGAACTTGATCGATCTAAGCCTGTACACCAATAGATTGTCTGGCCTCATACCGCCCATGCTAGGAAACCTTTCACGTTTGATTATCGTTAATGCACGTAACAACAACTTGGAGGGGCCAATTCCAGTAAGCTTGGGAAATTTGAGAAACCTCTTCGTAGTTGATTTGTCAAAGAATTACCATCTTAACGGCTCAATACCAAGAGTGATTTTAAAATTACCCAACCTTTCCTGGTGTTTGGACTTGTCGTACAATTCCTTTTCTGGACCTATTCCTGGTGAAGTTGGTAGCTTGATAAACCTTAATCGACTTACTCTGTCAGGAAACCGATTGTCTGGCAAGATACCCAACAGTATTCAGAATTGCATTGTGTTGGAATGGCTATCATTAGACAGTAATTTGTTTGAGGGAAGCATACCTCCAGCACTGACAAATATTAAGGGGCTCAGTGTACTAAACCTGACCATGAATAAGTTCTCTGGTAATATTCCTCATGCTCTTGCCAATATTAGAAATCTGGATGGGTTGTACCTAGCACACAACAACTTTTCAGGACCGATCCCAATAGTTCTACAGAATTTGACATCATTGTCAGAACTGGATGTATCCTTCAACAATTTGCAAGGTGAGGTGCCAATTGAAGGTGTTTTCAGAAACATCACTTACGCAGCGATTGCCGGGAACATCAATTTGTGTGGTGGTACACCTCTACTTCATTTGGCTCCATGCCCCACGAGCAAGAACAAAATAAAGATGCCAAAGTCTCTTGTAATTTTACTAGCGACAACTGGAGCAATCTTTTTCACACTTTCAGTTATTCTTCTTGTTTGGGCACTCTGCAAGAATCTCAACCCAGGCCACAAGACATTAGCACAAAATTTAGTTGGTGATCATCATCACAAGAGAATCTCATATGTTGCATTATTGAGGGGAACTAATGAATTTTCAGAAGCCAACTTGCTTGGGAGAGGAAGTTATGGTGCAGTGTATAAGTGTGTTTTGGACACTGAAGAAAGAGCATTGGCTATCAAGGTGTTTAACCTTGGTCAATCTAGGTATTCCAAGAGTTTTGAGGTTGAATGTGAGGCCATGAGGAGAATACGACACCGTTATCTCATTAAGATCATTACTTCTTGTTCAAGCGTCAACCACCAAGGTCAAGAGTTCAAGGCATTGATTTATGAGTTCATGCCCAATGGTAACTTGGATGGTTGGCTTCATCAGTCTCAAGAGCCCACTGCAAACAACACGCTAAGCCTTGCCCAGAGGCTAGATATGGCTGTGAATGTTGTGGATGCAGTAGAATATCTGCACAACCACTGTCAACCATTGGTAATACATTGTGATCTTAAGCCAAGCAACATTCTTCTTGCTGAAGATATGAGCGCACGAGTTGGAGACTTTGGCATATCAAAGATCCTTCAAGAAAATACAAGAGAAGGGGTGCAAACTTCATATAGCTCAACTGGAATTAGAGGTTCCATAGGCTATGTTGCTCCAGGTGACGGAAACTTTTCTAACTTTCTATTTTACTTTTCAGTAGAATATGGCATGTTAACCACAAGACATTGCATAATTGCAGAGTACGGAGAATGTTCTACAGTCTCAACAGCCGGTGACATTTATAGTCTTGGCATATTGCTGCTCGAGATGTTTACAGGAAGGAGCCCAACAGAAGACACATTTAGAGATTCATTGGATCTGCACAGGTTTGTTGAGGATGCTCTTCCAGACAGAACCTTGGAGATAGCTGACCCCACAATGTGGCTGGACAATGGACGACATGATAGCACTACAAGTATTAGGATCCAGCAGTGCTTGGTCTCGGTCTTGAGGCTTGGTATATCCTGCTCAAAGCAACAACCTCGAGAACGAGCATTGACGAGAGATGCAGTGGTGGAGATGCACACAATCAGAGATGCATACCTTCAGTTTACAAGGGAGCATGGAGCAGAAAGAGAAGCCTCGACCGAGCATCGACATGATCCTGCATAATAATAAAATTACCCATCGTTTCACTTAGTAATTGTTCTCGATGCTATGTTGCCCTACAATTTTATTTAAAAAATGCACAACCATGGGGTTCTGTAATAATAGCATTAGAGAAGGTTGTAGGGAGTTCAGAAATCAAGCAGTGTAATTGTTCTTCCACTATTTCAGAATTGTACACATGCAGGCTATATTATTACTTCATGCTTCAGACTGTAGAGAGTTTGAGAAGTTCCTTTTTGTCTATTTTCTTATTCTAATTTTTTTCCAAGCACTGATCCGAATTTATTGTTTGTATTACTATAAGGATAGCGATGCCTGAAAATGTAGACACATATTTGACAAGTTTTAGATGCGCACCTCCTGTTTGTCTGTGAGCATATAGAAGTGTAGACGAGGAGAGGAATGAGAGAATGCACCTTGGGTGCTCTCGAGTGTATTACTCACGCTAATATAGCCGGGTTAAAGAGGGGGCGCCGAGCGCAGTTACATGAGGCGCGAGGTCCGCGAGGTGGTGCTACAACGTGGGCATGCACGAGTACGTGCAGGAGTGCTAGACTAGAGACATTACAGTCAACACCCCGCCGTACTCTGAGCATCGGGTGGCCGGAGAGGCCGCGTGCGGAGGCGGTGGCGGCGTACCCGTACGCATCGAAGGCGAGCCCTCGTGCTCGTGTGTGCCTGTGTTTTTCTTTTACAATTCTGCTCGCTCGTGTGTATTTCTTCTCCATCGTATGGCCGAGGCTCACCCACGGAACGTTTTCT
The DNA here is from genome assembly GCF_056163025.1 of Triticum urartu. Lineage (NCBI taxonomy): Eukaryota > Viridiplantae > Streptophyta > Magnoliopsida > Poales > Poaceae > Triticum > Triticum urartu. The sequence goes on along the minus strand of NC_141878.1, from coordinate 3,052,000 downwards.
CTACAGACTTAAAATAGCATTATGGGTTGAATACGTAATTTATGAGTGGTTTTTTTATAAAAATGCCACGACGATGAATCTAATTTGTGCTATTTTTTATACGAACTTTGATGAATATTGGCCGGTTTGCATGAAATTTGTCGTGTTAGATCAAAAGCGGGTTAAAACGTATCCGAGCAGTGTTGAATAACGATGCTCCCGCATCCATGTCCGTGGACTGGTCTTCCTTAACTCGTGCATCCATCTCTTGTCTCCGGCAGACATTGATGATGATATGTTGCCCGCGGCACAACAAAGGAGACGAAGAGAGGAGCGGCCGGCAATATCGTACATCATCATCCTGTCTTGCTGTTCACCTCCTTACGTATATCAAGTGCAACATGCCCATCAGGGCCGGCCAGTAGTAATATTTTTATTTTATCCCGGACCGCAATGGTGCCCATCACCATCAAGGACTCCTATGACCGACTCATTGTAAACTAGTATTGGCCATCATACACTGTAAGACTGCACTGACTGACTTCTGGTGATACCAACCTTTTGAAACGATCAAGTCTCGCGCCGACATATCATATGCATATCTCTGCATGGTACGTAACAGCCTTTGTGTTGCTGACAGATGGCAAACTCTGAATCAAGGCGGGCATTTGAGTGCTATGCTGACGACGGACAGAAATATTACTAGACCAGTTAAGCTAAGCTAGCATATATATGAAACACATACGCAAATGCTACTTGCAAACCAAACCAAGAGCGCATGCAACGAGGGACACAACAATATGGGTCGTCATCGCATAGCCATGAGCTTGCTACACTCACTTGTTGCCATCATGTTGATCATTGGTACGAGCGCTGACGATGAGGCCGCGCTGCTTGCTTTCAAAGCACAGCTCGGCCCTCGCAGCTCGCTGCTGGCCTCCTGGAACACCAGCGGCGGCTTCTGCAGCTGGGAAGGCGTGACCTGCAACCGCAGGCCGGCGCAGGTGGTGGCGCTGAGATTGACTGGCGCTGGGCTCGCCGGAGCACTCTCCCCGGCCATCGGGAACCTAACGTTCCTGCGGACGCTCGACCTGAGCTTTAACTCTCTTCACGGGGACATTCCGGCCAGCCTAGGCCACCTCCGCCGCCTGCAGAGACTTTACTTAGACGACAACTCCTTCTCGGGTACGTTGCCGGCAAACCTAACCTCATGTGTTAGCCTGACTGAAATCAGACTGGACAACAACACACTTGGTGGGCGCATCCCGGCTGAGCTCGGTGAGAAGCTCACAAACATGGTACTGATCACGTTGAGAAACAACCACTTCATAGGGCCCATCCCAGCGTCGCTGGCCAATCTGTCCTATCTAGAGATACTCGACCTCTCCGGTAACCAACTCACTAGCTCGATCCCTCCAGGTCTCGGTACCATCGAGAGCATGAAGTATTTCAATCTAGTTGGAAACCTCCTCACTGGTATGCTTCCAACTTCTCTCTACAACTGGTCATCGCTGGAATTCTTGTTTGTAGGAATTAATATGCTAGACGGAAGCATTCCAGATGATATCGGTAACAATTTCCCCAAGTTGGAATTTCTCAACTTAAATTCTAATCACTTCACTGGGGTCCTCCCTTCATCACTTTCCAATATGTCTAATCTCAGACATCTTTCTCTCGCTTTAAATAGATTTAGTGGGTATGTGCCTCCAACATTGGGGAGGCAGGGAGCTCTCCAATTACTAAACTTGGCTGAAAATAAACTTGAAGCAAATGACCACAAAGGGTGGGAATTCATCACTTCTTTGGCAAACTGTAGCCGACTGGAGCAATTGGAACTCGACACAAATTCTTTTGGAGGACAGCTACCGGGTTCAATTGTGAATCTCTCAATGACTCTCCATGACTTATATATAGCACACAATGGGATCTCTGGGGTTATTCCTACAGACATCGGCAATTAGGTCGGTCTCAGAAGGCTTATGATTGCAAATACTTCCATATCTGGAGTGATTCCAGAAAGCATTGGCAAGCTGGAGAACTTGATCGATCTAAGCCTGTACACCAATAGATTGTCTGGCCTCATACCGCCCATGCTAGGAAACCTTTCACGTTTGATTATCGTTAATGCACGTATCAACAACTTGGAGGGGCCAATTCCAGTAAGCTTGGGAAATTTGAGAAACCTCTTTGTAGTTGATTTGTCAAAGAATTACCATCTTAACGGCTCAATACCAAGAGTGATTTTAAAATTACCCAACCTTTCCTGGTGTTTGAACTTGTCGTACAATTCCTTTTCTGGACCAATTCCTGGTGAAGTTGGTAGCTTGATAAACCTTAATCGACTTACTCTGTCAGGAAACCGATTGTCTGGCAAGATACCCAACAGTATTCAGAATTGCATTGTGTTGGAATGGCTGTCATTAGACAGTAATTTGTTTGAGGGGAGCATACCTCGAGCACTGACAAATATTAAGGGGCTCAGTGTACTAAACCTGACCATGAATAAGTTCTCTGGTAATATTCCTCATGCTCTTGCCAATATTAGAAATCTGGATGGGTTGTACCTAGCACACAACAACTTTTCAGGACCGATCCCAATAGTTCTACAGAATTTGACATCATTGTCAGAACTGGATGTATCCTTCAACAATTTGCAAGGTGAGGTGCCAATTGAAGGTGTTTTCAGAAACATCACTTATGCAGCGATTGCCGGGAACATCAATTTGTGTGGTGGTACACCTCTACTTCATTTGGCTCCATGCCCCACGAGCAAGAACAAAATAAAGATGCCAAAGTCTCTTGTAATTTTAATAGCGACAACTGGAGCAATCTTTTTCACACTTTCAGTTATTCTTCTTGTTTGGGCACTCTGCAAGAATCTCAACCCAGGCCACAAGACATTAGCACAAAATTTAGTTGGTGATCATCATCACAAGAGAATCTCATATGTTGCATTATTGAGGGGAACTAATGAATTTTCAGAAGCCAACTTGCTTGGGAGAGGAAGTTATGGTGCAGTGTATAAGTGTGTTTTGGACACTGAAGAAAGAGCATTGGCTATCAAGGTGTTTAACCTTGGTCAATCTAGGTATTCCAAGAGTTTTGAGGTTGAGTGTGAGGCCATGAGGAGAATACGACACCGTTGTCTCATTAAGATCATTACTTCTTGTTCAAGCGTCAACCACCAAGGTCAAGAGTTCAAGGCATTGATTTATGAGTTCATGCCCAATGGTAACTTGGATGGTTGGCTTCATCAGTCTCAAGAGCCCACTGCAAACAACACGCTAAGCCTTGCCCAGAGGCTAGATATGGCTGTGAATGTTGTGGATGCAGTAGAATATCTGCACAACCACTGTCAACCATTGGTAATACATTGTGATCTTAAGCCAAGCAACATTCTTCTTGCTGAAGATATGAGCGCACGAGTTGGAGACTTTGGCATATCAAAGATCCTTCAAGAAAATACAAGAGAAGGGGTGCAAACTTCATATAGCTCAACTGGAATTAGAGGTTCCATAGGCTATGTTGCTCCAGGTGACGGAAACTTTTCTAACTTTCTATTTTACTTTTCAGTAGAATATGGCATGTTAACCACAAGACATTGCATAATTGCAGAGTAGGGAGAATGTTCTACAGTCTCAACAGCCGGTGACATTTATAGTCTTGGCATATTGCTGCTCGAGATGTTTACAGGAAGGAGCCCAACAGAAGACACATTTAGAGATTGATTGGATCTGCACAGGTTTGTTGAGGATGCTCTTCCAGACAGAACCTTGGAGATAGCTGACCCCACAATGTGGCTGCACAATGGACGACATGATAGCACTACAAGTATTAGGATCCAGCAGTGCTTGGTCTCGGTCTTGAGGCTTGGTATATCCTGCTCAAAGCAACAACCTCGAGAACGAGCATTGACGAGAGATGCAGTGGTGGAGATGCACACAATCAGAGATGCATACCTTCAGTTTACAAGGGAGCATGGAGCAGAAAGAGAAGCCTCGACCGAGCATCGACATGATCCTGCATAATAATAAAATTACCCATCGTTTCACTTAGTAATTGTTCTCGATGCTATGTTGCCCTACAATTTTATTTAAAAAATGCACAACCATTGGGTTCTGTAATAATAGCATTAGAGAAGGTTGTAGGGAGTTCAGAAATCAAGCAGTGTAATTGTTCTTCCACTATTTCAGAATTGTACACATGCAGGCTATATTATTACTTCATGCTTCAGACTGTAGAGAGTTTGAGAAGTTCCTTTTTGTCTATTTTCTTATTCTAATTTTTTTCCAAGCAATGATCCGAATTTATTGTTTGTATTACTATAAGGATAGCGATGCCTGAAAATGTAGACACAATATTTGACAAGTTTTAGATGCGCACCTCCTGTTTGTCTGTGAGCATATAGAAGTGTAGACGAGGAGAGGAATGAGAGAATGCACCTTGGGTGCTCTCGAGTGTATTACTCACGCTAATATAGCCGGGTTACAGAGGGGGCGCCGAGCGCAGTTACATGAGGCGCGAGGTCCGCGAGGTGGTGCTACAACGTGGGCATGCACGAGTACGTGCAGGAGTGCTAGACTAGAGACATTACAGTCAACACCCCGCCGTACTCTGAGCATCGGGTGGCCGGATGCACAGGATGGAACGGAATTCTTGGAACGCCGGCGTCAGGAGGCCCTTCGTCAGGATGTCGGCGAACTGCTGCGTGGTCGAGACATGGAGAACGCGCAGTTGGCCCACAACAACCTTCTCGCGGACAAAATGGATGTCGAGCTCGATGTGTTTGGAGCGCCGGTGATGCACTGGGTTGTCAGCCATGTAAACAGAGGAGATATTGTCGCAGTAGGTCACCGTGGCTGTGGGCAGAGGCACGCACAGTTCACCGAGAAGCTGGCGCAGCCAGCAGCATTCTGCAACGGCATTGGCGACGGCGCAGTACTCCGCCTCCGCACTGGAGCGGGAGACGGTCGGTTGGCACTTCGATGACCAGGAGACGAGCGAGTTGCCGAGGAAGACGGCGTAGCCAGACGTGGAGCGGCGCGTATTGGGGCACCCGGCCCAGTCGGCGTCGGTGTAGGCCACCAGGTCGAGTGAAGTAGAGCAGTGCAGATGGAGCCCGTGCGTCGACGTGCCGCGCAGGTAGCGCAGGATCCGTTTGACGAGGGGGTGGTGCTACTCGCACGGGTCGTGCATGAAGAGGCAAGCTTGCTGGACCGCATAGGCGAGGTCAGGGTGCGTGAGAGTGATGTACTGGAGCGCGCCCACCAGGCTACGGTACTCCGAGGCGTCGCGGACGGGCGCGCCCACGGCGGCGGACATCTTCGAATGCGTGTCCACTGGCGTTGACACGGGCTTGCAAGCGGTCACGTTGGCACGATCCAATAGCTCGTCAGGATACTTCTGTTGGGAGAGGAAGAAGCTGGCGCGGCTCCACATCAAAAATTCTGTTTTTATCATTTACCTACTCGAGGACGAGCAGGAATTAAGCTTGGGGATCCTTGATACGTCTCCAACGTATCTATAATTTTTTATTGTTCCATGCTATTATATTATTTGTTTTGGATGTTAATGCGCTTTATTTTACACTTATATTATTTTTGGGACTAACCTATTAACCCAAGGCACAGTGCAAATTGCTGTTTTTTTGGCCTATTTCAGTGTCTCGTAGAAAAAGAATATCAAACGGAGTCCAAACGGAATGAAACTTTCGGGAGCGTGATTTTTGGAACAAACATGATCCATAGGACTTGGAGTGGACGTCAAGAAACGAACGATGCGTCCACGAGGCAGGGGGCGCGGCTACCCCCCTGTGCGCGCCCTCCCCTCTCGTGGGCCCCTCATGGCTCAACCAAACTACTTCTTCCTCCTATATATGTTCACATACTCCGAAAACATCCAGGAGCACCACGAAACCCTATTTCCACCGCCGCAACCTTCTATAACCAAGAGATCCCATATTGGGGTCTTTTTCGGAGCTTCGCCGGAGGGGGCATTGATCACAGAGGTCCTCTACATCAACTCCATGGCCCCTCCATTGATGTGTGACTAGTTTACTTCAGACCTTCAGGTCCATAGTTAGTAGCTAGATGGCTTCTTCTCTCTCTTTAAATCTCAATACAAAGTTCTCCTCGATCTTGTTCGAGATCTATTCGATGTAACTCTTTTTGGGGTGTGTTTGTCGATATCCGATGAATTGTGGGTTTATGATCTTGTCTATCTATGAACAATATTTGATTCTTCTCTGAAATCTTTTGGTGCACGGGCCAGTCGCGCGCGGCGGCGACGGTGAGGACAGCACGGATGGTAGCTGCTTTGACCACTAGCGAGAATGTCTTATCAAAGTCCACACCAGGGCGTTGCGAGAACCCGCGGACTACCCATCTTGCCTTGTAGCGATCCAGGGATCCATCAGCTTTGAGCTTATGCCTGGAGAACCATTTTCCCGTGACAATGTTGGCACCCCTGGGCCGAGGCACGAGCGTCCATGTCCTGTTCGCCATGAGCGCAGTGTATTCATCCTGCATAGCGGTTAGCCAATGGATATCACAAAGCGCGGCGGACACGGACTTGGGCACGGGTGAGATGGTGGAGACGGCAGAAGCAGTGTTTGTTTCAGCATATTTGGGGTTGGGAAGGAACTTGCCGGCACGCCCACGGGTGATCATAGTGTGCGTGGGCACGTGGGAGGCGCGAGCAGGCAACGGTGTGCTGGAGTTGCTGTTGGAGCGTTGGCGGGACTGGAGTTCACGGTAGGTGCGGAGTCCGGCGACGCGGTGAACGTAGGAGAGTCAGCAGCTACCAGAGAGCTGGGTGGTCTGTGTGGGTCATGGTGACGATCGGAGAGCTGGGCAGGTGTGCGACCGTGATAGGAGGTGGGGAAGTGGTAGGGCATGGTCGGGATCGCTGCGAGCCAGGCCGGCGTGGGACGACTGGCAGGGGTAGCTGATCAGTTTCATCGTTAGGAGGTGTGGGTTCAGTGGTAGCATGGGAGATGGGGAAGTGGGTCTCGTCGAAGACGACATGGCATGAGACGAGAACGCTGTTGTTTGTGCGATCGAGGCAGCGGTATCCCTTGTGCTCGGAGGAATAGCCGGGGAAGACACAAGCTGCAGAGCGCAGAGCGAGTTTGTGCGGGGTAGTGGCTGTGATGTTGGGGTAGCAGAGACACCGAAACACGCGCACCGACGCGTTGTCAGGGTGTATGTCGTGGAGAAGGAAGAAGGGGGTGTGGTCGTGGCGAGTGCGACACGAGCGAAGGTTGAGGAGGAATGTGGCCGTGTTAAGAGCTTCGACCCAGTACGTGAACGGCATGGATGTGTGTGTGAGGAGCGAGCGAACAGTGTCGTTCAGGGTGCGGAGTACTCGGTCAGCTCGCCCATTTTGTGGTGATTTGTATGGGCAAGAAAAACGAAGAGAGATGCCCTCGTTGGAGAGGAAGGCGCGAGCAATATAGTTGTCGAACTCTCATCCGTTGTCGCACTGGAGAGCGAGCAAGTTCAGGTTGAACTGTCGACGAGCGAAGCGGGCAAATCATCGTATAAGAGGAAAAACTTCAGATTTGCGATGAAGGGGATATGTCCACAAAAAGTGACTATAATCATCGAGAAGAACAAGATAGTACTGCTTGCCTGATACACTGGGCACGGGCGAGGTCCAAACATCGCAGTGCACTAACTGAAAAGGAAAGTACGACACATGTTCTGAAGAAGAAAACGGGAGCCTAACGCTCTTTCCTAACTGACAGTCATGGAAGATGTGTGACGGCGAGCCGGGGAGATGGACGGAGCAGGCACGCAGCATGCGGTGGAGGACGTCATGGCCTGGGTGGCCCAGTCGTTGATGCCACCGGTCCAGCGAGGCGACACTTGCAGCGTGGGCGAGGTGGCGATCGGGCTGCGTGACTGGGTAGATTTCATCGTTAGATTTACACCGGAGGATCACCCGCTTCGTCCTTCGATCCTTGACAAAGAAACCCACATCGTCAAATTCAACATTAACGGGATTGTCACGAGCTAGTTTCTTGACAGAGACAAGATTTTTGATGAGGTTGGGAGAGACTAGAACATGGCGCAGGGTAAGAGGATCAGCAGACGTGGGGATGTGGGCAGTGCCAGAGTGTGTAACCGCGAACGATGATCCATCGCCAACCACTATGCGAGAAGAATGACAAGGGCTGGAGGAGGTGAGCAAACCTGACGACGAGGCCATGTGTGAGGATGCTCCGGTGTCCAGGTACCAGTCCCCGCTAGGCTACGGCGGATGCGGCTGCTGGACGTGCATGTTGTTGAGGGCGTGCACCAGCGAGGACTGTTCCCAGCCAGCCTGAGCTGAGGACGAGGACACCCCCGCCGTAGGCGCGCCGTAGAGAGGGTAAGGTGGGACGACGCCGGGGGTCTACTGCGCAGGAAGCGCGCCGTATGAGGCCGATGGCGGAGCAGAGTAGTGCGAGGCCACACCAGCGAACGGTGCGTGTCCACCAGGGAGAGGGCCGAGCACACCCGCGCTAGGGGCGTGCGGACGCCACGGCACCGGCTAGGCGTGCACCATGCCCGTCCAGGGCGCGTGAGCAGACGGGGACGGGGCAAGCGGGCGCGGCGCTGGCACGTTGTTGCTGCAGTTGCCGATCTCCCGCGGCGCTTTGCCTTTTCCCTTGTTGCGGCCACCACCGCCACCGCGACGGTTCGGGCCACCGCCGCTGCCTGCGGCACCCCTGCCGGAGTTGGTGCTGGCAGGAGCGCGGGCGGCGTGAACGGCGATGTCGCTGGACGGCTCCGCGGACTGGCGGCTCTCCTCGAGGAGGAGGAAAGCGCAGTAGCGGAGGAAGGAGGGGAAGGGTGTCTGCATCGTCAGGATGGGCACGGCGTAGCGCGGGCGTGGATGAAGACCGCAAAACATGTTGAGGACCTGCTCGCGGTCACCGACGGGCTCACTAGGGTCGAAGAGACGATCAGCGCAGTCCTTAAGGCGCGTGAAGTAGGAGAGGACCGAGCCAGATCCTTGCTCGATACGGCGGAAGTCGGTGGCGAGGAAGACCGCCTGATGCTCCCTGTTCTCCAAGAAGATGGAGGTGATCGCCGCCCAGAGTTCCGTGGCTGTGGTGCCGCGGAAGTGCACAAGCCCAAAGATCTCTGAGCTGATGCGGTTGTAGAGCCAGGAGACAATGTGTGCATCGTCCTGTAGCCAAAGAGGATCATTGGGCCGCGGCGCCCCATTGATGTGGGCGACGACACCGCTCTTCTGGAAGGTGACCTCGAACAGGGTGCGCCACTGGGAGAAGTTGGGTGGCTGCAAGGAAAGGACGATGGGGACATGCTGGTTGATGTAGATGGCAGCTAGGTGGGAGGGCGGCTGCGCAAGGTGCAGGTCGGGGGCACCGGCGCCCGGGATGATGGTGCCGGTACACGAGGCCGCTGCGAGAGCTGAGGGGGTGAGGAGGGCGTTACGGCTCGGTGTGGCAGCGGCGGCGGCAGCAAAGGCGCCGTGAAGACCATGGTTGGGAGGGGGTGGGGGTGGTGGAGGAGGGGGCGGTGATGGGGCAACTATGTCGCCGGCAAGACGGAGCAGCGGAAGGCAGTTAGCGACGTTGGTGAGGCCTAGCGTCTGATACCATGTAGACAAGGAGAGGAATGAGAGAATGCACCTTGGGTGCTCTCGAGTGTATGACTCAGCCTAATATAGTCGGGTTACAGAGGAGGCGCCGAGCGCAGTTACATGAGGCGCGAGGTGCGCGAGGTGGTGCTACAACGTGGGCATGCACACGAGTACGTGCATGAGTGCTAGAATAGAGAAGTTACAGTCAACAAGAAAAGCATGGAGGATGGAGCGAAAGAGGAGCCCCGGCTTGAGTCATTTGAGCTGGAACGGTATGATCGTGCAATATATACAAGCCACTACAGATAGCAAGCCTTTGTGAGCATACCACAAAGTATATATTGTCCATGTCTATGTAAGCACCGATCACACACACACACGAGAGTGCTCAGAAGATAGTGGTTTTGCGTTGCGAATACTTGCAACTTTTCTGCATTTCTTCTTCTCCTCTTATTCTGTTACAGAAGGGAAATGAGGCCACTAACGGTCCGAGAAAACAGCCATGCCGAGCCACAACGATCACGCCATCCCACGATCCAGCTCGTGCGGGGTGTGGACTAATTCTAAGGAAAAAACTTTCTAACAAACTTATCTACTCAGCTGACTAAGCAGCGTTTACTTTCTGCTAAGACTAAACTGACAAATACACAAGGTTTAAGTCCACAATCACTCCCTAAGCCTTGTGTGCTTAGTCGAGCTCCACCATCCCGATCTTCATGCGCTGCTCCTGAGTTTGAGTACCTTCGAATCTTCGCCGGTAGCTGTGAACCCCGGCGGCTGCACCACGTAAACCTCCTCTTCTAGCTCGCCGTTGAGGAAGGCGGACTTTACGTCCATGTGGTGCGCAGTCCAGCTCGCGCGCGTAGCCAGAGTGAGCAGGAGGCGGACGGACTCGAGCCTGGCCACCAGCGCGAACACCTCGTCGTAGTCGACGCCGTGCTTCTATACATATCCCTTCGCCACCAACCTCGCTTGTGCTTCACTACCGCACCGTGGGCATCTTTCTTGGTCTTGTATACCCATTTGAGGCCGATCGGACGGTGACCAGCGGGCAGGTCCACGAGCTCCCAGGTTTGGTTGGGTTCAATGGAGTTCATCTCTCCATCATCGCGTGGTGCCAGCACGTCTCACCTTTTGCTTTCTCAAAGGAGCCGGGCACCTCGCCCAGCGCGAGGTGCAGCTCGTCGATGAGTTCGTCGTCATCGATCTCGCCGTCAGCGTCGTCGAACTCCTCCAGCCCTGGAGGAGGCGCGTTCCGTGCCGCCTTCTCAGGCGTGTCCATGTAGCGAGGGTTGGGGAGGAATATGCCGTCCTTGCCGCGTGTCGTCATCGGGTGCACCGGCGCGAGGTTGCCGGTCGTGCGCGCAGGAGCCGGGGGAGCCGTGGGCGCGGTAGTGGTCGTCGCTGGGGTGTCGTCGTCGCCCCCGGTCGATGCTGTTGTCGTGGATGGCGTGCTTGACAGGGACGCGGACTGAGCGGATGATCGCGGGGCGCCAGGCGATGAGGAGGAGCATGTCGTAGATGACGGACCGCCTGTGAGGATTGACATGGGCTCAATTGTAAAGCTCATACCTTCCCGGTCCGTGCCACTCTTCTCCCAGTCCCATGCTCGCGTCTCGTCGAAGCCGACATCACGGGAGACATGGACTCGGTTGCCCACCGGGTCGTAGAGCCGGTACGCCTTGCTCCCCGTCTCGTACCCGATCATAACCATGGCTTTGCTCCGGTCCTCAAGCTTGGAGAGGTGTGGGCGTGTGTTCTTGACATGCGCCACACTGCCGAACACGCGCAAGAAGTTGACGGAGGGCTTCCTGCCATGCCAGACCTCGAATGGCGTCTTGCCCGGTACGCTTCTGGAGTACGCCATATTGAGCACGAAAGCGGCTGTGGACACGGCCTCGCCCCAAAATTGCGGCGGCACTCCCATCGCCTTGAGCATGCACCGGGTCGTCCCGATGACGGTTTGGTTGCGCCTCTCCACCACGCCATTCTGTTGGGGCGAGTATGGCGCGGTGAGGTGCCTCTGGACCCCAAGATCAGCAAGATGTGCGCTGAACTCGCCGGAGTTGAACTCTCCGCCTTGGTCAGAGCGGAAAGTGCGCAGCTTCCGCCCCGTCTCGCGCTCTGCGTGTGCCTGGAAGCGCTGGATCGCCTCGGCTGCCTCGTCCTTGCTCTGGAGCAGGTACAACCACATGAACCTGCTGTGATCATCCACAAGCAACAGGAAGTAACGCTTGCCGCCCAGAGTGGGCGGCGAGATAGGCCCGCAAAGATCACCATGCACAAGCTCAAGCGGCTCGGTGGTGCGGTAGTTAGCCTGTTGAGGGAAAGGCGCTCGCCGCTGCTTGCCCACTAGGCAAGTGTCGCAAACCTGCTTGGAGTGGTGGACGAGGCATGCCCTTGACCATGGTCTGACGTGCCAGCCGCTCGAGGCCGTCGAAGTGTTGGTCCCCGAAGCGCCCGTGCCAGCCGCTCGAGGCCGTCGAAGTGTTGGTCCCCGAAGCGCCCGTGGCAGCGCCACGCCTCATCCCCGGAGTGCGCAGCGAGGCAGACGGGGTTGGCGAGCTGTAGACGGGCGATGTAGAGCCTGTTGCGGGTGCGCGGCACTCTGGCCAGGATGCGGTGCTGGCGGTCGCGCACCGCCATGATGCCGGCTTCGACGTGCGTGGGGCCGCCGTTCTCGTAGAGCTGCCCGATGGACACGATGTTGCTCTTGAGCCGTGGGATCCAGTACACGTTGGTGAGTGCACGATGCCCGTCGTCAGCCGCGGCGAACAGGACGGTGCCCCGCCCTTGGATTGACACGAGCAAGCCGTCCCCAAACCTGACCGAGCCATGAATGCCCTTGTCCAGCTCGGCGAACTCCGCCTCGTCACCGGTCATGTGGTTCGATGCACCCGTGTCGAGGTACCAGGCCGCGTCCTGATCTCCGGGAGCGCGGCAGAGTTCCATGCGGGCGCACGACTCGTTGAGGAAGAAGACCTCCTCACCCGCTCCAGCACGCGGCGTGACGGCCGCAGCTGTCAGGGAGGCCTCCTCGATCATCAGTAGACCCGATCGTCGTCCTCGCCTGCTTGGCCATGTGCAAGGAGGGAATGTTCCTCCTCGCGTTTCTTCTTGCGGCAGTCCCGGGCCCAGTGGCCTGCGATGCCACAGTAGTGACACTTGTCACGATCCGCGTCGCCGCCGCCGTTCTTCCCACCACGGGTGTGAGTGCCGGCAGGGGACTTGCCTTTTTCGCCTCGTGCACCGCCGTGGCCACGTCCGCGGCCACGCCCTAGTCCGCGCGCCTGTGAACCTGACGAGTTGCTGCCGCTTGCGTCGTTGTTCGCCGTACGCTTCTCGTACGCACGCTAGTCCTCCAGGGTCATCAGAAGGCGACCGGCATCATCGCCTCCGCCGTCTTGGTCGAGGCGTTCCTCCGCCACCTTGAGCCGTCCGGTGAGCTCCTCCACCGTCAGGGTGTCGAGGTCGACCAACGTCTCGATGGAGAGTGCCACCTGAGCATATTTGCGGGGCACAACACGAAGGAACTTACGTACCACACGTGCGTCCCCGACGGGACCACCATGGATGGAGAGGTTGTTGACGAGCCTGGTGAGGCTCATCGCAAAGTCGTTGATGTTCTCGCCGGGCTTGAAACGGATATCCTCAAATTCTCGACGGAGGCCCTGGGCCTTGGCCTCGTGCAAGGCGGCCGAGCCCATCCGCATGGTCTTGACGGCGTCCCAGGCCTGCTTCGCCGTCTCCTTCGTGGAGAGGACCGCGAGCATCTCCTCTGGCACCGCCCGGAGGACGGCCTCCAGGGTGGTGTGGTCATCGTGGTAGTCGGTGATTCCAGTGGTGACGGCGTCCCATAGCCCGCGAGTCTGCAGGATGGCTCTCATCAGGAGAGACCAGCTGCCGTAGTTGCTCCGGGTCAGTGTTGGGAACACCGTTGGGAGGGCCACCTCGCGTCTCTGTACCACCGGCGCGGCGACCTCGCGCCCGCGCACGGTGCGGCTATGCCTAGCCCTAGGAGACCGCGAGAGCGTGCGCCCACATGTCGGCGATGCAGTTCGGGACCCGCCATCGGAGTCCTTTCGCGACCCCTCGCCGGAGCCCTTCCGGGGCTCCTTGCTTCCCGCCATGACCGCCGGGTCGTACTAACGGCTTTGTTGCCAATTGTAAGCACCGATCACACACACACACACATACACACACACACACACGAGAGTGCTCAGAAGACAGTGGTTTTGCGTTGCAAACACTTGCAACTTTTCTGCATTTCTTCTTCTCCTCTTATTGTGTTACAGAAGGGAAACGAGGCCACTAACGGCCCGAGAAAACAGCCAAGCCGAGCCACAACGATCGCGCCATCCCACGATCCAGCTCGTGCGGGGTGTGGACTACTTCTAAGGAAAAAAACTTTCTAACAAACTTATCTACTCAGCTGACTAAGCAGCGTTTATTTTCTGCTAAGACTAAACTGACGAATACACAAGGTTTAAGTCCACAGTCTATAGGAAAAAAACATAGGGGACAGTAGGCAATAGCACAAGTAGAAATTGACCCTTATATTCGAAAGCATAAGCAGTATATCACAAATATGATTGTCCAAAAATTAAATAGAGATCACAAACTAGAAAGCATAAGGGGGGCAGTAGGCAGTAGCAGCAATAGAAATATTTCACATAGAGCACAAGCAATTTGCACATGGTCTTATTTTTTCCCTCCCCTCCCGAGCCGCTCCCGCACGGCGACCGGGAGGGCAAACCCCAGCGCCGCCAAGCGAGCTCTCCCTTCTCCTGCCCTCTCCTCGCCACCGCCGGGCTGTGCCGCCGGGCAAAGCCCGGTCGGCGTCGTCGGCGGCGGGGCATCTCCTCCCCATGCGCGGTGTCGGCAGGCGCGGGCGTCTGCATTGAGTGGTGGCGGCGCGCTCGCGGCGAGGCGTGATGGCGCGATGGCGGGCGGCGCGGGGGCGAGTGGCGCGGCCTGCTGCTCCCGCTGGCACCTGGCCGAGGCGTGGAGGCTGCGCGGGGCCGCCGGGCTGGCTCGGTCTGGCTCGGCCAGATCTGGCCGCCTGGGCTACGCGGGCACCGCCGGGGCTGCCACCGGCGGGTGGTCCGGTGCTGGTATGCTGGGGCGGCGGCCCCAGGCTGAGGCGGATTCGCTGTCTTCTCCCCGGAGTGGAGTCCCGTCATGGTGGCTGGTTGGGAGTTGCGGCGGCGTCCCGGCGAAGGCGATGATGTCCCTGGCCGTGAGGGCGGCGGGGATGCGGCGGGTGGAGGCAGGCGCTGGTCTCCCTCGACCAGGGGCTGCGGTGGACGCGCCTACTAGGCGACGTGGTGGTCTGCGGATGTGGCGCGGCGGCATTCGGTTCCCCTCTCCACGGTGATGGCCCAAGGTGGCAGCTTTGCCCCCCACTTCAAGTTTGCTGAGCTCCGGAGATGATGGGCGTGGCCAAGGAGAAATCCGGCGCGGCTACGGCTGTGGGCAACGGCGATGCTCGTGGGCACCGTCTCCTCCCTGGAGGCGTTGTCATGGCCATGTCCATCCGCTCTACTGACACCGGAGGAAACTCTAGGCTCGGTTCACCGGGCCAGGCAGCGGTGGCGTATCGGCGCCGTCCCCTTCTTGGAGGCGCTGCCTAGGTGCTTGGGGTGTCGTCCGGGCACGCGGCTGGTGGTTTTCCTCGCTCGCCTCGGCGGTGTGGCTTGGGGTGCAGGGCTGTCATGTGCGGGATGTTGCTGTGGACATGAGAATTCGGGGCGCTATGTACTCCATCATCGATGCCTCATCGGCCATGTCTTCTTCGAGTCAGACTAGCTCTCGCTGTCTACTGGCCGATCTTCTAGGCCCCATCGGTGGAGAGTGCGTTGATCTAGTTTGGTTAGGTGATTTGTCGTGCTATGACGTGTTTGATACCGGGGGATGCGGCCTGTGCTCTGTGTCCATACTTTTCGCCATTGTTTGGCTTAAGTTTGGGCAAGGGTGTTAGTTGCCGATGTTGTCACGGTGATTGTGGGTGTTAACCTCTCGGGGTGGCACATTGCCGAAAGGCGTTGTATCAACCGTCTTGGCTCTTCTTCTATGAATATATGATACGCATGCTTGTGCGTATTTGAGAAAAAAAACAGGAATCACATAGAGCAGGGCGAAGATGAAGACGACAAGCAGTTGACAACGAGAGTCCGGACGCGCACGGCCGGCAACCTGGACCTTACAATCAAGGGCGGCCGGCCATTACTTTTATTTTATCCCAAACTGCAACGGTGCCGGCCTCCCTTCGTTGCAACATGCCCGTTGGGGACCTGTAATGTAAAGTGAATATAAGCCATCAGACACTAGAAGATTGAACTGACTGACTTATGGTCATACAAACTTTTGAAACGATCAAATCTTGCCGATATACATCATATTATATCGAGAAAAGTATACTTTTCGTCCCTTAATTCTTGGCGGAGTCTAGATTTGGTCATTCAACTTCAAAACCGGACAACTTGCACCCTTAACTTCTGAAACCGGACAAGATTCATCCCTGATCACAGTTTTGACCGGTTTTGGTGTTGTCCCACCCAGATTTTAACCGTTCCGACTCAAATTTGCCTACCTTTTCCAAGTCCACGTAATATTTTCAAATTTGGTTAGTTTTTTCAAATACGTGAACCTTTTTTAAATTTGTGTACTTTTTATTAAATCTGCGTACTTTTTCCAAGTTCATGTACTTTTTCAAATATGCGTATTTTTTTAAAGTTCATTTAGTTTTTTAAGTTCATTTAATTTTTTTAAATTTATGTACCTTTTCATATTCGGGTACATTTTTTTGAAAGAGTTCATGTTGAAAATTATATGCGAACTTGAAAAAAGTACGCAGATGTGGACTTCTCTTATGCAAAAATATGTGGATTTCAAAAATTATTTCAACTTGAAACATGTACGTGAATTTCAAACAAAGTTCATGGATTATAAAAGGAACACGGATTTGAAAAAAATGCAGACTTTGAAAAGCATGTGGATTTGAAATGAGTTTGCGAATTTCAAAACCAGTTCATGGCTTTGAAAAATACTTGGATTTGATCAAATTACACAAAGTTGGGAAAATACGGGGATTTGGAAAAAGTATGTAAATGTTAAAAGATCACAGATTTGAAAAAAGTACACGAATTTCAGAATAGTTCAGGGATTTGAAAATAGTATGTTTATTTTTGAAAAAAATTACGTGACCTTGAAAAAACTACATGGAGTTGAAAATTGTATTTGGATTTCAAAAAGTTCACGGATATAAAAAAAATTACACGAATATGAGTGAGCACGGGTCAATAACCGGGGTGAGTCAACACCAAAACCATTCAAAACCGAGTTCAAGGATGAACCTTGTCTGATTTCGGTAGTTGGGGATGCAAGTTGTCCGGTTTTGAAGTTAAGAGACCAAATTTAGACTTCGCCGAGTGTCGAGGGACGAAAAGTATACTTTTCTCAGGATGGTAACAGCCTTTAATTTGCCTGCAGATGGAAAACCCTACATCAAGGTGGAGATGTTGAGCGTCGTGCTGACGACTGACGGAAATATTATTACCACACCACTTTCAACACCCCCACAACTGATAGAAATATATAAGGAACACGCAGATTCTACTTCCAATAGTATATAATATCCAATATTAATGTGCATATGGAAACAAGGGGAAAGATACGTGTGAACCTGTCACGTGCTGCCAAAGTGCCAAGATGTTCTAGACTGAATGTATATATATGAAGAGACAGACTGAAACAACGACGGACACGGACATTTGGGGGTCCAGAACCACAGAACTACAGATATGAAAATCTAACTTCATCCAGTGCATTCCTCTAAATGCACGACCAGAACCACAGAACCACTATCTAAAGATGAGGCGTTTGAACCTTTCAAGATGCTAAAGGCTGAAACAAAGACGGAACATAACCTGACGGTTCATGCTCTACACACAGATCGCAGCGAGGAGTTTATGTCGAACGAGATCAACGACTACTGCGAGAAGATTGGCAGTGTTAGAGTTGTGTCGAATATTGTGTACAAGGTAGGTTACAGTTGGAATTGCAGTTGTATTGTGTTTAGATAGGATATGGAGTCGTGTCCAAGTAGGACGCTTATATCCTAGGCTTCTCTTATATAGCGGGGGTAGACACACGATGTAACCTATGCTAACATAATAGCACCGGAACGCAGGGGGAGCTGGCGGCATGTGCCGGTGTCCAGGGCAACCGGATGCGGTATTGTAGTGGTGTCACGGGGAGGAGCGCCCATAGTCATGCCCCGGGGATGTAGCCATATCGGTGAACTTCGTTAACAAATCTCGGTGTCGTGCTTGTGTGATTGCTTGGTTCTTGGATGATCAACGGAGTGCCTCTTATTTATTCTAACAAGTGGTATCATGAGCTTGGTCGGTGGAGGTCGGTTGTTGATCTAGAGGATGTCAGTTTGATCGATGGAGCGGCTGCGAGGGTTGCCAGGTGATTGCGGTGGGATCGAAGTTGTTCGTGGAGGTCAACGGAAAGATCAAAAGCAGTCTAAACGGTGAAAAGTAGCGGCAGGTTTGGATCAAAGCAGTGGTCGAGAGCAATCAGAGTTTTCGGCGAGTTCATACAGCAGCAAATTCGATCCGGGCAGGCAGCGGTAGGTTGGTTCGGTGCGGAAGCGCAGCAGCGAGGCACGCGTGGCGGTCCAAGAAGCTGTGTCAGGTGCAGCACGTACATAACGCGGTCCGCTCGGATGCTCGGAGTGCAGGAGGTTGGATCCAAGTGCGCGTGGCGGCTGAGGACCTGGCAACGACACGATCGATTGGGTGCAATACAGCGCATGTCTCTGGACTAGGTGCAGCGCGGAGGCCACGTGGCGCCAGGAGCAAGCAGGCCGTGCTGGGTCATGGCTCAGATAGATTGGGCCGTGAGGGAGCATGTGATAGCTGGTGGTCAAGGCGTGTTGTTCACAGGAGACTGCGGAGCGTACGGATATGCTGCTGAAGTGCCGAGACATGAGATTTGTTTGAAGACAAAAAGAGGATCGTGTCCTCACCTGACAAATAGGCAGGCAAATCAACTGGCGAACTAGAAAATCACAAGGGATAGTCCATTGGAAGGCAAGGGCAGAAAGGCAAAGCTAGCATCTTAGGGTTGAGCCAAGGGAGCAGATCACGTGAAGACCAGCTAGTTGGAATTGCTAGTAGTATGCGGAGGTTCTGTTCATCTACTTGGGGAATCGTGTGCACAGCTCAGATAATTTTTTTAAAGATTGTTGGCGCGACAGGGATGCTTGAAGGCGTTGCAGGAAGTCATGTCAGCTAAGATGGAATTATCATGTGATGGATGGAAATTCGCGGAAGACGATTTGGGAGCCTCGAGCGTGTCGTATAGTCGAACGAGTTCGGCTGGGTCGGACTAGGCAGTCTGACGGATCGACGCAAGTCGGTTGGTACAGAAGACGGTGGTGTGATCGGCGACGATGACGTATGAGCGTGATGCTGATGATGACCGATTTCTGGGCGTGCAAACACGTGGCGCAGACCCCGAGGGCTTGTGTGGCTTCGACAAGACTATGGCGCGGGATTGATTCAAGGTGGTGTATACACGGAGCTTGAAGTCGATGAGGCGCGGGGGTGGACTGATCATCTACCATGGAGTCATGTTGAATGTGGAGCTGGATTGAGGGGCTACGGTATAAGGATCCAGAGAATCGAAAGCCTATTCAGCGGGAACAAAGCGAGTGACGCGTAGTTCGGACTGGAGCCCAGTGGTCTGATGAAAGCGTGAAACTCGTCATCGGTCGGTGATAATCAGTGGTACTCTGCAGTGGGTTGAGTGGTACGTGTTCGCGACCCTTGAGACTCGACCAGGACAGCGGAGGCTCGACGCGGTAATAGCGGCGTGGCGTGCGATACACACGGGACATGGAGACGGGTCAGGGCTCTGGTGGTCATACATATGGTGAGACAACTGCGAATTTCACTCGGGATGACTACAAGCAACGGTGAAATTCTTTCAAGTTTCAGACAGGCGGTCAAGAAAGGAGCGGTGATGTTGAGTTCAGGTAACTCTTATGTGTGACACTCAATATGTGAGTTGTTCATTTTCATGCAGGTCAGTGATCAGTGTGTGATGGTGTTGGACTGATACTCTGAAAGTTGGGAGCACAAACTAGAGTAACGAGGAACTTAAGTTTGCTCGAGTGTTGACTGTGGTCAGGAAAAGAAGGGACTACAAGTTGCAGGTGGAGTCACATGGAGTCTTTGGAGTAGCAGCGGTGCTCATGGGATAACCTCAAGTCCAATGTACATGGAAGTTTGACGCATTGACGAATTCAAGCTAGTGGAGATTATTCGCCAAGGTTGAGTTTGTTAGAGTTGTGTCGAATATTGTGTACAAGGTAGGTTATAGTTGGACTTGTAGTTGTATTGTGTTTAGATAGGATATGGAGTCGTGTCCAAGTAGGACACTTATATCCTAGGCCTCTCTTATATAGCGGGGGTAGACACATGATGTAACCTATGCCAACATAATAGCACCAGAACGCAGGGGAAGCCGGCGGCATGTGCCGGTGTCCAGGGCGACCGGGGGCGGTATTGTAGCGGTGTCACGGGGAGGAGGGCCCGTAGTCATGCCCCGAGGATGTAGCCATATCGGTGAACCTCGTTAACAAATCTTGGTGTCGTGTTTGTGTGATTGCTTGGTTTTCGGATGATCAACGGAGTGCCTCGGATTTATTCTAACAGGCAGCCGCAGAAGAACTGAGTTTTTGAAAGGCGCAATCAAACTGTCACTAACATGGTGAGAAATATACTCTAGTGCAAGAACATGCCAGAATCTTTTTGAGGAGAAGCTGTCTCGATGGCGGTCTATCATCTCAACCAGACTTCAATAAAGGTAGTGATTGGCCAGACTCCAATGAAGCAATATAAGGACATAAGCCGATTGTGTCTCTCCTATGGACGTTTGGGCATATGGCACATGTGAAGATGGAGGAGCCACACCCCTAGACTGCTTTCAGCAATTCCTCGGGTTTCTTTAGGATGCATGAAGAAATCTTGTGTATTGTAACAAGGCATTGCATGAAGCAACCCGTTGTTGGATGGTTAGGAGGACAATCTCTCGAAGATGGTCATAGGGGAAGGGTATGTGTGCTTGCGTTTATAGGAGTTAGTGTATGTGCATATATATGGCAAGCTGACCTATAAACTGCATGTCAATAACTGCCAGTGTCTACTTAATTATGTGTACAGTGTTTTCCCAGCAATCGTGACGACAAGCAATCTTTCCCAGCGATCAGTGTCTATTTAATCTCTGACCACTCTAGCCACATGGCCCCAATCAAACATTGCTCTCACCCAGTCAGAAGAGAGGCCAGGGCGGACGAACGCAAACCCGCTCACACCCAAGACACTGTGATATGGGCCCAGACAAAAACCAGGACCACCATCAAAGGAGGGCACATGCAGGGTGAGTAAATCAGGGGAATTCAACCACTCGCCCTGATGCATCTCCTTTACGGATTACTTTGACCGCTATACCAAAACCAAACTAAGCAGCCAGCAGCCGAGCACCAACTTGTCCTTCAAGTGATCCATCAGCTGCAGTGCAAGTGCGCTCTCCTTGTCTCGATCCGTTGACACTGACAGCATGACAAACTAGCCTGCGTCACCGCACAAACACGTGAACCTTTTCCACGCTGCTTCGGGGCCGTTTGGTTTTTAGCCCCATATTGCCACACCTCACCTTAGGCAAACTTGACCAGGTTAGATGCATGTTTGGTTCTAGCTACACCTAAGTCAAGATCTTTATATAACAGTCAACCCAACATGTCATAGACATAACAAGTGTGGCAAGATTCCCTTAGACAAACCAAAGTGCGGCTAACAATTTGAACAACTCAAGTTACACAAGTGTGACACGTCTACTTCTGCCCCCCCTCCCCACCTACCCTCTTAATGGATTAACGGATCAACTAATCCATTCTGCACTAGCTCTCGTAGAGCCATACGGACTCACCGCACACGTACCGAGTAGGGATTGTTAGAGTTGTGTCGAATATCATTGTACAAGTTAGGTTACAGTTGGACTTGGAGTCGTACGGTGTGTACACATGATATAGAGTCATGTCCAAATAGGACACTTGTATCCTAGGCCTCTCATATATATCGGGCGTAGGCACACGATGTAACCTATGCCAACATAATAGCACGGGCACGCGGGGGGTGCGGTATTGTGACGGTCTCATGAGGAGGAGCGCCTATAGTCAGGCCCTGGGGACGTAGCCATGATGGTGAACCTCGTTAACAAATCTCGGTGTCGTGCTTATGTGATTGCTTGGTCCTCGGTAGATTGACGATGGCCTCGGATGTATTCTAACAAGTGGTATCATGAGCTAGGTGTGAGGCGTTGATCTAGAGGAGGAAGATTCGATGTCATGATCATCGTTAGCATGAAGTCGCAGCGGACGGGAGTGATCTGGAGACATCGTCGGATCCGCGGATCACATGGCAGCAGCGTACACCTTGATGCTAAAGCCGGTTCGGTGAGATCAGAGGGCAGAGTGGTGGCGTATCGCGTAAACACAAGCAGGCGGATTACTCGGGGAGCACACAGCTGACCAGGCTGTGTTGGGCTCAGCTGAGCGGTGGGGGCGTAGGCCAGGCTTGGCGTCCCCGTACACCTAGGGGGAGTTACGCGGAGGCGCGTTGTGGCTCGGATGGTGGTACGTGCGGCAGGAGCGGAACGAGATTTGTTAACGGAAAAAAGCAATCTCGACAAGATCAGACAGAGATGTGCTGCAGCAGGAGTCTTCGGTGCGGCGGGAGGCCAGGTATAGGATCGCGTGAGTCACCACGAAGACGTTGGCGTGTCCCGCCTTGCGTCGCTACATGCTCGGATGGTGGTACAGCTGGGAAGCGAAGACGTTACTGGAGCCGGCCGATAATGAGTCGACGGCTGCCGCAAAAGAACGCCGCGGACGCACGCGCGAAAGTGCGCCGCCCCGTGGACGGGGAGCGCTTCGACGTCGAGGGGAGCCTCCTGGAGCCAGACGGAGTCGTCAGCGACGAAAATAAGCGCACCGAGACGGATCTCGCGGCCCTCAGCCAATCCACCACCGGAAACCATGATGATGGGAATCGGAAAAATCACAACCTCACCGTAAAGTTGCTAAGACACCTGCCCCATGGTGGGCGCCAAATGTCGTGGTTCTAAGTCTGATAGTAGAATAGGGAGTACGTAGGAGGAGGCAAGATCCTAGATTCGATGAGGTTGTGCACGCAAGATTTACGAGTTCAGGCTCTTCTCGGAGGAAGTAACAACCCTACGTCTCGGTGCCCGGAGGTGGTCGACTGGATTATGCGTGAAGTTACAGGGGGTGCGAACCCTTGTTCCAGTGGAGGGGTGGCTTATATAGAGTGCGCCAGGACCCCAGCCAGCCCACATTACAAGGGGTTCAATGTACATAAAGGAGATACGTTACTGGTAACATTTATAATAAAGGCATATAAATAATCATTAAGACTACGGAGTGAACGCCTGACCGTTGGCACCCCGTGTGACTGTAGATCTTCTGTACTCTGAGTGATTTATGTTATGGTCGAATGATTATATCCTAGTCGAATGGAATTGGGTTATCCGAGTGGAACTGTTGGTCGAGTGGGTTACACTCTGAGGTGATTTCAGTCGGTGAATGATGTTATTCTTCGAACGCCTTTGACTGTGGGACAGTGTTTTTGGGAAGGTTGTCTAGGTCAGGCCTATTACCCTACCCTAGGTGCATGTCATCGTCACTGTGGGCATGTGGCCTAATCTTTCATCAATCTGAGCATGGACAGAAAAGGAAAGGTTCAGTCTAGTAACGTGTTTTGTAGTGGACGAGGTGCAGTTGTTGAATGATCAACTTGTATGGGCTCTGTGATAAACACGCTGAAGAAGGAAGGCTAGCAAGGAACTTTTTTGGGTGTTTCTTTCGTACTTGGATGGTGATGGAAGCATGTACAGACACAAGGCTATGAAGGTGCACAGATAGGCAAGCGAGGTGAGGACCCTGAGCCGCACGAAGATAAGCTGCGGAAGCACGTCGGTCCTGACATGCGCATAAGGCTCGGAGGAGTCTGGAGTGCGTCGTGATAGGATCATGCAAACATAGGGCGTCAAGCAGTGCATGGAGTTGCGGATGGACAAGATGCAGGGTGGAGCATGGTTGGAGTCGGATAGTTTCGGCTGGGTCGGACTGGATAGTCTGATGGATCGACATGGATGTTGGTCAAAAGCAGAAGACGGTGGTGATTTCAGCGACGACGACATAGGAGCGTGATGCCGATGGTGGCCGACTTCTGGGACGTGGAAACACGTGGTGCAGGTCTGAGGGCTTGTGTGGCTTCGACAGACTATGGCGTGGGGTTGATTCAAGACGATGCACATGAGCGCTTGGAGTCGACACGGTGCGGGAGGGTGGCACGTACAACCACCATGGAGTCATGTTGAAGGTGGAGCTGGAGTTTGATGGACGACTTCACTCTAAGCTGATGGAGGGGCTACGACGTAAATGCATGGAGAGTCGAAGCCTAGTTCAGCGGGATAGTGAGAGACACGTGGATCGGATTGGGTTCCAATGGTCTGATGGAGACATGATACTCGGCATCGGTCGGTGATGATCGGTGGTTGCCTGCACTAGGGGTTGAGTGGTGTGGGTACGCGACCCTTAAGACTCGATCAGGATAGCAGAGGCTCGGCGCGGTGATAGCGGCGAGGCATGCGGTAAGCACGGGACACAGCGATAGGCCAAGGCACTAATGGTCAGATATCTTGTCAGACAAAGTGTGCAGGGGTGCTGAAGTAGTGTTGACGAGTACTAGATTCAAGTAGGTGACTGGGTCTATCGGTGCCGGAAGATGGAAAGGAGTTGACCATGGAGAATCTGAGAAAGTGGCGAAAAGTCTAAAATTGCCAAAAGCTGATAGAGTACATGGCTGTATATTCTGTGGTACTCTATTCATATGGCAAAGTGCGGATGACAAGTACACAAGGAGGCGGAGTGCTATAGCTGTGGGACATGTCAGAGACTATCTGGGAAAAATGTGAGACAACTGTGAATTTGACTCAGGGTGACACAGGGCTACGGTGAAATTCCTTCAAGTTTCAGACAGACGGTCAAGAAAGCGTGGTGACGTTGAGTTCTGGTAACTCTTATATGTGGCGTCCAATATGTGGGTTGTTTATTTTCACGCAGACAATGGTCGGTGTGTAATTGCTTTGAACAGATACTCTGAAAGTTTAGAGCACAAAGTAGAGTAAAGAGAAACTTAATTTTGCTCCAGTGTTTACTGTGAAGAAGACGAGAAGGGACTACAGTTGCAGGTGGAGTCACGTGGAGTCTGGGAGTAGCAGCGGTTCTCATAGCGTATCTCATGTCCAATGTACATGGAGGTTCGACGCACGGAAGAGTTCATGATCGTGGATAATATTCGCCAAGGTGGAGTTTGTTAGAGTCGTGTCGAATATTATTGTACAAGTTAGGTTACAGTTGGACTTGGAGTCATACGGTGTGTAGACAAGATATTGAGTCGTGTCTAAATAGGACGCTTGTATCATAGGCCTCTCATATATATCGAGGATAGACAAACGATGTAACCAATACCAACATAAAAGCAATGGCATGCAGGGGAGCTGGCGGCGCGTGCCGATGCCCGGTTGGCCGGGATGCGGTATTGTGATGGTGTCATGGAGAGGAGCGCCCGTAGTCAGACCTCGGGGACATAGCCATGATGATGAACCTCGTTAACAAATCTCGGTATCGTGCTTGTGTGATTGCTTGGTCCTTGATACATCGACAATGACCTCGGATGTATTCTAACAGGGAAGAAATGGGCTCATGCGCCTCGCGCTCGCCTCGCCGGCTCCGGCAGCTGCGGCGGGGTCCGGGCGGGCAGTGGCCACCAAGACGGCGAAGGCGATTCATCTGGATGGCTCCATCGTGCAGTACGCGGCGCCAATCACGGATGCTACTCCAAAGACTCCATATGACTCCATATACATTAGACTTGAGCTTATTCCATGAGTACCGCTGCTACTCCAAAGACTCCATATGACTCCACCTGCAACTTGTAGTCCCTTCTTTTCTTGCCATGGTCAACACTCGAGAAAAATTAAGTTCTTTGTTACTCTAGTTTGAGCACGTCTGTAACACGCTTATTGGTGTCTGCAACTTTTTCGACGTCATCTCTCAAAAGTCGATTAGTCTGAAGCAGCTCCGAAGGCTACAGGAAGAGATCGTTGTGATACTAAATGAGCTTGAGATGTACTTCTCGCCCGTTTGTTAGGATGAATGGGATCGTCAAAGGATTCGTTCGTAACATGTCCCGTCCAGATGGAAGCATCGTCCAGGGCTATCTGTCACAAGAGTGCATCTCTTTCTGTGAGAATTTTCTATGTGGCGCAGACCAGCCACCTGATGTTAGTGTTGGTTTGCCCGTTAACAAGCACGATGGGAGGCTCGAAGGAGACGATCACTCCAACGGTCGCAGGTAACTACACATTGCATACTCAGATTGACGCAACGACTTTGACATAGCAAACTTGGTAGTGCTACAACACCTAGACGAGGTAGATCCTTTCGTGGCACTGCACAAAGAAATTATCGCAAAGAAGTATCATCACTGGGGGGTATGAAGGACAGACGCCGAAGTTACTAGAGAGGACAACTCCACTTCCCTGCATTGGTTCAAAGATCATATTATTGCTAATCCCCCGGAGGAGGGCTCTAAGGACGGATTGCTCATATACGCCTTAGCACATGGCCCCTCGCCCAACGTCCTAACCTATCAGGCATACCATATCAACGGATACACGTTCTACACGGAGGCCAAAGATATGGATAGTGATGATCAGAACTCAGGGGTGATGATGGAATGCATGACCGGCAGCGACAATGGCGCAACTAAAAGATTTTACGGAAGGGTTGAGGAGATCTGGGAGCTTGACTACTCTGGACTGCACAACACGACAATGTTCCGTGTCAGATGGGCTAAGAATATTGAAAGAGAAAACCGGAATTTCACTACCATGACTATACCCGACGCCAAGAGCGCTACCGTGAACGCTATAGCAAAAAATGAGCCATGGGTACATGCTAAGCACATGACACAATGATTCTTCATAACCGACCCGTGCAATCCCAGCTGTGTTGTCGTGAGGAGAGGCAAAAAGAACAACATTGGAATGGATGGAGTCGCCAACGAGGAAGACTATGATCAGTACGGCAACCCAATGAGGGAAGATGATGATGATGAGGAAGTATATGTCAAAAAAAGAATCAATACCGAGGAACCGTATGTTATCGGTCACAATGAAGGGCTCAATTATTCTTCAACGAAAAAGAAGGGAAAGAAGCTGACTCAAAAATGAAAACGTCAACGCTGAGTAACCGTATGTTATCGGTCAAATGATGTAATATATATGTTCCTATTTTGTATACACACTTAGCCATTATTATGCATGGGTCCAATGATGTAATATATATGTTCCTATTTTGTATACATATTTAACCGTCAAATGATGCAATATATACCGCCTTCAATTCCCTTAGTTAACTGCTCTCGGAAAAAAGTGAGAGGAAATAAAGGAAAAGAAAATAGAAGGAAACAAACGGGAAAACTGTTATATAGGTACTGGTTATAGCAGCAGCGCAGTTTTCAGAAAAGAGCTACAGCTACTCAAGGTAACAGTAGCGGTTTCTACAGGAAACCGCTGTAGCTACCTCGAGTAGCTATCGCGCGTTTTGCCTAAACGCGCTACTACTATGCCCACTTAACCCAGAAAATCCCCACTCTCTTCATCCCGCCTCATTTCCCCCAAATCCCCACACTCTCTCTTTCCCCATCACGCTGCTGAAGCCCTCGCCGCGCCTCTACGCTTGCCCCCGACCCCGATGCCGACCAAACACGGCGCCGGCTCCGGCCCCCGACCCCGACCCCAACGCTCGCCCACGGCCCCGGCCGCAACCCCGGCACTCGCCCACGGCCCCGGCCCCGACCTCGGCGCTCGCCCACGGACCCGGCCCCGACCCTGACCCCGGCTCTGGCCCTGACGCTCGACCCCGACCCCGACCCCTCCCAACCTCGGCCGTCGTTGGACCTGCACCCTCTGTAAGGCCCCACGTCTCCTCCTCTCTCTGGTAGCTAGGTTTTTTTGGTTAATTTAGTTAGGTTTTAGTTAGGGCAGATGGTTAATTAGGTTATATATTTAGTTATGAATTTAGCTAGGTTTTTTCTTCAAATTCTATATTTTTCTTCCTTTTATATGCAAATTTGAAGTGGACATGTGATATGTGGACATGTGAAGTTTTGGACATGTCATATTTGGAAATTTGGACATGTCATTTGGACATGATGATTATGTGCAGGGTAAATGATCCGATTGGCCTATGTTATTCCGGAATGTAGATTCATTTCTGTTCTGGTGAATTTCAGGCGCTCGATATGTCCATTTTTTAGCAAAGGTCATGCCGAAATTTTCCGTGAATTTTGGCATGATTTGTGCTAGAGAATAGGCATATCGAGTGCTAGGAAACGACATTCCGGCAAACATAGATTTCTCTTTTATGTCATTTCTCATTTTTTTTTCATAGTTTTAGAATTAAAAGAGAAAACTTAATCATAGGAAACATGTCGAACAACGAAGAATCTGGGCCTTCTGACCAAGATGCAGACGAGATAGATTATGAGGGTGAACAAGAGTACCTCAACTATTTGACTGCTAAGAAAATGCAAAGTCAAGGTTTGCAGGTCGGCCTCGATGATGGTACTGACGCCGACATCGACACCGACGCCGTCAGCACCGATGGCGGCGCTGAGACCGGCGGGGAAGGTACCGGCGCCGATGCCGCTACCGAAAAGAAGAAGCAGAAGAAGCAGAGGATACGAAAACCTAACAAGCTAGGGATTGGACGACTGGTGATCACAAAGATGGCACCTGGCAAGTTTGAGCCATTAGAGTCAGAAGGACATCGCAAGTAGTATGGGAACCAAGTAGGATGCATCCTACGGGAATGCGCGAGCATCAACGACGATGACTGAAGGAGTAAAGAACATTTGACGCAGTTTCTCCTGACGAAGTTGCACAAGAGATTCAAGTTCCCCGGGCTAGATGATAACATAGAAGAACTGTGGGATGATCCGAAGATGAAAAAGATTAACAATCACGCCATGGGCATGTTCAGCAATGATTTGGCTTCCTGGAAAGGGAGGGTGAAACGAGCTATTGAGGCTGAGGAACCCCTGTCCCTGGAGTAAAATCCGACACTTACGGAAGAGGAGTTCGAAAAGTTCAAGGACACTTGCGCTACCGAGGCAGCCAAGTCTAAGGCTGCGAAATTCAAGAGCCTTCAGCAAAGGAACACGGGGAAGCATCGCCTCGGAAGTCGTGGCTATCTCGGTAAAAGGCCCATATGGGATAAGGAGGACGTGGAACGTGAAGCCACGGTTATCGCAGACCCCTTCACGAAGTTCACCAACCCATTGGAGCGTGACTTCATCAGGGCCCGCTACAAGTGGGACAAGGAAAAGAAGGTTTTTTTTGCACGGACCAGATCACGAGGAAATTGATTAGACTACTAGTAATTATTCTTTTACCACCTTACATTTAGCTCCAGATCTAGTCGACTACACATTCCTAAACGGTTCATGCTCCTTCTGCAGAAGAAGCAACACCAGCTTGCAGCCGAAAGCCCTACTTCTCCGATGAGGCCCAAGTGGGACACCCCTCTCAATCGGGCCTTGAACAAACTTAAGGGAGTCCCTTTGGGCCAGCAACCGCAATATGGTCGTCACTACAAAAAAATACACTTCCGTGATGATACGTGTTTGTCACAGTAGGTCGCGTTTTTTGTCATGCATGTACATCCATGACAAATTTATGACAGAATCCAGATAGTCATACCTGTGCTGTCGTAGAAGTGTTCCATGACATTACCAAAATTATCATCGTGGAAGTGTCCACTTCCATGACGATAAATCGCGCGTCACAGAAGTGCTTTCTTCAAGGGTGACTGACATGTGGCATCCACTGTAACCGAATGCCGTTAAGCTATCGGGTCAGGTTTTGGATCCGATAACACGTTAACAGACCCGACCAATGGGGATTTTCCACGTGTAAAATCATCGTTGCCTGGAGGAGACACGTGTCAAGTCCGCGTTGGCACAGGTGTCACTCATCCAATGGGCGTGACGCGCCTATGATATGTTGACACGTGGACTGGCCCATAAAGTTTAAATGGGTCGGCCAAACTAAAGGCCCACAAGATTTTGCGGACCATAATGGGCCGGCCCAGCTAAAGGCCCACGAGATTTTGCTGACCATAATGGGCTGGCCTAGCTAAAGGCCCACAAGATTTTGCGGGCCATAATGGGCCGGCCCAGGTAAAGGCCCACAAGATTTTTGTGTGCCATAATGGGCCGGCCCAGGTAAAGGCCCACAAGATTCTTGCGGATCATAATGGGCCGGCCCAGCTAAAGGCCCACGAGATTTTGCCGACATTAATGGCATGCCCAGCTATAGGCCCACAAGATTTTGAGGACCCTAGTAGGCCGGCCCATTAATTGGCTACCATGTTTTGGGCCAAATGCCAGCCCATATTTGATCGGGTCCATTAATGGCCTGCCACGCTCCGGGCCTAATAGTGGCCCATATGAGATTCGGCCTGTTAAAAGCCTACCACGTTCTGGGCCAAATTACGGCCCCGATCAGGTCCGGCCCTTTAAGAGGCTTTGCGCTCAATTATGGCTCATATCGGATTCGGCCCGTCAACTAGACACTATGCTTTTGGGCCCACTTGCTAAAGGCCCACTTAGTAATTCGGCCGGATATTAGTTTTCGCCTGTTAAGGGCCCATTTAACATTTCGGCCCTATATTAATTTCGGCTTGTTAAAGCCCGTCATATAGTTGGGCCTAACTACGGCCCGGTTTGCATCCGGCCTGCTCGCAGTCGATATGTGATTGGGCCAAACAAGGACCGAGACAATTTTGGCTTGTTAAAAGCCCGTGATTTGATTCGCACAATCATGGGCCGGGGTTCATTTCGAGCTGCTGCCGGCCCGTGAGCTGTTCGGCACGTTTCAGGCCCAACCCACATCGTGATTGCATGATGGCCCGATTATGTACCGTAATTTTACGGTTTGGCCGGTTTACTACGAAGACAGGATATATATACAGTAAAATAACTACAGCATCGTGAATAAGAAAAAACCTAGACTATACAATAAAGAAATTATGGCATATTACATCCACTAGGCATCAAAGTTCGCCACTATGATAATAAAGCACAACCAGACAGTAGACTACATACACTGGGCATCAAAGATCACCACCAGTGCAAATAAACACGCCGACAAAATAATATACAAAACCGATAGCACTTCAATAGAGTTCAAGAAAGGTTAGCCCTGCCGAGGAACTGCAGCGCAAGCACCTGCGCTTGTTCAACACTTATATCTTCCTCACTCTGAAAGATAAACAAGCAGACAGATGACAGGTTTTGCACATAAAAGTATCAGTGCTGACAATTCATCACATTTCTTACTAACGAATAAAGTGACACAGTTTAAAATTGCATTAACACAATACGGTATTGTTCAGGTCAAGACATGGCAGGAAATGACATTGTGAAGGAGTTGGCAGCTTCACGACACCACTAGATTACAGATCAAGAACTCATAAGTATCAATGGTTAGTGTGCTGTCAATTTATACCATTTCAGATTGGCAAATAAAGAGACGGTTTAAATAATAGTAGAATGATATGACATTGTTCATAGTTAAGACATTGCAGAATATGACATTGTGCTGTAGTGGGTAGGTTCACCACTCCACTGGATTACGGATGAAGAACAGAAGCATACATGCAATGCAAAAGAAGATCACTTGCTCTGTATAGTTTAATTTACATGGTATGAAGAACGAACTTGGTTGTACAACTGAAAACTTAAATTGAGAAAGGATAAACTTTTGTTTATGAACTACATAATAAACTTTAAACAAGCAATTTGATGCAAACAGCAAATATAAATAGCTGTTGCAGTCATGCCTAACCAAATATATACAACAAAGTTTGAAGGCTTGAGATGGACAAACATACATTATTGGTGAAGACAAGCTCTATAAAGGCCTTGTCCGTGCTGATGGGGGGGGGGCAATTCAAGAAGTTTACCACAGAATCTTCTTCAAAAGCATTGCCTTTATTCTACATTTTGTTAAGAGTAAATATAGATATGATAATATACGAAAAATGGAGAATATTTAAGATAAGATGAAGAGTGATGCTACATAACCAAGTAGTTATAAATGTATGTGCGGCGATACAGGCAAAAGGTACAACCAAGAGCAATGCACAGCTAAACTTCTTTAGTATCAACCTTATGGTAAGAGTAGATATAGATCTCATTGGTAGAAAATGGAGGGCAAAGGAAAATAAGCTGCAGAGTGGTGGTACATGAACAACTACATGTCATTATAAGTACACTGATAAAGGACAGCATGTACTTACAAGAACAATGCAGAGCTTAAAAACATTGGCATTGGATATATTCTACACTAATGTAACCATTCATACAGATCAGATAATTTGGAGCGAACAATTGATAACCAAGCTATCATGCATACTGCTGTCACATAATGAACCAGTTATGTATGCAAGTACAGTGATACAGGACAACAGGTACTAACAAGACCAAAGCAGCGGGCAGCATATTTGCGATATCCTATCATTGTTGTCAAACCAGAATTATTCTTCGAGCATATTTCCTGCAAAAAAATCTGTAAGGCACATGCGGAAAAGTAGAAGTTCAAATTGTCATGTGATTTCATAGACATTACCTCATCCTGGGAACGAGACCAGTGCATAACAAGGTTTTTCCATTAAATGTCTTCTAAATTTAGCACAGGAGACCTCACCGGAAATTCATTTATAGACTTGCCATCAAAGTGTGATTTCCTCAGGTAACACCGATACTGCAGCAATGCTTCCTTGAAAATCACAAGCAAGCTTTGCTCGCGATGACTATCCAGATTGACCCTCGCCTAGTTACAACAATGTAATGTAAATCATTGATGTGTTCATTCAAGCAGAAAACAGGAAAATAATAACCATGAATAATAGCACTTACACGTAAGTTGGACAGGAAGATGTGAAAATGGTGTTTGTCTTCACAATAATCTTCCCATGATGGGAATATATGCACGTAGTCCCTAACAACATTGAAAGCATTGTCGTTTAAACTGGGAATAAATGATATGGGGTTCCAATATGCAGGAATTGGCCATCTCTGTAGTTGGGATAGGTCTTCGGCCGGTGGACTTGCTGTACTTGTTGCTGGAGTGGCATTTTTCTATGGTACAACTGGTGCTATGGCAAATGAAATCGGTATACCTTTTGCTGGAGTGCAGGTCCTGTGTGGTGGGGCTAGTGGTGTGGCCAGCGATGTATGGGTACAGTCTGCTGGAGTCGGTCCTACGTTTTGTGTCACTTGTTGTACAACCAATATAAGTGGGGTGTTGTCTGATTTCCCTGGCACCACCACGTTTTTCAAGGACTTTGCTAGTGGTCCTTCAGGTTCGGCAATCACCCTCTTCCTTTTTGATGTCTGATGCACAAGAACAACATTTGAGTGGAAAACATGGTATGATGACAGATGGAATATGTATTGATAATGGATGGGCATGGCATCTCGACATATATGATGAGTAAACTAAGCAGATGACGGTGCAACAAAGTAGAAGAAACGCAAGACACCATATGCAATATACCCGCAATCAATAAAAAATTGCCAAATTGGAACAGGCACCCTGACGGGTGAACAGGACAGGCCATCTGCCTTTGAATCCCCGAGGTTAGAATAGTCATTAGGATCATATTCTGAACAAGAATCAACAGGTGGGGAGCGTATGAGTTTCATTGCATCCAGAATGGCACTCAATGCCTTGGTGCCAATTTTGTAAGTCATTGCAGTGTTTAGCTTCAAGAGTGGACTGTTGCTAGTGCGACACAAAGCAGCTAGACAGATCATAGTGTAAATATAACGGAAAAATCTTAAGCACCAGAGTAAAATCAGCAAAGTGGAAACTTGTTGGAATATATGTGCTAGTATTGCCGGTACAGCTAGAAAGTCTTCGGATACCAGCTCTCTTCAAGTGAAGGTGCAATACTGTTAATATCAGTATAACTCTCAAAGGCGACACAGCTCCCCGCATTTCCTTGCTAGTCTTATAGGATTCAAGTGGCAGGCCACGACAAATCCTATTCCTATGTTAACAAGATCCCACGAATCAAAGAGGCTCAAAGTGTCCATCACAACCGACCGTATAGACCTCTACACTGCAAATGTCCCTGCTCATCTTCAGTACAAGGAACATACTGTACTACTATCATACTCCCTCCGTTCCAAAATATAAGTCTTGGTAGAGATTTCCACTATGGATCACATACAGATGTATCCAGATACATTTTAGAGTGTAGATTCACTCATTTTGTTCCATATGTAGTCCATGGTGGAATCTATATAAAGACTTGTATTTAGGAACGGAGAGAGTACATATTAAAGAAGAACGGAAGAGGAACATGGTAAAGAAGAGCAAGTAGATTTTGGATAATAAAATGTTGGTTGTGCAGTGCCCACACATGATGAACCAGAGTGCATTAAGAATGTAACTCCCAGCTGTCTCTCGACCATTTCAGGCGGTTGGATGAAGATCCTACGTCTCCTAACCCTTCTTCTTCCTTGTCTCTGATTCTTCCCATACAGAACACTGCACGGGCCGCCGGCCGGACCACCAACCCCCACCGCATGTGTTAATCCGCCACCCCCACCCCACCCCCGCCCCAACCCCCACCCGCGTCGAGTTTTGTTCGTTCGGCGAGGCCCAACAACCACCCGAGCCCCTTCGATCGCACCGGCGAACTCCGGCGAGCTCTAAAAAATCGACTGACCCAATTTTGAAATTTAGTCTACTGTGATTTAACTAGTGTGGAATATAAAAGGGGAAAACCATAAGCATTGGGAGTATAGTGTTGAGCGTGCCATGGCGGATCTGAAGGTGCAAACCGGACAAAGGCAACTTCGCAACCAACACAAGAAATCAGAGTAAAGCAATGGCGATCTATTTTCTTGCTGCGATAAATAAGTTGAGCAGATACGAAAGAGTACCCCCTCTTGTGCGGCGCCGTGTACGCATCTGCTGAGAATTTGATGGTGCTGCGGTAAGGATGGCTGTCGGCGGCGTGGAAGCAGATCTAGGAGGGTAGACGGTGGCGGCGGGGCGCGATGAACGAGACGGTCGTAGGAGCTGCGGCTGCAGGGTGGACGACGGCGGGAATGAAGCGAGAGGACGGGATGGAAGGATCCCGGTCCGAAGCTGTGGATGAGAAAGGTGGACGACGGCGGCGTCGGGGTATCAGCTTCGGCATGGTGGAGGAGGACGGCGGTGGATGGGTTGGCGGACGGCGGCGGACGGAAGAGGGTGGGGGTGGACAGGGTGTTCTGGCGCCCATGGAGTATGAATGGGGAAAAGGGAGGTAGAGAGGAAGGGGGGAACCATGTATTCAGGGCGCGCTTGTCTCAAATGAGAGGAAATTTACAAACTTAGCCCCCGTTTCAAATTTCTACTACATCACAATAACATTAGTCGGTTGGGGATAGGACGGTAATCTCTCATACACCCAATATTTGCCGACGAGAGTTTGTTTTTGGCGCCCACCGTGTATGAATATGAATCGGGGAGGGAGTCGATTTTGGCCAAGGACACACTGTGTTTTGGCGCCCATAGTGTCTGAATCCAGGTGAGACACGGTTACGTCACGTTTGGGTGAAATTACAAACCTACCCCTATCGAAACCTATAGAAATCCAGCAGATAGGCTTTGCGCGGCAGGGATTGGTAGTAGTGATTTCCATCTTGCAGATTTTTGTTTTGGGCGGTTACTGCAACTTTCCCCGCTTCGTTCAAATTTTGCAGAGTGCACGTTTACCGTGCCAACTCAATTCGAATCCCGTTTGTATTCTATTTTTTTCGGGAGGGATCCATTTTCAATTGGAATTACATTCTATATATAACATTTTTATATATACTTTCAAAAGCACAACACCATTTATACATAAATATGGTTTACAAATGGCGTGATCTTAGATTCATAAGGTTGTATCCATCAATTTGGATTTTCAAATGTTTGAAACCACTTTATGTTGAAATCCACTGTATGCATTCCTCGCTAACTGTCTCC
The DNA here is from genome assembly GCF_056163025.1 of Triticum urartu. Lineage (NCBI taxonomy): Eukaryota > Viridiplantae > Streptophyta > Magnoliopsida > Poales > Poaceae > Triticum > Triticum urartu. The sequence goes on along the minus strand of NC_141878.1, from coordinate 3,016,171 downwards.
AATTAATGTTTGTTTCATGTGGGTTTTTTTACTTCTCAAACATGTATAATATGTTTCACACACGCAACATATAGTGTAATCCCTTTTAGACATTAATTGCATATAAACCATGCATTGTTTGTAATTGAAGAATCTATGGATCACCAATATTAATAAACTATATAACATTACACGTTTGCCCAAATTCAAATGAATATGCATGTTTGATACACCAATTTGCGTTATGATATTATTGATGTCGTGATCTCCAGTTTAAATATTTGAATCCCCTTTAATCCAGATATTCGGCTCATATAGCTATCACTCATGCTTATATAGGACTATCTCTCTGGACCTATACGCGTTCATCGTCTCTCAGGTATCTCTCGTGCTACCTGTATGTCGACAATGATATTTTATCCTCGTAACACACTTACGGTACTCTCTCCCTCGACCTTCATCACTCTATCTCTCTCTAAGTATATCTCGCTCCCTACTATCTTATATTTACTAATTGGAAGCACCAACCGAGGCTCCATGTTAATCCTCACAAAACATAATAAATTACCGTCAGATATGCAAATTGGAAATTTACAGCCGTCGGATGAAGTGCCGAGGAGTCCACAACATCTATCCCACATACATGTGGTAAAGATGTAAAAAACAACTAGATTCAAGGAGTACTTACGAGCCATCCCACGTACATGTGGTAAAAGAAAAAAAAACCCTAACTAGATTCGAGGAGTCCTTACCATCTATCCCACGTACATGTGGTAACAGAAAAAAACAATCCCATGTAGATTGCATCGATCCAATTCCGCACGTATAGGTGCTAAAGAAAAAAAAAACTATCTCACGTGCATTTGTTAAAGAAAAAAACTATCCGGCTAGATTGATTCTGAAGAATAACAAGCAACAACAAGACCAATAAGGTTTTGCTTGCCGATTTTTTAAAACAATTGGAGATAGCTGAGCAGTTTCCTTTGACCAATCCGAGAGTACCTGGCTCCCAGCGCATCTCCCTCGAGCAATGAACCCATCGATCAAGTCTCAATGTTGCTTCAGTCCCCGACACTTCCATGGTGCAACTACACAGGAAGCGTCAGTGCATCACCATAGCTTTGATCTGGCCTTTTAAATGATTAGTCATGTTCGCGCCTTCTTTTTCCAGCAGTCCTCCCCAACGCTTCCATGGTGCAGGTCGGCAGGGGCATCGCCTCCCGCCTACAGGACGATAAGCTATGTTGTTTGTTGTTCAACTGACAATTTTATCGGTAATAATGTCGACCATTTCATTACTTTGACCCCTTCCTATTTTCATAGCAACTGATCTTAATTGTCTATATCACGAGTACTTTGGTTCTGTATTAGCAGCTTTCAATCTTTCCTCACAAGGAAAATTGGGTGTTCCCAGCTGAATATCTCTCTCTCTATCCTTATGATTTTGGATAAGAAAGTCCTATTTTAAGAATACTCCACTTTTTCATAATTTTCATAATAGAATCATGTACGTTTCTCATTAGTGCTTGGTCACTGGTGCAGCCATCTTTATTTCAGCCAATCCATCCAGCCTTCATATCTCATGTGATAATTGACCAAAGAACTTTTTACCAAGACTTCCAAATTCGAGCCCGTGCAGCTGCACGGGTTGACGACTAGTGTGTCTCTAACTATGATTCTCCATGTGGAATCTCTTTCTCTCACACAAACACAAAACTTTGTCTCCCGGGGTCTCATTTCTCTCTACTATTCCCCTGTGTGGCACTCGCACACCGCTCATACAGAGATGTCTTTTGCTCCTTAGGTATGAGAACCTATGACAATTCCTCTTCAATATCTCTTTCTCACACACAAACACAAACTCTGTCTACAAGGGTCTCATATTTCTCCATTGTTCTCTTGTATGTCGCTCACACACACCCTCTCTCCCTAGAGATATCTTGTGTTCCCTCGTATGTCTCTCTAGCTATCACTCTCGTTGTGAAATATCTTTCTCTCTCGCAGACACAAAACTCCGTCTCTCTGGATCTCATTTCTCTCTGATATTTGTTTGTATGTGACTCAATGCACCCTCTCTCTATCTCTCTTACACCCACACACATAACCCAGCCTTCTGATCCACTCGACTCCTATCTCTAACGCACACTAGCTAGCATCTTTATCTTTCTATTTATCTGTTTCTCCATCAACCTTCTTTCTCGCCCTCACTCTTGATTCCTATCACGCACACTACACATGTTTCTCTCTAAATGCAGTCAAGTGCCCTCTCACACACATATATAACTTCACCCTTTGAACCACCCGACGGTCATCTCCAACACCCAAACTAGCAGATGTCCCTCTAGCTAGCATCTCCATCTCTGTATCTATCTGTAGTTTGTCCGTCAACATTTCTTTCTCGCACGGAGTCTTGCTTCCTATCACCCATACTATATATGTCTCTCCATACATATGCATTTATAGGTTGGTCTCTTTTGCACAATCGTTGCGCCTCACTCCCTCTGCTCACCATAGATGCATGCTCCAGCCCACACCACTATCACTTAAAGACAAAAACACATGCTCAATTGTCGGGCCTTCTTCCCTGCATTCTCACCTGCATGCATATTGTCATACCGATCCGTCTCTCCCATGTCGTTGATCTTATGACTTTTGTCTTCTTTCTTTTATTTCGATCATGCGCGTGCGCACACACACACACATCCCACGTATACATGTATACCTCTCACACATGCACGTTCAAGGTATCTATGTCTCAAAACGTAGTTAATTTCCCTCAATCCTAACGCCACATCGAATCGTTCTCCTATTTTGTGCACATAACTTCCGCCTGGATGGGTAAAACACACACTCACACTTAACAATCTCCTTCTAGCTACCCCCCCCCCCCCCCCGCCTCTCACTATTCCCCTATATCCCTGAAACCAATAAGACCATCCCTTTGTTTAATTCCTGCCTACATGCACCATCGATATATAGTAGTCTTCCTCGGTGTCTCTTGAACAAACACGTTCTCTCGATGTCGACTGCTCTCACGCGCACACACCTTCTCTTCCCTCTCTACGGGCATTTTCTCTCTCGCACCCCATCGTTGGTGGCCTCTGCCATACACATGACCTCTCTATGATGAAGCCATGCACTCTTAAATTACATCCGGCACAGAGGACCCCATGACACACACACACACATGCACACACACACACGCACCCCCCCCCACACACACTAAGACTCCATCTCTCTCTCACACACACAAACACACACATGCACGCACGCACACCCCCCCCACACACACACACCAAGACTCCATCTCTCTCTCTCTCACACACACACACACAAACTAAGACTCCATCTGACTCCATCTCACACACACATGCTCTAGGAGGAGCATTTGTTCCTACCACCCTTCATCCAACCTTACCCGTATGATAAACAATCACCTTTATTTACTTGCATAACATGGACAAATTCCACTTTACTTTAGTAGTCAGCAAACTTATCATCTGTACCCTTATAAAAAAAGAGTTGGTGGTGATGGTGTTCCTGCCATCTTGTAATACAGACTGTATGATCTATTTCTAAGGATAGAAAGCAAACTATGATAATTTTACAAAAGATACCCGCACCTCTCTCCACATCATTATCTCCCGCAACCTCATTGCTCAGCAATTAAAAAAGGAATAAGTCTTTGGAAGAATCTAGCATGCATGGTGGCCGCTTCCGCCTACCGGTGTCGTACATCCCCAAGCCTACCCCCATTCCGACCACCAGTCACCACCACACTCCACTCCTCCTCGCCTTATCTCTCATCTTTCATTTTTTCGATGAAATTCTCGAGATACCAGTTTTCTGATAAAATTCTCGAGATATCATTAGTTTTTACACATGGGATTACTCCTGCATGGGTCAATCACAACAGGTGTTTTGTAAAAAATGCATATTGATGTTACGTGCAATGCAAGAGAATCTTGCTTGTAATTATATAACACAAATCACAAGTAGGAAGTGACATTTTTTGACACAACCATGTTAACATGGCCACGTAAATCACTAGCTAAAGTAAATACCATTATACTTATATCCCGATGCAAAAGGTTGAGTAAATGTCCGAAGAGTAGACTCGCACACACGCACTCTGTCTCTCAGGATCTCTCTCTCACACACACCAGTTACGTGACGCCCACTTAAGCAGACACGTATGCTACAATTTGTGCACCCGCGGGTACACGTGATGCTGCGCATTTATTTAAGCCGGAAAGAGAACCCAAACAGTAGCTGCATTCACTAGTAGAAAAAGGGTCAATCGTGAAGCACATTAGTGCCGGTTTGTATTTGAGCCGGCACTAATGTATACATTAGTGCCGGTTCCAACGGCTAGCCGGGCCGCTTTCATTAGTACCGGTTCGTGGCTAACCTTTAGCACCGGTTCGTGCCACGAACCGGTACTAATGAGAGTGGTGGCAGGATGTTGCCAGAGTGGGGCCCCTCCAGCACCTTCAGTACCGGTTCGTTCCACGAACCGGTACTAAAGGTCGTCCTATATAAACCCTTCATCCACCAGCACTCTGTTCTTCCCCCTTTCCCCTCTCCGGCCCTCTCCTCTGTTCTTCCCTTCTTCCTCTCGAGTTCATCACAAAATTTGCCCAAAATTTGTCAAGATTTGAAGGCCCTCATCCATTCAAATGATCACAAAGGTTAGCAACTTTGTCCTTTCATCTCTCATTGCTAGATTAGCTCTTGCATTGGTTTATATAGTGATTAATTTGTGAGTTTAGTAATTTGGGAGGATATATATATATATATATATATATATATGTGCTAGTATTTGATTTATATGCAATTTGAGGTCAAAAATAACACTTAGTTTGCATATGTAGGTGTGGTTTACTTAGTGCCTTCTAAATCTCCATCGTAGCCACCGTCGATCGCCCGCACCGTCCCGTCGCCGGCACCACCTTGTGGTGAGCCTCTTGTTCATGAAATTTTATATAAAAATTGATGTTTGTGATTTGGATATATAGTTACTCGTATAATTATCTTACCCGTACGTTGTTTGTTATACATATAGTGCCATGGTTTTGATATCCGTCCCCGTCGGCCCTAGTCCTTGTTATGATTCGGATGTGGTATGTATATTCTCTTCTAAAACTAGTTGCATTTCGTGTTTATGACAAATTATGCCCATCAAGTTGACATAGAAATTTTTGCTAGGAGGTATCTGAACCTGAAATTCCAACCGACCCTATTGCCGAGAGGTTAAATTTAGTTGAAAGAGAAAACGAGTACTTGAAAGAAAAATTGAAAAGAATTGAGGGGGAGAAGATGGAATTGGAGTTGCATGTTGCCGATGTCGTCGATGATCACAAGATCAAGATGGAGAAAATGCGCTTGAAGATTAGAAAGATTAGAAAATATGCCATCGATAGTGAGGCTTGGTATCATTATGCTGTTGGATCCATTGTTACCTTAGTTGCGGTCTTGATCGTATTTGTTGTTGCATTTAAATGCTTTAGCTATAGAGTTATTTTTTTGTTGCATTCAAGTGTTGTATGAACTTTATGTATGAACTTGTATTAATTTGGTCTATTCGGTGTTGTGTAATGAAGATGAGCCGGCAATGGATGTACGATGACCGATGCTCTTCCCAGTTCATTGAGGGCGTGCGTACTTTTCTTCTTGCGGCTGAGGCAAACAAGAGGGCGGATGGTTTTATGCCTTGTTCATGTGCTCGCTGTAAGAATGGTCACAATTACTCTATGTCAAGAACCATTCACGTCCACCTGTTTAAGACCGGTTTCATGCCCCATTATAATGTTTGGACCAAGCACGGAGAAAGAGGGGTTATGATGGAAGACAATGAAGAAGAAGAGGACGAGGACAGCTATCCTGGCCATGGGTTCCCTGAATACGATGATACAACAATGGGGGAAGAAGCTGAGCCGGTAATGCGGGAAGAAGCTGAGCCGGCAATGCGGGAAGAAGCTGAAGAAGAGGCATCAGATGAGCCCGTTGATGATCTTGGTCGGGCCATTGCCGATGCAAAGAGAAACTGCGCAAGTGATTTGGATAAGAAGAAGTTGCAGCGCATGTTAGAGGATCACAAAAAATTGTTGTACCCGAATTGCGTAGGTGACAAGAAAAAAGCTGGGCACCACACTGGAATTGCTGCAATGGAAGGCAGAGAATGGTTGTCGGAGTAACCGACCACGGGTACCCCGAAGACGGCAAGACGACATTTCAAGACATCGGGGCTGGCAAAGCCCCTCAGTCCGACTGCCCGGCCACTTCCGCCGGCTCCCCAGCCGGCTGCCGACTGTGCCTACCAGCCGGCTGCTGACTGCGCCAACTAGCCGGCTGCCGACTGCAGCCCGACCCGACACCGACAAGACCCCGACGTGGCGGCCATACCGCGGACGAGACGGCTGTACCTCGATGCCATCATGTATAGTGTCACTTGTCCCCTGGCACTATTTATGAAGTGACCCAGGGGACAAGCATGACACCCACCATGCCTTTGCCCATGCCACTAGCTACCTAGCTACCATACCTACATAGCTTACATACTAAGCTACCTCACACTATAAAAGGAGGCCTCATCCATCCATCCAGGAGGATGGACACTCTCACACACTCTCTCACACATGCACCCACGCATGCATACATGCCCACGGGCACACACCCATTTAGGAGGAACATGCCATTCGGCCACTGGAGCTTGCATGCTCACCCGACCATCCGCATATATACGAAGTCAGATACCCATGGTACTGATCCCAGATACAGCTCTAGGAGCGACTCTGTACCAGATATACCAGATACACTCAGACATGCAGCAGTAGGAGTATTATCCCTCCGGAGAGCTCCGAAGCTGGGTAAACCACCGCGTGCTACTCGCATACCCGCTCCCGGTCCTATCAGCAGCAGTCTTACCCTCACACTAAGCCCTTGTGGCATATGTCGTCTTGCAACACCCCCCGTGAGAATACCACGACATTTGGCGCCCACCGTGGGGCGGTACTTTGCTACCACGCTGCTGCTGGTTTCGCTGTCCGGGCGGGACCCCTTTTTCTTCATCGCCTCCGCCGAGGCGTCGCGCTGTCTCCCCGGTAGCGCTCGGGGGCTCGAAATCGACCCGCCCCCGGAGCGGCCGTGAGGGGTGGCGCGTCCTCGCCGTCGGCCTCTTCGTCTTCACCACCGTGGAGTCGCGCCGTCTCTCCGATAGCGGTCGGGGGCTCGACATTGACATGCCTCCGGAATGGCCGTGAGGGGCGGTGTGACCTCGCCGTCGGCCTCGCCTTCTTCACCACCACCGTTGCGACGCCAGCTGCCTGACCGCGCGCGCGCCGCGCGCGGGGCCTCGTCTCGGTCGACCGTGGCCGTCCACGCGCCGCTCGCGCCTGCTTTCCTCAGCGTTGCGCCTTGCTCCGGCCTCCATATATCATCTACAAGCTAGCTAGATGCATCAGTCAACAATGGTCAAACCATTGGCCATGCACAAGCCTGGAAACCTCCCAGATACATGATATACATCGCATATATACTACCCAAACAATGCCCATACAACGCTTGTGCGATGATCAGATGCAAGTCGGACAAGTCCCAGATAATCTTCGTATAATCCCTATACGTCGCCCATACACTTGTTAGATACAGGACGGACGCGACCTGTACACAAGCACAATGGCCATACAATGGCTCGGTCTGCAGCTAGCACGGTCGGCCTCGACGCGCAGCTCCCTCCGCCGGGCGTTGGCTGCAGTCCCGCGCCTGCCTCAGCAATCAGCGTCCGCGACCTGCTTCTCCTCCGCTGCGTCGACCTCTGACCCTTGCGCGCCTGGCCTCTTCGTCGCGGCTCCACCCTGCTCCGGCCTACTACGCCTCCCGCACGGGCGCGACTTCGCCCCTGCGTCGAGCTTTCCTCCCCGCGCACGCGCGCGGCACTGGGCCGCCTGCAGCTCTGCTCCAACCGGCCGCGCGGCCGCGCACCTCTACCGCGTCCGCCGGCCGCCCGACTCCGGCCTCGTCCGGCTCCGCCCATCTTCCAGCTCCGCCCGGCTCCGGCTGTTGCTCCGCGGCCCCGGCCGCTGCACCATCCGTCCACAGCTTCGCCTCTTCATCCGTGCGAGCCCCGCATGCCGCGCCGGCGGCCGCTTCGAGCCGCCGCTCAGAGGCCACGCTGCCGGCAAGCCCTCCTTTGCCGCCCCCTCCGCGCAAGGCCGCCACACGCCCGTCCCCGGCGCGGGCTTCTCCGAGTCCCGCGCCGGCTTCGGGTGGCCGCCCCGCGCGCAGCCGCGTCCCGCCTCAGGCCGGCTCCTTCCGCGCTTGCCGGCTTCTGCTCACCCGGCCGCTGCCGTGCGTCCGGCCGGCTCCGCCTCGCCGCCGCGCCCGGCCGACTCCTGCAGCACCCGGCCGCCGGGTCACCGGTGCCCCCGCCTCCGGCTTTGTCCCGCTCCGGCCCCGTTCGCTGCCCCACGCCGGTTCCTCCATCCCGGCTGGTCGCCAACCGGCTCCGTCCGCATGCGCTGGGTCCTTCGCCGCGCCGCCTTGTGCCGGGCCCGAGCGCGCCGCCTCGCGCCGCTCCGCCCTCCCCTGCAAGCTGCTACCACGGCGCGCTGACGCACCTACGCGGGGCCCCCTCGATCCCCTCCACGCCTCGTCTCCACCAACTGCGCAGCGTCCGCCTTCGCCTGCGCCGGGCCGCCAGGTCCCCTTGCGCCGGCTCCGTGCCGAGACGCTCCGCGTCCCGCACCGGCCAGGTCGCCGCTGCCGACTCCGCGCATCGCGCCGGCTCCGCGCTCGGCCCTGCCTGCTGCGCGAGCCGTCCCTCCGCAACGCCTCGCCTGACGGGCTCTGACCGCCCTGCGCGCCGTGTCGGGCCGTCCGCACCAGCCGCGTCCGGCTCCTCCCGTGCCTGCGCTGACCGGCTGCCGCGCGTCCGCCCGCTCCCGCGCCGGCTGCGGCGGGGACGGCCGGCTCCCGCTCGTCCTGTGGCGGGCTCACCGCTTGCCGGCCGCGCCGCCTCACGCCGCTCCGCCCTCCCACCTGCCGCCCGCCGCCCGCCAGCTCCGCCTCCTACAGCACCCGGCCGCCGAGTCACCGGCGCCTCTGCCCTTGGCCCGGCCGCTCTGCTCTAGCCATTGCCGGCTCCCACGCGTCCGTCAGGTCGGCGCCCCGCGTTGGCCGACTTCCCCACGACCGGCCGGCCCTGCCGCCTCCCCTCGCTCTGAAGAAAGGAATAGAGAGAAGTGGTGGCTGGCTAGAAAACTAAAAAAGAAAGAAATTTGCCGGCTGCCTGCGGGGCAAAGTTGCTGCCGGTTGGGAGAAGAAAGTCAAAGGTCGGATGCTTGAGGCCGGTTGGAGTGTTTCTGACTGCACACGGCCGACTGGCAAAAAAAAAAGAAAAAAGAGAGAGAAAGAGCATCGCGTCTGGCTGAGAAAGTGGCCAGGTGCTGAGAAAAAAGAAACGTGCCCGTCCGGCCACCAGCAGTCGGCGGACACAAAAAAAGAAAAGGGAGAGAAGTCAGCTTAAAATACACTGCCGGCTGCCTATCTGGGCGGACAAAGAAGACAAAGTAGTCACCGGGAGATCCGGCCCGACTGCTCAGCAGTCGGCCCGAATCTCGGGGGCTACACCCAGCGGGTGCGCTGACGCGCCCCCGCGAGAGAAGAAGACAAAGTAGTCGCCGGGAGATCCGGCCCGACTGCTCAGCAGTCGGCCCAAATCTCGGGGGCTACACCCAGCGGGTGCGCTGACGCGCCCCCGCGAGAGAAGAAGACAAAATAGCTGCCGGAAGATCCGGCCCGACTGCTCAGCAGTCGGCCCGAATCTCGGGGGCTACACCCAGCGGGTGCGCTGGCGCGCCCCCGCGAAGATTGCAGACAAGATAAAAGTTTTGTCTGGCTGCCAGCAGCCGGCAGAAGAGAAAAAGAAGAAAAAGGGCGTTGCAAGACGCCTCGCCGCCTGGCCGGTCGAGCCTGACCGGCCGGGACCCCCTTCGAGCACCCTGGGGCTCGAAGGCTGCACCCAGCGGGTGCGCCGACGCGCTTCGCGAGCGCCGAGTCGCACCGGCGGTCTCCGACGACCGCGACTACACGAAAATCAATGTGAGCTCCTCACCCGCATAGTTCTGCACTACGCAAGCACGGATAACCCCGAGCATCGCATTTTATTACAGTAGCATCACTGTTTGCCCCGGCGCTAGCCAGAGTTGGCCCGGGGGCTGGCCGCTTGGCCTGAGACGTTAGTTCCCGCAGACAGCTTAGTACCGTGCGCGGTACCAAAGGCCCACTCTTAGTCACAGACCGCAGAGCGGCTGCCGACTAGCAAGAGTGAACGCTGGAGGCCACCCATGCGAAAAACGCCCGGGAAGATTGAAGGGGGCTCGGACGAAACCGAGTCGGCACCCTCCGCATAAAACTTGCAATACTAAAAGCAAGCATATGATATATTTGCGTGGACTAACTTTGTCCTTTTTTATGATCATTTCCATGAACATTTGCCAAAAAACCTCCGCCCAACTTTGCCAAGTTGCCCGGAGGCTTGGGGGCTACTGTCGGAGTAACCGACCACGGGTACCCCGAAGACGGCAAGACGACATTTCAAGACATCGGGGCTGGCAAAGCCCCTCAGTTCGACTGCCCGGCCGCTTCCGCTGGCTCCCCAGCCGGCTGCCGACTGCGCCTACCAGCCGGCTACCGACTGCAGCCCGACCCGACACCGACAAGACCCCGACGTGGCGGCCATACCGCGGACGAGACGGCTGTACCTCGATGCCATCATGTATAGTGTCACTTGTCCCCTGGCACTATTTATGAAGTGACCCAGGGGACAAGCATGACACCCACCATGCCTTTGCCCATGCCACTAGCTACCTAGCTACCATACCTACATAGCTTACATACTAAGCTACCTCACACTATAAAAGGAGTCCTCATCCATCCATCCAGGAGGATGGACACTCTCACACACTCTCTCACACATGCACCCACGCATGCATACATGCCCACAGGCACACACCCATTTAGGAGGAACATGCCATTCGGCCACTGGAGCTTGCATGCTCACCAGACCACCCGCATATATACGAAGTCAGATACCCATGGTACTGATCCCAGATACAGCTCCAGGAGCGACTCTATACCAGATATACCAGATACACTCAGACATGCAGCAATAGGAGTATTATCTCTCCGGAGAGCTCCGAAGATGGGCAAACCACCGCGTGCTACTCGCATACCCGCTCCCGGTCCTATCAGCAGCAGTCTTACCCTCACACTAAGCCCTTGTGGCATATGTCGTCTTGCAACACCCCCCGTGAGAATACCACGACAATGGTGTACCTGACATTTTGGAAAGTTGCTGGTAATGATAAAGGATATGCTTCCAGAGGACAACGGATTGCCCGAGAGTACGTACGAAGCAAAGAAGGTTGTCTGCCCTCTAGGGTTAGAGGTGCAGAAGATACATGCATGCCCTAATGATTGCATCCTCTACCGCGGTGAGTACGAGGATTTGAACGCTTGCTCGGTATGTGGTGCATTGCGCTATAAGATCTGCTGCGATGACCCTGGTGATGTCGAGGGCCGGCGCCCCAGGAAGAAGATTCCTGCCAAGGTGATGTGGTATGCTCCTATAATACCACGGTTGAAATGTTTGTTCCAAAACAAAGAGCATGCCAAGGCGATGCGATGGCACAGAGAAGACCGTAAGAAAGACGGAAAGTTGAGAGTACCCGCTGACGGGTCGCAGTGGAGAAAAATCGAAAGAAAGTACGGGAAGGAGTTTGCAGATGACGCAAGGAGCGTATGGTTTGGTCTAAGCGCAGATGGCATTAATCCTTTTGGGGAGCAGAGCAGCAACCATAGCACCTGGCCTGTGACTCTATGTTTGTATAACCTTCCTCCTTGGTTGTGCATGAAGCGGAAGTTCATTATGATGCCAGTGCTCATCCAAGGCCCTAAGCAACCCGGCAACGACATTGATGTGTACCTAAGGCCATTAGTTGAAGAACTCTTACAACTATGGAATGGAACAGGTGTACGTGCGTGGGATGAGCACATGGGGGAAGAATTTGACCTAAAGGCGTTGTTGTTCGTGACCATCAATGATTGGCCTGCTCTCAGTAACCTTTCAGGACAGACAAACAAGGGATACCGCGCATGCACGCACTGTTTGGACGATACGGACAGTATATATTTGGCTAATTGTAAGAAGAATGTGTACCTGGGACATCGTCGATTTCTTCCGAGCAGGCATCCCGTAAGAAAGAAAGGCAAGCATTTCAAAGGTGAGGCAGATCACCGGACGAAGCCTCGCCACCGTACTGGTGCTGATGTACATGATATGCCAAGGATTTGAAGGTGGCCTTTGGAAAGGGTCCTGGTGGACAACCTGTTCCGAATGACGCCGACGGACGCGCACCCAACAGTATTCAGAATTGCATTGTGTTGGAATGGCTATCATTAGACAGTAATTTGTTTGAGGGAAGCATACCTCGAGCACTGACAAATATTAAGGGGCTCAGTGTACTAAACCTGACCATGAATAAGTTCTCTGGTAATATTCCTCATGCTCTTGCCAATATTAGAAATCTGGATGGGTTGTACCTAGCACACAACAACTTTTCAGGACCGATCCCAATAGTTCTACAGAATTTGACATCATTGTCAGAACTGGATGTATCCTTCAACAATTTGCAAGGTGAGGTGCCAATTGAAGGTGTTTTCAGAAACATCACTTACGCAGCGATTGCCGGGAACATCAATTTGTGTGGTGGTACACCTCTACTTCATTTGGCTGCATGCCCCACGAGCAAGAACAAAATAAAGATGCCAAAGTCTCTTGTAATTTTACTAGCGACAACTGGAGCAATCTTTTTCACACTTTCAGTTATTCTTCTTGTTTGGGCACTCTGCAAGAATCTCAACCCAGGCCACAAGACATTAGCACAAAATTTAGTTGGTGATCATCATCACAAGAGAATCTCATATGTTGCATTATTGAGGGGAACTAATGAATTTTCAGAAGCCAACTTGCTTGGGAGAGGAAGTTATGGTGCAGTGTATAAGTGTGTTTTGGACACTGAAGAAAGAGCATTGGCTATCAAGGTGTTTAACCTTGGTCAATCTAGGTATTCCAAGAGTTTTGAGGTTGAGTGTGAGGCCATGAGGAGAATACGACACCGTTGTCTCATTAAGATCATTACTTCTTGTTCAAGCGTCAACCACCAAGGTCAAGAGTTCAAGGCATTGATTTATGAGTTCATGCCCAATGGTAACTTGGATGGTTGGCTTCATCAGTCTCAAGAGCCCACTGCAAACAACACGCTAAGCCTTGCCCAGAGGCTAGATATGGCTGTGAATGTTGTGGATGCAGTAGAATATCTGCACAACCACTGTCAACCATTGGTAATACATTGTGATCTTAAGCCAAGCAACATTCTTCTTGCTGAAGATATGAGCGCACGAGTTGGAGACTTTGGCATATCAAAGATCCTTCAAGAAAATACAAGAGAAGGGGTGCAAACTTCATATAGCTCAACTGGAATTAGAGGTTCCATAGGCTATGTTGCTCCAGGTGACGGAAACTTTTCTAACTTTCTATTTTACTTTTCAGTAGAATATGGCATGTTAACCACAAGACATTGCATAATTGCAGAGTACGGAGAATGTTCTACAGTCTCAACAGCCGGTGACATTTATAGTCTTGGCATATTGCTGCTCGAGATGTTTACAGGAAGGAGCCCAACAGAAGACACATTTAGAGATTCATTGGATCTGCACAGGTTTGTTGAGGATGCTCTTCCAGACAGAACCTTGGAGATAGCTGACCCCACAATGTGGCTGCACAATGGACGACATGATAGCACTACAAGTATTAGGATCCAGCAGTGCTTGGTCTCGGTCTTGAGGCTTGGTATATCCTGCTCAAAGCAACAACCTCGAGAACGAGCATTGACGAGAGATGCAGTGGTGGAGATGCACACAATCAGAGATGCATACCTTCAGTTTACAAGGGAGCATGGAGCAGAAAGAGAAGCCTCGACCGAGCATCGACATGATCCTGCATAATAATAAAATTACCCATCGTTTCACTTAGTAATTGTTCTCGATGCTATGTTGCCCTACAATTTCATTTAAAAAATGCACAACCATGGGGTTCTGTAATAATAGCATTAGAGAAGGTTGTAGGGAGTTCAGAAATCAAGCAGTGTAATTGTTCTTCCACTATTTCAGAATTGTACACATGCAGGCTATATTATTACTTCATGCTTCAGACTGTAGAGAGTTTGAGAAGTTCCTTTTTGTCTATTTTCTTATTCTAATTTTTTTCCAAGCAATGATCCGAATTTATTGTTTGTATTACTATAAGGATAGCGATGCCTGAAAATGTAGACACAATATTTGACAAGTTTTAGATGCGCACCTCCTGTTTGTCTGTGAGCATATAGAAGTGTAGACGAGGAGAGGAATGAGAGAATGCACCTTGGGTGCTCTCGAGTGTATTACTCACGCTAATATAGCCGGGTTAAAGAGGGGGCGCCGAGCGCAGTTACATGAGGCGCGAGGTCCGCGAGGTGGTGCTACAACGTGGGCATGCACGAGTACGTGCAGGAGTGCTAGACTAGAGACATTACAGTCAACACCCCGCCGTACTCTGAGCATCGGATGGCCGGAGAGGCCGCGTGCGGAGGCGGTGGCGGCGTACCTGTACGCATCGAAGGCGAGCCCTCGTGCTCGTGTGTGCCTGTGTTTTTCTTTTACAATTCTGCTCGCTCGTGTGTATTTCTTCTCCATCGTATGGCCGAGGCTCACCCACGGAACGTTTTCTCTACAGACTTAAAATAGCATTATGGGTTGAATACGTAATTTATGAGTGGTTTTTTTATAAAAATGCCACGACGATGAATCTAATAAAGTCAGTCCGTCCTTTATTATTATTAGGGAAAGATGTATGGATAATTTGTGCTATTTTTTATACGAACTTTGATGAATATTGGCCGGTTTGCATGAAATTTGTCGTGTTAGATCAAAAGCGGGTTAAAACGTATCCGAGCAGTGTTGAATAACGATGCTCCCGCATCCATGTCCGTGGACTGGTCTTCCTTAACTCGTGCATCCATCTCTTGTCTCCGGCAGACATTGATGATGATATGTTGCCCGCGGCACAACAAAGGAGACGAAGAGAGGAGCGGCCGGCAATATCGTACATCATCATCCTGTCTTGCTGTTCACCTCCTTACGTATATCAAGAGCAACATGCCCATCAGGGCCGGCCAGTAGTAATATTTTTATTTTATCCCGGACCGCAATGGTGCCCATCACCATCAAGGACTCCTATGACCGACTCATTGTAAACTAGTATTGGCCATCATACACTGTAAGACTGCACTGACTGACTTCTGGTGATACCAACCTTTTGAAACGATCAAGTCTCGCGCCGACATATCATATGCATATCTCTGCATGGTACGTAACAGCCTTTGTGTTGCTGACAGATGGCAAACTCTGAATCAAGGCGGGCATTTGAGTGCTATGCTGACGACGGACAGAAATATTACTAGACCAGTTAAGCTAAGCTAGCATATATATGAAACACATACGCAAATGCTACTTGCAAACCAAACCAAGAGCGCATGCAACGAGGGACACAACAATATGGGTCGTCATCGCATAGCCATGAGCTTGCTACACTCACTTGTTGCCATCATGTTGATCATTGGTACGAGCGCTGACGATGAGGCCGCGCTGCTTGCTTTCAAAGCACAGCTCAGCCCTCGCAGCTCGCTGCTGGCCTCCTGGAACACCAGCGGCGGCTTCTGCAGCTGGGAAGGCGTGACCTGCAACCGCAGGCCGGCGCGGGTGGTGGCGCTGAGATTGACTGGCGCTGGGCTCGCCGGAGCACTCTCCCCGGCCATCGGGAACCTAACGTTCCTGCGGACGCTCGACCTGAGCTTTAACTCTCTTCACGGGGACATTCCGGCCAGCCTAGGCCGCCTCCGCCGCCTGCAGAGACTTTACTTAGACGACAACTCCTTCTCGGGTACGTTGCCGGCAAACCTAACCTCATGTGTTAGCCTGACTGAAATCAGACTGGACAACAACACACTTGGTGGGCGCATCCCGGCTGAGCTCGGTGAGAAGCTCACAAACTTGGTACTGATCACGTTGAGAAACAACCACTTCATAGGGCCCATCCCAGCGTCGCTGGCCAATCTGTCCTATCTAGAGATACTCGACCTCTCCCGTAACCAACTCACTAGCTCGATCCCTCCAGGTCTCGGTACCATCGAGAGCATGCAGTATTTCAATCTAGTTGGAAACCTCCTCACTGGTATGCTTCCAACTTCTCTCTACAACTGGTCATCGCTGGAATTCTTGTTTGTAGGAATTAATATGCTAGACGGAAGCATTCCAGATGATATCGGTAACAATTTCCCCAAGTTGGAATTTCTCAACTTAAATTCTAATCACTTCACTGGGGTCCTCCCTTCATCACTTTCCAATATGTCTAATCTCAGACATCTTAGTCTCGCTTTAAATAGATTTAGTGGGTATGTGCCTCCAACATTGGGGAGGCACGGAGCTCTCCAATTACTAAACTTGGCTGAAAATAAACTTGAAGCAAATGACCACAAAGGGTGGGAATTCATCACTTCTTTGGCAAACTGTAGCCGACTGGAGCAATTGGTACTCGGCACAAATTCTTTTGGAGGACGGCTACCGGGTTCAATTGTGAATCTCTCAATGACTCTCCATGACTTATATATAGCACACAATGGGGGCTCTGGGGTTATTCCTACAGACATCGGCAATTTGGTCGGTCTCAAAAGGCTTATGATTGCAAATACTTCCATATCTGGAGTGATTCCAGAAAGCATTGGCAAGCTGGAGAACTTGATCGATCTAAGCCTGTACACCAATAGATTGTCTGGCCTCATACCGCCCATGCTAGGAAACCTTTCACGTTTGATTATCGTTAATGCACGTAACAACAACTTGGAGGGGCCAATTCCAGTAAGCTTGGGAAATTTGAGAAACCTCTTCGTAGTTGATTTGTCAAAGAATTACCATCTTAACGGCTCAATACCAAGAGTGATTTTAAAATTACCCAACCTTTCCTGGTATTTGGACTTGTCGTACAATTCCTTTTCTGGACCAATTCCTGGTGAAGTTGGTAGCTTGATAAACCTTAATCGACTTACTCTGTCAGGAAACCGATTGTCTGGCAAGATACCCAACAGTATTCAGAATTGCATTGTGTTGGAATGGCTATCATTAGACAGTAATTTGTTTGAGGGAAGCATACCTCGAGCACTGACAAATATTAAGGGGCTCAGTGTACTAAACCTGACCATGAATAAGTTCTCTGGTAATATTCCTCATGCTCTTGCCAATATTAGAAATCTGGATGGGTTGTACCTAGCACACAACAACTTTTCAGGACCGATCCCAATAGTTCTACAGAATTTGACATCATTGTCAGAACTGGATGTATCCTTCAACAATTTGCAAGGTGAGGTGCCAATTGAAGGTGTTTTCAGAAACATCACTTACGCAGCGATTGCCGGGAACATCAATTTGTGTGGTGGTACACCTCTACTTCATTTGGCTCCATGCCCTACGAGAAAGAACAAAATAAAGATGCCAAAGTCTCTTGTAATTTTACTAGCGACAACTGGAGCAATCTTTTTCACACTTTCAGTTATTCTTCTTGTTTGGGCACTCTGCAAGAATCTCAACCCAGGCCACAAGACATTAGCACAAAATTTAGTTGGTGATCATCATCACAAGAGAATCTCATATGTTGCATTATTGAGGGGAACTAATGAATTTTCAGAAGCCAACTTGCTTGGGAGAGGAAGTTATGGTGCAGTGTATAAGTGTGTTTTGGACACTGAAGAAAGAGCATTGGCTATCAAGGTGTTTAACCTTGGTCAATCTAGGTATTCCAAGAGTTTTGAGGTTGAGTGTGAGGCCATGAGGAGAATACGACACCGTTGTCTCATTAAGATCATTACTTCTTGTTCAAGCGTCAACCACCAAGGTCAAGAGTTCAAGGCATTGATTTATGAGTTCATGCCCAATGGTAACTTGGATGGTTGGCTTCATCAGTCTCAAGAGCCCACTGCAAACAACACGCTAAGCCTTGCCCAGAGGCTAGATATGGCTGTGAATGTTGTGGATGCAGTAGAATATCTGCACAACCACTGTCAACCATTGGTAATACATTGTGATCTTAAGCCAAGCAACATTCTTCTTGCTGAAGATATGAGCGCACGAGTTGGAGACTTTGGCATATCAAAGATCCTTCAAGAAAATACAAGAGAAGGGGTGCAAACTTCATATAGCTCAACTGGAATTAGAGGTTCCATAGGCTATGTTGCTCCAGGTGACGGAAACTTTTCTAACTTTCTATTTTACTTTTCAGTAGAATATGGCATGTTAACCACAAGACATTGCATAATTGCAGAGTACGGAGAATGTTCTACAGTCTCAACAGCCGGTGACATTTATAGTCTTGGCATATTGCTGCTCGAGATGTTTACAGGAAGGAGCCCAACAGAAGACACATTTAGAGATTCATTGGATCTGCACAGGTTTGTTGAGGATGCTCTTCCAGACAGAACCTTGGAGATAGCTGACCCCACAATGTGGCTGCACAATGGACGACATGATAGCACTACAAGTATTAGGATCCAGCAGTGCTTGGTCTCGGTCTTGAGGCTTGGTATATCCTGCTCAAAGCAACAACCTCGAGAACGAGCATTGACGAGAGATGCAGTGGTGGAGATGCACACAATCAGAGATGCATACCTTCAGTTTACAAGGGAGCATGGAGCAGAAAGAGAAGCCTCGACCGAGCATCGACATGATCCTGCATAATAATAAAATTACCCATCGTTTCACTTAGTAATTGTTCTCGATGCTATGTTGCCCTACAATTTCATTTAAAAAATGCACAACCATGGGGTTCTGTAATAATAGCATTAGAGAAGGTTGTAGGGAGTTCAGAAATCAAGCAGTGTAATTGTTCTTCCACTATTTCAGAATTGTACACATGCAGGCTATATTATTACTTCATGCTTCAGACTGTAGAGAGTTTGAGAAGTTCCTTTTTGTCTATTTTCTTATTCTAATTTTTTTCCAAGCAATGATCCGAATTTATTGTTTGTATTACTATAAGGATAGCGATGCCTGAAAATGTAGACACAATATTTGACAAGTTTTAGATGCGCACCTCCTGTTTGTCTGTGAGCATATAGAAGTGTAGACGAGGAGAGGAATGAGAGAATGCACCTTGGGTGCTCTCGAGTGTATTACTCACGCTAATATAGCCGGGTTACAGAGGGGGCGCCGAGCGCAGTTACATGAGGCGCGAGGTCCGCGAGGTGGTGCTACAACGTGGGCATGCACGAGTACGTGCAGGAGTGCTAGACTAGAGACATTACAGTCAACACCCCGCCGTACTCTGAGCATCGGATGGCCGGAGAGGCCGCGTGCGGAGGCGGTGGCGGCGTACCTGTACGCATCGAAGGCGAGCCCTCGTGCTCGTGTGTGCCTGTGTTTTTCTTTTACAATTCTGCTCGCTCGTGTGTATTTCTTCTCCATCGTATGGCCGAGGCTCACCCACGGAACGTTTTCTCTACAGACTTAAAATAGCATTATGGGTTGAATACGTAATTTATGAGTGGTTTTTTTATAAAAATGCCACGACGATGAATCTAATAAAGTCAGTCCGTCCTTTATTATTATTAGGGAAAGATGTATGGATAATTTGTGCTATTTTTTATACGAACTTTGATGAATATTGGCCGGTTTGCATGAAATTTGTCGTGTTAGATCAAAAGCGGGTTAAAACGTATCCGAGCAGTGTTGAATAACGATGCTCCCGCATCCATGTCCGTGGACTGGTCTTCCTTAACTCGTGCATCCATCTCTTGTCTCCGGCAGACATTGATGATGATATGTTGCCCGCGGCACAACAAAGGAGACGAAGAGAGGAGCGGCCGGCAATATCGTACATCATCATCCTGTCTTGCTGTTCACCTCCTTACGTATATCAAGTGCAACATGCCCATCAGGGCCGGCCAGTAGTAATATTTTTATTTTATCCCGGACCGCAATGGTGCCCATCACCATCAAGGACTCCTATGACCGACTCATTGTAAACTAGTATTGGCCATCATACACTGTAAGACTGCACTGACTGACTTCTGGTGATACCAACCTTTTGAAACGATCAAGTCTCGCGCCGACATATCATATGCATATCTCTGCATGGTACGTAACAGCCTTTGTGTTGCTGACAGATGGCAAACTCTGAATCAAGGCGGGCATTTGAGTGCTATGCTGACGACGGACAGAAATATTACTAGACCAGTTAAGCTAAGCTAGCATATATATGAAACACATACGCAAATGCTACTTGCAAACCAAACCAAGAGCGCATGCAACGAGGGACACAACAATATGGGTCGTCATCGCATAGCCATGAGCTTGCTACACTCACTTGTTGCCATCATGTTGATCATTGGTACGAGCGCTGACGATGAGGCCGCGCTGCTTGCTTTCAAAGCACAGCTCAGCCCTCGCAGCTCGCTGCTGGCCTCCTGGAACACCAGCGGCGGCTTCTGCAGCTGGGAAGGCGTGACCTGCAACCGCAGGCCGGCGCGGGTGGTGGCGCTGAGATTGACTGGCGCTGGGCTCGCCGGAGCACTCTCCCCGGCCATCGGGAACCTAACGTTCCTGCGGACGCTCGACCTGAGCTTTAACTCTCTTCACGGGGACATTCCGGCCAGCCTAGGCCGCCTCCGCCGCCTGCAGAGACTTTACTTAGACGACAACTCCTTCTCGGGTACGTTGCCGGCAAACCTAACCTCATGTGTTAGCCTGACTGAAATCAGACTGGACAACAACACACTTGGTGGGCGCATCCCGGCTGAGCTCGGTGAGAAGCTCACAAACTTGGTACTGATCACGTTGAGAAACAACCACTTCATAGGGCCCATCCCAGCGTCGCTGGCCAATCTGTCCTATCTAGAGATACTCGACCTCTCCCGTAACCAACTCACTAGCTCGATCCCTCCAGGTCTCGGTACCATCGAGAGCATGCAGTATTTCAATCTAGTTGGAAACCTCCTCACTGGTATGCTTCCAACTTCTCTCTACAACTGGTCATCGCTGGAATTCTTGTTTGTAGGAATTAATATGCTAGATGGAAGCATTCCAGATGATATCGGTAACAATTTCCCCAAGTTGGAATTTCTCAACTTAAATTCTAATCACTTCACTGGGGTCCTCCCTTCATCACTTTCCAATATGTCTAATCTCAGACATCTTAGTCTCGCTTTAAATAGATTTAGTGGGTATGTGCCTCCAACATTGGGGAGGCACGGAGCTCTCCAATTACTAAACTTGGCTGAAAATAAACTTGAAGCAAATGACCACAAAGGGTGGGAATTCATCACTTCTTTGGCAAACTGTAGCCGACTGGAGCAATTGGTACTCGGCACAAATTCTTTTGGAGGACGGCTACCGGGTTCAATTGTGAATCTCTCAATGACTCTCCATGACTTATATATAGCACACAATGGGGGCTCTGGGGTTATTCCTACAGACATCGGCAATTTGGTCGGTCTCAAAAGGCTTATGATTGCAAATACTTCCATATCTGGAGTGATTCCAGAAAGCATTGGCAAGCTGGAGAACTTGATCGATCTAAGCCTGTACACCAATAGATTGTCTGGCCTCATACCGCCCATGCTAGGAAACCTTTCACGTTTGATTATCGTTAATGCACGTAACAACAACTTGGAGGGGCCAATTCCAGTAAGCTTGGGAAATTTGAGAAACCTCTTCGTAGTTGATTTGTCAAAGAATTACCATCTTAACGGCTCAATACCAAGAGTGATTTTAAAATTACCCAACCTTTCCTGGTATTTGGACTTGTCGTACAATTCCTTTTCTGGACCAATTCCTGGTGAAGTTGGTAGCTTGATAAACCTTAATCGACTTACTCTGTCAGGAAACCGATTGTCTGGCAAGATACCCAACAGTATTCAGAATTGCATTGTGTTGGAATGGCTATCATTAGACAGTAATTTGTTTGAGGGAAGCATACCTCGAGCACTGACAAATATTAAGGGGCTCAGTGTACTAAACCTGACCATGAATAAGTTCTCTGGTAATATTCCTCATGCTCTTGCCAATATTAGAAATCTGGATGGGTTGTACCTAGCACACAACAACTTTTCAGGACCGATCCCAATAGTTCTACAGAATTTGACATCATTGTCAGAACTGGATGTATCCTTCAACAATTTGCAAGGTGAGGTGCCAATTGAAGGTGTTTTCAGAAACATCACTTACGCAGCGATTGCCGGGAACATCAATTTGTGTGGTGGTACACCTCTACTTCATTTGGCTCCATGCCCCACGAGCAAGAACAAAATAAAGATGCCAAAGTCTCTTGTAATTTTACTAGCGACAACTGGAGCAATCTTTTTCACACTTTCAGTTATTCTTCTTGTTTGGGCACTCTGCAAGAATCTCAACCCAGGCCACAAGACATTAGCACAAAATTTAGTTGGTGATCATCATCACAAGAGAATCTCATATGTTGCATTATTGAGGGGAACTAATGAATTTTCAGAAGCCAACTTGCTTGGGAGAGGAAGTTATGGTGCAGTGTATAAGTGTGTTTTGGACACTGAAGAAAGAGCATTGGCTATCAAGGTGTTTAACCTTGGTCAATCTAGGTATTCCAAGAGTTTTGAGGTTGAGTGTGAGGCCATGAGGAGAATACGACACCGTTGTCTCATTAAGATCATTACTTCTTGTTCAAGCGTCAACCACCAAGGTCAAGAGTTCAAGGCATTGATTTATGAGTTCATGCCCAATGGTAACTTGGATGGTTGGCTTCATCAGTCTCAAGAGCCCACTGCAAACAACACGCTAAGCCTTGCCCAGAGGCTAGATATGGCTGTGAATGTTGTGGATGCAGTAGAATATCTGCACAACCACTGTCAACCATTGGTAATACATTGTGATCTTAAGCCAAGCAACATTCTTCTTGCTGAAGATATGAGCGCACGAGTTGGAGACTTTGGCATATCAAAGATCCTTCAAGAAAATACAAGAGAAGGGGTGCAAACTTCATATAGCTCAACTGGAATTAGAGGTTCCATAGGCTATGTTGCTCCAGGTGACGGAAACTTTTCTAACTTTCTATTTTACTTTTCAGTAGAATATGGCATGTTAACCACAAGACATTGCATAATTGCAGAGTACGGAGAATGTTCTACAGTCTCAACAGCCGGTGACATTTATAGTCTTGGCATATTGCTGCTCGAGATGTTTACAGGAAGGAGCCCAACAGAAGACACATTTAGAGATTCATTGGATCTGCACAGGTTTGTTGAGGATGCTCTTCCAGACAGAACCTTGGAGATAGCTGACCCCACAATGTGGCTGCACAATGGACGACATGATAGCACTACAAGTATTAGGATCCAGCAGTGCTTGGTCTCGGTCTTGAGGCTTGGTATATCCTGCTCAAAGCAACAACCTCGAGAACGAGCATTGACGAGAGATGCAGTGGTGGAGATGCACACAATCAGAGATGCATACCTTCAGTTTACAAGGGAGCATGGAGCAGAAAGAGAAGCCTCGACCGAGCATCGACATGATCCTGCATAATAATAAAATTACCCATCGTTTCACTTAGTAATTGTTCTCGATGCTATGTTGCCCTACAATTTCATTTAAAAAATGCACAACCATGGGGTTCTGTAATAATAGCATTAGAGAAGGTTGTAGGGAGTTCAGAAATCAAGCAGTGTAATTGTTCTTCCACTATTTCAGAATTGTACACATGCAGGCTATATTATTACTTCATGCTTCAGACTGTAGAGAGTTTGAGAAGTTCCTTTTTGTCTATTTTCTTATTCTAATTTTTTTCCAAGCAATGATCCGAATTTATTGTTTGTATTACTATAAGGATAGCGATGCCTGAAAATGTAGACACAATATTTGACAAGTTTTAGATGCGCACCTCCTGTTTGTCTGTGAGCATATAGAAGTGTAGACGAGGAGAGGAATGAGAGAATGCACCTTGGGTGCTCTCGAGTGTATTACTCACGCTAATATAGCCGGGTTACAGAGGGGGCGCCGAGCGCAGTTACATGAGGCGCGAGGTCCGCGAGGTGGTGCTACAACGTGGGCATGCACGAGTACGTGCAGGAGTGCTAGACTAGAGACATTACAGTCAACACCCCGCCGTACTCTGAGCATCGGATGGCCGGAGAGGCCGCGTGCGGAGGCGGTGGCGGCGTACCTGTACGCATCGAAGGCGAGCCCTCGTGCTCGTGTGTGCCTGTGTTTTTCTTTTACAATTCTGCTCGCTCGTGTGTATTTCTTCTCCATCGTATGGCCGAGGCTCACCCACGGAACGTTTTCTCTACAGACTTAAAATAGCATTATGGGTTGAATACGTAATTTATGAGTGGTTTTTTTATAAAAATGCCACGACGATGAATCTAATAAAGTCAGTCCGTCCTTTATTATTATTAGGGAAAGATGTATGGATAATTTGTGCTATTTTTTATACGAACTTTGATGAATATTGGCCGGTTTGCATGAAATTTGTCGTGTTAGATCAAAAGCGGGTTAAAACGTATCCGAGCAGTGTTGAATAACGATGCTCCCGCATCCATGTCCGTGGACTGGTCTTCCTTAACTCGTGCATCCATCTCTTGTCTCCGGCAGACATTGATGATGATATGTTGCCCGCGGCACAACAAAGGAGACGAAGAGAGGAGCGGCCGGCAATATCGTACATCATCATCCTGTCTTGCTGTTCACCTCCTTACGTATATCAAGTGCAACATGCCCATCAGGGCCGGCCAGTAGTAATATTTTTATTTTATCCCGGACCGCAATGGTGCCCATCACCATCAAGGACTCCTATGACCGACTCATTGTAAACTAGTATTGGCCATCATACACTGTAAGACTGCACTGACTGACTTCTGGTGATACCAACCTTTTGAAACGATCAAGTCTCGCGCCGACATATCATATGCATATCTCTGCATGGTACGTAACAGCCTTTGTGTTGCTGACAGATGGCAAACTCTGAATCAAGGCGGGCATTTGAGTGCTATGCTGACGACGGACAGAAATATTACTAGACCAGTTAAGCTAAGCTAGCATATATATGAAACACATACGCAAATGCTACTTGCAAACCAAACCAAGAGCGCATGCAACGAGGGACACAACAATATGGGTCGTCATCGCATAGCCATGAGCTTGCTACACTCACTTGTTGCCATCATGTTGATCATTGGTACGAGCGCTGACGATGAGGCCGCGCTGCTTGCTTTCAAAGCACAGCTCAGCCCTCGCAGCTCGCTGCTGGCCTCCTGGAACACCAGCGGCGGCTTCTGCAGCTGGGAAGGCGTGACCTGCAACCGCAGGCCGGCGCGGGTGGTGGCGCTGAGATTGACTGGCGCTGGGCTCGCCGGAGCACTCTCCCCGGCCATCGGGAACCTAACGTTCCTGCGGACGCTCGACCTGAGCTTTAACTCTCTTCACGGGGACATTCCGGCCAGCCTAGGCCGCCTCCGCCGCCTGCAGAGACTTTACTTAGACGACAACTCCTTCTCGGGTACGTTGCCGGCAAACCTAACCTCATGTGTTAGCCTGACTGAAATCAGACTGGACAACAACACACTTGGTGGGCGCATCCCGGCTGAGCTCGGTGAGAAGCTCACAAACTTGGTACTGATCACGTTGAGAAACAACCACTTCATAGGGCCCATCCCAGCGTCGCTGGCCAATCTGTCCTATCTAGAGATACTCGACCTCTCCCGTAACCAACTCACTAGCTCGATCCCTCCAGGTCTCGGTACCATCGAGAGCATGCAGTATTTCAATCTAGTTGGAAACCTCCTCACTGGTATGCTTCCAACTTCTCTCTACAACTGGTCATCGCTGGAATTCTTGTTTGTAGGAATTAATATGCTAGACGGAAGCATTCCAGATGATATCGGTAACAATTTCCCCAAGTTGGAATTTCTCAACTTAAATTCTAATCACTTCACTGGGGTCCTCCCTTCATCACTTTCCAATATGTCTAATCTCAGACATCTTAGTCTCGCTTTAAATAGATTTAGTGGGTATGTGCCTCCAACATTGGGGAGGCACGGAGCTCTCCAATTACTAAACTTGGCTGAAAATAAACTTGAAGCAAATGACCACAAAGGGTGGGAATTCATCACTTCTTTGGCAAACTGTAGCCGACTGGAGCAATTGGTACTCGGCACAAATTCTTTTGGAGGATGGCTACCGGGTTCAATTGTGAATCTCTCAATGACTCTCCATGACTTATATATAGCACACAATGGGGGCTCTGGGGTTATTCCTACAGACATCGGCAATTTGGTCGGTCTCAAAAGGCTTATGATTGCAAATACTTCCATATCTGGAGTGATTCCAGAAAGCATTGGCAAGCTGGAGAACTTGATCGATCTAAGCCTGTACACCAATAGATTGTCTGGCCTCATACCGCCCATGCTAGGAAACCTTTCACGTTTGATTATCGTTAATGCACGTAACAACAACTTGGAGGGGCCAATTCCAGTAAGCTTGGGAAATTTGAGAAACCTCTTCGTAGTTGATTTGTCAAAGAATTACCATCTTAACGGCTCAATACCAAGAGTGATTTTAAAATTACCCAACCTTTCCTGGTATTTGGACTTGTCGTACAATTCCTTTTCTGGACCAATTCCTGGTGAAGTTGGTAGCTTGATAAACCTTAATCGACTTACTCTGTCAGGAAACCGATTGTCTGGCAAGATACCCAACAGTATTCAGAATTGCATTGTGTTGGAATGGCTATCATTAGACAGTAATTTGTTTGAGGGAAGCATACCTCGAGCACTGACAAATATTAAGGGGCTCAGTGTACTAAACCTGACCATGAATAAGTTCTCTGGTAATATTCCTCATGCTCTTGCCAATATTAGAAATCTGGATGGGTTGTACCTAGCACACAACAACTTTTCAGGACCGATCCCAATAGTTCTACAGAATTTGACATCATTGTCAGAACTGGATGTATCCTTCAACAATTTGCAAGGTGAGGTGCCAATTGAAGGTGTTTTCAGAAACATCACTTACGCAGCGATTGCCGGGAACATCAATTTGTGTGGTGGTACACCTCTACTTCATTTGGCTCCATGCCCTACGAGCAAGAACAAAATAAAGATGCCAAAGTCTCTTGTAATTTTACTAGCGACAACTGGAGCAATCTTTTTCACACTTTCAGTTATTCTTCTTGTTTGGGCACTCTGCAAGAATCTCAACCCAGGCCACAAGACATTAGCACAAAATTTAGTTGGTGATCATCATCACAAGAGAATCTCATATGTTGCATTATTGAGGGGAACTAATGAATTTTCAGAAGCCAACTTGCTTGGGAGAGGAAGTTATGGTGCAGTGTATAAGTGTGTTTTGGACACTGAAGAAAGAGCATTGGCTATCAAGGTGTTTAACCTTGGTCAATCTAGGTATTCCAAGAGTTTTGAGGTTGAGTGTGAGGCCATGAGGAGAATACGACACCGTTGTCTCATTAAGATCATTACTTCTTGTTCAAGCGTCAACCACCAAGGTCAAGAGTTCAAGGCATTGATTTATGAGTTCATGCCCAATGGTAACTTGGATGGTTGGCTTCATCAGTCTCAAGAGCCCACTGCAAACAACACGCTAAGCCCTGCCCAGAGGCTAGATATGGCTGTGAATGTTGTGGATGCAGTAGAATATCTGCACAACCACTGTCAACCATTGGTAATACATTGTGATCTTAAGCCAAGCAACATTCTTCTTGCTGAAGATATGAGCGCACGAGTTGGAGACTTTGGCATATCAAAGATCCTTCAAGAAAATACAAGAGAAGGGGTGCAAACTTCATATAGCTCAACTGGAATTAGAGGTTCCATAGGCTATGTTGCTCCAGGTGACGGAAACTTTTCTAACTTTCTATTTTACTTTTCAGTAGAATATGGCATGTTAACCACAAGACATTGCATAATTGCAGAGTACGGAGAATGTTCTACAGTCTCAAAAGCCGGTGACATTTATAGTCTTGGCATATTGCTGCTCGAGATGTTTATAGGAAGGAGCCCAACAGAAGACACATTTAGAGATTCATTGGATCTGCACAGGTTTGTTGAGGATGCTCTTCCAGACAGAACCTTGGAGATAGCTGACCCCACAATGTGGCTGCACAATGGACGACATGATAGCACTACAAGTATTAGGATCCAGCAGTGCTTGGTCTCGGTCTTGAGGCTTGGTATATCCTGCTCAAAGCAACAACCTCGAGAACGAGCATTGACGAGAGATGCAGTGGTGGAGATGCACACAATCAGAGATGCATACCTTCAGTTTACAAGGGAGCATGGAGCAGAAAGAGAAGCCTCGACCGAGCATCGACATGATCCTGCATAATAATAAAATTACCCATCGTTTCACTTAGTAATTGTTCTCGATGCTATGTTGCCCTACAATTTTATTTAAAAAATGCACAACCATGGGGTTCTGTAATAATAGCATTAGAGAAGGTTGTAGGGAGTTCAGAAATCAAGCAGTGTAATTGTTCTTCCACTATTTCAGAATTGTACACATGCAGGCTATATTATTACTTCATGCTTCAGACTGTAGAGAGTTTGAGAAGTTCCTTTTTGTCTATTTTCTTATTCTAATTTTTTTCCAAGCAATGATCCGAATTTATTGTTTGTATTACTATAAGGATAGCGATGCCTGAAAATGTAGACACAATATTTGACAAGTTTTAGATGCGCACCTCCTGTTTGTCTGTGAGCATATAGAAGTGTAGACGAGGAGAGGAATGAGAGAATGCACCTTGGGTGCTCTCGAGTGTATTACTCACGCTAATATAGCCGGGTTACAGAGGGGGCGCCGAGCGCAGTTACATGAGGCGCGAGGTCCGCGAGGTGGTGCTACAACGTGGGCATGCACGAGTACGTGCAGGAGTGCTAGACTAGAGACATTACAGTCAACACCCCGCCGTACTCTGAGCATCGGGTGGCCGGATGCACAGGATGGAACGGAATTCTTGGAACGCCGGCGTCAGGAGGCCCTTCGTCAGGATGTCGGCGAACTGCTGCGTGGTCGAGACATGGAGAACGCGCAGTTGGCCCACAACAACCTTCTCGCGGACAAAATGGATGTCGAGCTCGATGTGTTTGGAGCGCCGGTGATGCACTGGGTTGTCAGCCATGTAAACAGAGGAGATATTGTCGCAGTAGGTCACCGTGGCTGTGGGCAGAGGCACGCACAGTTCACCGAGAAGCTGGCGCAGCCAGCAGCATTCTGCAACGGCATTGGCGACGGCGCAGTACTCCGCCTCCGCACTGGAGCGGGAGACGGTCGGTTGGCACTTCGATGACCAGGAGACGAGCGAGTTGCCGAGGAAGACGGCGTAGCCAGACGTGGAGCGGCGCGTATTGGGGCACCCGGCCCAGTCAGCGTCGGTGTAGGCCACCAGGTCGAGTGAAGTAGAGCAGTGCAGATGGAGCCCGTGCGTCGAGGTGCCGCGCAGGTAGCGCAGGATCCGTTTGACGAGGGGGTGGTGCTACTCGCACGGGTCGTGCATGAAGAGGCAAGCTTGCTGGACCGCATAGGCGAGGTCAGGGTGCGTGAGAGTGATGTACTGGAGCGCGCCCACCAGGCTACGGTACTCCGAGGCGTCGCGGACGGGCGCGCCCACGGCGGCGGACATCTTCAAATGCGTGTCCACTGGCGTTGACACGGGCTTGCAAGCGGTCACGTTGGCACGATCCAATAGCTCGTCAGGATACTTCTGTTGGGAGAGGAAGAAGCTGGCGCGGCTCCACATCAAAAATTCTGTTTTTATCATTTACCTACTCGAGGACGAGCAGGAATTAAGCTTGGGGATCCTTGATACGTCTCCAACGTATCTATAATTTTTTATTGTTCCATGCTATTATATTATTTGTTTTGGATGTTAATGCGCTTTATTTTACACTTATATTATTTTTGGGACTAACCTATTAACCCAAGGCACAGTGCAAATTGCTGTTTTTTTGGCCTATTTCAGTGTCTCGTAGAAAAAGAATATCAAACGGAGTCCAAACGGAATGAAACTTTCGGGAGCGTGATTTTTGGAACAAACATGATCCATAGGACTTGGAGTGGACGTCAAGAAACGAACGATGCGTCCACGAGGCAGGGGGCGCGGCTACCCCCCTGTGCGCGCCCTCCCCTCTCGTGGGCCCCTCATGGCTCAACCAAACTACTTCTTCCTCCTATATATGTTCACATACTCCGAAAACATCCAGGAGCACCACGAAACCCTATTTCCACCGCCGCAACCTTCTATAACCAAGAGATCCCATATTGGGGTCTTTTTCGGAGCTTCGCCGGAGGGGGCATTGATCACAGAGGTCCTCTACATCAACTCCATGGCCCCTCCATTGATGTGTGACTAGTTTACTTCAGACCTTCAGGTCCATAGTTAGTAGCTAGATGGCTTCTTCTCTCTCTTTAAATCTCAATACAAAGTTCTCCTCGATCTTGTTCGAGATCTATTCGATGTAACTCTTTTTGGGGTGTGTTTGTCGATATCCGATGAATTGTGGGTTTATGATCTTGTCTATCTATGAACAATATTTGATTCTTCTCTGAAATCTTTTGGTGCACGGGCCAGTCGCGCGCGGCGGCGACGGTGAGGACAGCACGGATGGTAGCTGCTTTGACCACTGGCGAGAATGTCTTATCAAAGTCCACACCAGGGCGTTGCGAGAACCCGCGGACTACCCATCTTGCCTTGTAGCGATCCAGGGATCCATCAGCTTTGAGCTTATGCCTGGAGAACCATTTTCCCGTGACAATGTTGGCACCCCTGGGCCGAGGCACGAGCGTCCATGTCCTGTTCGCCATGAGCGCAGTGTATTCATCCTGCATAGCGGTTAGCCAATGGATATCACAAAGCGCGGCGGACACGGACTTGGGCACGGGTGAGATGGTGGAGACGGCAGAAGCAGTGTTTGTTTCAGCATATTTGGGGTTGGGAAGGAACTTGCCGGCGCGCCCACGGGTGATCATAGCGTGCGTGGGCACGTGGGAGGCGCGAGCAGGCAACGGTGTGCTGGAGTTGCTGTTGGAGCGTTGGCGGGACTGGAGTTCACGGTAGGTGCGGAGTCCGGCGACGCGGTGAACGTAGGAGAGTCAGCAGCTACCAGAGAGCTGGGTGGTCTGTGTGGGTCATGGTGACGATCGGAGAGCTGGGCAGGTGTGCGACCGTGATAGGAGGTGGGGAAGTGGTAGGGCATGGTCGGGATCGCTGCGAGCCAGGCCGGCGTGGGACGACTGGCAGGGGTAGCTGATCAGTTTCATCGTTAGGAGGTGTGGGTTCAGTGGTAGCATGGGAGATGGGGAAGTGGGTCTCGTCGAAGACGACATGGCATGAGACGAGAACGCTGTTGTTTGTGCGATCGAGGCAGCGGTATCCCTTGTGCTCGGAGGAATAGCCGGGGAAGACACAAGCTGCAGAGCGCAGAGCGAGTTTGTGCGGGGTAGTGGCTGTGATGTTGGGGTAGCAGAGACACCGAAACACGCGCACCGACGCGTTGTCAGGGTGTATGTCGTGGAGAAGGAAGAAGGGGGTGTGGTCGTGGCGAGTGCGACACGAGCGAAGGTTGAGGAGGAATGTGGCCGTGTTAAGAGCTTCGACCCAGTACGTGAACGGCATGGATGTGTGTGTGAGGAGCGAGCGAACAGTGTCGTTCAGGGTGCGGAGTACTCGGTCAGCTCGCCCGTTTTGTGGTGATTTGTATGGGCAAGAAAAACGAAGAGAGATGCCCTCGTTGGAGAGGAAGGCGCGAGCAATATAGTTGTCGAACTCTCATCCGTTGTCGCACTGGAGAGCGAGCAAGTTCAGGTTGAACTGTCGACGAGCGAAGCGGGCAAATCATCGTATAAGAGGAAAAACTTCAGATTTGCGATGAAGGGGATATGTCCACAAAAAGTGACTATAATCATCGAGAAGAACAAGATAGTACTGCTTGCCTGATACACTGGGCACGGGCGAGGTCCAAACATCGCAGTGCACTAACTGAAAAGGAAAGTACGACACATGTTCTGAAGAAGAAAACGGGAGCCTAACGCTCTTTCCTAACTGACAGTCATGGAAGATGTGTGACGGCGAGCCGGGGAGATGGACGGAGCAGGCACGCAGCATGCGGTGGAGGACGTCATGGCCTGGGTGGCCCAGTCGTTGATGCCACCGGTCCAGCGAGGCGACACTTGCAGCGTGGGCGAGGTGGCGATCGGGCTGCGTGACTGGGTAGATTTCATCGTTAGATTTACACCGGAGGATCACCCGCTTCGTCCTTCGATCCTTGACAAAGAAACCCACATCGTCAAATTCAACATTAACGGGATTGTCACGAGCTAGTTTCTTGACAGAGACAAGATTTTTGATGAGGTTGGGAGAGACTAGAACATGGCGCAGGGTAAGAGGATCAGCAGACGTGGGGATGTGGGCAGTGCCAGAGTGTGTAACCGCGAACGATGATCCATCGCCAACCACTATGCGAGAAGAATGACAAGGGCTGGAGGAGGTGAGCAAACCTGACGAGGAGGCCATGTGTGAGGATGCTCCGGTGTCCAGGTACCAGTCCCCGCTAGGCTACGGCGGATGCGGCTGCTGGACGTGCATGTTGTTGAGGGCGTGCACCAGCGAGGACTGTTCCCAGCCAGCCTGAGCTGAGGACGAGGACACCCCCGCCGTAGGCGCGCCGTAGAGAGGGTAAGGTGGGACGACGCCGGGGGTCCACTGCGCAGGAAGCGCGCCGTATGAGGCCGATGGCGGAGCAGAGTAGTGCGAGGCCACACCAGCGAACGGTGCGTGTCCACCAGGGAGAGGGCCGAGCACACCCGCGCTAGGGGCGTGCGGACGCCACGGCACCGGCTAGGCGTGCACCATGCCCGTCCAGGGCGCGTGAGCAGACGGGGACGGGGCAAGCGGGCGCGGCGCTGGCACGTTGTTGCTGCAGTTGCCGATCTCCCGCGGCGCTTTGCCTTTTCCCTTGTTGCGGCCACCACCGCCACCGCGACGGTTCGGGCCACCGCCGCTGCCTGCGGCACCCCTGCCGGAGTTGGTGCTGGCAGGAGCGCGGGCGGCGTGAACGGCGATGTCGCTGGACGGCTCCGCGGACTGGCGGCTCTCCTCGAGGAGGAGGAAAGCGCAGTAGCGGAGGAAGGAGGGGAAGGGTGTCTGCATCGTCAGGATGGGCACGGCGTAGCGCGGGCGTGGATGAAGACCGCAAAACATGTTGAGGACCTGCTCGCGGTCACCGACGGGCTCACTAGGGTCGAAGAGACGATCAGCGCAGTCCTTAAGGCACGTGAAGTAGGAGAGGACCGAGCCAGATCCTTGCTCGATACGGCGGAAGTCGGTGGCGAGGAAGACCGCCTGATGCTCCCTGTTCTCCAAGAAGATGGAGGTGATCGCCGCCCAGAGTTCCGTGGCCGTGGTGCCGCGGAAGTGCACAAGCCCAAAGATCTCTGGGCTGATGCGGTTGTAGAGCCAGGAGACAATGTGTGCATCGTCCTGTAGCCAAAGAGGATCATTGGGCCGCGGCGCCCCATTGATGTGGGCGACGACACCGCTCTTCTGGAAGGTGACCTCGAACAGGGTGCGCCACTGGGAGAAGTTGGGTGGCTGCAAGGAAAGGACGATGGGGACATGCTGGTTGATGTAGATGGCAGCTAGGTGGGAGGGCGGCTGCGCAAGGTGCAGGTCGGGGGCACCGGCGCCCGGGATGATGGTGCCGGTACACGAGGCCGCTGCGAGAGCTGAGGGGGTGAGGAGGGCGTTACGGCTCGGTGTGGCAGCGGCGGCGGCAGCAAAGGCGCCGTGAAGACCATGGTTGGGAGGGGGTGGGGGTGGTGGAGGAGGGGGCGGTGATGGGGCAACTATGTCGCCGGCAAGACGGAGCAGCGGAAGGCAGTTAGCGACGTTGGTGAGGCCTAGCGTCTGATACCATGTAGACAAGGAGAGGAATGAGAGAATGCACCTTGGGTGCTCTCGAGTGTATGACTCAGCCTAATATAGTCGGGTTACAGAGGAGGCGCCGAGCGCAGTTACATGAGGCGCGAGGTGCGCGAGGTGGTGCTACAACGTGGGCATGCACACGAGTACGTGCATGAGTGCTAGAATAGAGAAGTTACAGTCAACAAGAAAAGCATGGAGGATGGAGCGAAAGAGGAGCCCCGGCTTGAGTCATTTGAGCTGGAACGGTATGATCGTGCAATATATACAAGCCACTACAGATAGCAAGCCTTTGTGAGCATACCACAAAGTATATATTGTCCATGTCTATGTAAGCACCGATCACACACACACACACGAGAGTGCTCAGAAGATAGTGGTTTTGCGTTGCGAATACTTGCAACTTTTCTGCATTTCTTCTTCTCCTCTTATTCTGTTACAGAAGGGAAATGAGGCCACTAACGGTCCGAGAAAACAGCCATGCCGAGCCACAACGATCACGCCATCCCACGATCCAGCTCGTGCGGGGTGTGGACTAATTCTAAGGAAAAAACTTTCTAACAAACTTATCTACTCAGCTGACTAAGCAGCGTTTACTTTCTGCTAAGACTAAACTGACAAATACACAAGGTTTAAGTCCACAATCACTCCCTAAGCCTTGTGTGCTTCGTCGAGCTCCACCATCCCGATCTTCATGCGCTGCTCCTGAGTTTGAGTACCTTCGAATCTTCGCCGGTAGCTGTGAACCCCGGCGGCTGCACCACGTAAACCTCCTCTTCTAGCTCGCCGTTGAGGAAGGCGGACTTTACGTCCATGTGGTGCGCAGTCCAGCTCGCGCGCGTAGCCAGAGTGAGCAGGAGGCGGACGGACTCGAGCCTGGCCACCGGCGCGAACACCTCGTCGTAGTCGACGCCGTGCTTCTATACATATCCCTTCGCCACCAACCTCGCTTGTGCTTCACTACCGCACCGTGGGCATCTTTCTTGGTCTTGTATACCCATTTGAGGCCGATCGGACGGTGACCAGCGGGCAGGTCCACGAGCTCCCAGGTTTGGTTGGGTTCAATGGAGTTCATCTCTCCATCATCGCGTGGTGCCAGCACGTCTCACCTTTTGCTTTCTCAAAGGAGCCGGGCACCTCGCCCAGCGCGAGGTGCAGCTCGTCGATGAGTTCGTCGTCATCGATCTCGCCGTCAGCGTCGTCGAACTCCTCCAGCCCTGGAGGAGGCGCGTTCCGTGCCGCCTTCTCAGGCGTGTCCATGTAGCGAGGGTTGGGGAGGAATATGCCGTCCTTGCCGCGTGTCGTCATCGGGTGCACCGGCGCGAGGTTGCCGGTCGTGCGCGCAGGAGCCGGGGGAGCCGTGGGCGCGGTAGTGGTCGTCGCTGGGGTGTCGTCGTCGCCCCCGGTCGATGCTGTTGTCGTGGATGGCGTGCTTGACAGGGACGCGGACTGAGCGGATGATCGCGGGGCGCCAGGCGATGAGGAGGAGCATGCCGTAGATGACGGACCGCCTGTGAGGATTGACATGGGCTCAATTGTAAAGCTCATACCTTCCCGGTCCGTGCCACTCTTCTCCCAGTCCCATGCTCGCGTCTCGTCGAAGCCGACATCACGGGAGACATGGACTCGGTTGCCCACCGGGTCGTAGAGCCGGTACGCCTTGCTCCCCGTCTCGTACCCGATCATAACCATGGCTTTGCTCCGGTCCTCAAGCTTGGAGAGGTGTGGGCGTGTGTTCTTGACATGCGCCACACTGCCGAACACGCGCAAGAAGTTGACGGAGGGCTTCCTGCCATGCCAGACCTCGAATGGCGTCTTGCCCGGTACGCTTCTGGAGTACGCCATATTGAGCACGAAAGCGGCTGTGGACACGGCCTCGCCCCAAAATTGCGGCGGCACTCCCATCGCCTTGAGCATGCACCGGGTCGTCCCGATGACGGTTTGGTTGCGCCTCTCCACCACGCCATTCTGTTGGGGCGAGTATGGCGCGGTGAGGTGCCTCTGGACCCCAAGATCAGCAAGATGTGCGCTGAACTCGCCGGAGTTGAACTCTCCGCCTTGGTCAGAGCGGAAAGTGCGCAGCTTCCGCCCCGTCTCGCGCTCTGCGTGTGCCTGGAAGCGCTGGATCGCCTCGGCTGCCTCGTCCTTGCTCTGGAGCAGGTACAACCACATGAACCTGCTGTGATCATCCACAAGCAACAGGAAGTAACGCTTGCCGCCCAGAGTGGGCGGCGAGATAGGCCCGCAAAGATCACCATGCACAAGCTCAAGCGGCTCGGTGGTGCGGTAGTTAGCCTGTTGAGGGAAAGGCGCTCGCCGCTGCTTGCCCACTAGGCAAGTGTCGCAAACCTGCTTGGAGTGGTGGACGAGGCATGCCCTTGACCATGGTCTGACGTGCCAGCCGCTCGAGGCCGTCGAAGTGTTGGTCCCCGAAGTGCCCGTGCCAGCCGCTCGAGGCCGTCGAAGTGTTGGTCCCCGAAGCGCCCGTGCCAGCGCCACGCCTCATCCCCGGAGTGCGCAGTGAGGCAGACGGGGTTGGCGAGCTGTAGACGGGCGATGTAGAGCCTGTTGCGGGTGCGCGGCACTCTGGCCAGGATGCGGTGCTGGCGGTCGCGCACCGCCATGATGCCGGCTTCGACGTGCGTGGGGCCGCCGTTCTCGTAGAGCTGCCCGATGGACACGATGTTGCTCTTGAGCCGTGGGATCCAGTACACGTTGGTGAGTGCACGATGCCCGTCGTCAGCCGCGGCGAACAGGACGGTGCCCCGCCCTTGGATTGACACGAGCAAGCCGTCCCCAAACCTGACCGAGCCATGAATGCCCTTGTCCAGCTCGGCGAACTCCGCCTCGTCACCGGTCATGTGGTTCGATGCACCCGTGTCGAGGTACCAGGCCGCGTCCTGATCTCCGGGAGCGCGGCAGAGTTCCATGCGGGCGCACGACTCGTTGAGGAAGAAGACCTCCTCACCCGCTCCAGCACGCGGCGTGACGGCCGCAGCTGTCAGGGAGGCCTCCTCGATCATCAGTAGACCCGATCGTCGTCCTCGCCTGCTTGGCCATGTGCAAGGAGGGAATGTTCCTCCTCGCGTTTCTTCTTGCGGCAGTCCCGGGCCCAGTGGCCTGCGATGCCACAGTAGTGACACT
The DNA here is from genome assembly GCF_056163025.1 of Triticum urartu. Lineage (NCBI taxonomy): Eukaryota > Viridiplantae > Streptophyta > Magnoliopsida > Poales > Poaceae > Triticum > Triticum urartu. The sequence goes on along the minus strand of NC_141878.1, from coordinate 2,978,946 downwards.
TGTCACGATCCGCGTCGCCGCCGCCGTTCTTCCCACCACGGGTGTGAGTGCCGGCAGGGGACTTGCCTTTTTCGCCTCGTGCACCGCCGTGGCCACGTCCGCGGCCACGCCCTAGTCCGCGCGCCTGTGAACCTGACGAGTTGCTGCCGCTTGCGTCGTTGTTCGCCGTACGCTTCTCGTACGCACGCTAGTCCTCCAGGGTCATCAGAAGGCGACCGGCATCATCGCCTCCGCCGTCTTGGTCGAGGCGTTCCTCCGCCACCTTGAGCCGTCCGGTGAGCTCCTCCACCGTCAGGGTGTCGAGGTCGACCAACGTCTCGATGGAGAGTGCCACCTGAGCATATTTGCGGGGCACAACACGAAGGAACTTACGTACCACACGTGCGTCCCCGACGGGACCACCATGGATGGAGAGGTTGTTGACGAGCCTGGTGAGGCTCATCGCAAAGTCGTTGATGTTCTCGCCGGGCTTGAAACGGATATCCTCAAATTCTCGACGGAGGCCCTGGGCCTTGGCCTCGTGCAAGGCGGCCGAGCCCATCCGCATGGTCTTGACGGCGTCCCAGGCCTGCTTCGCCGTCTCCTTCGTGGAGAGGACCGCGAGCATCTCCTCTGGCACCGCCCGGAGGACGGCCTCCAGGGTGGTGTGGTCATCGTGGTAGTCGGTGATTCCAGTGGTGACGGCGTCCCATAGCCCGCGAGTCTGCAGGATGGCTCTCATCAGGATAGACCAGCTGCCGTAGTTGCTCCGGGTCAGTGTTGGGAACACCGTTGGGAGGGCCACCTCGCGTCTCTGTACCACCGGCGCGGCGACCTCGCGCCCGCGCACGGTGCGGCTATGCCTAGCCCTAGGAGACCGCGAGAGCGTGCGCCCACATGTCGGCGATGCAGTTCGGGACCCGCCATCGGAGTCCTTTCGCGACCCCTCGCCGGAGCCCTTCCGGGGCTCCTTGCTTCCCGCCATGACCGCCGGGTCGTACTAACGGCTTTGTTGCCAATTGTAAGCACCGATCACACACACACACACATACACACACACACACACGAGAGTGCTCAGAAGACAGTGGTTTTGCGTTGCAAACACTTGCAACTTTTCTGCATTTCTTCTTCTCCTCTTATTGTGTTACAGAAGGGAAACGAGGCCACTAACGGCCCGAGAAAACAGCCAAGCCGAGCCACAACGATCGCGCCATCCCACGATCCAGCTCGTGCGGGGTGTGGACTACTTCTAAGGAAAAAAACTTTCTAACAAACTTATCTACTCAGCTGACTAAGCAGCGTTTATTTTCTGCTAAGACTAAACTGACGAATACACAAGGTTTAAGTCCACAGTCTATAGGAAAAAAACATAGGGGACAGTAGGCAATAGCACAAGTAGAAATTGACCCTTATATTCGAAAGCATAAGCAGTATATCACAAATATGATTGTCCAAAAATTAAATAGAGATCACAAACTAGAAAGCATAAGGGGGGCAGTAGGCAGTAGCAGCAATAGAAATATTTCACATAGAGCACAAGCAATTTGCACATGGTCTTATTTTTTCCCTCCCCTCCCGAGCCGCTCCCGCACGGCGACCGGGAGGGCAAACCCCAGCGCCGCCAAGCGAGCTCTCCCTTCTCCTGCCCTCTCCTCGCCACCGCCGGGCTGTGCCGCCGGGCAAAGCCCGGTCGGCGTCGTCGGCGGCGGGGCATCTCCTCCCCATGCGCGGTGTCGGCAGGCGCGGGCGTCTGCATTGAGTGGTGGCGGCGCGCTCGCCGCGAGGCGTGATGGCGCGATGGCGGGCGGCGCGGGGGCGAGTGGCGCGGCCTGCTGCTCCCGCTGGCACCTGGCCGAGGCGTGGAGGCTGCGCGGGGCCGCCGGGCTGGCTCGGTCTGGCTCGGCCAGATCTGGCCGCCTGGGCTACGCGGGCACCGCCGGGGCTGCCACCGGCGGGTGGTCCGGTGCTGGTATGCTGGGGCGGCGGCCCCAGGCTGAGGCGGATTCGCTGTCTTCTCCCCGGAGTGGAGTCCCGTCATGGTGGCTGGTTGGGAGTTGCGGCGGCGTCCCGGCGAAGGCGATGATGTCCCTGGCCGTGAGGGCGGCGGGGATGCGGCGGGTGGAGGCAGGCGCTGGTCTCCCTCGACCAGGGGCTGCGGTGGACGCGCCTACTAGGCGACGTGGTGGTCTGCGGATGTGGCGCGGCGGCATTCGGTTCCCCTCTCCACGGTGATGGCCCAAGGTGGCAGCTTTGCCCCCCACTTCAAGTTTGCTGAGCTCCGGAGATGATGGGCGTGGCCAAGGAGAAATCCGGCGCGGCTACGGCTGTGGGCAACGGCGATGCTCGTGGGCACCGTCTCCTCCCTGGAGGCGTTGTCATGGCCATGTCCATCCGCTCTACTGACACCGGAGGAAACTCTAGGCTCGGTTCACCGGGCCAGGCAGCGGTGGCGTATCGGCGCCGTCCCCTTCTTGGAGGCGCTGCCTAGGTGCTTGGGGTGTCGTCCGGGCACGCGGCTGGTGGTTTTCCTCGCTCGCCTCGGCGGTGTGGCTTGGGGTGCAGGGCTGTCATGTGCGGGATGTTGCTGTGGACATGAGAATTCGGGGCGCTATGTACTCCATCATCGATGCCTCATCGGCCATGTCTTCTTCGAGTCAGACTAGCTCTCGCTGTCTACTGGCCGATCTTCTAGGCCCCATCGGTGGAGAGTGCGTTGATCTAGTTTGGTTAGGTGATTTGTCGTGCTATGACGTGTTTGATACCGGGGGATGCGGCCTGTGCTCTGTGTCCATACTTTTCGCCATTGTTTGGCTTAAGTTTGGGCAAGGGTGTTAGTTGCCGATGTTGTCACGGTGATTGTGGGTGTTAACCTCTCGGGGTGGCACATTGCCGAAAGGCGTTGTATCAACCGTCTTGGCTCTTCTTCTATGAATATATGATACGCATGCTTGTGCGTATTTGAGAAAAAAAACAGGAATCACATAGAGCAGGGCGAAGATGAAGACGACAAGCAGTTGACAACGAGAGTCCGGACGCGCACGGCCGGCAACCTGGACCTTACAATCAAGGGCGGCCGGCCATTACTTTTATTTTATCCCAAACTGCAACGGTGCCGGCCTCCCTTCGTTGCAACATGCCCGTTGGGGACCTGTAATGTAAAGTGAATATAAGCCATCAGACACTAGAAGATTGAACTGACTGACTTATGGTCATACAAACTTTTGAAACGATCAAATCTTGCCGATATACATCATATTATATCGAGAAAAGTATACTTTTCGTCCCTTAATTCTTGGCGGAGTCTAGATTTGGTCATTCAACTTCAAAACCGGACAACTTGCACCCTTAACTTCTGAAACCGGACAAGATTCATCCCTGATCACAGTTTTGACCGGTTTTGGTGTTGTCCCACCCAGATTTTAACCGTTCCGACTCAAATTTGCCTACCTTTTCCAAGTCCACGTAATATTTTCAAATTTGGTTAGTTTTTTCAAATACGTGAACCTTTTTTAAATTTGTGTACTTTTTATTAAATCTGCGTACTTTTTCCAAGTTCATGTACTTTTTCAAATATGCGTATTTTTTTAAAGTTCATTTAGTTTTTTAAGTTCATTTAATTTTTTTAAATTTATGTACCTTTTCATATTCGGGTACATTTTTTTGAAAGAGTTCATGTTGAAAATTATATGCGAACTTGAAAAAAGTACGCAGATGTGGACTTCTCTTATGCAAAAATATGTGGATTTCAAAAATTATTTCAACTTGAAACATGTACGTGAATTTCAAACAAAGTTCATGGATTATAAAAGGAACACGGATTTGAAAAAAATGCAGACTTTGAAAAGCATGTGGATTTGAAATGAGTTTGCGAATTTCAAAACCAGTTCATGGCTTTGAAAAATACTTGGATTTGATCAAATTACACAAAGTTGGGAAAATACGGGGATTTGGAAAAAGTATGTAAATGTTAAAAGATCACAGATTTGAAAAAAGTACACGAATTTCAGAATAGTTCAGGGATTTGAAAATAGTATGTTTATTTTTGAAAAAAATTACGTGACCTTGAAAAAACTACATGGAGTTGAAAATTGTATTTGGATTTCAAAAAGTTCACGGATATAAAAAAAATTACACGAATATGAGTGAGCACGGGTCAATAACCGGGGTGAGTCAACACCAAAACCATTCAAAACCGAGTTCAAGGATGAACCTTGTCTGATTTCGGTAGTTGGGGATGCAAGTTGTCCGGTTTTGAAGTTAAGAGACCAAATTTAGACTTCGCCGAGTGTCGAGGGACGAAAAGTATACTTTTCTCAGGATGGTAACAGCCTTTAATTTGCCTGCAGATGGAAAACCCTACATCAAGGTGGAGATGTTGAGCGTCGTGCTGACGACTGACGGAAATATTATTACCACACCACTTTCAACACCCCCACAACTGATAGAAATATATAAGGAACACGCAGATTCTACTTCCAATAGTATATAATATCCAATATTAATGTGCATATGGAAACAAGGGGAAAGATACGTGCGAACCTGTCACGTGCTGCCAAAGTGCCAAGATGTTCTAGACTGAATGTATATATATGAAGAGACAGACTGAAACAACGACGGACACGGACATTTGGGGGTCCAGAACCACAGAACTACAGATATGAAAATCTAACTTCATCCAGTGCATTCCTCTAAATGCACGACCAGAACCACAGAACCACTATCTAAAGATGAGGCGTTTGAACCTTTCAAGATGCTAAAGGCTGAAACAAAGACGGAACATAACCTGACGGTTCATGCTCTACACACAGATCGCAGCGAGGAGTTTATGTCGAACGAGATCAACGACTACTGCGAGAAGATTGGCAGTGTTAGAGTTGTGTCGAATATTGTGTACAAGGTAGGTTACAGTTGGAATTGCAGTTGTATTGTGTTTAGATAGGATATGGAGTCGTGTCCAAGTAGGACGCTTATATCCTAGGCTTCTCTTATATAGCGGGGGTAGACACACGATGTAACCTATGCTAACATAATAGCACCGGAACGCAGGGGGAGCTGGCGGCATGTGCCGGTGTCCAGGGCAACCGGATGCGGTATTGTAGTGGTGTCACGGGGAGGAGCGCCCATAGTCATGCCCCGGGGATGTAGCCATATCGGTGAACTTCGTTAACAAATCTCGGTGTCGTGCTTGTGTGATTGCTTGGTTCTTGGATGATCAACGGAGTGCCTCTTATTTATTCTAACAAGTGGTATCATGAGCTTGGTCGGTGGAGGTCGGTTGTTGATCTAGAGGATGTCAGTTTGATCGATGGAGCGGCTGCGAGGGTTGCCAGGTGATTGCGGTGGGATCGAAGTTGTTCGTGGAGGTCAACGGAAAGATCAAAAGCAGTCTAAACGGTGAAAAGTAGCGGCAGGTTTGGATCAAAGCAGTGGTCGAGAGCAATCAGAGTTTTCGGCGAGTTCATACAGCAGCAAATTCGATCCGGGCAGGCAGCGGTAGGTTGGTTCGGTGCGGAAGCGCAGCAGCGAGGCACGCGTGGCGGTCCAAGAAGCTGTGTCAGGTGCAGCACGTACATAACGCGGTCCGCTCGGATGCTCGGAGTGCAGGAGGTTGGATCCAAGTGCGCGTGGCGGCTGAGGACCTGGCAACGACACGATCGATTGGGTGCAATACAGCGCATGTCTCTGGACTAGGTGCAGCGCGGAGGCCACGTGGCGCCAGGAGCAAGCAGGCCGTGCTGGGTCATGGCTCAGATAGATTGGGCCGTGAGGGAGCATGTGATAGCTGGTGGTCAAGGCGTGTTGTTCACAGGAGACTGCGGAGCGTACGGATATGCTGCTGAAGTGCCGAGACATGAGATTTGTTTGAAGACAAAAAGAGGATCGTGTCCTCACCTGACAAATAGGCAGGCAAATCAACTGGCGAACTAGAAAATCACAAGGGATAGTCCATTGGAAGGCAAGGGCAGAAAGGCAAAGCTAGCATCTTAGGGTTGAGCCAAGGGAGCAGATCACGTGAAGACCAGCTAGTTGGAATTGCTAGTAGTATGCGGAGGTTCTGTTCATCTACTTGGGGAATCGTGTGCACAGCTCAGATAATTTTTTTAAAGATTGTTGGCGCGACAGGGATGCTTGAAGGCGTTGCAGGAAGTCATGTCAGCTAAGATGGAATTATCATGTGATGGATGGAAATTCGCGGAAGACGATTTGGGAGCCTCGAGCGTGTCGTACAGTCGAACGAGTTCGGCTGGGTCGGACTAGGCAGTCTGACGGATCGACGCAAGTCGGTTGGTACAGAAGACGGTGGTGTGATCGGCGACGATGACGTATGAGCGTGATGCTGATGATAACCGATTTCTGGGCGTGCAAACACGTGGCGCAGACCCCGAGGGCTTGTGTGGCTTCGACAAGACTATGGCGCGGGATTGATTCAAGGTGGTGTATACACGGAGCTTGAAGTCGATGAGGCGCGGGGGTGGACTGATCATCTACCATGGAGTCATGTTGAATGTGGAGCTGGATTGAGGGGCTACGGTATAAGGATCCAGAGAATCGAAAGCCTATTCAGCGGGAACAAAGCGAGTGATGCGTAGTTCGGACTGGAGCCCAGTGGTCTGATGAAAGCGTGAAACTCGTCATCGGTCGGTGATAATCAGTGGTACTCTGCAGTGGGTTGAGTGGTACGTGTTCGCGACCCTTGAGACTCGACCAGGACAGCGGAGGCTCGACGCGGTAATAGCGGCGTGGCGTGCGATACACACGGGACATGGAGACGGGTCAGGGCTCTGGTGGTCATACATATGGTGAGACAACTGCGAATTTCACTCGGGATGACTACAAGCAACGGTGAAATTCTTTCAAGTTTCAGACAGGCGGTCAAGAAAGGAGCGGTGATGTTGAGTTCAGGTAACTCTTATGTGTGACACTCAATATGTGAGTTGTTCATTTTCATGCAGGTCAGTGATCAGTGTGTGATGGTGTTGGACTGATACTCTGAAAGTTGGGAGCACAAACTAGAGTAACGAGGAACTTAAGTTTGCTCGAGTGTTGACTGTGGTCAGGAAAAGAAGGGACTACAAGTTGCAGGTGGAGTCACATGGAGTCTTTGGAGTAGCAGCGGTGCTCATGGGATAACCTCAAGTCCAATGTACATGGAAGTTTGACGCATTGACGAATTCAAGCTAGTGGAGATTATTCGCCAAGGTTGAGTTTGTTAGAGTTGTGTCGAATATTGTGTACAAGGTAGGTTATAGTTGGACTTGTAGTTGTATTGTGTTTAGATAGGATATGGAGTCGTGTCCAAGTAGGACACTTATATCCTAGGCCTCTCTTATATAGCGGGGGTAGACACATGATGTAACCTATGCCAACATAATATCACCAGAACGCAGGGGAAGCCGGCGGCATGTGCCGGTGTCCAGGGCGACCGGGGGCGGTATTGTAGCGGTGTCACGGGGAGGAGGGCCCGTAGTCATGCCCCGAGGATGTAGCCATATCGGTGAACCTCGTTAACAAATCTTGGTGTCGTGTTTGTGTGATTGCTTGGTTTTCGGATGATCAACGGAGTGCCTCGGATTTATTCTAACAGGCAGCCGCAGAAGAACTGAGTTTTTGAAAGGCGCAATCAAACTGTCACTAACATGGTGAGAAATATACTCTAGTGCAAGAACATGCCAGAATCTTTTTGAGGAGAAGCTGTCTCGATGGCGGTCTATCATCTCAACCAGACTTCAATAAAGGTAGTGATTGGCCAGACTCCAATGAAGCAATATAAGGACATAAGCCGATTGTGTCTCTCCTATGGACGTTTGGGCATATGGCACATGTGAAGATGGAGGAGCCACACCCCTAGACTGCTTTCAGCAATTCCTCGGGTTTCTTTAGGATGCATGAAGAAATCTTGTGTATTGTAACAAGGCATTGCATGAAGCAACCCGTTGTTGGATGGTTAGGAGGACAATCTCTCGAAGATGGTCATAGGGGAAGGGTATGTGTGCTTGCGTTTATAGGAGTTAGTGTATGTGCATATATATGGCAAGCTGACCTATAAACTGCATGTCAATAACTGCCAGTGTCTACTTAATTATGTGTACAGTGTTTTCCCAGCAATCGTGACGACAAGCAATCTTTCCCAGCGATCAGTGTCTATTTAATCTCTGACCACTCTAGCCACATGGCCCCAATCAAACATTGCTCTCACCCAGTCAGAAGAGAGGCCAGGGCGGACGAACGCAAACCCGCTCACACCCAAGACACTGTGATATGGGCCCAGACAAAAACCAGGACCACCATCAAAGGAGGGCACATGCAGGGTGAGTAAATCAGGGGAATTCAACCACTCGCCCTGATGCATCTCCTTTACGGATTACTTTGACCGCTATACCAAAACCAAACTAAGCAGCCAGCAGCCGAGCACCAACTTGTCCTTCAAGTGATCCATCAGCTGCAGTGCAAGTGCGCTCTCCTTGTCTCGATCCGTTGACACTGACAGCATGACAAACTAGCCTGCGTCACCGCACAAACACGTGAACCTTTTCCACGCTGCTTCGGGGCGTTTGGTTTTTAGCCCCATATTGCCACACCTCACCTTAGGCAAACTTGACCAGGTTAAATGCATGTTTGGTTCTAGCTACACCTAAGTCAAGATCTTTATATAACAGTCAACCCAACATGTCATAGACATAACAAGTGTGGCAAGATTCCCTTAGACAAACCAAAGTGCGGCTAACAATTTGAACAACTCAAGTTACACAAGTGTGACACGTCTACTTCTGCCCCCCCTCCCCACCTACCCTCTTAATGGATTAACGGATCAACTAATCCATTCTGCACTAGCTCTCGTAGAGCCATACGGACTCACCGCACACGTACCGAGTAGGGATTGTTAGAGTTGTGTCGAATATCATTGTACAAGTTAGGTTACAGTTGGACTTGGAGTCGTACGGTGTGTAGAGTCATGTCCAAATAGGACACTTGTATCCTAGGCCTCTCATATATATCGGGGGTAGGCACACGATGTAACCTATGCCAACATAATAGCACGGGCACGCGGGGGGTGCGGTATTGTGACGGTCTCATGAGGAGGAGCGCCTATAGTCAGGCCCTGGGGACGTAGCCATGATGGTGAACCTCGTTAACAAATCTCGGTGTCGTGCTTATGTGATTGCTTGGTCCTCGGTAGATTGACGATGGCCTCGGATGTATTCTAACAAGTGGTATCATGAGCTAGGTGTGAGGCGTTGATCTAGAGGAGGAAGATTCGATGTCATGATCATCGTTAGCATGAAGTCGCAGCGGACGGGAGTGATCTGGAGACATCGTCGGATCCGCGGATCACATGGCAGCAGCGTACAGCTTGATGCTAAAGCCGGTTCGGTGAGATCAGAGGGCAGAGTGGTGGCGTATCGCGTAAACACAAGCAGGCGGATTACTCGGGGAGCACACAGCTGACCAGGCTGTGTTGGGCTCAGCTGAGCGGTGGGGGCGTAGGCCAGGCTTGGCGTCCCCGTACACCTAGGGGGAGTTACGCGGAGGCGCGTTGTGGCTCGGATGGTGGTACGTGCTGCAGGAGCGGAACGAGATTTGTTAACGGAAAAAAGCAATCTCGACAAGATCAGACAGAGACGTGCTGCAACAGGAGTCTTCGGTGCGGCGGGAGGCCAGGTATAGGATCGCGTGAGTCACCACGAAGACGTTGGCGTGTCCCGCCTTGCGTCGCTACATGCTCGGATGGTGGTACAGCTGGGAAGCGAAGACGTTACTGGAGCCGGCCGATAATCAGTCGACGGCTGCCGCAAAAGAACGCCGCGGACGCACGCGCGAAAGTGCGCCGCCCCGTGGACGGGGAGCGCTTCGACGTCGAGGGGAGCCTCCTGGAGCCAGACGGAGTCATCAGCGACGAAAATAAGCGCACCGAGACGGATCTCGCGGCCCTCAGCCAATCCACCACCGGAAACCATGATGATGGGAATCGGAAAAATCACAACCTCACCGGAAAGTTGCTAAGACACCTGCCCCATGGTGGGCGCCAAATGTCGTGGTTCTAAGTCTGACAGTAGAATAGGGAGTACGTAGGAGGAGGCAAGATCCTAGATTCGATGAGGTTGTGCACGCAAGATTTACGAGTTCAGGCTCTTCTCGGAGGAAGTAACAACCCTACGTCTCGGTGCCCGGAGGTGGTCGACTGGATTATGCGTGAAGTTACAGGGGGTGCGAACCCTTGTTCCAGTGGAGGGGTGGCTTATATAGAGTGCGCCAGGACCCCAGCCAGCCCACATTACAAGGGGTTCAATGTACATAAAGGAGATACGTTACTGGTAACATTTATAATAAAGGCATATAAATAATCATTAAGACTACGAAGTGAACGCCTGACCGTTGGCACCCCGTGTGACTGTAGATCTTCTGTACTCTGAGTGATTTATGTTATGGTCGAATGATTATATCCTAGTCGAATGGAATTGGGTTATCCGAGTGGAACTGTTGGTCGAGTGGGTTACACTCTGAGGTGATTTCAGTCGGTGAATGATGTTATTCTTCGAACGCCTTTGACTGTGGGACAGTGTTTTTGGGAAGGTTGTCTAGGTCAGGCCTATTACCCTACCCTAGGTGCATGTCATCGTCACTGTGGGCATGTGGCCTAATCTTTCATCAATCTGAGCATGGACAGAAAAGGAAAGGTTCAGTCTAGTAACGTGTTTTGTAGTGGACGAGGTGCAGTTGTTGAATGATCAACTTGTATGGGCTCTGTGATAAACACGCTGAAGAAGGAAGGCTAGCAAGGAACATTTTTGGGTGTTTCTTTCGTACTTGGATGGTGATGGAAGCATGTACAGACACAAGGCTATGAAGGTGCACAGATAGGCAAGCGAGGTGAGGACCCTGAGCCGCACGAAGATAAGCTGCGGAAGCACGTCGGTCCTGACATGCGCATAAGGCTCGGAGGAGTCTGGAGTGCGTCGTGATAGGATCATGCAAACATAGGGCGTCAAGCAGTGCATGGAGTTGCGGATGGACAAGATGCAGGGTGGAGCATGGTTGGAGTCGGATAGTTTCGGCTGGGTCGGACTGGATAGTCTGATGGATCGACATGGATGTTGGTCAAAAGCAGAAGACGGTGGTGATTTCAGCGACGACGACATAGGAGCGTGATGCCGATGGTGGCCGACTTCTGGGACGTGGAAACACGTGGTGCAGGTCTGAGGGCTTGTGTGGCTTCGACAGACTATGGCGTGGGGTTGATTCAAGACGATGCACATGAGCGCTTGGAGTCGACACGGTGCGGGAGGGTGGCACGTACAACCACCATGGAGTCATGTTGAAGGTGGAGCTGGAGTTTGATGGACGACTTCACTCTAAGCTGATGGAGGGGCTACGACGTAAATGCATGGAGAGTCGAAGCCTAGTTCAGCGGGATAGTGAGAGACACGTGGATCGGATTGGGTTCCAATGGTCTGATGGAGACATGATACTCGGCATCGGTCGGTGATGATCGGTTGTTGCCTGCACTAGGGGTTGAGTGGTGTGGGTACGCGACCCTTAAGACTCGATCAGGATAGCAGAGGCTCGGCGCGGTGATAGCGGCGAGGCATGCGGTAAGCACGGGACACAGCGATAGGCCAAGGCACTAATGGTCAGATATCTTGTCAGACAAAGTGTGCAGGGGTGCTGAAGTAGTGTTGACGAGTACTAGATTCAAGTAGGTGACTGGGTCTATCGGTGCCGGAAGATGGAAAGGAGTTGACCATGGAGAATCTGAGAAAGTGGCGAAAAGTCTAAAATTGCTAAAAGCTGATAGAGTACATGGCTGTATATTCTGTGGTACTCTATTCATATGGCAAAGTGCGGATGACAAGTACAGAAGGAGGCGGAGTGCTATAGCTGTGGGACATGTCAGAGACTATCTGGGAAAAATGTGAGACAACTGTGAATTTGACTCAGGGTGACACAGGGCTACGGTGAAATTCCTTCAAGTTTCAGACAGACGGTCAAGAAAGCGTGGTGACGTTGAGTTCTGGTAACTCTTATATGTGGCGTCCAATATGTGGGTTGTTTATTTTCACGCAGACAATGGTCGGTGTGTAATTGCTTTGAACGGATACTCTGAAAGTTTAGAGCACAAAGTAGAGTAAAGAGAAACTTAATTTTGCTCCAGTGTTTACTGTGAAGAAGACGAGAAGGGACTACAGTTGCAGGTGGAGTCACGTGGAGTCTGGGAGTAGCAGCGGTTCTCATAGCGTATCTCATGTCCAATGTACATGGAGGTTCGACGCACGGAAGAGTTCATGATCGTGGATAATATTCGCCAAGGTGGAGTTTGTTAGAGTCGTGTCGAATATTATTGTACAAGTTAGGTTACAGTTGGACTTGGAGTCATACGGTGTGTAGACAAGATATTGAGTCGTGTCTAAATAGGACGCTTGTATCATAGGCCTCTCATATATATCGAGGATAGACAAACGATGTAACCAATACCAACATAAAAGCAATGGCATGCAGGGGAGCTGGCGGCGCGTGCCGATGCCCGGTTGGCCGGGATGCGGTATTGTGATGGTGTCATGGAGAGGAGCGCCCGTAGTCAGACCTCGGGGACATAGCCATGATGATGAACCTCGTTAACAAATCTCGGTATCGTGCTTGTGTGATTGCTTGGTCCTTGATACATCGACAATGACCTCGGATGTATTCTAACAGGGAAGAAATGGGCTCATGCGCCTCGCGCTCGCCTCGCCGGCTCCGGCAGCTGCGGCGGGGTCCGGGCGGGCAGTGGCCACCAAGACGGCGAAGGCGATTCATCTGGATGGCTCCATCGTGCAGTACGCGGCGCCAATCACGGATGCTACTCCAAAGACTCCATATGACTCCATATACATTAGACTTGAGCTTATTCCATGAGTACCGCTGCTACTCCAAAGACTCCATATGACTCCACCTGCAACTTGTAGTCCCTTCTTTTCTTGCCATGGTCAACACTCGAGAAAAATTAAGTTCTTTGTTACTCTAGTTTGAGCACGTCTGTAACACGCTTATTGGTGTCTGCAACTTTTTCGACGTCATCTCTCAAAAGTCGATTAGTCTGAAGCAGCTCCGAAGGCTACAGGAAGAGATCGTTGTGATACTAAATGAGCTTGAGATGTACTTCTCGCCCGTTTGTTAGGATGAATGGGATCGTCAAAGGATTCGTTCGTAACATGTCCCGTCCAGATGGAAGCATCGTCCAGGGCTATCTGTCACAAGAGTGCATCTCTTTCTGTGAGAATTTTCTATGTGGCGCAGACCAGCCACCTGATGTTAGTGTTGGTTTGCCCGTTAACAAGCACGATGGGAGGCTCGAAGGAGACGATCACTCCAACGGTCGCAGGTAACTACACATTGCATACTCAGATTGACGCAACGACTTTGACATAGCAAACTTGGTAGTGCTACAACACCTAGACGAGGTAGATCCTTTCGTGGCACTGCACAAAGAAATTATCGCAAAGAAGTATCGTCACTGGGGGGTATGAAGGACAGACGCCGAAGTTACTAGAGAGGACAACTCCACTTCCCTGCATTGGTTCAAAGATCATATTATTGCTAATCCCCCGGAGGAGGGATCTAAGGACGGATTGCTCATATACGCCTTAGCACATGGCCCCTCGCCCAACGTCCTAACCTATCAGGCATACCATATCAACGGATACACGTTCTACACGGAGGCCAAAGATATGGATAGTGATGATCAGAACTCAGGGGTGATGATGGAATGCATGACCGGCAGCGACAATGGCGCAACTAAAAGATTTTACGGAAGGGTTGAGGAGATCTGGGAGCTTGACTACTCTGGACTGCACAACACGACAATGTTCCGTGTCAGATGGGCTAAGAATATCGAAAGAGAAAACCGGAAGTTCACTACCATGACTATACCCGACGCCAAGAGCGCTACCGTGAACGCTATAGCAAAAAATGAGCCATGGGTACATGCTAAGCACATGACACAATGATTCTTCATAACCGACCCGTGCAATCCCAGCTGTGTTGTCGTGAGGAGAGGCAAAAAGAACATCATTGGAATGGATGGAGTCGCCAACGAGGAAGACTATGATCAGTACGGCAACCCAATGAGGGAAGATGATGATGATGAGGAAGTATACGTCAAAAAAAGAATCAATACCGAGGAACCGTATGTTATCGGTCACAATGAAGGGCTCAATTATTCTTCAACGAAAAAGAAGGGAAAGAAGCTGACTCAAAAATGAAAACGTCAACGCTGAGTAACCGTATGTTATCGGTCAAATGATGTAATATATATGTTCCTATTTTGTATACACACTTAGCCATTATTATGCATGGGTCCAATGATGTAATATATATGTTCCTATTTTGTATACATATTTAACCGTCAAATGATGCAATATATACCGCCTTCAATTCCCTTAGTTAACTGCTCTCGGAAAAAAGTGAGAGGAAATAAAGGAAAAGAAAATAGAAGGAAACAAACGGGAAAACTGTTATATAGGTACTGGTTATAGCAGCAGCGCAGTTTTCAGAAAAGAGCTACAGCTACTCAAGGTAACAGTAGCGGTTTCTACAGGAAACCGCTGTAGCTACCTCGAGTAGCTATCGCGCGTTTTGCCTAAACGCGCTACTACTATGCCCACTTAACCCAGAAAATCCCCACTCTCTTCATCCCGCCTCATTTCCCCCAAATCCCCACACTCTCTCTTTCCCCATCGCGCTGCTGAAGCCCTCGCCGCGCCTCTACGCTTGCCCCCGACCCCGATGCCGACCAAACACGGCGCCGGCTCCGGCCCCCGACCCCGACCCCAACGCTCGCCCACGGCCCCGGCCGCAACCCCGGCACTCGCCCACGGCCCGGGCCCCGACCTCGGCGCTCGCCCACGGACCCGGCCCCGACCCTGACCCCGGCTCTGGCCCTGACGCTCGACCCCGACCCCGACCCCTCCCAACCTCGGCCGTCGTTGGACCTGCACCCTCTGTAAGGCCCCACGTCTCCTCCTCTCTCTGGTAGCTAGGTTTTTTTGGTTAATTTAGTTAGGTTTTAGTTAGGGCAGATGGTTAATTAGGTTATATATTTAGTTATGAATTTAGCTAGGTTTTTTCTTCAAATTCTATATTTTTCTTCCTTTTATATGCAAATTTGAAGTGGACATGTGATATGTGGACATGTGAAGTTTTGGACATGTCATATTTGGAAATTTGGACATGTCATTTGGACATGATGATTATGTGCAGGGTAAATGATCCGATTGGCCTATGTTATTCCGGAATGTAGATTCATTTCTGTTCCGGTGAATTTCAGGCGCTCGATATGTCCATTTTTTAGCAAAGGTCATGCCGAAATTTTCCGTGAATTTTGGCATGATTTGTGCTAGAGAATAGGCATATCGAGTGCTAGGAAACGACATTCCGGCAAACATAGATTTCTCTTTTATGTCATTTCTCATTTTTTTTCATAGTTTTAGAATTAAAAGAGAAAACTTAATCATAGGAAACATGTCGAACAACGAAGAATCTGGGCCTTCTGACCAAGATGCAGACGAGATAGATTATGAGGGTGAACAAGAGTACCTCAACTATTTGACTGCTAAGAAAATGCAAAGTCAAGGTTTGCAGGTCGGCCTCGATGATGGTACTGACGCCGACATCGACACCGACGCCGCCAGCACCGATGGCGGCGCTGAGACCGGCGGGGAAGGTACCGGCGCCGATGCCGCTACCGAAAAGAAGAAGCAGAAGAAGCAGAGGATACGAAAACCTAACAAGCTAGGGATTGGACGACTGGTGATCACAAAGATGGCACCTGGCAAGTTTGAGCCATTAGAGTCAGAAGGACATCACAAGTAGTATGGGAACCAAGTAGGATGCATCCTACGGGAATGCGCGAGCATCAACGACGATGACTGAAGGAGTAAAGAACATTTGACGCAGTTTCTCCTGACGAAGTTGCACAAGAGATTCAAGTTCCCCGGGCTAGATGATAACATAGAAGAACCGTGGGATGATCCGAAGATGAAAAAGATTAACAATCACGCCATGGGCATGTTCAGCAATGATTTGGCTTCCTGGAAAGGGAGGGTGAAACGAGCTATTGAGGCTGAGGAACCCCTGTCCCTGGAGTAAAATCCGACACTTACGGAAGAGGAGTTCGAAAAGTTCAAGGACACTTGCGCTACCGAGGCAGCCAAGTCTAAGGCTGCGAAATTCAAGAGCCTTCAGCAAAGGAACACGGGGAAGCATCGCCTCGGAAGTCGTGGCTATCTCGGTAAAAGGCCCATATGGGATAAGGAGGACGTGGAACGTGAAGCCACGGTTATCGCAGACCCCTTCACGAAGTTCACCAACCCATTGGAGCGTGACTTCATCAGGGCCCGCTACAAGTGGGACAAGGAAAAGAAGGTTTTTTTTGCACGGACCAGATCACGAGGAAATTGATTAGACTACTAGTAATTATTCTTTTACCACCTTACATTTAGCTCCAGATCTAGTCGACTACACATTCCTAAACGGTTCATGCTCCTTCTGCAGAAGAAGCAACACCAGCTTGCAGCCGAAAGCCCTACTTCTCCGATGAGGCCCAAGTGGGACACCCCTCTCAATCGGGCCTTGAACAAACTTAAGGGAGTCCCTTTGGGCCAGCAACCGCAATATGGTCGTCACTACAAAAAAATACACTTCCGTGATGATACGTGTTTGTCACAGTAGGTCGCGTTTTTTGTCATGCATGTACATCCATGACAAATTTATGACAGAATCCAGATAGTCATACCTGTGCTGTCGTAGAAGTGTTCCATGACATTACCAAAATTATCATCGTGGAAGTGTCCACTTCCATGACGATAAATCGCGCGTCACAGAAGTGCTTTCTTCAAGGGTGACTGACATGTGGCATCCACTGTAACCGAATGCCGTTAAGCTATCGGGTCAGGTTTTGGATCCGATAACACGTTAACAGACCCGACCAATGGGGATTTTCCACGTGTAAAATCATCGTTGCCTGGAGGAGACACGTGTCAAGTCCGCGTTGGCACAGGTGTCACTCATCCAATGGGCGTGACGCGCCTATGATATGTTGACACGTGGACTGGCCCATAAAGTTTAAATGGGCCGGCCAAACTAAAGGCCCACAAGATTTTGCGGACCATAATGGGCCGGCCCAGCTAAAGGCCCACGAGATTTTGCTGACCATAATGGGCTGGCCTAGCTAAAGGCCCACAAGATTTTGCGGGCCATAATGGGCCGGCCCAGGTAAAGGCCCACAAGATTTTTGTGTGCCATAATGGGCCGGCCCAGGTAAAGGCCCACAAGATTCTTGCGGATCATAATGGGCCGGCCCAGCTAAAGGCCCACGAGATTTTGCCGACATTAATGGCTGGCCCAGCTATAGGCCCACAAGATTTTGAGGACCCTAGTAGGCCGGCCCATTAATTGGCTACCATGTTTTGGGCCAAATGCCAGCCCATATTTGATCGGGTCCATTAATGGCCTGCCACGCTCCGGGCCTAATAGTGGCCCATATGAGATCCGGCCTGTTAAAAGCCTACCACGTTCTGGGCCAAATTACGGCCCCGATCAGGTCCGGCCCTTTAAGAGGCTTTGCGCTCAATTATGGCTCATATCGGATTCAGCCCGTCAACTAGACACTATGCTTTTGGGCCCACTTGCTAAAGGCCCACTTAGTAATTCGGCCGGATATTAGTTTTCGCTTGTTAAGGGCCCATTTAACATTTCGGCCCTATATTAATTTCGGCTTGTTAAAGCCCGTCATATAGTTGGGCCTAACTACGGCCCGGTTTGCATCCGGCCTGCTCGCAGTCGATATGTGATTGGGCCAAACAAGGACCGAGACAATTTTGGCTTGTTAAAAGCCCGTGATTTGATTCGCACAATCATGGGCCGGGGTTCATTTCGAGCTGCTGCCGGCCCGTGAGCTGTTCGGCACGTTTCAGGCCCAACCCACATCGTGATTGCATGATGGCCCGATTATGTACCGTAATTTTACGGTTTGGCCGGTTTACTACGAAGACAGGATATATATACAGTAAAATAACTACAGCATCGTGAATAAGAAAAAACCTAGACTATACAATAAAGAAATTATGGCATATTACATCCACTAGGCATCAAAGTTCGCCACTATGATAATAAAGCACAACCAGACAGTAGACTACATACACTGGGCATCAAAGATCACCACCAGTGCAAATAAACACGCCGACAAAATAATATACAAAACCGATAGCACTTCAATAGAGTTCAAGAAAGGTTAGCCCTGCCGAGGAACTGCAGCGCAAGCACCTGCGCTTGTTCAACACTTATATCTTCCTCACTCTGAAAGATAAACAAGCAGACAGATGACAGGTTTTGCACATAAAAGTATCAGTGCTGACAATTCATCACATTTCTTACTAACGAATAAAGTGACACAGTTTAAAATTGCATTAACACAATACGGTATTGTTCAGGTCAAGACATGGCAGGAAATGACATTGTGAAGGAGTTGGCAGCTTCACGACACCACTAGATTACAGATCAAGAACTCATAAGTATCAATGGTTAGTGTGCTGTGAATTTATACCATTTCAGATTGGCAAATAAAGAGACGGTTTAAATAATAGTAGAATGATATGACATTGTTCATAGTTAAGACATTGCAGAATATGACATTGTGCTGTAGTGGGTAGGTTCACCACTCCACTGGATTACGGATGAAGAACAGAAGCATACATGCAATGCAAAAGAAGATCACTTGCTCTGTATAGTTTAATTTACATGGTATGAAGAACGAACTTGGTTGTACAACTGAAAACTTAAATTGAGAAAGGATAAACTTTTGTTTATGAACTACATAATAAACTTTAAACAAGCAATTTGATGCAAACAGCAAATATAAACAGCTGTTGCAGTCATGCCTAACCAAATATATACAACAAAGTTTGAAGGCTTGAGATGGACAAACATACATTATTGGTGAAGACAAGCTCTATAAAGGCCTTGTCCGTGCTGATGGGGGGATGCAATTCAAGAAGTTTACCACAGAATCTTCTTCAAAAGCATTGCCTTTATTCTACATTTTGTTAAGAGTAAATATAGATATGATAATATACGAAAAATGGAGAATATTTAAGATAAGATGAAGAGTGATGCTACATAACCAAGTAGTTATAAATGTATGTGCGGCGATACAGGCAAAAGGTACAACCAAGAGCAATGCACAGCTAAACTTCTTTAGTATCAACCTTATGGTAAGAGTAGATATAGATCTCATTGGTAGAAAATGGAGGGCAAAGGAAAATAAGCTGCAGAGTGGTGGTACATGAACAACTACATGTCATTATAAGTACACTGATAAAGGACAGCATGTACTTACAAGAACAATGCAGAGCTTAAAAACATTGGCATTGGATATATTCTACACTAATGTAACCATTCATACAGATCAGATAATTTGGAGCGAACAATTGATAACCAAGCTATCATGCATACTGCTGTCACATAATGAACCAGTTATGTATGCAAGTACAGTGATACAGGACAACAGGTACTAACAAGACCAAAGCAGCGGGCAGCATATTTGCGATATCCTATCATTGTTGTCAAACCAGAATTATTCTTCGAGCATATTTCCTGCAAAAAAATCTGTAAGGCACATGCGGAAAAGTAGAAGTTCAAATTGTCATGTGATTTCATAGACATTACCTCATCCTGGGAACGAGACCAGTGCATAACAAGGTTTTTCCATTAAATGTCTTCTAAATTTAGCACAGGAGACCTCACCGGAAATTCATTTATAGACTTGCCATCAAAGTGTGATTTCCTCAGGTAACACCGATACTGCAGCAATGCTTCCTTGAAAATCACAAGCAAGCTTTGCTCGCGATGACTATCCAGATTGACCCTCGCCTAGTTACAACAATGTAATGTAAATCATTGATGTGTTCATTCAAGCAGAAAACAGGAAAATAATAACCATGAATAATAGCACTTACACGTAAGTTGGACAGGAAGATGTGAAAATGGTGTTTGTCTTCACAATAATCTTCCCATGATGGGAATATATGCACGTAGTCCCTAACAACATTGAAAGCATTGTCGTTTAAACTGGGAATAAATGATATGGGGTTCCAATATGCAGGAATTGGCCATCTCTGTAGTTGGGATAGGTCTTCGGCCGGTGGACTTGCTGTACTTGTTGCTGGAGTGGCATTTTTCTATGGTACAACTGGTGCTATGGCAAATGAAATCGGTATACCTTTTGCTGGAGTGCAGGTCCTGTGTGGTGGGGCTAGTGGTGTGGCCAGCGATGTATGGGTACAGTCTGCTGGAGTCGGTCCTACGTTTTGTGTCACTGGTTGTACAACCAATATAAGTGGGGTGTTGTCTGATTTCCCTGGCACCACCACGTTTTTCAAGGACTTTGCTAGTGCTCCTTCAGGTTCGGTAATCACCCTCTTCCTTTTTGATGTCTGATGCACAAGAACAACATTTGAGTGGAAAACATGGTATGATGACAGATGGAATATGTATTGATAATGGATGGGCATGGCATCTCGACATATATGATGAGTAAACTAAGCAGATGACGGTGCAACAAAGTAGAAGAAACGCAAGACACCATATGCAATATACCCGCAATCAATAAAAAATTGCCAAATTGGAACAGGCACCCTGACGGGTGAACAGGACAGGCCATCTGCCTTTGAATCCCCGAGGTTAGAATAGTCATTAGGATCATATTCTGAACAAGAATCAACAGGTGGGGAGCGTATGAGTTTCATTGCATCCAGAATGGCACTCAATGCCTTGGTGCCAATTTTGTAAGTCATTGCAGTGTTTAGCTTCAAGAGTGGACTGTTGCTAGTGCGACACAAAGCAGCTAGACAGATCATAGTGTAAATATAACGGAAAAATCTTAAGCACCAGAGTAAAATCAGCAAAGTGGAAACTTGTTGGAATATATGTGCTAGTATTGCCGGTACAGCTAGAAAGTCTTCGGATACCAGCTCTCTTCAAGTGAAGGTGCGATACTGTTAATATCAGTCTAACTCTCAAAGGCGACACAGCTCCCCGCATTTCCTTGCTAGTCTTATAGGATTCAAGTGGCAGGCCACGACAAATCCTATTCCTATGTTAACAAGATCCCACGAATCAAAGAGGCTCAAAGTGTCCATCACAACCGACCGTATAGACCTCTACACTGCAAATGTCCCTGCTCATCTTCAGTACAAGGAACATACTGTACTACTATCATACTCCCTCCGTTCCAAAATATAAGTCTTGGTAGAGATTTCCACTATGGATCACATACAGATGTATCCAGATACATTTTAGAGTGTAGATTCACTCATTTTGTTCCATATGTAGTCCATGGTGGAATCTATATAAAGACTTGTATTTAGGAACGGAGAGAGTACATATTAAAGAAGAACAGAAGAGGAACATGGTAAAGAAGAGCAAGTAGATTTTGGATAATAAAATGTTGGTTGTGCAGTGCCCACACATGATGAACCAGAGTGCATTAAGAATGTAACTCCCAGCTGTCTCTCGACCATTTCAGGCGGTTGGATGAAGATCCTACGTCTCCTAACCCTTCTTCTTCCTTGTCTCTGATTCTTCCCATACAGAACACTGCACGGGCCGCCGGCCGGACCACCAACCCCCACCGCATGTGTTAATCCGCCACCCCCACCCCACCCCCGCCCCAACCCCCACCCGCGTCGAGTTTTGTTCGTTCGGCGAGGCCCAACAACCACCCGAGCCCCTTCGATCGCACCGGCGAACTCCGGCGAGCTCTAAAAAATCGACTGACCCAATTTTGAAATTTAGTCTACTGTGATTTAACTAGTGTGGAATATAAAAGGGGAAAACCATAAGCATTGGGAGTATAGTGTTGAGCGTGCCATGGCGGATCTGAAGGTGCAAACCGGACAAAGGCAACTTCGCAACCAACACAAGAAATCAGAGTAAAGCAATGGCGATCTATTTTCTTGCTGCGATAAATAAGTTGAGCAGATACGAAAGAGTACCCCCTCTTGTGCGGCGCCGTGTACGCATCTGCTGAGAATTTGATGGTGCTGCGGTAAGGATGGCTGTCGGCGGCGTGGAAGCAGATCTAGGAGGGTAGACGGTGGCGGCGGGGCGCGATGAACGAGACGGTCGTAGGAGCTGCGGCTGCAGGGTGGACGACGGCGGGAATGAAGCGAGAGGACGGGATGGAAGGATCCCGGTCCGAAGCTGTGGATGAGAAAGGTGGACGACGGCGGCGTCGGGGTATCAGCTTCGGCATGGTGGAGGAGGACGGCGGTGGATGGGTTGGCGGACGGCGGCGGACGGAAGAGGGTGGGGGTAGACAGGGTGTTCTGGCGCCCATGGAGTATGAATGGGGAAAAGGGAGGTAGAGAGGAAGGGGGGAACCATGTATTCAGGGCGCGCTTGTCTCAAATGAGAGGAAATTTACAAACTTAGCCCCCGTTTCAAATTTCTACTACATCACAATAACATTAGTCGGTTGGGGATAGGACGGTAATCTCTCATACACCCAACATTTGCCGACGAGAGTTTGTTTTTGGCGCCCACCGTGTATGAATATGAATCGGGGAGGGAGTCGATTTTGGCCAAGGACACACTGTGTTTTGGCGCCCATAGTGTCTGAATCCAGGTGAGACACGGTTACGTCACGTTTGGGTGAAATTACAAACCTACCCCTATCGAAACCTATAGAAATCCAGCAGATAGGCTTTGCGCGGCAGGGATTGGTAGTAGTGATTTCCATCTTGCAGATTTTTGTTTTGGGCGGTTACTGCAACTTTCCCCGCTTCGTTCAAATTTTGCAGAGTGCACGTTTACCGTGCCAACTCAATTCGAATCCCGTTTGTATTCTATTTTTTTCGGGAGGGATCCATTTTCAATTGGAATTACATTCTATATATAACATTTTTATATATACTTTCAAAAGCACAACACCATTTATACATAAATATGGTTTACAAATGGCGTGATCTTAGATTCATAAGGTTGTATCCATCAATTTGGATTTTCAAATGTTTGAAACCACTTTATGTTGAAATCCACTGTATGCATTCCTCGCTAACTGTCTCCAATTAATGTTTGTTTCATGTGGGTTTTTTTACTTCTCAAACATGTATAATATGTTTCACACACGCAACATATAGTGTAATCCCTTTTAGACATTAATTGCATATAAACCATGCATTGTTTGTAATTGAAGAATCTATGGATCACCAATATTAATAAACTATATAACATTACACGTTTGCCCAAATTCAAATGAATATGCATGTTTGATACACCAATTTGCGTTATGATATTATTGATGTCGTGATCTCCAGTTTAAATATTTGAATCCCCTTTAATCCAGATATTCGGCTCATATAGCTATCACTCATGCTTATATAGGACTATCTCTCTGGACCTATACGCGTTCATCGTCTCTCAGGTATCTCTCGTGCTACCTGTATGTCGACAATGATATTTTATCTTCGTAACACACTTACGGTACTCTCTCCCTCGACCTTCATCACTCTATCTCTCTCTAAGTATATCTCGCTCCCTACTATCTTATATTTACTAATTGGAAGCACCAACCGAGGCTCCATGTTAATCCTCACAAAACATAATAAATTACCGTCAGATATGCAAATTGGAAATTTACAGCCGTCGGATGAAGTGCCGAGGAGTCCACAACATCTATCCCACATACATGTGGTAAAGATGTAAAAAACAACTAGATTCAAGGAGTACTTACGAGCCATCCCACGTACATGTGGTAAAAGAAAAAAAAACCCTAACTAGATTCGAGGAGTCCTTACCATCTATCCCACGTACATGTGGTAACAGAAAAAAACAATCCCATGTAGATTGCATCGATCCAATTCCGCACGTATAGGTGCTAAAGAAAAAAAAAACTATCTCACGTGCATTTGTTAAAGAAAAAAACTATCCGGCTAGATTGATTCTGAAGAATAACAAGCAACAACAAGACCAATAAGGTTTTGCTTGCCGATTTTTTAAAACAATTGGAGATAGCTGAGCAGTTTCCTTTGACCAATCCGAGAGTACCTGGCTCCCAGCGCATCTCCCTCGAGCAATGAACCCATCGATCAAGTCTCAATGTTGCTTCAGTCCCCGACACTTCCATGGTGCAACTACACAGGAAGCGTCAGTGCATCACCATAGCTTTGATCTGGCCTTTTAAATGATTAGTCATGTTCGCGCCTTCTTTTTCCAGCAGTCCTCCCCAACGCTTCCATGGTGCAGGTCGGCAGGGGCATCGCCTCCCGCCTACAGGACGATAAGCTATGTTGTTTGTTGTTCAACTGACAATTTTATCGGTAATAATGTCGACCATTTCATTACTTTGACCCCTTCCTATTTTCATAGCAACTGATCTTAATTGTCTATATCACGAGTACTTTGGTTCTGTATTAGCAGCTTTCAATCTTTCCTCACAAGGAAAATTGGGTGTTCCCAGCTGAATATCTCTCTCTCTATCCTTATGATTTTGGATAAGAAAGTCCTATTTTAAGAATACTCCACTTTTTCATAATTTTCATAATAGAATCATGTACGTTTCTCATTAGTGCTTGGTCACTGGTGCAGCCATCTTTATTTCAGCCAATCCATCCAGCCTTCATATCTCATGTGATAATTGACCAAAGAACTTTTTACCAAGACTTCCAAATTCGAGCCCGTGCAGTTGCACGGGTTGACGACTAGTGTGTCTCTAACTATGATTCTCCATGTGGAATCTCTTTCTCTCACACAAACACAAAACTTTGTCTCCCGGGGTCTCATTTCTCTCTACTATTCCCATGTGTGGCACTCGCACACCGCTCATACAGAGATGTCTTTTGCTCCTTAGGTATGAGAACCTATGACAATTCCTCTTCAATATCTCTTTCTCACACACAAACACAAACTCTGTCTACAAGGGTCTCATATTTCTCCATTGTTCTCTTGTATGTCGCTCACACACACCCTCTCTCCCTAGAGATATCTTGTGTTCCCTCGTATGTCTCTCTAGCTATCACTCTCGTTGTGAAATATCTTTCTCTCTCGCAGACACAAAACTCCGTCTCTCTGGATCTCATTTCTCTCTGATATTTGTTTGTATGTGACTCAATGCACCCTCTCTCTATCTCTCTTACACCCACACACATAACCCAGCCTTCTGATCCACTCGACTCCTATCTCTAACGCACACTAGCTAGCATCTTTATCTTTCTATTTATCTGTTTCTCCATCAACCTTCTTTCTCGCCCTCACTCTTGATTCCTATCACGCACACTACATATGTTTCTCTCTAAATGCAGTCAAGTGCCCTCTCACACACATATATAACTTCACCCTTTGAACCACCCGACGGTCATCTCCAACACCCAAACTAGCAGATGTCCCTCTAGCTAGCATCTCCATCTCTGTATCTATCTGTAGTTTCTCCGTCAACATTTCTTTCTCGCACGGAGTCCTGCTTCCTATCACCCATACTATATATGTCTCTCCATACATATGCATTTATAGGTTGGTCTCTTTTGCACAATCGTTGCGCCTCACTCCCTCTGCTCACCATAGATGCATGCTCCAGCCCACGCCACTATCTCTTAAAGACAAAAACACATGCTCAATTGTCGGGCCTTCTTCCCTGCATTCTCACCTGCATGCATATTGTCATACCGATCCGTCTCTCCCATGTCGTTGATCTTATGACTTTTGTCTTCTTTCTTTTATTTCGATCATGCGCGTGCGCACACACACACACATCCCACGTATACATGTATACCTCTCACACATGCACGTTCAAGGTATCTATGTCTCAAAACGTAGTTAATTTCCCTCAATCCTAACGCCACATCGAATCGTTCTCCTATTTTGTGCACATAACTTCCGCCTGGATGGGTAAAACACACACTCACACTTAACAATCTCCTTCTAGCTACCCCCCCCCCCCCGCCTCTCACTATTCCCCTATATCCCTGAAACCAATAAGACCATCCCTTTGTTTAATTCCCGCCTACATGCACCATCGATATATAGTAGTCTTCCTCGGTGTCTCTTGAACAAACACGTTCTCTCGATGTCGACTGCTCTCACGCGCACACACCTTCTCTTCCCTCTCTACGGGCATTTTCTCTCTCGCACCCCATCGTTGGTGGCCTCTGCCATGCACATGACCTCTCTATGATGAAGCCATGCACTCTTAAATTACATCCGGCACAGAGGACCCCATGACACACACACACACATGCACACACACACACGCACCCCCCCCCACACACACTAAGACTCCATCTCTCTCTCACACACACAAACACACACATGCACGCACGCACACCCCCCCACACACACACACCAAGACTCCATCTCTCTCTCTCTCTCACACACACACACACACAAACTAAGACTCCATCTGACTCCATCTCACACACACATGCTCTAGGAGGAGCATTTGTTCCTACCACCCTTCATCCAACCTTACCCGTATGATAAACAATCACCTTTATTTACTTGCATAACATGGACAAATTCCACTTTACTTTAGTAGTCAGCAAACTTATCATCTGTACCCTTATAAAAAAAGAGTTGGTGGTGATGGTGTTCCTGCCATCTTGTAATACAGACCGTATGATCTATTTCTAAGGATAGAAAGCAAACTATGATAATTTTACAAAAGATACCCGCACCTCTCTCCACATCATTATCTCCCGCAACCTCATTGCTCAGCAATTAAAAAAGGAATAAGTCTCTGGAAGAATCTAGCATGCATGGCGGCCGCTTCCGCCTACCGGTGTCGTACATCCCCAAGCCTACCCCCATTCCGACCACCAGTCACCACCACACTCCACTCCTCCTCGCCTTATCTCTCATCTTTCATTTTTTCGATGAAATTCTCGAGATACCAGTTTTCTGATAAAATTCTCGAGATATCATTAGTTTTTACACATGGGATTACTCCTGCATGGGTCAATCACAACAGGTGTTTTGTAAAAAATGCATATTGATGTTACGTGCAATGCAAGAGAATCTTGCTTGTAATTATATAACACAAATCACAAGTAGGAAGTGACATTTTTTGACACAACCATGTTAACATGGCCACGTAAATCACTAGCTAAAGTAAATACCATTATACTTATATCCCGATGCAAAAGGTTGAGTAAATGTCCGAAGAGTAGACTCGCACACACGCACTCTGTCTCTCAGGATCTCTCTCTCACACACACCAGTTACGTGACGCCCACTTAAGCAGACACGTATGCTACAATTTGTGCACCCGCGGGTACACGTGATGCTGCGCATTTATTTAAGCCGGAAAGAGAACCCAAACAGTAGCTGCATTCACTAGTAGAAAAAGGGTCAATCGTGAAGCACATTAGTGCCGGTTTGTATTTGAGCCGGCACTAATGTATACATTAGTGCCGGTTCCAACGGCTAGCCGGGCCGCTTTCATTAGTACCGGTTCGTGGCTAACCTTTAGCACCGGTTCGTGCCACGAACCGGTACTAATGAGAGTGGTGGCAGGATGTTGCCAGAGTGGGGCCCCTCCAGCACCTTCAGTACCGGTTCGTTCCACGAACCGGTACTAAAGGTCGTCCTATATAAACCCTTCATCCACCAGCACTCTGTTCTTCCCCCTTTCCCCTCTCCGGCCCTCTCCTCTGTTCTTCCCTTCTTCCTCTCGAGTTCATCACAAAATTTGCCCAAAATTTGTCAAGATTTGAAGGCCCTCATCCATTCAAATGATCACAAAGGTTAGCAACTTTGTCCTTTCATCTCTCATTGCTAGATTAGCTCTTGCATTGGTTTATATAGTGATTAATTTGTGAGTTTAGTAATTTGGGAGGATATATATATATATATATATATATATATGTGCTAGTATTTGATTTATATGCAATTTGAGGTCAAAAATAACACTTAGTTTGCATATGTAGGTGTGGTTTACTTAGTGCCTTCTAAATCTCCATCGTAGCCACCGTCGATCGCCCGCACCGTCCCGTCGCCGGCACCACCTTGTGGTGAGCCTCTTGTTCATGAAATTTTATATAAAAATTGATGTTTGTGATTTGGATATATAGTTACTCGTATAATTATCTTACCCGTACGTTGTTTGTTATACATATAGTGCCATGGTTTTGATATCCGTCCCCGTCGGCCCTAGTCCTTGTTATGATTCGGATGTGGTATGTATATTCTCTTCTAAAACTAGTTGCATTTCGTGTTTATGACAAATTATGCCCATCAAGTTGACATAGAAATTTTTGCTAGGAGGTATCTGAACCTGAAATTCCAACCGACCCTATTGCCGAGAGGTTAAATTTAGTTGAAAGAGAAAACGAGTACTTGAAAGAAAAATTGAAAAGAATTGAGGGGGAGAAGATGGAATTGGAGTTGCATGTTGCCGATGTCGTCGATGATCACAAGATCAAGATGGAGAAAATGCGCTTGAAGATTAGAAAGATTAGAAAATATGCCATCGATAGTGAGGCTTGGTATCATTATGCTGTTGGATCCATTGTTACCTTAGTTGCGATCTTGATCGTATTTGTTGTTGCATTTAAATGCTTTAGCTATAGAGTTATTTTTTTGTTGCATTCAAGTGTTGTATGAACTTTATGTATGAACTTGTATTAATTTGGTCTATTCGGTGTTGTGTAATGAAGATGAGCCGGCAATGGATGTACGATGACCGATGCTCTTCCCAGTTCATTGAGGGCGTGCGTACTTTTCTTCTTGCGGCTGAGGCAAACAAGAGGGCGGATGGTTTTATGCCTTGTTCATGTGCTCGCTGTAAGAATGGTCACAATTACTCTATGTCAAGAACCATTCACGTCCACCTGTTTAAGACCGGTTTCATGCCCCATTATAATGTTTGGACCAAGCACGGAGAAAGAGGGGTTATGATGGAAGACAATGAAGAAGAAGAGGACGAGGACAGCTATCCTGGCCATGGGTTCCCTGAATACGATGATACAATAATGGGGGAAGAAGCTGAGCCGGTAATGCGGGAAGAAGCTGAGCCGACAATGCGGGAAGAAGCTGAAGAAGAGGCATCAGATGAGCCCGTTGATGATCTAGGTCGGGCCATTGCCGATGCAAAGAGAAACTGCGCAAGTGATTTGGATAAGAAGAAGTTGCAGCGCATGTTAGAGGATCACAAAAAATTGTTGTACCCGAATTGCGTAGGTGACAAGAAAAAAGCTGGGCACCACACTGGAATTGCTGCAATGGAAGGCAGAGAATGGTTGTCGGAGTAACCGACCACGGGTACCCCGAAGACGGCAAGACGACATTTCAAGACATCGGGGCTGGCAAAGCCCCTCAGTCCGACTGCCCGGCCACTTCCGCCGGCTCCCCAGCCGGCTGCCGACTGTGCCTACCATCCGGCTGCTGACTGCGCCAACTAGCCGGCTGCCGACTGCAGCCCGACCCGACACCGACAAGACCCCGACGTGGCGGCCATACCGCGGACGAGACGGCTGTACCTCGATGCCATCATGTATAGTGTCACTTGTCCCCTGGCACTATTTATGAAGTGACCCAGGGGACAAGCATGACACCCACCATGCCTTTGCCCATGCCACTAGCTACCTAGCTACCATACCTACATAGCTTACATACTAAGCTACCTCACACTATAAAAGGAGGCCTCATCCATCCATCCAGGAGGATGGACACTCTCACACACTCTCTCACACATGCACCCACGCATGCATACATGCCCACGGGCACACACCCATTTAGGAGGAACATGCCATTCGGCCACTGGAGCTTGCATGCTCACCCGACCATCCGCATATATACGAAGTCAGATACCCATGGTACTGATCCCAGATACAGCTCTAGGAGCGACTCTGTACCAGATATACCAGATACACTCAGACATGCAGCAGTAGGAGTATTATCCCTCCGGAGAGCTCCGAAGCTGGGTAAACCACCGCGTGCTACTCGCATACCCGCTCCCGGTCCTATCAGCAGCAGTCTTACCCTCACACTAAGCCCTTGTGGCATATGTCGTCTTGCAACACCCCCCGTGAGAATACCACGACATTTGGCGCCCACCGTGGGGCGGTACTTTGCTACCACGCTGCTGCTGGTTTCGCTGTCCGGGCGGGACCCCTTTTTCTTCATCGCCTCCGCCGAGGCGTCGCGCTGTCTCCCCGGTAGCGCTCGGGGGCTCGAAATCGACCCGCCCCCGGAGCGGCCGTGAGGGGTGGCGCGTCCTCGCCGTCGGCCTCTTCGTCTTCACCACCGTGGAGTCGCGCCGTCTCTCCGATAGCGGTCGGGGGCTCGACATTGACATGCCTCCGGAATGGCCGTGAGGGGCGGTGTGACCTCGCCGTCGGCCTCGCCTTCTTCACCACCACCGTTGCGACGCCAGCTGCCCGACCGCGCGCGCGCCGCGCGCGGGGCCTCGTCTCGGTCGACCGTGGCCGTCCACGCGCCGCTCGCGCCTGCTTTCCTCAGTGTTGCGCCTTGCTCCGGCCTCCATATATCATCTACAAGCTAGCTAGATGCATCAGTCAACATTGGTCAAACCATTGGCCATGCACAAGCCTGGAAACCTCCCAGATACATGATATACATCGCATATATACTACCCAAACAATGCCCATACAACGCTTGTGCGATGATCAGATGCAAGTCGGACAAGTCCCAGATAATCTTCGTATAATCCCTATACGTCGCCCATACACTTGTTAGATACAGGACGGACGCGACCTGTACACAAGCACAATGGCCATACAATGGCTCGGTCTGCAGCTAGCACGGTCGGCCTCGACGCGCAGCTCCCTCCGCCGGGCGTTGGCTGCAGTCCCGCGCCTGCCTCAGCAATCAGCGTCCGCGACCTGCTTCTCCTCCGCTGCGTCGACCTCTGACCCTTGCGCGCCTGGCCTCTTCGTCGCGGCTCCACCCTGCTCCGGCCTACTACGCCTCCCGCACGGGCGCGACTTCGCCCCTGCGTCGAGCTTTCCTCCCCGCGCACGCGCGCGGCACTGGGCCGCCTGCAGCTCTGCTCCAACCGGCCGCGCGGCCGCGCACCTCTACCGCGTCCGCCGGCCGCCCGACTCCGGCCTCGTCCGGCTCCGCCCATCTTCCAGCTCCGCCCGGCTCCGGCTGTTGCTCCGCGGCCCCGGCCGCTGCACCATCCGTCCACAGCTTCGCCTCTTCATCCGTGCGAGCCCCGCATGCCGCGCCGGCGGCCGCTTCGAGCCGCCGCTCAGAGGCCACGCTGCCGGCAAGCCCTCCTTTGCCGCCCCCTCCGCGCAAGGCCGCCACACGCCCGTCCCCGGCGCGGGCTTCTCCGAGTCCCGCGCCGGCTTCGGGTGGCCGCCCCGCGCGCAGCCGCGTCCCGCCTCAGGCCGGCTCCTTCCGCGCTTGCCGGCTTCTGCTCACCCGGCCGCTGCCGTGCGTCCGGCCGGCTCCGCCTCGCCGCCGCGCCCGGCCGACTCCTGCAGCACCCGGCCGCCGGGTCACCGGTGCCCCCGCCTCCGGCTTTGTCCCGCTCCGGCCCCGTTCGCTGCCCCACGCCGGTTCCTCCATCCCGGCTGGTCGCCAACCGGCTCCGTCCGCATGCGCTGGGTCCTTCGCCGCGCCGCCTTGTGCCGGGCCCGAGCGCGCCGCCTCGCGCCGCTCCGCCCTCCCCTGCAAGCTGCTACCACGGCGCGCTGACGCACCTACGCGGGGCCCCCTCGATCCCCTCCACGCCTCGTCTCCACCAACTGCGCAGCGTCCGCCTTCGCCTGCGCCGGGCCGCCAGGTCCCCTTGCGCCGGCTCCGTGCCGAGACGCTCCGCGTCCCGCACCGGCCAGGTCGCCGCTGCCGACTCCGCGCATCGCGCCGGCTCCGCGCTCGGCCCTGCCTGCTGCGCGAGCCGTCCCTCCGCAACGCCTCGCCTGACGGGCTCTGACCGCCCTGCGCGCCGTGTCGGGCCGTCCGCACCAGCCGCGTCCGGCTCCTCCCGTGCCTGCGCTGACCGGCTGCCGCGCGTCCGCCCGCTCCCGCGCCGGCTGCGGCGGGGACGGCCGGCTCCCGCTCGTCCTGTGGCGGGCTCACCGCTTGCCGGCCGCGCCGCCTCACGCCGCTCCGCCCTCCCACCTGCCGCCCGCCGCCCGCCAGCTCCGCCTCCTACAGCACCCGGCCGCCGAGTCACCGGCGCCTCTGCCCTTGGCCCGGCCGCTCTGCTCTAGCCATTGCCGGCTCCCACGCGTCCGTCAGGTCGGCGCCCCGCGTTGGCCGGCTTCCCCACGACCGGCCGGCCCTGCGGCCTCCCCTCGCTCTGAAGAAAGGAATAGAGAGAAGTGGTGGCTGGCTAGAAAACTAAAAAAGAAAGAAATTTGCCGGCTGCCTGCGGGGCAAAGTTGCTGCCGGTTGGGAGAAGAAAGTCAAAGGTCGGATGCTTGAGGCCGGTTGGAGTGTTTCTGACTGCACACGGCCGACTGGCAAAAAAAAAGAAAAAAGAGAGAGAAAGAGCATCGCGTCTGGCTGAGAAAGTGGCCAGGTGCTGAGAAAAAAGAAACGTGCCCGTCCGGCCACCAGCAGTCGGCGGACACAAAAAAAGAAAAGGGAGAGAAGTCAGCTGAAAAGACACTGCCGGCTGCCTATCTGGGCGGACAAAGAAGACAAAGTAGTCACCGGGAGATCCGGCCCGACTGCTCAGCAGTCGGCCCGAATCTCGGGGGCTACACCCAGCGGGTGCGCTGACGCGCCCCCGCGAGAGAAGAAGACAAAGTAGTCGCCGGGAGATCCGGCCCGACTGCTCAGCAGTCAGCCCAAATCTCGGGGGCTACACCCAGCGGGTGCGCTGACGCGCCCCCGCGAGAGAAGAAGACAAAATAGCTGCCGGAAGATCCGGCCCGACTGCTCAGCAGTCGGCCCGAATCTCGGGGGCTACACCCAGCGGGTGCGCTGGCGCGCCCCCGCGAAGATTGCAGACAAGATAAAAGTTTTGTCCGGCTGCCAGCAGCCGGCAGAAGAGAACAAGAAGAAAAAGGGCGTTGCAAGACGCCTCGCCGCCTGGCCGGTCGAGCCTGACCGGCCGGGACCCCCTTCGAGCACCCTGGGGCTCGAAGGCTGCACCCAGCGGGTGCGCCGACGCGCTTCGCGAGCGCCGAGTCGCACCGGCGGTCTCCGACGACCGCGACTACACGAAAATCAATGTGAGCTCCTCACCCGCATAGTTCTGCACTACGCAAGCACGGATAACCCCGAGCATCGCATTTTATTACAGTAGCATCACTGTTTGCCCCGGCGCTAGCCAGAGTTGGCCCGGGGGCTGGCCGCTTGGCCTGAGACGTTAGTTCCCGCAGACAGCTTAGTACCGTGCGCGGTACCAAAGGCCCACTCTTAGTCACAGACCGCAGAGCGGCTGCCGACTAGCAAGAGTGAACGCTGGAGGCC
Source organism: Triticum urartu (assembly GCF_056163025.1). NCBI lineage: Eukaryota > Viridiplantae > Streptophyta > Magnoliopsida > Poales > Poaceae > Triticum > Triticum urartu. Next base: position 2,945,550 of record NC_141878.1, on the reverse strand, counting down.
ACCCACGCGAAAAACGCCCGGGAAGAAAAACGTTCGGGCGACCCGGCCGTTTTCCTTTACAAGTATCTACTCGGTTGAATCTGCTCCCAGACTCTGAGTACTGTACACTCCACTTCGCGGCTCACTCTCAGCCACAGACTGCAGAGCGGCTGTCCGGCAAGCAAGAGCACAAGCCAAAGAGTGGAGGGAACATGAAAAAGATTGAAGGGGGCTCGGACAAAACCGAGTCGGCACCCTCCGCATAAAACTTGCAATACTAAAAGCAAGCATATGATATATTTGCGTGGACTAACTTTGTCCTTTTTTATGACCATTTCCATGAACATTTGCCAAAAAACCTCCGCCCAACTTTGCCAAGTTGCCCGGAGGCTTGGGGGCTACTGTCGGAGTAACCGACCACGGGTACCCCGAAGACGGCAAGACGACATTTCAAGACATCGGGGCTGGCAAAGCCCCTCAGTTCGACTGCCCGGCCGCTTCCGCCGGCTCCCCAGCCGGCTGCCGACTGCGCCTACCAGCCGGCTACCGACTGCGCCAACCAGCCGGCTGCCGACTGCAGCCCGACCCGACACCGACAAGACCCCGACGTGGCGGCCATACCGCGGACGAGACGGCTGTACCTCGATGCCATCATGTATAGTGTCACTTGTCCCCTGGCACTATTTATGAAGTGACCCAGGGGACAAGCATGACACCCACCATGCCTTTGCCCATGCCACTAGCTACCTAGCTACCATACCTACATAGCTTACATACTAAGCTACCTCACACTATAAAAGGAGTCCTCATCCATCCATCCAGGAGGATGGACACTCTCACACACTCTCTCACACATGCACCCACGCATGCATACATGCCCACGGGCACACACCCATTTAGGAGGAACATGCCATTCGGCCACTGGAGCTTGCATGCTCACCAGACCACCCGCATATATACGAAGTCAGATACCCATGGTACTGATCCCAGATACAGCTCCAGGAGCGACTCTATACCAGATATACCAGATACACTCAGACATGCAGCAATAGGAGTATTATCTCTCCGGAGAGCTCCGAAGATGGGCAAACCACCGCGTGCTACTCGCATACCCGCTCCCGGTCCTATCAGCAGCAGTCTTACCCTCACACTAAGCCCTTGTGGCATATGTCGTCTTGCAACACCCCCCGTGAGAATACCACGACAATGGTGTACCTGACATTTTGGAAAGTTGCTGGTAATGATAAAGGATATGCTTCCAGAGGACAACGGATTGCCCGAGAGTACGTACGAAGCAAAGAAGGTTGTCTGCCCTCTAGGGTTAGAGGTGCAGAAGATACATGCATGCCCTAATGATTGCATCCTCTACCGCGGTGAGTACGAGGATTTGAACGCTTGCTCGGTATGTGGTGCATTGCGCTATAAGATCTGCTGCGATGACCCTGGTGATGTCGAGGGCCGGCGCCCCAGGAAGAAGATTCCTGCCAAGGTGATGTGGTATGCTCCTATAATACCACGGTTGAAATGTTTGTTCCAAAACAAAGAGCATGCCAAGGCGATGCGATGGCACAGAGAAGACCGTAAGAAAGACGGAAAGTTGAGAGTACCCGCTGACGGGTCGCAGTGGAGAAAAATCGAAAGAAAGTACGGGAAGGAGTTTGCAGATGACGCAAGGAGCGTATGGTTTGGTCTAAGCGCAGATGGCATTAATCCTTTTGGGGAGCAGAGCAGCAACCATAGCACCTGGCCTGTGACTCTATGTTTGTATAACCTTCCTCCTTGGTTGTGCATGAAGCGGAAGTTCATTATGATGCCAGTGCTCATCCAAGGCCCTAAGCAACCCGGCAACGACATTGATGTGTACCTAAGGCCATTAGTTGAAGAACTCTTACAACTATGGAATGGAACAGGTGTACGTGCGTGGGATGAGCACATGGGGGAAGAATTTGACCTAAAGGCGTTGTTGTTCGTGACCATCAATGATTGGCCTGCTCTCAGTAACCTTTCAGGACAGACAAACAAGGGATACCGCGCATGCACGCACTGTTTGGACGATACCGACAGTATATATTTGGCTAATTGTAAGAAGAATGTGTACCTGGGACATCGTCGATTTCTTCCGAGCAGGCATCCCGTAAGAAAGAAAGGCAAGCATTTCAAAGGTGAGGCAGATCACCGGACGAAGCCTCGCCACCGTACTGGTGCTGATGTACATGATATGCCAAGGATTTGAAGGTGGCCTTTGGAAAGGGTCCTGGTGGACAACCTGTTCCGAATGACGCCGACGGACGCGCACCCATGTGGAAGAAGAAATCTATATTTTGGGACCTGCCCTATTGGAAAGACCTCGAGGTCCGCTCCGCAATCGACGTGATGCACGTGACAAAGAATCTTTGTGTGACCCTGCTTGGCTTCTTGGGCGTGTATGGGAAGACAAAAGATACACCTGAGGCACGGGAGGACCAGCAACGTATGTACGGAAAAGACGGCATACATCAGGGTCATGCAAGCTACGCTCTTACCAAAGAAGAGAAGGAAATCTTCTTTGAATGCCTGCTCAGTATTAAGGTACCATCTGGCTTCTCGTCGAATATAAACGGAATAATAAACATGGCAGAGAAAAATTTCCAGAACCTGAAGTCTCATGACTGCCACGTGATTATGACGCAACTGCTTCCGGTTGCATTGAGGGGGCTTCTACCGGAAAACGTTTGATTAGCCATTGTGAAGCTATGTGCATTTCTCAATGCAATCTCTCAGAAGGTAATCGATCCAGAAATCATACCAAGGTTACAGAATGATTTGGTGCAATGTCTTGTCAGTTTCGAGTTGGTGTTCCCACCATCCTTCTTAAACATCATGACGCACGTCCTAGTTCACCTATGCGAAGAGATTAACGTTTTGGGTCCTGTATTTCTACACAATATGTTCCCCTTTGAGAGGTTCATGGGAGTCTTAAAGAAATATGTTGATAACCGTGCTAGGCCAGAAGGAAGCATCTCCAAGGGCCGTCAAAATGAGGAGGTCATTGAGTTTTGTATTGACTTTATTCTTGACCTTAAGCCAATTGGTGTTCCTGAATCGCGGCATAAGGGCAGACTGGATGGAAAAGGCACGCTAGGAGGGGAACAAATAATATGTATGGACGGACATTCTCTCACTGAAGCACACTACACAGTTCTACAGAATTCCGCCTTGGTGGCTCCGTATATGGATGAACACAAGAATTTGCTACGCTCCAAACACCCGGAGCGTCTGATGACTGGATTACACGTGAACAAACCAGGAGTTTCGCCAGCTGGTTGCAAGCACGTACCATGCATGACACCTCTATTGAAGATGACCTGTACTTGCTGTCCCAGTTACCATCTTCGAATATAATGACTTTCAAAGGGTACGAGATAAATGGTAATACATTTTACACGATCGCCCAAGATAAGAAGAGCACCAACCAAAACAGTGGTGTCCGCTTTGATGCAGAAACCAAGACGGGAAAGGAAACATATTATGGTTATATACAGGACATATGGGAACTTTACTATCGACGTGGTTTGAAGGTCCCTTTGTTTCGGTGCAAATGGGTCAATATTACACGAGGCGAGGTAACGGAAGACCCGCAGTACGGAATGACAACAGTGGATCTCAACAATCTTGCGTATGCAGACGAACCATTCGTCCTAGCCAATGATGTGGCACAGGTTTTCTATGTGATGGACATGTCTACCAAGCCAAGAAAAAGAAAAGATAAGGAAGCGAATGCATCGTACGATGAGTCAAAGTGGCACATAGTTCTTTCTGGGAAGAGAAACATCGTGGGAGTGGATAACAAGACAGACAAGTCAGAAGATTATGAAAAGTTTGGTGAAATTGCTCCATTCACAGTGAATATTGACCCAAGCATCCCGTTAAATGATGAAGATTTTCCATGGCTACGACGCAAAGGGACACACGCGAAGAAAAAGTTTCACACCCAAAGATCTGGGATGTGATTGTCTTAGCTATTATCACTTTCTTCTGTGTTTCACACCCAAGAGGGAATCTCTGTAATAGTTAGGGTAGCTAGTTATGTGTTTTGGCATTTGAAACGCGAAGAAATTTTATGTGCAAGCAAATTCTTTCATGCATTTATTGATTTTTTCAGCTAAATGACCCTGAAATTGAAAAGCATTTCAAATGAACTAAAAAAAGGATGAAAGTTGGCATGGTATCATAATTTCACCCACATAGCATGTGCAAAAAAGTAGAGAGGGTTACCGCAAAAACTGGATACACTTCGTGTACAAAATGGACAATCTATTTCGAAGTATCAGGGTTTCGGACGAAAACTCATCCGTTACAAAGGCATTTCATTTTTAAATAACTTAAGCATTACCAAATTGAATATAATGATAAAACACACTAATATTAAACATAATAAAAAAGAATCACTGGAAAATGTATTTTTAAAGTTAAGTTATTCACAAACTAGTGATTCACACAAATTTCAAATAATTCAAAATTTAAACTATTTAAATTTAAAAACTACCGGCACTAACTGAAAGTTTCTAAAAACTATCAAAAATATTCACAAAGAAACTCTAAATACAGAAAAAAATAACTAAAAATAAATAAAACAAAATAAATAAAGTAGAAAAGAAAAAACTAAATGAAAAAAGCCCACCTACCGGGCAACAGCGGCGTGCATACGACTAGAAACCCAACTTGTTGTTGGGCCAGGATGCAGGCCCGCAAGCCCAATAGGCCCCACATGGCAGAGTAGCAGAGGTAGGCCCAGAAGGCCTGCATTAGAGAGGTGCTCGAGACAGCAGCGGCGGCGGGGCTTATAAGCAGGTGTGAGCGCCCTTCGGCTAGCGAGGTGGGACTAAACTTCTGCGCCCCTCGCCTGGCAGCGCACCCCCTTTAGTACCGGGTCGTGGCACCAACCGGTACTAAAGGGGGGGCCTTTAGTACCGCTTGGAGCCAGGAACCGGTACTAAAGGGGGGTGCTCCCCCCCCCCCCCCCCGCTTGGCCTGGCCAAAACAGGCCTTTAGTACCGGTTGGTGGCTCCAACCGGTACTAAAGGTGTCCCCTATATAAGAAACACTTCGAAAATTTTCAGTTTCTCATCTCCCACTTCTCTCTGCCGCCGCCCCGTCCCGCGCCGTCGCCGCCCCCGTCGCGCTGTCCCCGTCGACTCCGCGACGCCCCCGTCCTCGTCGCGTTATCCCCGTCGACTCCGCGGCACCCCCGTCGCCGTCCCGGTCGCCGCTCCCCTCGCTTCGCCGTCGCCTTTGGATCGACCTCGCCCTCGCCGTCGCCGTCGCCTCGACCTTGCCCGCGCGCGCTGTGAGCCCCTCCCCAGGCCCCTCTCCTCGTCTCCAATCGATCGTAGCGCACACCGGCGCCGGCGCCGGCGCCGACCGTGCGCACACACACGCGCGCGCGCCCACACACACTACATGCACACACACACACACACACACTACACACACTAGACGCGCACACACACACAATTTTTCTGTTTTTAGCTTTTAGTTTTTTCTGTTTTTCTGTTTTTCATACAAAGTTTTAGATGAATTGATTAATTAGATTAGATTAATGTCAAATAGTATGTAGAAATGTTAGTTATAATATATATAATGTCAAATGTTATAGAAATGTTAGTTATATAGAAATGTTAGAAATTTTGGAAATGTTAGTTTTAGCTAGCTAGATGAATTAGATTAATTTCAAATTGTTAGACGATGATCGATGTTTTTTTAGTTTCTTATATTTTTAGTTATAAAATTTAGAATTTGCATATATGAAATCATCACAATCCATCATTTAAAAAATGTTACTTTACTTTTGCGGCATATAGTATTTTGTTGTCGACGATGCCCGGCCCGCATCCTCGCCATCGACACGTCCGCGACGACGTCCTGCTTCAGAGGACCCATGTCCGGGACTGGGCTCCGCCGGGCTGGCACTGGGAGGTGCTACCTTCAGGGGCGCGACGCTTGGTGAGGAACCCGGCCCCGGGTCCCGTCGTCGACCTTCATCTCCTTTGGTGGCATTCACGTGGGCCACTTTCGGTGCGGAGGGAGCCGGCCCCGCCGGAGGTGGTACGTCGCCGTGTCAGGGAGGAGGACGAGCATGTCCATCGCTACATGGCTGCTATGGACGTCAGGTTCTCCAATACCTGGCAGGTTCTTTGGGGAGATCACCCGAGCTATGATCCAGTGATGGTTCCTTCTCTTTGGGTGTCCACCGCCCGCACCTCAGGAACCGCGAGTGGCCTAGATTACTCTGTACCATTCGATCTTTATTAGCTTGCTACCTAGCTAGCTAGTGATGTATTCAATATTATATCTATTATTCGAGATGATGTATTCGAGATTATATCTATTATTCGAGACGATGTATTCGAGATTATATCTATTATTCGAGATTATACTAAATTGTTTTATATTTCTTTTGGCATAGTTAAATAAAAGCTATGGCGGACAATACCGACAGAGATAGAGAACAGACCATGCTCGATATCATACGCGGGCCAGATGATGATCAGAATGAAGAAGATTTTGACGGCTCCGAATTTCTAAACAACACCGGAGAGGGTGATATGATATTCGATCGCGACGACCGAGAAGATGAAGTCATGAACTACGACGAAGAACATGTTGATCCTGAAACAACAAACACCAGCGAGGTATATATATTTATATAAGCAGGAATCTGGTGATCATCGCATGTTTTAAATAAGTTGAAGATATATTAACGAATCGATCTTTCTTCTTTCAGCCATCCGGATCGAGCAAATCTTCAGGCAAAAGGACGAAACGAGGCCCGAACAAAAAGTTGAAGGAGGGCGTAAAGTACAATATCGAGGCAATCAGACCTAATGGCGAACCATTAGCGCCTAAGAAGATTGCGGACAAGTTCGTTCGTCAGTGCGGAGTTATTGTGAAGGACCAACTCCCGATCTCCCTTCAAGAATGGACAAAGCCAGCAAATCCACGTCCAGATGTTACTTTTGTCGACGAGAAGCAAAAAAATCTGCTTTGGGATACTCTCATGGAACATTTCACCTTACCAGATAATTTCACAGAAGCAGACGTGCGGAAAGTCAAGGACGCTGCTTTTAGGAAGATGGCGGTTGCATTCAAGAACCACAAGAGAATGACGTGGGAGAAGTACGTCAAGGGAGGAAGGAAAACTCCAGTATTCGAGGGGATACTAGAGAATCAAAGTGCTCTTTGGGATGATTTCGTGAAATTCAAGGATTCAGAATTAGCTAAGGAACGGTCGAGAATAAACAAGGCCAATGCCGAAAAAAAGGATAAGTTCCATAAGCTGGGGCCAGGTGGCTATGCGGTGGCAATGCCTAAGTGGGATAAGTCTGAGAAAGAGATGGAGGATGCAGGTGTCACTCCGGTTAGTAAGAGCTGGCCCCCCAGGTGCAGGACTTGGTTCTATGTGCATGGGGGGGAGTTGGACCCGAAGATAGGCAATGTTTCGACGAAGGCATGTCTGAACGGAGCCGACGATGCGCTACTTGTTGCAATAGAAGAGGCTCGATCGGGGGCGTTTCAGCCCAACAGAGAGAACGACGAGCTTACGCGTGCCCTGGGAAATCCTGAACACCCGGGAAGAACACGAGGCAAGGGCGCTATTCCGTGGTATGAGGGGTTTTCGGACTGGAACGCCGACTACAGAACCCGTGCGAGAAAGAAGATTGCAGAGGAGAAGAAGAGGAAGATGGAGGAGGAGCAAAGGAAGCTCGACTATGAACGCCTTCAAGGCCTAGAAGCAAGTCAAGCGGAATTGGCAGCTAAATCCCAGCGGCAGCAGGAGCAGATTGACTCACTTAGCCAGCAAAGGGGGTCTCGGCAGCTGCAGCAGCTAGCGGATGATCCAGCATTGGATACCACCACCCCATCCATGCCGACAAGCAGCGTGGGTTCCGCCCCGGGCGACGCAGTAGTGCTGGATAGATACCCCGTGGATGACATCACGGAGAACACTAACTGCGAGCTACACTTCAAAATGAAGAACATATCCATGAAGGTGGCGGACACCGTTGCTTTTTCAAATTCCCCCGAGGAAACCTTCCATTGCAACCCGATTCCAGCTGGCTATGCTCGTGTCTTGGTGGATGAGGTGGTGGACCAATATTCGGGGCTTGAGCTTGACATTCCCGAAGGTGATGAGGAGCACACACTCGGAGATGCCAAACATCGTATCATCCTATGGAGAAAGGATTGCATCATTTTTCGAAGGCCACCGACACCGAGTCACCCGACTCCTCGTCGAAGTCCGCCACCGAGTTAGCAGACTCCCGCTCCTCCAAGTCCACCAACGCGTGAGGCCACTCCTCCTCCTCCAAGTCCGACAAAGTGTCAAGCCACTCCTCCTCCAAGTCCGGCACAGCTTCAGGCCACTCCTCCTCCAACTCAGCCCCATCAGCCGTCTCCGCCGCCTCAGCAATCGCAGAAGAGACACCCCACAGCTATGGTGCGTAGCGGTACCAGTCAAGGACATAGTACAGGAAGTACAGGCGGAGGCAAGCGATATAAATATGGTCCAAACCTCACTACTCCTCTTCCTGTGAGGGCTTACGACAGGACCGAGGAGGAAACCAATGCCATAGTGCGGGCAGAAGTCGACGCCCATTTTGGACCGAAACCGCCACCGCCGCCAAGGGAGAAAGTGCCTGTGGAAGTAGTTGACCACTTCATTCGTATGGCTCAACCACCAGCTCCTAAGCCTGTTGACACAGACTATAAGCGCCACATCAGGAAGTTACATCGACAACGTCTACAGAAGGAGGCGAGCTCAAGCTCGAGCAAACAACAAGCAGCTGTCGAAAAATGCGGGAAAACCGTTGCCCAGCTAGGAGAACAGGCGGCGCAATCGACCCCCCCGCTTGTTGTGCCGACAACACGTGACAGTACGCGCGCCCAATATTATTGTGGCCAAACAGTTTACGTTCCCGAGGTGGGCGATGTGGTAATAACCCAGGAGCATATAATGCAGGCTGAAGAACTCAAGATCACTGTTGGACAACTCCTCGAGATCGAGGACATGCCTGTGATTACAGAGGAGGAAATAAAACGGAAATATGTCCGGGGCCAACCTTTGGTCAAGCCAGAAGATGTCAAGAAGCTCCCAACGAGAATGTATGAATTGCATCAATGGTACATGGACATTACCAAGAGATCCGATCGAGAGTCCCTCATGGTGTATGTCAAGAAGGATCATTACTACCATGAGAAAGCTGTGGCCGTTGAGTATTCTGAACTGTTTCAGTTATACAATCAAGACGCACTCGACAAATCTATCGTCAGTTGCTATTGTCTGTAAGTGATTTCTTTCTGTAATTAATTTAAGTCTCAAGCTAGCTGTAGTGATCCTTTTGATCAATCATTACCTGTAATTATCCTCACTATATATGCTTTTCTATGGTATTATGCAGGATGAAGATGTATGAGATGAGAAAAGGTGGACGCTATGGCATTGGGTTCATTGACCCAAACACCGTTAATCAATACACATGGAAAATGAGCAAGTATTATGAAAAGCAGGTAGAGGACAGCATGCTAGAGTTCTTGAAGGGCCTCAAATACAATGAAGATATACTACTTCCTTACAACTTCGAGTGAGTCACACTTTCTTGTACTACAAATTCTCTGTTTTTGCCTACTAGCTAGCTACATGTTTTTGCTTACATATGCCCGCTTAATTAAGACATGCAAACGTGTGTGCATGCAGATTTCACTGGATCTTGTGTATCATTAAAGTTGACGCCGGAACAGTTGAAATACTGGACTCGCTACTCAAAGCAAATAGTGACTACAACATCTTGTATGGGATAGTTAACAGGTAATTTCAATCATTATTAACTATATATCTCGGCCTATTTAGTTCGTCATTTCATGATATGAACTATTTAATAACCCCTTTATTCATTTTCTTTGTCGGCGGGCAGGGCTTGGGCAAGGTTCATCAGCGTCACGGAAGGCGAATGGAAACCACAGCTGAAATGGTTTCGATCCAAGGTAAGTAATTAAGTAGTACTAGCTAGCTAGCTAGCTGCCAACTCTTTAATTATCATGCTTGATTAATTATTATCTGATCAAATTAAATTCCATTCTCGTAATAAAGGCCCTGAAGCAGGCACAGGGGACTAATCTGTGTGCATACTGCATTTGCGAGAACATTCGCATGATGGCGTCCGAAAGGAGCAGATCTCAAAGACAGGAATGGGTACACTTGTCAGAACACTATTCACAATTTTTACACCATTATCGATATCTAGTCACACAACTAATACACATGCATATTGATCTCCTTCTTAACAGTTCAAAGAGGTGCGGGACAAGCTCCTAGAAACGGAGCGCGTAGAAGCACTTCAAGAGGAAATAGCGGGATTTTTGCTCGACCAGGTCATAAATCCGAAGGGAGAATACTGTTACCCGCTACCGCCCCCATCGAACATGTCATGAACCACTTCCAATTGTCATCATGCTCCGAAGGCACCAATTAGGCTAATGCCACTGGCTCCGAAGGCAACATGCATATGTAGGAGAAATTATATATAGCTATACATGTGTGTATGTGTAAATCAATATGGTGGTTTGTGAGACATTGATGATATATATATATATGATTGGTTCTACTAGAAATTCTATTTATATATATATATATATGCATAATGTGTACAATGTGTAGTACCGTAAAATACCAGCAAACGAAAAAGAATTAAAATGGAAAACACAAAATTAAATGAAAAAGAAATCATAAAACCAAAAATCCCTCAAACATTTTAGTATCGGTTGGTGTTACCAACCGGTACTAAAGGGCTCCTGGCCCCCGGAGCTGGCTCGTCCCACGTGGTTGCCCTTTAGCACCGGTTCGTGCTGAACCGGTACTAAAGGAGGGGGCCTTTAGTGCCGAAATGTTAGTGGCGGTTCCGAAACCGGCACTAAAGGGCCTTACGAACCGGTGCTAATGGCCCATTTTCTACTAGTGATTCATTCCCCTCCCGCCGCCTCTTCTCTGGTCGCCATCACCCGGTAGCCATGGGCCGGTCGAAGGTAATAACATACGCCATACTCCCTCCGGAGCGGCGCTTTAATATGGAAATTTTAGTGGTCATGCATGCATCTTTTTGTGCTAGCACTCCTACATAAGGGTTCACCGGTTGCTTCTTGCGCGCGCGCGCTTCCCGCATGAAACGGTCAGCGTCGCCCTAGAGCGTCAATGCCGCATTAATGTTCGGCCAGAGTGGGGGCGACCTCTCACTGGCGCCGGCTTTGAAGTGGCACGACGGCCGAGAGAGCGCCGCTTCCCGGTGCACACGACTGCTCCGCATCGAGACTGGCCATAGGCCCTGTTTGGATCCATGGGTTAGAGTTAGTTTGAGCTAGTTGGGGCTCAAATAGCCCTAAAGTTTCCAAGCATGAGGGTTTAAATTGGAGCAAGTTGCACCGAACCCACCAAAAAAACTATCCCACCCAAGAGGTGCTAACTGGAGATAGTTCTCATTGAGACAACTGAAAAATCACTTTTCTCTCTCCATTAAGTGCATTTATTGTCAATCTAACCCTGTCACCCAAACACCTCTTTGGCTACAGTTAGTTCAGGGTTAGACATGAGTTAGTCTAACGTCTGGCTAAGTTAGAGTATCAAACAGGACCAATATAGGACATGCAAGTTGCTCAAAGCATACAGGCAAATTCGTACGTGAAAGGATTTTTTTTCTTTTTGAAAACGGAACGTGAAAGGAATTTTTTTTAGAATGCTCTTGGCATGTCGCTAACATGTGATAGTTAACAGACCTCAATAGATGGCAGAAACGCCAGCCCGCCGCATTTTGATAGAGACGAGGAGGGAGAAGCGATACAGGCCGGTAGATTACTAGAGATAGGTGTCGCACGGAAGCCAAGAAATATGGTGATAGCATGGGTTAGCCATGTACTAGTATGATGTAACTACACTGGGCTGCCGTGTTTCGTACTCTTCTAGTCCACTGTGGAGATGCTTGGTTAATTTTATATCGTTGAATAATATGAAATATTATGAGTGCAGACGCTCCACCACGAGGTTCCTTGCTCCTTCTCAGTCGTCCGGAATCTATGTTCTTCCACTCTATTTTTTACATGAGCTTTGTTCATCCTTTTGCCAACACGCGAGACATCTAGCATCAAGATGCACGTGTTATGCAAGGATCGTTCCATCCATATGAAGAACACGTGGGACTGGAACTACGAGACGGACATGTACCCAGGAGTGGACGTACGAACCATGAGTAATGTAGCGCAGTAAGTGAAGTAGAAACGCACAAATGGTATGAACATGCGTGGCATATAGGGTCTGTTTGGTTGCGTTCTCGTATCAGCATAGTTGTTTCCTCTTCATGCATGCTCAACTCAACACCCCTCTTCATGCATGCTCTCTTCATGCATGCTTATAGCGTATTTGTGCTAAACTAGTGTGGACTCATGCACCCTCCATACACTCAAGCAAACACCCAAAAGTAGGTCGAGAAGGGAACTCTTGGGTGACATTTATCTCTTACTATGTACTACCACTAAATGCTGTACGTGCAATGCACGGTGATGTTATGGAGTACATGCCTCAGTACTCTACTACTACTATATTAGTTGGAGGCACATATTAACTTTTATATTTGTTTATGTGTATGCCCCGAGACCTTCCAACTAGACGTGTCTTTCTCTCCAGGTCGCACTTTGTATCATTCATACCACTAAGTACTACTACGTGTGGTCTCCGACCCAGAAGTGGAAGAAGTGGAGACGCTCTACCACACTGTTTTTTTACGTTGGGCTCTACCACGCTGTTCATGTCCCACTCCTTTCGCCGACGTGTGGGACATCCAGCACGTGCTATTGATACGTCTCCAACGTATCTATAATTTTTGATTGCTCCATCCTATATTATCTACTATTTTGGACTATATTGGGCTTTATTTTCCACTTTTATATTATTTTTGGGACTAACCTATTAACCAGAGGCCCAACCCAGAATTGCTATTTTTTTGCCTATTTCAGTGTTTCGAAGAAACAGAATATCAAACGGAGTCCAAACAGAATGAAACCTTCGTGAACGTGATTTTCTCACCGAATATGACCCAGGAGACTTGGACCCTACGCCAAGGAAGCTTCGAGGTGGGCACGAGGTAGGGGGGCGCGCCCTATACCCCCAGGCGCGCCCCCACCCTCGTGGGCCCACCGAAGCTCCACCGACATACTTCTTCCTCCTATATATACCTACGTACACCCAAACAAAGACAGATGGAGCCAAAAACCTAATTCCACCGCCGCAACTTTCTGTATCCACGAGATCCCATCTTGGGGCCTGTTCCGGAGCTTTGCTGGAGAGGGCCGTCATCACGGAGGGCTTCTACATCATCATAGCCTCTCCGATGAAGCGTGAGTAGTTTACCTCAGACCTTCAGGTCCATAGTTAGTAGCTAGATGGCTTCTTCTCTCTTTTTGGATCTCAATACAAAGTTCTCCCCCTCTCTCGTGGAGATCTATTCGATGTAATCTTCTTCTTTTTTGCGGTGTGTTTGTTGAGACCGATGAATTGTGGGTTTATGATCAAGTCTATCTATGAATAATGTTTGAATCTTCTCTGAATTCTTTTATGTATGATTGGTTATCTTTGCAAGTATGTTCGAATGATCAGTTTGGTTTGCCCTACTAGATTGGTTTTTCTTGCCATGGGAGAAGTGCTTAACTTTGGGTTCGATCTTACGGTGTCCTTTCCCAGTGATAGAAGGGGCAGCAAGGCACGTATTGTATCATTGCCATCGAGGATAACAAGATGGGGTTTATTTCATATTGCATGAATTTATCTCTCTACATCATGTCATCTTGCTTAAAGCGTTACTCTGTTTTTAACTTAATACTCTAGATGCATGCTGGATAGCGATCGATGAGTGGAGTAATAGGAGTAGATGCAGAATCGTTTTGGTCTACTTGTCATGGACGTGATGCCTATATACATGATCATGCCTAGATATTCTCATAACTATGCTCAATTCTGTCAATTGCTCAACAGTAATTTGTTCACCCACCGGAGAAGCCACTAGTGAAACCTATGGCCCCGGACTCTATTCTCATCATATCAATCTCCATCACTTTAATCTTGCTTTGCTTTTTACTTTGCCTTTTACTTTTCACATTGCATCTCTATACCAAAAATACCAAAAATACTATCTATCAGATCTCACTCTCGTAAGTGACCGTGAAGGGATTGACAACCCCTAACCGCGTTGATTGCGAGTAGCTATCGTTTTGTGCAGGTACGAGGGACTTGAGCGTGGCCTCCAACTGGATTGATACCTTGGTTCTCAAAAACTGAGGGAAATACTTACCCTACTCTGCTGCATCATCCTCTCCTCTTCGATGAAAACCAACGCAAGCTCAAGAGGTAGCAAGAAGAATTTCTGGCGCCATTGCCAGGGAGTCTATGCAAAAAGTCAACATACGAAGTACCCATCACAATCCCTATCTCTCGCATTACATTAGTTGCCATTTGCCTCTCGTTTTCCTCTCCCCCACTTCACCCTTGCCGTTTTATTCGCCCTCTCTTTCTCCTTCTCCTTCTCCTCCTCCTTTCTCCGTTTTCCTTTTCCTCGCTTTCCTTTTGTTTGCTCGTGTGTTGGATTGCTTGTCTGTCGCGATGGCTCAACCGAGATTTGGTGATCTTCACCTTAAAAGGTTAGAGGAGATCGAAAACAACGTTAGGAAGTTTATGGTTTTGCAATTTGAGCATAATAATTTCTTTAGAAACGAGCTTAAGGAACAAAAAAGTTTTATGAGTTATATGAATAAAGAGCTTGATGACATGGCTAAGTAATTTGATGGTATAAGATCCCAAATTGCTCATCTAGAAAAGATGACTGCTGAAATTTCGGATATGCAAGCCACCTTAGTCAATAAGATGGCTGTTAAACGGAATTCCTATGAAAATCAAGATGAAGATCTAAAAGTTATTGATGTGTCCCCTATCAAATCTTTGTTTTGCAATATTAATCTTGATGAAATTGAATATGATCTTCCTTTACCTAGAAGGCGTTCTAAAAATTCGGAGTATTTAGATCTTTATGATGTAATTGATGAAAGTGGGATTGAAAGAAATAAAAATCTAGATGCTGCTAAACCAACTATATTGGATTTCAAGTAATTTAATTATGAAAGTTGCTCTTTAATTGATTGTATTTCCTTGTTGCAATCCATGCTAAATTCTCCACATGCTTATAGTCAAAAGAAAGCCTTTACCGAACATATTGTTGATGCCTTGATGCAATCTTATGAAGAAAAGCTTGAGTTAAAAGTTTCTGTCCATAGAAAACTCTATGATGAGGGGGAACCAACTATTAAAATTAAAATTAAAAATCATTAGTTTTATGTTTTGTGTGATTTGGGTGCTAGTGTTTCCACTATCCCCAAAACTTTGTGTGATTTGCTAGATTTCCGCGATTTTGATGATTGCTCTCTAAACTTACATCTTGCGGATTCCACTATTAAGAAACCTATGGGAAGAATTAATGATGTTCTTATTGTTACAAATAGAAATTATGTGCCCGTAGATTTCATTGTTCTTGATATAGATTGCAATCCTTCTTGCCGTATTATTCTTGGTAGACCTTTCCTTAGAACGGTTGGTGCGATTATTGATATGAAGGAAGGGAATATTAGATTTAAATTTCCATTAAAACAGGGCATGGAACACTTTCCTAGAAAGAAAATAAAATTTCCATATGAAACTATCATGAGAGCCACTTAGGATTGCTTACCAAAGATGGCAATACCTAGATCTATCCTCGCTTCTATGCCTAGCTATGGGCGTTAAACGATAGCGCTTGTTGGGAGGCAACCCAATTTTATTTTTAGTTTTTTGTGTTTTTCTTCTGTTAGGGAATAAATAACCCATCTACCTTCTGTTTGGATGTGGTTTTGTGTTTTAATTAGTGTTTGTGCCAAGTTAGACCTATTGGATCTTCTTGGATGATAGTTATTTGATCTTGCTGTAATTTCCAGAAACTTTGCGTTCAGTGCCTGAATTATTAAAAAGCATCAGGATGTGATAAAATACTGATTCCCATTGCTGTTGATCAATAAACAAATTGTCTAGGTCGTCCAATATTGGTAGATTTTTTGGGGTTCCAGAATTTTGCGTTAGTTACAGATTACTACAGACTGTTCTTCTTTTTTGATAGATTCTGTTTTTCGTGTGTTGTTTGATTATTTTGATGAATCTATGGCTAGTAAAATAGTTTATAATCCATAGAGAAATTGGAATACAGTAGGGTTAACACCAATATAAATAAAGAATGAGTTCATTACAGTACCTTGAAGTGGTCTTTTGTTTTCTTTCTCTAACGGAGCTCACGAGATTTCTATTGAGTTTTGTGTTTTGAAGTTCTCAAGTTTTGGGTGAATTCTTTTGATGGATTATGGAACAAGGAGTGGCAAGAGCCTAAGCTTGGGGATGCCCATGGCACCCCCAAGATAATCCAAGGACACGAAAAAGTCAAAGCTTGGGGATGCCCCGGAGGGCATCCCCTCTTTCGTCTACTTCCATCGGTAATTTACTTGGAGCTATATTTTTATTCATCAACATGATATGTGTTTTGCTTGGAGCGTCTTGTATTATTTGTGTCTTTGTTTGCTAGTGTGCCACAATAATCCTTGCTGTACACAACTTTTGAGAGAGCCATACATGAATTAGAATTTGATAGAATACTCTATGTGCTTCACTTATATCTTTTGAGCTATGTAGTTTTGCTCTATGTGCTTCACTTATATCTTTTGAGCATGATAATTTTGCTCTATGTGCTTCACTTGGATCGTTTAGGGCACGGTGGTGGTTTTGTTTTAATGAAACTATTGATCTCTCATGCTTCACTTAAATTATTTTGAGAGTCTTAATAGCATGGTAATTTTCTTTATAATAACATGCTTGGTATTCAAGATTTGTGAAACTTTCTTTTGAGTGCGTTGAATACTAAGAAAAGTTGGATGCTTGATAATTGTTTTGAGATATGGAGGTAGTAATATCAAAGTCATGCTAGTAGAGTAATTGTGAATTTGAGAAGTGCTTGAGTTAAAGTTTGCCAGTCCCGTAGCATGCACGTATGGTAAACGTTATGCAACAAATTTGAAACATGAAGTTGTATTTGATTCTCCTCCTTATGAGTGGTGGTCGGGGACGAGCGATGGACTTCTCCTACCAATCTATCCCCCTAGGAGCATGCGCGTAATGCTTTGGTTTTTGATGGCTTGTAGATTTTTGCAATAAGTATATGAGTTCTTTATGACTAATGTTGAGTCCATGGTTTATACGCACTCTCACCCTTCCATCATTGCTAGCCTCTACGGTACCGTGCATTGCACTTTCTCACATCGAGAGTTGGTGCAAACTTCACCGGTGCATCCAAATCCCATGATACGATACGCTCTTTCACACATAAACCTCCTTATATCTTCCTAAAAACAGCCACCATACCTACCTATTATGGCATTTCCATAGCCATTCCGAGAAATATTGCCATGCAACTTTCCACCATCCAGTTTATCATGACACATTCATCATTGCCATATTGCTAGCATGATCATGTAGTTGACATAGTATTTGTGGCAAAGCCACCGTTCATAATTCTTTCATACTTGTCACTCTTTATTCATTGCATATCCCGGTACACCGCCGGAGGCATCCATATAGAGTCATACTTTGTTCTAGTATCGAGTTGTAATCATTGAGTTGTAAATAAATAGAAGTCTGATGATCATCATTCAATAGAGCATTGTCCAAAAAAAAGAGAAAGGCCAAAAAAAGAAGGCCCAAAAAAAGGGGCAATGCTACTATCCTTTTTTCCACACTTGTGCTTCAAAATCTTCATGATAGAGAGTCTCATGTTTTGTCACTTTCATATACTAGCGGGAATTTTTCATTATAGAACTTGGCTTGTATATTTCAACAATGGGCCTCCTCAAGTGCCCTAGGTCTTCGTGAGCAAGCAAGTTGCATGCACACCCACTTAGTTTCTTTTCTTGAGCTTTCATACATTTATAGCTCTAGTGCATTCGTTGCATGGCAATCCCTACTCCTTGCATTAACATCAATCGATGGGCATCTCCATAGCCCATTGATTAGCCTCGTTGATGTGAGACTTTCTCCTTTTTGTCTTCTCCACATAACCCCCATCATTATATTCTATTCCACCCATAGTGTTATATCCATGGCTCACGCTCATGTATTGCGTGAAAGTTTATGAGTTTGAAATTATTAAGGTATGAAACAATTGCTTGGCTTGTCATCGGGGTTGTGCATGATGAGAGCATTCTTGTGTGACAAAAATGGAGCATGACTAAACTATATGATTTTGTAGGGATGAACTTTCTTTGGCCATGTTACTTTGAGAAAACATAATTGCTTTGTTGGTTTGCTTGAAGTATTATTATTCTCTATGTCAATATGAACTTTTGTCTTGAATCTTTCTAATCTGAATATCCATACCACAATTAAGAAGATTTGCATTGAAATTATGCCAAGTAGCACTCCGCATCAAAAATTCTCTTTTTATCATTTACCTACTCGAGGACGAGCAGGAATTAAGCTTGGGGATGCCTGATACGTCTCCAATGTATCTATAATTTTTGATTGCTCCATGCTATATTATCTACTATTTTGGACTATATTGGGCTTTATTTTCCACTTTGATATTAGTTTTGGGACTAACCTATTAACCGGAGGCCCAACCCAAAATTGCTGTTTTTTTTGCCTATTTCAGTGTTTCGAAGAAATGGAATATCAAACGGAGTCCAAACGGAATGAAACCTTCGTGAACGTGATTTTCTCACCGAATATGACCCAGGAGGCTTGGACCCTACGCCCTATACCCCCAGGCAAAGTGCTTAGCTTTGGGTTCGATCTTGCGGTGTCCTTTCCTAGTGACAGAAGGCGCAGCAGGGCACGTATTGTATCGTTGCCATTGAGGATAACAAGATGGGGTTTATTTCATATTGCATGAATTTATCTCCCTACATCATGTCATCTGGCTTAAAGCGTTACTCTGTTTTTAACTTAATACTCTAGATGCATGCTGGATAGCGGTCGATGAGTGGAGTAATAGTAGTAGATGCAGAATCATTTCGGTCTACTTTTCACGGACGTGATGCCTATATACATGATCATGCCTAGATATTCCCATAACTCTGCTCAATTCTGTCAATTGCTCAATAGTAATTTGTTCACCCACCGTAGAATACTTATGCTCTTGAGAGAAGCCTCTAGTGAAACCTACGGCCCCCGGGTCTATTCTCATCATATCAATCTCCATCACTTCAATCTTGCTTTGCTTTTTTACTTTGCCTTTTACTTTTCACTTTGCATCTCTATACCAAAAGTACCAAAAATACTATCTATCAGACCTCACTCTCGTAAGTGACCGTGAAGGGACTTGAGCGTGGCCTCCTACTGGATTGATACCTTGGTTCGCAAAAACTGAGGGAAATACTTACGCTACTCTGCTGCATCATCCACTCCTCTTCGGGGAAAACCAATGCAAGCTCAAGAGGTAGCAGCCGTGTTTGGCACCCTTCGTCGTAAGAGTTGAAACGCTAGCATTCATCAGAAATAAAAAATAATTATAAATCAGCAGTGATACTACTTTTTGCGAACCAATCAGCAGTGATACTATATCACGCGGTTTCCTTGCTCCTCGATATCGGAAAGAATACTTCCGTTCGCCAACATGTGGGATGTCGACCATCCTGGTCCACTTGCCATGCACGCAGAACTCCAAGGGAGAGTCACCCAGGTCGTCGCGCCACAGTAACAGTGACTAATGAGCCATCAAATCGCAGGCCCACTTCCCACTTTGAAGTTGCTCAGACGAAGGAACCATCATGACTTCGTTGAATTCCGCTTCTTGAAGAAAACTACTGTACCAGCAGTACTGCTAGCTAGAGTAGTTACTCCAATAGAGGCCTCCTTTCGTTCATAGGATAGGAATATGAAAATCATAGGAAGTGAGATGACATGCATCTCAATTCCTACAGAGAAAGAGATTCCATTTGATGCTTATGGTAGGAATTTTTCGATTTAGTCTAGGCTAATGTACTGGTAATTTGCTCCAAAAACTACAGTAGTAACTAGTAGTATTGGTACATCCTCGTACTCAGACACAGACACACACACTAACTACTAGTACTACTACTTCTCACATGCTGGCCAGACACCGTCGTTCTCCTTCCCGGCTTTGTCGGCGACACCCCACTGTGCTTGGATCTCCGCTGACCTCTCCGCAGCAGCGCGTGCGTCCTTTTCTTTCTTGCGGCAGCGGGCCTCTCTTTTCTTGAGTGCTTTCTGACTTTTCCGCTCCTCTGTGCGGCTTTGGCTGCCTCTTGCTCTACCGCCCATTCGGCCTTGGCATCTTCAAATTCCTCCCACATAGTTGTGAGGTCGCGAGCGGCGATGAACTCGGCACAGCGGGATGCCATCGCTTCCCTACCATTTTGTGTGCGGTCGTGGGCGGCGAGGAACTCGGCGTGGCGGGATGCCATCGCTGCCTTACCAGTTAGTGTGCGGCACGGTGGCATGAATGCCGCTTGGTGAGAGCTCTGGGGTGGAGTGGCCAGACAACCGTATACTGCATTGGTTTGTCAAGAGCTCAAGGATAGAAGACGAAGCAAATTTGGATTCCCCTTCAATCCTGGTCAAATATTACCGAGTAAAATACATTGGCGGTCATCGAACTTGTCTTGATAGCTCACTTTGATCATTGTATATGAGATATGGTGATTATACGCTCACTGGCTCAACTTATAGCTATGTATTTGTTTGGTTGACCAGTCAAACAGTCCGCATGCGCCTCATCAGCTCGTGTTCTTTATCTATCTATGCGGGCATATCTGTCAATGGAGATAGAAATACTGTAAAAACCAAAATTATGCGTATGTGGGGAATCAAACCACGGACCCGTCGCTGCAACACACCATCGTCAGCCAAATGAAAATGAAATACTTCACGTCAGACACTAACGCTCATGCTGTCAATGCATGTTAATGCATGCACGTCGCCCTCTAAATCAAAGTCCTGCTCATGGTGCAACGCAAACGGTGAGCCCATCACCTGCGCGCCCCGGCGGTGCCTGACATTACTGTTTAGACGTTCGATGGAGGACTACGCGAACGCCGAGCATGTATTCACCTGGCTCAACACCAACGGTCATACTCGGACTGCCTTGCTAGATACGGTACTATGATAGTATGGTACGAAGTATGTACTATTGTGAGCGACCGATCTTAGTGCCACTGCACACCAAAACCCCTTCCATCGCTAGCGCGCACTTCCCGCCTGAAACGGTCACCGTCTCTCTAGAATGTCAATGCCGTATTCACCGGACTTAATTGCAGGTGCAATTGGTGTGTCTCTGACATGCGGGCCAGATGCCCGTTGGGCCCACATGTCAGTAACCCAAACGCATATGTAGTTAAGTCACTGAAGCAGTGTCCGCATTCACGCCCGATGAACCTACTCCGGCGCCAGTTGTCCATCCGTCTGTCGTGGCTCATTGCCATTCGCCCTCTTTATTAACTTGAGCCCCAACTCCCAGCCATAGCCAAAGACCCACACTTATTCTCCTCCGGTCCCTTCCTTCCGTCGGCACCACTTCAACCATGGCCTCCTGCTATTCCGAAGCTCTCTTGGACGTACTGTCGCAGGAGCAGACGAGGGACATCGGCGGCTCTGCTCCGGGCGCGCTCCAAAGCTCTCTTCAACGCACTGTTGCAGGAGCAAACGAAGGAGATCGCCGGCAACCCCCCCCCCCCCCCCCCCGGCCACCCTCCGTCGCCACGACCACGAAGCCGGCGCGCGTGCGCGGCCGCAGCCGGCAGCGAGGAAGAGTAGTACACGGTAGGTCGCCACCGCTCTGGTACCGGGAAGGCCACCGCTACTCCACTCAGTCGACGCCAAGCTTGGTGGGGTAAACATCGGCGGCCGATTAGCCGCTTGACGGCGACGTGGAGGCGGAAATCTTCAAAACCTTGTGCTCCGTAGGAGGACGTTATCGAGGCGGATGAGGAGGAGGTAAAGGCAATGGCCGGCTTTCTCGAGTTCATGGCCGGACAAGGTGGTCGGGCGCCGGTGATCGTTTATATTAGGTTTACAGTAGGTTTTAGTACGGTTTGTGCGAAATATGTAATGAATTTCGTCCAGTTTGTAGGAAAAGTTTTCGAAATGTAATGAATTTCATCCGGTTAATTTGAAATTTGCTTTGTTTGCATGAATTTTGACCGGTTAGTTCATATAGTTCTCGAAAGGTATGCGGGCAGCATCGGATGGCATCCATCATTGTCCTCGGACAGATGCTGGTGTAAATTTGTGGGCCAGCGTGGGAGATGCCCTAACTATCATGCTATAATCGCTAACAATCCTCCATTATTTGGCAGGGAATAGTTATCCCACTATCAAAATCAGATCCGAGATGTTTCGCACTCCTTCCGCATAAGAGTGTAAACTCTTTCCTACATAAAAATGGAGCAAGTGGACGGCACTGTAGCACATCATATCACTCAAACTAGCCCACCTAACGAGCGGGAAAGCACCACCCTCATCATTTTGTTCTGGATTTCTATCGATCGATCGCACGAAAATGTTACGCTTCGCAAGTTCTGAAGGAAAAGGCGGCACACTTACGACTCGTACGCGTCGCAACCCCGACAGTCCGGCTCGCACGCCGCTCACTAGAGGGGACACGCGTTGTCTTGCAATTTCACTGACATGTGGGACCGTAATTGAATAAACCGTTTATAGCCGAAATCTAATCGCTTGGCAGGCATCGACTGAGAAGAGAGAAACGGGGGAGGGAGAAGAGATCGCCCGCCCGCCGTGCACGGACTCGAAGAAATATATGCTGATAATGTGAGGTGGGCCATGCTGGAGTCCGGACCGCTGACGAAGCCCGCTCTGACCGCTGCCTGCCGCATGCATGCCCTGGCCCCTCAAGACACCAGCTGCCTGCGGCATGCATGCATAGCAAGTAGTATTCCTTATGTGGAGGAGAGAGAGGCATTGGCAAAGTCAAGGAGTGGGCTCTGCAAGAGCCCGTCTCTACACGTGCTCCTAGGTATAAAAAAATAATTCTAAAAAAGGTATAAAAACATTTGAGAGGAAATAGATAGAGAGAAAGTGAGAAAAAGTTGTAACCTGGGCATTACATGCACTAGTAGAAAACAGGGCTATGGTCCAGGCCGGCTCAGCCCATTAGTCCCGGTTCAGTGTAGAACCGGGACCAATGTGGGCATTGGTCCCGGTTCGTGAGCCCAGGGGGCCGGCCGGGCCACGTGGGCCATTGGTCTCGGTTCGTCTGGACCTTTTGGTCCCGGTTGGTGGGACGAACCGGGACCAATGGGCCTCGCTCCTGGCCCACCACCATTGGTCCCTGTTGGTGGCTTGAACCGGGACCAAAGGATTCCCTTTGGTACCGGTTCATGCCACAAAACGGGACCAATGAGGTGCCTATATATACCCCCTCGCGCAAGAGCAGAGCACAGTGCTCTGTTTTTTCTGGCCGAGGGGGAGAGGGCTTTGTGGTGCTCTAGCTCACCTCCTATGCACATGAGGTGTTCGATGGAATGCCCAAGCCACACTACTTAAGCTTTCTCCTCTCGAAGCTCGACCTCCAAGCTCCATTTTCCTCGAGATTTGTCTAGATTTAGCGGTCCGTCACGCCCCGTCCCCGTCTTCACCGTCGTCGATCACCCGCGCCGATCTCATAACCGACACCACCGTGGTGAGCCTCTTGTTCTTATCTTCTTTCTGAAAGGAAAAATATTCTTACTTGTATGTTTAGATAGATACTTGTATCATTTTCTTACATTTATTATTGCATCTTATATAGTGCGATGGTTTTGGTATCCGCCCCCGTCGGCCCTCGTCCTGTCTATGATTCGGATTTGGTATGTATATTATCTTTATAACTATTGGTTCATTTATTGTTTATGAAAATTATGCCGACCAACGTGACATAGATTTTATTTATCTAGGATGTATGTGAATCGGAAATGCCAACCGACCCTATTGTCGAGAGGTTAAATTTAGTTGAAGAAGAAAACAATTTGTTGAAGGAAAAAATAAAAAAAATTGAGGAGGAGAAGATGATATTGGAGTTGCATGTCGCGGATGTCGTCGATGATCACAAGATCAAGATGGATGCAATGCGCTTGAAGATTAGAAAGATTAGAAAATATGCCATTCATACCGAGGCTTGGTATCATTATGCCGTTGGATCAATTGTTACCTTGGTTGCGATTATGATCGCATTTGTTTTCGCATTGAAATGTTTTACATAGTTTCAATGTATGGTTTAATTAATTAGATGCTCTGGAGAGCTATATGTTGTTAGATGAGAACTATGTATGCACTTTGGTTTTAATGTGATGATGAACTTCTATTAATTTGGACACTTAATTATATATAATGCACGCAGATGAACCTGCAATGGATGTACGGTGACAGACACACCCGCGAGTACATTAAGGGTGTGCATGAGTTTCTCGATGCGGCTGAGGCAAACAAGCAGAATGGTTTTATGTGTTGTCCATGCCCTGAATGTGGGAATACGAGGTCTTACTCTAACCGGAAAATCCTTCACTCCCACCTGCTTTACAAGGGTTTCATGCCACACTATAATGTTTGGACGAGGCACGGAGAAATAGGGGTTATGATGGAAGACGGCGAAGAAGAAGAGTACGATGACAACTATGTGCCCCCTGAATACGGTGATGCTGCAACGGGGGGAGCTGGTGAAGATCAAGAGGAACCAGACGATGTGCCCAATGATGCTGCCATGGGTGAAGCTGCTGAAGATCAAGAGGAATCAGACGATGTGCCCGATGATGATGATCTCCGCCGGGTCATTGTCGATGCAAGGACGCAATGCATTAGTCAAAAGGAGAAGCTGAAGTTCGATCGCATGTTAGAGGATCACAAAAAAGGGTTATACCCCAATTGCGAAGATGGCAACACAAAGCTCAGTACCGTACTGGAATTGCTGCAGTGGAAGGTAGAGAATGCTGTGGCTGACAAAGGATTTGAGAAGCTACTGAAAATATTGAAGAAGAAGCTTCCAAAGGATAACGAATTGCCCGACAGTACATACGCAGCAAAGAAGGTCGTATGCCCTCTAGGATTGGAGGTGGAGAAGATACATGCATGCCCTAATGACAGCATCCTCTACCGCGGTGCATACAAGGATCTGAACGCATGCCCGGTATGCGGTGCGTTGCGGTATAAGATCAGACGAGATGACCCTGGTGATGTTGACGGCGAGCCCCTCAGGAAGAGGGTTCCTGCGAAGGTGATGTGGTATGCTCCTATAATACCACGGTTGAAACGTCTGTTCAGAAGCGAAGAGCATGCCAAGTTGATGCGATGGCACAGTGAGAACCGAAAGAAAGATGGAAGTTGAGAGCACCCGCTGACGGGTCGCAGTGGAGAAAAATCGAGAGAAAGTACTGGGATGAGTTTGCAAAGGACCCAAGGAATGTATGGTTTGCTTTAAGCGCGGATGGCATTAATCTTTTTGGGGAGCAGAGCAGCAATCACAACACCTGGCCCGTGACTCTATGTATGTATAACCTTCCTCCTTGGATGTGCATGAAGCGGAAGTTCATTATGATGCCAGTTCTCATCCAAGGCCCTTAGCAACCCGGCAACGAAATTGATGTGTACCTAAGGCCATTAGTTGAAGAACTTTTACAGCCGTGGAATGGAAACGGTGTACGTACGTGGGATGAGCACAGATAGGAGGAATTTAACCTTAAGGCGTTGCTTTTCGTGACCATCAACGATTGGCCCGCTCTCAGTAACCTTTCAAGACAGACAAACAAAGGATACCACGCATGCACGCACTGTTTAGATGACACTGAAAGTATATACCTGGACAAATGCAGGAAGAATGTGTACGTGGGCCATCGTCGATTTCTTCCGACCAACCATCAATGTCGAAAGAAAGGCAAGCATTTCAAAGGCGAGGCAGATCACCGGAAGAAGCCCGCCATGCGCACCGGTGATCACGTGCTTGCTATGGTCAATGATTTACACTACGTAATCTTTGGAAAGGGTCCCGGTGGACTAGCTGTTCCGAATGACGCTGAGGGACACGCACCCATGTGGAAGAAGAAATCTATATTTTGGGACCTACCCTACTGGAAAGACCTAGAGGTCCGCTCCTCAATCGACGTGATGCACGTGACGAAGAACCTTTGCGTGAACCTGCTAGGCTTCTTGGGCATGTATTGGAAGACAAAAGATACACCTGAGGCACGAGAGGACCTGCAACGTTTGCACGAAAAAGACGGCATGCCTCCGAAGCAGTATAAAGGTCCTGCCAGCTACGCTCTTACGAAAGAAGAGAAAGAAATCTTCTTTGAATGCCTGCTCAGTATGAAGGTCACGACTGGATTCTCGTCGAATATAAAGGGAATAATTAATATGCCAGAGAAAAAGTTTCAGAACCTAAATTCTCATGACTGCCACGTGATTATGACACAACTGCTTCCGGTTGCATTGAGGGGGCTTCTACCGGAAAATGTTCGATTAGCCATTGTGAAGCTATGTGCATTCCTCAATGCAATCTCTCAGAAGGTGATCGATCCAGAAATCGTACCAAGGCTAAGGAGTGATGTGGCGCAATGTCTTGTCAGTTTTGAGCTGGTGTTCCCACCATCCTTCTTCAATATCATGACGCACATCCTAGTTCATCTAGTCGACGAGATTGTCATCATGGGGCCCGTATTTCTACACAATATGTTCCCCTTTAAGAGGTTCATGGGAGTCCTAAAGAAATATGTCCGTAACCGCGCTAGGCCAGAAGGAAGCATCTCCATGGGCCATCAAACAGAGGATGTTATCGGGTTTTGTGTTGACTTCATTCCTGGCCTTAACAAGATAGGTCTCCCTAAATCGCGGTATGAGGGAAGACTGACTGGAAAAGGCACTCTGGGAAGAGACTCAATAATATGCAGGGACGGATATTCTTGGTCTCAAGCACACTACACAGTTCTACAGAACTCTACCTTGGTGACCCCATATGTCGATGAACACAAGAACAGTCTGCGCTCCAAACACCCGGAGCAGTGCGACGACTGGATTACATGTGAACACATCAGGACTTTCAGCAGTTGGTTGGAAACACGTCTCAGAGGTGACAACATTGTTTGTGATGAGTTGTACTTGTTGTCCAGGGGACCATCTTTGACTGTATTGACTTACAAAGGATACGAGATAAATGGGAATACATTTTACACGATCGCCCAAGATCAAAAGAGCACCAACCAAAACAGCGGTGTCCGCTTTGATGCAGCAACCGAGAGCGAAAAGGACACATATTATGGTTACATAGTGGACATATGGGAACTTGACTACGGACCTGATTTTAAGGTCCCTTTGTTTAAGTGCAAATGGGTCAATCTGTTAGGCGGCGGGGTACAGGTAGACCCATAGTACGGAATGACAACAGTGGATCTGAAAAATCTTGGGTACACTGACGAACCGTTCGTCCTAGCCAATGATGTGGCACAGGTTATCTATGTGAAGGACATGTCTACCAAACCGAGAAAAAGAAAAGATAAGGAAGCGAATACATCATACGATGAGCCAAAGCGCCACATAGTTCTTTCAGGAAAAAGGGACATCCTGGGAGTGGACGGCAAGACAGACATGTCTGAAGATTATGAAAAGTTTCATGAAATTCCTCCCTTCAATGTCAAGGCTGACCCAAGCATCCTGATAAACAATGAAGATTATCCATGGTTACGGCACAATAAGCAAATGACACAAGCGAAGAAAAAGTGAAGACTTTCTCCCGCAATAAGCAAATGCTATGTTGGTGAAATTATGATACCATCCCAACTTTCAACTTTTTCAGAGTTCATTTGAAATGCTTTCATTTCTTATGGTTCGAAACTTTGATACTTCGAAAGTGATTGTCCATTTTGTACACGAAGTGCATCAAGTTTTTGTCGTAACCCTCTCTACTTTTTGGAACATGCTATGTGGGTGAAATGATGATACCATGCCAACTTTCAACCTTTTTAGAGTTCATTTTGAAATGCTTTCCAATTTCAGAGTCATTTAGCTCAAAGAATGAATTAATAGCAAACAGAATGAACTACAAAACTTTTATGAAAATAAAAACAATCAATTAAAATATTATGTTATGATCAACTAAAATAAAACTATAATATTCTTCAATAGCAAAAAGAATATAATTTTTGTGACCTAAAATCAAACTATAAGTATTTAATTGTAAGTATAAATAAAAAATAAATAGCAAAGAAGAAAAAAAATCTATTTTTATAGTAAAGTTATTCATAAACTAGTGATTCACACAAATTTTATAAAATTCCAACTTAAACTATTCAAAATTTTAAAACTAATGGCACTAACAGAAAGTTTATAATTTTTGTGACCTAAAAGCAAAAAGAAATCACTAAAAAACTATAAGTATTTAGTTGTAAGTATAAATAAAAAATAAATAGAAAAAAATTTCTATTTTTATAGTAAAGTTATTCATAAACTAGTGATTCACACAAATTTTTAAAAATTCAAATTTAAACTATTCAAAATTTAAAACTAATGTCACTAACAGAAAGTTTATAATTTTTGTGACATAAAAGCAAAAAGAAATCACTAAAAAACTACAAGTATTTAGTTTTAAGTAGAAATAAAAAAATAAAAAACCAAAAAATGTAGAAATAAAAAAGAAAAAAACCAAAAAAATGTAGAAATAAAAAAGAAAAAACCAAAAAAAAATGCCTCCTACTGGGCCTCCACGGCCTGAATACGACTAGAAACCCTACATGGGCCAGGATTCAGGCCCGCAGAGGCCTAATAGGCCCACAGGCAGTAGCAAGTTTAGGCCCGAAAGCCTGCATTAGAGAGGAGCTCGAATGGGGAGGCACAGCAGGGCTTATAAACCAGTGCCGGCGCCCTTCAGCTAGAGATGTGGGACTAAACTTTTGGGCGCTGGCAGCACAAGGGCATTGGTCCCGGTTGGTGGCACCAACCGGGACTAAAGGGGGCATTGGTCCCGGTTCGTGGCACCAACCGTGAACAATGCCCACCTTTAGTCTCGGTTGGTGCCACCAACCGGGACCAAAGGCCGCCGCTTCCCGCCCTTTGGGCTGCTGAAAATTGGCCTTTGGTCCCGGTTGGTGGCACCAACCGGGACCAAAGGGGGGCATTGGTCACGGTTTGTGCCACAAACCGGGACCATTGCTCTGGCTATATATACAACCCTTGCGAAATTTTCGCCAACTGCTCCATTCCCCATCGCCGACGCCGCCAGGCTGCTCGTCCTCCTCGTCGCCGTCGCTGCGCCCTGCCCCATCGCCGCGCCCCGAGCCCCGCCTCCTCGATCGTCCTCCTCGTCGCCGTCGTCCGCCCTGCCCCGAGCCCCGCCTACTCGATCGTCCCCGTCACCGCCGTGTGCCGCCCCGAGCCCGCGGCCGTCCCCGTCGCCGTGTGCCACCCGCCCCGAGCTCGCTGCCGTCCGCCCTGCCCCGAGCCCCGCCTCCTCGATCGTCCCCGTCGCCATGTGCCACCCCGAGCCCGCGGCCGTCCCCGTCTCCCCATCGCCCCGCGCACGCCGTCCCTGTCGCCGGCATCCCCGAGCCCACCGTAGCTCCTTTCCCGTCGCTGGCCTGCTCTCCCCGTCGTCGCCCGCCCCCAGTGAGCTCCCCCCTTTCCCATCCCCGTCGCCGACGATGCCACCCATTGCCGCCGCTGCTCTCTGTTCATATATGCAAAAGTTACTTTTTTTAGAAAATCATCTATGTATGTTCAGAAAAGTTCTATATGAATGTGTCTATATATATATATATATATATGTTCAGAAAAGTTCTATATGAATGTGGCTATATATATATATATATGTTCAGAAAAGTTCTATATGTATGTGGCTATGTATGTGTATGTGGCTATGTGAATATGCAAAGAAGAGGAGATGAAGAAGATGATATATTTTCTTATTCGTGGGTGTGTCGAGAGGGTCATCGATAACTTTAGTGAATTTCAGGTTATTTTCATTTTAGGTCATTTTAGGCAGGGAAGAAGGGGAAGAAGAGGGAGAAGAAGAGGGGGTCGAGAGGGGGTCTAGGGTCGCCGAGGGGTCGAGGGTCGTCGAACATGAGAGGAGGAAGAGGATAAAAAAAGAAGAGGAATAAGAAAAGGAAAAAGAGGAGAAGAAAGAATAGAGGAGAAGATCTCCTCTATTCTTTCTTCTCCCCTTTTTTTTCTTCTTCTTCCTCTTTTTTTTATCGGGAACGAGGGTCGTCGAGGGTCGCCGAGCGGTAGAGGAAGAAGAGGATAAAAAAGAAGAGGAAAAAAAAGAGAGGGGTCGACGGTCGCCTAGGGGTCGAGGGTCGAGAGGGGGTCTAGGGTCGCCGAGCGGTAGAGGAAGAAGAGGATAAAAAAGAAGAGGAAGAAAAAAAAGAGAGGGGTCGACGGTCGCCTAGGGGTCGAGGGTCGAGAGGGGGTCTAGGGTCGCCGAGAGGGGAGAGGAAGACGGGGAGAAATAAATAAGAAGAAGAAAAAAGAAGAAAAAGAAGATGAGAAGAAGAAAGGAATAGAGGAGAAGAAGAGAAAAATAGAATATATATTCTATTTTCTCTTTTCTTCTCTATTCCTTTCTTCTTCTCCTATTATTTTTCTTCTTCTTTTTCTTCTTCACGTGGGGGGGAGGTCGAGAACGTCGGACATTCATGAGAGAGGCGAAGAAGAAGGGGAAGAAGAGGGAGAAGAAGAGGAGAGGAAGAAGAGGAAGTCTTCTCCTCTATTCTTTCTTCTCTTCTTTTTTCTTCTTCTTCTTCCTCTTTATTTTATCGCGAACGAGGGTCGTCAAGAGGGTCGCCGAGCGGTAGAGGAGAAACCCTAAATAGAAAGTATCGTCGGTGTGAGATACATGTACCGTCGGTGTCGGACACTACACCCACATCCCACAAGTGGCGCGGGCTTCGACGCCCACGTCACTTGTGGGACGTGGATGTAGTGTCCGACACTGAAGGCCACATGTATCTCACACCCACGATACTTGCTAGCTATTTAGGGTTTCCTCTACCGAAAAGAAGAGGAGAAATAAATAAGAAGAAGAAAAAAGAAGAAAAAGAAGAGGAGAAGAAGAAAGGAATAGTGGAGAAGAAGAGAAAATAGAATATATTCTATTTTCTCTTTTCTCCACTATTCCTTTATTCTTCTCCTCTTTTTTTTCTTCTTTTCTTCTTCTTCTTCTTCTTCTTCTTATTCTTCTTCTTCTTATTATTCTTATTAGCCGGAAGTAGAGAGAGGTTTCCTAGTGTCAAAGTATTGAAGAAATCCATGCCTTCATCATTAGCCGGAAGTAACCAGGGCATGTTGGTACGATTTTCTACAAAGTTGTTTTTGGAATGGAGTCCCGGATAGAATAATCCGCTTTTTGGTACGAATTCAGCAAAGGCCTTCCAAATAGCGATATTCGGAAAGCTCTTGCTGAACTTTGTACCAAAAAGCGAATTATCCTATCTGGGACTCCGTTCCAGAACAACTTTGAAGAGCTTCGTACCATCATGCACATGTTACTTTCGCCTAATGATGAAGACATGGTTTTGTTGAATCCTTTGACACTAGGCAACCTCCCAACCCCTCGGCGATCCTCTCGAACATGAGAGGAAGAAGAGGGTCGTCTAGGGGTCGAGGGTTCCAGGGTCATCGAGGGTTCGAGGGGTCGAGGATCGCCGATGGGTCGAGAGAGGTTTCCTAGTGTCAAAGTATTGAAGAAATCCATGCCTTCATCATTAGCCGGAAGTAACCAGGGCATGTTGGTACGAAGTTCTACAAAGTTGTTTTGGAATGGAGTCCCGGATAGAATAATCCGCTTTTTGGTACAAATTCAGCAAAGGCCTTCCAAATAGCGATATTCGGAAGGCTCTTTCTGAACTTTGTACCAAAAAGCGAATTATCCTATCTGGGACTCCGTTCCAGAACAACTTTGAAGAGCTTCGTACCATCATGCACATGTTACTTTCGCCTAATGATGAAGACATGGTTTTGTTGAATCCTTTGACACTAGGCAACCTCCCGACCCCTCGGCGATCCTCTCGAACATGAGAGGAAGAAGAGGGTCGTCTAGGGGTCGAGGGTTCTTCTCCTCTATTCTTTCTTCTCCTCTTATTTTTCTTCTTCTTCCTCTTTTTTTTATCGGGAACGAGGGTCGTCGAGGGACATAGATGTAGTGTCGTCGTTGTCGATATATACACCCTCCCGATAGCTTACTATGATTAGGTAGCTAGTTCTACGTTTGGCACTAATATATCCATCTGTCATGTTTGAATAATAAATGCCATGTTGTAAATATTTGTAGAAACTATGGACACCGCACTAGACGAAGTAACAAAAGAAGCGTTGTTGAGGGACATAATCACAGAAGGAAGTGATGCCATCTCGTTGTTTCTCAACGAAACCGATGGTCTGGAAGGAGAGGGTGAACAAGCTGGCTACGGTGACCTAATGCCGATGCAAGAAGAAGAACATGAGGACGGCTCCGGTGACCCAATCCCGGTGCAAGAAGGAGACCGTGATGACGGCTCCAGTGACTGAACCGAGTCCGGCCAGGTATATATATTAGTTAAGCCTATGCTGACTAGCTGATTGATGCATTCATTGTTTTGGTATGTACACATATTAATTAAGTCTTTGTTCTTTTTTCTAGCCCTCCGGATCGAGCACAACTTCGGTAAAGAGACGAGGCCCGAAGAAAAAGTTGAGCTCGGATGAAAAGTTTGAGATCATAGCAATCGCGCCCGACGGCCAACCTATTGAACCCCTCCGGACAAAGAACGCATTTGTTGCTCAGTGCGGGGTTCTGGTTAGGGACAAGATCCCGATAAGCATCCAACAATGGTTTAAGCCGGCTACAGAAGACCCTGAGGTCTCTTACGTCAATGATATGCAGAAAAATGATCTTTGGACTGAGCTGAAGTCAAATTTCACCCTACCGCCTGAGGAGAATCCAGAGAAGCCAGTTAAAGAGAAATTAATCAAGTCTTTTGCTCTGAAGAGGATGGCAGAACTATTCAGGAGGTGGAAGAAAGAGCTGAATAAGTTTGTCGAAAATAATGAGACACCAGAATTCAAGGGCAGATATGAGAATATCAAAGATCACTGGCCCGCATTTGTGGCCCACAAGACATCGGAAAAGAGGAAGAAGATGTCGGCGACAAACATGCAAAATGCTGCGAAGAAGAAGCTTCACCATCGCACGGGGTCAGGTGGCTACCTCGTAGCCCGGCCTAAGTGGTCCAAGACTGAGAATGATCTAGTTCATAAAGGGATCGAACCAGAGACAATTAACTGGCCAGACCGTTGCCGGACTTGGTTCTTCGGGGCTGGCGGAACACTGGACCCTGTAACAGGGAAGTGCATTTGGACGAACGATCAAATGGACATACCAGTCAGTAAGCTTAAGCAGTATATCGAAGCAGCGCATGAAGGGACGTTCTTTCCAGACAGAGAGAACGACGAGCTCACAATGGCCCTCGGGAATCCTGA
Source organism: Triticum urartu (assembly GCF_056163025.1). NCBI lineage: Eukaryota > Viridiplantae > Streptophyta > Magnoliopsida > Poales > Poaceae > Triticum > Triticum urartu. The sequence continues at coordinate 2,911,982 of NC_141878.1, read as the reverse complement.
GCACCCTGGACGGACACGAGGCACGCCAGGCTCCATTCCGTGGAAGGTTGGGTTTCCGGACGCAGGCGGTTACAAATCCCATGAGAGGAGGAAAAATGCAGCAGACCCAAATGCAGGCGCTGAAAGCAAGGGTAGACGCGATAGAGGAACGAGAAGCAAATAGGAGCAAATGTACTGCCGAAGCCTCCCCCGAAGCTACCCTGCCATCTCAGCGCAGAAGCAGCGTGGCTTCCACCGAGCTGCTTCAGCCGGAGCATGCCTTGACGGCTCCTGCCAGCTATCCCGTGGATGCTATAACGGAGTCTCAAAATTGCCACCTTATGACGCAATGGATGAATTTGAAGGTCAAGGCGGCTGTTGGCTCTGTTTTTCCTACTGAACTCGGCGCAACTTTTCACTGCCGGCCGATTCCAGAAGGATATGCTAGGGTGATGGTGGATGAGATAATGTTGGGATTTGAGGACCTCCAGCTTGACCACCCTACCGGTGAAGGGGAGACTCGGCTGGGGTCTGCTCTGAAGACTCCATGCCTATGGCGGAAGGAGCTCATCAACCTTCCGAACTGGACGCCACCGCCTCCTCCTCCTCCTCCGGCGAGTCAGGGCACTCCGCCTCCACCGCCTCCTCCTCCGGCGAGTGACGATCAGGGCCCTCGGCCGGCTCCTTCTCTGGCGCGTGGCGGCACTCCGCCTCCTTCTCCACCTGTGCCGACGCGCCCGAGCAGCCAGCCTCCTCCTTCTCCGCCTCGTCAGCAAGGGCGGAAGAGACCTGCCGCCGCTCCAGCTGCTCCGGCGCGTCGTAGTCCTTCTCCTCCGCCTCTTAAGCAAGTAAAGAAGACAACCGCTACGTCTGCTCGGTCGGCGTCTAGCAGTACAACCAGAGGCAGGAGGACATACAGATTCGGTCCTTCTCTGAAGACTCCAGAGAAGTTACCATACGAGAGGACCCAGGAGGAGAACGCCGAGATCGTGCGAGAAGAAGTGAAGAAATTCTTTGAAGGGGTGAAAGTGAAGCGCACTCTGGCTGCCCTGACAAAACCACCGAAGTCTGATCCGCCGAAAGGAAACTATGACCGCATTATTGGAAAGGAATTTGCCGAAGCGAAGCGGTCGGGAAGTACTGTCAGTGATCAAAGGCTGAAAGAACGACGAGCTGGGAAACAAATTGCCCAGCTCGGCGAACAAGCAAAGCAATCGTGCCCCCCGCTCAAGGTGCCTATCCACAACGTCGATAATGATCCGAGGATGGTGCCCGGTTATAGCAATCTTGCAGATTACCTGCCCGACGAAGTACATTATGAACCCATGGAGATGCAGATACAAAGATACGAGTACGGGAAGCCTCTCGTCAAAGATGAAAGATCTCTATCAACGATGATGCGAAGATTGCATGATTGGTACATGAAAATCTGCAGAGACTCTAGGGGGAGGAGTACTTTGTATGTGAAAGTTAAAAAGGAGCATGACCTCGTTGGAATTGATCTGTTGCCTGTTCCATTTGAGGAGTTCTATCAGTTTTTCAATCAATTGGCCCTCGATAAAACAACGGTCGCCTGCTACTGTCTGTAAGTAGTACTACTTCTGTCATTAAGTTTCTCTATATAGCTTAGCTCTTTCATTGCATGTATTTATAATCATCCTCACTATATTATGCAGATTGAAGATCATCGAATTGAAGAAAAGACAAGTCGGTGATATTGGGTTCATTAACACATATCTCATAGATGCAACTCAGGTTAAATTTCATGCCGCAGAAACCGAGGCCAGCATGCTTGAATCGTTGATAATAAATCAAAACAAAGATATAATACTCTTTCCTTACAACTTGAAGTGAGTGTTACTGTCTTGTGCATATTCGGTTTCCCTTATATATTAGTCAAGGTTATAGTAATGTAATTGATGAGTTATGCGTGTGTAGTTTCCACTATATTCTCCTACATATTAAGCTTGAGCAGGGACTAGTAACCGTCTTAGACTCAAGACGAAAAGATCCCAAGGACTATGCAGACATGACTCAAATACTCGAGAAGTAAGTTAAATCGATCATTATCCACCATATCAGCAACTTTGTTCATTTTCTGATATATCAAGTAATTGTTTTCTTTGTCCGGCGGGGTTTGGAGAAAATTCACCAGAAAAGCTCCGGGACTGCCGAAGGAGCTGCAATTTAGACACCCGAAAGTAAGTACTAGCTATAGTAGCATTTTAAGCGCATCTACTAGTCATTCAAGCGCTAGTTTCATCAATACCATTTGGCATTCTTGCTTATCAGTTTGATTAACCTCTATTTCTTGTAAAGTGGTTGTGGCAGCAACAAGGGAATGATTTCTGTGGATACTATGTTTGCGAGTCCATCCGCCACACGACCTGTGAGCGGGGCTACACTGACGAACAATATGAAGTATATAAATAACAACATTCACAATTTTATTTTATTACCATCATTTGTGTTGAGTTTCATTCATTCATATATATATATATATATATATATATGTATTGACCCCCTTCTTTAAATTAGATGTTTCGGAAGTGGGATGAACTCCTAGCACCAGCTCGCATGCGAGGAATTCAAGAGGAATTGGTGGCATTCTTTCTTGACCACGTGATCCCTGAAGACGGAGAATTCTATGTGGACCCTGAGTCCGTATGATTATATTTGTAAGAGATAATTATTGTATATATGTAGCCGGTAGTGTCAGATAGATATACGAGAACTTGTTGTTCGACCAATCTCTCGGAGAAGGAGAGGTGGTCGATATCACTTCTCTCTGTATATATGCATATATGTTCATGACGATCTTCTGTTTCCTTCGTTTGCTTACTAGCTAGCTACTGTGTTTAGTCCTCTCTATATACGTATGTATAGTATGTAGCGTCGACCAAGCACGGACATAACAGAGGACACTTCTCTCTATTAATTATAACTAGCTAACACAATATATGAAACACCTAAATTAACCCCCCAAAACCCCCAACCCGCCCCCCTTTAAAAAAAACAAAAACCCCAGCCACAGAAGTGCTGACGCGTGGATGCCTATTCGTCCCGGTTGGTGCCACCAACCGGGACCAAAGGGTCTTCTGACTGGGCTCTGCGCACTGCCCACGTGGAGGGCCTTTAGTCCCGGTAATGGATTGAACCGGGACTAAAGGGGGGAGGTATTAGTACCGACACTTTAGTCCCGGTTCTGGAACCGGGACTAAAGGCCCTTACGAACCGGGACTATAGGCCCTTTTTCTACCAGTGATGATAGGAGGAGGGAGTGGTGCACATGCCAAGTTCACTGGGCTGCCGTGTTTCACACTCCTCCATCGTAACAGTGGAGACAATAGCTTTCATCAAAAATAAACAGTGAATACTTGTTGCTTGTCCTCTGTATCGGAAAAGAATACTTTCATTCGCCGACATGTGGGACGTCGACCATCCTGGTCCACCTGCGATGCACAAAATTATCCTGGTCTACCCCGGTCGTATCGCAGACCCAACCTTTCCCACTGTAAGTTGTTCGTACGAAGGAACCATCATGACTTCGTTGAATTCCGCTTCTTCAAGAAAACTTACTGTACCCGCAATACTGCTACCACACGCGAAGACTGGACGACATTGTACCACGTCATATCACTGAAACCCACTAGGTCAAACTAGCCCGCCTAGGTCATCTATTTTGGAACGGGGGGAGTACGTCTCCACACTGCTATGATTTTGTGTTGCACGTTCTCTGTACTTTTGCTACGATTTTCCTACCCTATGAACCAAATGAGGCCTGAATGTATGTCGACTATTGTCTAATCGATCTCTAAGCCTACAATTTTAGGGGCTAGGGCTATTGGTCGATCGACGAGGGATAAGTATAAGCGTACCACGAGCTAATCAGCCCCAACATTTCTCTTCGGTGAGTGTTTTGCAAGTACTATATCTCGCACAGTAGCTAGCCTACAACACCAAGAATAATCAAACAAGCCCTACTGATATGATAAACAGTTCAAACTTACATCTAAGCATGCCATATATTACATCAAAAGCTGGTGAGGATACATCTGTTTCCATAACTCGGAGAGGGTTTGCATGATTCATCGCATGATTCACTATCAAACAAAAATAGCAAGATCCGCCCACACAAGACAGTGCAGTAGCCCTAAGATGGTTTGATAACACGCATCGTTCTGGTAATTAAACACAGGGTAATGCAAACTACCCTGGAGGATTAGCGTGACCAACTATTTCTTATCATTGATCCCTCGGGCAATGACCACAGCACGGACAACAGCATGGGAATCGATTTCTGGGGCGATGTCCACAGGACTGACCGCGACATCGGAATCGATCTCTGGGGCCATGTCCACTGGATGGACAACGGCATCGGAATCGATCTCCGGGGCGATGCCAACAGGACGGACCACGACATCGGAATCATCAAGGACGTCCACCGGCACCTGCACAACTCTAACATATTAGCAAGCACATTGCAAATAATCAAAAACCAAAACTATGGTAATAAGCCATTATTTTTTACCTTGTGCAGCACACCGGGGGATCTCATCCCTCCGGGGGCCATCTCCTCGTCCTCAATGGGGGCCATCACCTTGGCAGGGGAATACTGCTTCTCAACGGTGACTATCTCCTCAAATTCGGTCTTGAGCCTCACATAGGTGGCAATCAGAGTTCCTGGGGTAGGCACGGTGGGGCCCTTGCTGTTCTTCCATCTTTCATTGAGGAGTTCGTCCGCCAACGTCCTCAACTCTTTGGCCAGTGCTTGTTTCTTGGAGTTCTTCGTCTCCATGGGTTGGCCCGCCAACATGGTCAACTCATTGGTCGGTGCTCGCTTCCTGGAGATCGCTGTCTCTAGTGGGTTGTCCGCTGGCAACTCTTTGCCTAGTGCTCCAGGATCCATCAATGAACTGACAAACAAAAAGCAATCGATAGGAAACCACAATCGCAATGAAAACGGGAAAAGAATAGGATGTGAGAATCGGTCGGTGCTTCGTAAAAAGAAGATTCTTGGAATGGAAATATAGCAGCATTACTGATTCGCTCACCTTTCCTTCGTGGGTACAGAAGAAAAATTGCAGAAGTGAGTAGCCTGGAGTGAGGTTTTCTTCAAGAAAGGGAAGAAAGGACTTGAACGAGCGTTCCAGTGAAATGATGGTTTCTTCGTCCAGTCCAACTTGGAGGCCACCTTACCACTGCTGGTAAAGGTGTGGGTTTTGTGATATGACGGGTCATGAAGGCCACAGCGGGGTGACAGGTGAGTCTCGACTATAGCACCTCGCTATGATTTGGTGGATGGCATGCGGGCCCGGATGCTTTGAAATGTCCCGCATGTAGATAGAGCGGCTAATCATATAGGAGTGCTCAATATTGTGCACCGCGACCAAGGCGGAGAGGAAAACGAGAGAACTACGTAATTAATGCACCGCGACCAAGTACGAGATACATTCCTCCAATCGCAAAATGCCTTGGTTCCTGAGATTTGATATTTGAGCCCTATAAACCGGAAGGGAGGGAGTACTCCACACGGTGTAGTCTAGTCACTTGTTAAAATCTCTAGAAAGGCAAATACACCTTTCCGGTTACAGGGCTATACTACTCCCTCCGGCTAGGTCTGTAAGTCCTCTTACGAAAACCAAATAGTCCCAAAACACTTAGGGCGGTGCATTAACGTCTACCTTGTTTCTTGTTTCTGACATATCAACCAATAAGAGATGACAGGTGTGCATGCTTTTAATGACTTGCAATGGCTAGTTCATTGCATGCAATGCTATTAATTAGCAAATAAACATTGGTGACCCCAGGAGGAAACGGTGCTAAGCGCGTGGACCTATGCAGAATGAGTATCAACCAATGGATAATGGAGTTTAATTGTTAAAAAATAGCAATTTTGTCTCATGCAAGAGCCTGGCTAGTACTCCAAGGAACCGCACCACGCGAGCATTCGCAACTGCCACGTGCGGGTTGCGCTTGGCTCTTCGCCTCTTCGAGAAGACGACAATGATGTTACTCCTACTTCTATAGTATCGAATCCACTGCTGCATGTCCGTCCACCTCGTGCGGGAGGGATAGCGTGTAGCAAAAGCTTCTACTTACTGCTCCTGCCTTTGCATCTATGACAGGCGGGCCCAACAGGTGGTTGGCCCTCCTGTCATGCAGCCAAAGGCATGTGCAGTTGAGGCACCGGAGCTCAGACCGTGAGGGAGAGGGAGTTGTAGTGATCAAATTTCTCGGTCTTGTACAAGTTGACGCGACACATCAGAGCACTGCACTTGATATAAGTCTTTTTACACATTTCAAATGGGATACTTCGTATGTAGGAGTAGACATATTCTTCTTCGTATATAGCCACTTGTTGCAATCTCTAAAAAGACTTATATTTGGAAACGAAGGGAGTACAACGCATGCATGCATGCCGTGACTTTCCTTTTGATACTTGCATGTGTTGATTTGATGCACCTTGCCAAATTTTGACTATAAATTTAACTAACCAAATTTTCATGCATGTCACAAAAAATTATGGGGCTGTTTGTATTGTGACTATGTTTGTCTTATGTTTCCACATTATTTTTCCCACACTTGCCACACTTGACTAACCTGAGTTGCTCAAATTGTTAGACACACTTTGGCTTGCCTATGGGAATCTTGCCACAATTTTTGTGTCTATGACATGTGGGGTTCACTGCTAATAAAAAAATTCTTGTCTTAGGTGTGGCTAGTAAAAAAGACTTATATTTAGGAACGGAGGGAGTAGAAAATATAAATAATAATGTATGTTGGGGAAACCCACATTTCCGCTAATTTTAGCCGTGGGCTTGTTCACAATTTTTACGAGGGGTGGTTGTTCATTTAATGGAGGGACTTGTAGTACCAGACTTGAATGATACAAAGTGCGACCTGGCACACTGTAACACCACTTGGAACAAGCGGGTAGCTATCTCAAAAAACTATCAACAACTAAAAACACCGCGACCTGGCATGTATTAGTACACAATTTTAAATGATTATTTTGATGGAGTGAAAAAGGAAAACTACACCACTATGTATATATAGGCCGGAGCCTCCACGCTTGCTTCCTAGGGTTGCTCTATTCACACACTCTCATCCTCTCCAGATCTAAACAAGATAGGGCTAGTAACACTGTCTTTCTCCCTTCAAAAAACACTGGCTTTCTATCCTCACCGCTGGTTACAGATCCGGACGTATCCCCCTCCACCGGTGAAGGGGAGGAGGGGCAGCGTTTAGGCCATCGTCGACAGCGAGGGAGGAGACCCACTACCGGCCGCACCGTTATCTCTGGCCGAGCGCCGGGGCGGGAGGTCCTCCGATCCCTTCGTCATTGCCTGTGGGCGGATCCGGCCTCCCGCCGCCCACCTATCCACATCCCGACGACCTTTAGGTATATCTTCATTCGAAACCGCCTTAGCTCTACTTCCGTAGCTCGCTACGTCACTGCATGTGCATCATTTTCTACCTTTCAGCCCCTCTCGATCGGATGGTCCAACGTCACATATTTTTTTCTTATATTTTTAGAGGTAAAGCTACTTCATGGAGTCGAATCTTGTACTCCCTCCGTCCGAAAATACTTGTCATTGAAATGGATGTATCTAGATGTATTTTAGTTCTAGACACATACATTTTGATGACAAGTAAATCCGGACGGAGAGAGTACTTGGTTCAAACAAGAAATAAAGTGGGGGTGGGGGAATTTAGTATGTACATCGTACTTGGTACAAACAGGAAGGAAAGGGGGTGAAAGTAGTATAGACTGGTCATCCAACCGGTCTCTTGGTCGAAAAGGGAAATATAGGGGTAACGCTGTACATAGTGGTATGACCAGGACTAGATTTGCTATCCACACATAGGAGTAGGTGGCTAGAGTGAAAAAAAAATGGGACCAACCCAGATATGTTTCTTGGATGTTTGTTTCTCGGGGCAACAAACTATGAATCACCACTTTATACCCATGTTTACGTACATGGTGCTGGACTGCTGGCGCACCCACTGTCCCATGCCCTTATACCAAATATTTAGGCTCCGTTCGGAATAAAGGGACAGAAAACATAGGTCTTGATGAAAATAGAGGAATAGGAAAGGAATGTAGGTATAAAACTATGGAACAGCGAACCGGAGGAAACTCTCAAGAGAATGTGTTCGGATGGACTATGAAATGTACAGATTTGTTTTTTTAGAGTAGCAGGCTTGGCAGTATGAGATGTTATTTCTTTATTCAGCTGTACAGTCAATACTCTTGTCCTCACCTCACGTACCACACATAGGTTGATTTTTTTATTCCGGCAACACAGCACAGCAACATGTCTAACGCATGGCAGCGAGCGCCTGCCTTGGGCTTCCGCCCAAAAAATGAGCAGCACGTGGATGTTTCTAATCCTATGGAATCAGTACTACCAGACCAGCTTTCCTATGAAACACTATTCACCTTTCCCGTTTTCCGAACTGTTGGAAGGGAAAGAATACAGTAGGAATAGTGTTCCTACGAAAATCCTGCACCTAACCTATGAACCGAACACAACCTTAGTTGTTCTTAATCTAATGTCCCTGGTAAAAATGAAGCCATGCCACTGTTATAAGCCATGAGACTCTGACTGTTTTTTCCTGTAATTGTTTGAGACTCTGACTGTTTCCTCTCTGTGTTTTTGTGCAAACAGGGATATCCAATTCAACTGGTTGCTGTTGTGACCTTTTGGTGCACTGCACAAAACTCTTCTTAAAAGAAGTGACTTTTGTGCTGTTTAACTGGAATGTCAGAATGGAAAAGTTGGTTCATTTCGGTGGAACTGCACAAAGGGAGATCTGTGTTCCAATCCTCATGATCCATATTTGCGCCATAACCTTCCTTTAGGTAACAATGATATTTAATGCATGTCTTCATCTCTATTTTCCGACTACCATGAGAAAATAATGCTATTTTTTACTAGTACACTTGTACTCCCTCACTGACAAAACCAATTCTGAATTAGAAGGCCAATCATGTACTTGGTTTCACCAACCGGTGAGGAGAAAGAGAAACAGAGCATGAAGAGGAAGAAGAAGAAGAATAAACAGTGCCAAGGCGATCTTGCTGAAGCTCGAGGCCATTCAAGGGCTCCGACAACGACTACCTTACATGTGAGACGATCCTCCAGGGAGCCCTTCCACTTCTGCTGTCTCACATAATTAATTAGGAGTACTTAAGTACCACTAATTTATTACTGCCTAATTTTCCTGCTGGAGTTAAACAAATCTTTAGTAGGACCCTATGCTGAATCATGTACGTGTGTATGTTTGTCTATGGAGCTGAATCATGTGGTGGAGCAGAGATGGAATATTATTAGTGTCATGACATAATAGTGCTATTGTTTTGCATGTCAATTTATTTCCATTGGTTCAAGGAGGCAATGTATTGCGTATTGTCCATCATGAATTTGATGCTACTGTTTGAGTAATATGCTAATGTCTTCCTATCCTTTCTCACTAAGCTAATGAAGGTTTCACCTTGTTCCTACTTGTGTAAACAGGGATCATGTTGTGCCAATCATATATTTTAGTGGAACTACACAAGACAATACAATGAACTGCATCTCAGCTAGTGCTTTAACTCTGCTAGAAGTTCTTGATAATCAGCATTGGTAAACAAGAGTGATTTCAACCATACATTTGAAGTGCACAAAAATATATACTATTGTGTGATTCCAGTGAGTGCTTTATCATCTCTTATGGGACTACATGAACAAGCTTTTTTCTCAAGTTGGTACGGGCCTAAGGCCTTCATCCATATTAGTTTGCTATCATCTCTATTTGTATCATGCTACTGTCATGAGAAACTCCTTTATCTTTGCACGTTAAAGTTTTGCAACCTATGATAAATGGCAACGCTTTGAGTGTTGAGTTGAGCTAATTGGCACTAATTAAATAAACTAATACCTCTCTTTAAGGAAGACTACTATGTTGCTAACTTTACCCATTAAGATAATGAGGGTGGTTCTATTTGTTAGTGTATGTTTCATCAACTTGTGCCACTATTACAGTAATCTCACTCTCTCAATATATGTGCCAACAGGGATGCTCGATTTTGGTGGAACTGCACAAAAACTTTGGGTGCTTCATTTCCTCGACAGCTTCCGTCCTTTCCTGTCAGTCGCTAATCTCCGCTTGCTTTCTTCCTTTGTTGTCAGTCGCTTGGCTTATCTTGGCTTCCATTCAAAGGAAATAGTAATTGATATGCTACCTCACACAGGTTGGTACTGGCCTTTATCCTGATTATTGTGCCTGTCATATGTATTGGTAATTTGGTATTGTGCTATTGTTTGCTGATTTCATAAACGAGTAATTTGGAGCCTGAACTCGTAGGCAAATCATTACATCGGGTGATGTCAGTAGAACTGCACAAAATGATCAGATGGACAGGTACTTATGATGCTTCTATGTACTCCAAAGTTCACTCAGACAAGCATCGTTGTTGACAAGAAGTGCCTATATTCATTCGATTATCAACCGGCGTCAACCAATTGTCAAACTACAAGTATTAGGAGAGTGAACGCCAAAAATATTGCTTGGTGCATAGCCCAGAAAAACGCAGGCCAGTCTTTGATCCCAACTTTTGCCTTTTGGTTATCGGCACACATGGTAGCGAACTATATGGCATGGAGTCTAAAGATTCCAGACAAGTTGGTTGACGCGTATATTCATCTGGCACTTAATCAGTCTGCACGCCAAGGATGCTCCATTTCAGTTGAACTGCACAAAAAATTTGGGTGGTTCATTTTCTCAACCGCCTCCTTTCTCGTCTGCAATGTAGAATTTTCGCGAGATACAGGACCAAGATGAGCCAGTAAACTAGTTGGATGAAAGTAGTGGCCAAGTTGCTCAAACCTCCCTCGGCACGAGGCCACTATTTGAGGATAAACCTACAAGCAAAGTTTAGATTGTCTGTGCTGCCTCTTATGTACTCGAAAGTTTACTCGTACAAGAACTAATTTTAGCAAGAAGTACCTCTGATTGAACACCATTTACCAGTCTGTACCCTAGGTAATTAAAGTTTTTCCATGGATCATATTGGCTGTGATCTCAATCATTTGGATGCATAGACATACTGAACATGTGTATATCTGAATCTTTTTGTGAATTATGTCATGTGATCTATCAATCATTTGGATGCATAGATATGCTGAGCTTGTGTATATATGAATCTTTTGAGTTGTTGATAGTGAATGTTGGCTATTAATATGAACGTGTCCTGTGAACCTAAGTTTGATATGAATGTTTATCTTTTCTATTGTATTTGTGTGTGAACTTGTTAGTATGCCTACTGTGGGGTATAAAACGCAGGTCTCTTATAAAAGTAATGTTGTGTCCAATTTATGTTTTCCTTTCTAGGCACATTATATATTTATATTATTACTATATCGTATATTTTATAGAGACTTATATATACATTATAAAAACATCCCACGTGTTATTAACTTATAAAAGTAAATGTTTAATGGAAGTTGGCAAGGAAAATCCTGGTTGTTTTTGACTCACAGGCAAGGAAAATCCTGGTGATTGCGTACAAAAGCTTGCGAAGATTTTAAGGACCAATTTAATAATAACGCGCTCATTTTTATTTTGAGAAATAACCCACTAATTTCTTAATTATATCTATATATATAAAATGATCGTCTCCGGTTTATTCTTTGATATTAATTGCTCCTTCTAACATAACATTACATATATAACGAGCCCACCTAATACGTGTATTTTAAGGAAGTGCAAATGGGCTAGGATTTCTTAGAAAATATAAATGGGCATCATTGACGCGAAATTATTTGTTCACCCAGTCTAGCATAAGGACTGTACATTCTAGAAAACATGGGTTAAATATATGCCACATTTTTGCAGGCTGACATGTGGGCCAATAGGTCGAAGACTGCGCAGGGTGTTGTCAACTTGGTCAACAAATGATTGTGTCATCCACAGCCATTGGATTTATATCCAACGGCCGACATGCACCTTCAATCTCACGTCTTCTTCCTCCAACGTCGTCGGGACCGCCTGGTCCGGCCTCCGGTGGCTACCAGCTCTGCTTAGCATGCATCGCTGCAAAGCGCAACCCCACCGCCGGCCAGGCTATCCCTCCACCCCTCGACACCTCCTGTTATTCTCCGCAGACTACAGCCCCACACCGCAACAGAACCAGTTATAACCCTTCTCCTCCTCTCAATCTGCGACTCCTCTACCGCGTTTTCCCATCTCCGAGTCCTTCCCATCCGGGGCCTCGCCGTCGTCCACCGCCTCGATGTGTTCGGTGCGGCGTGGTCAACAAACGAGAGTCATCGGAAGAGGACTGTACATGGAGAGCCTGACGGCGGGGACCCACGAGGTCCATGGTCGCACGCAAGGAAAATTCCTCCTTATTAAGATGAAAAAAAATGTTTCCTCCACCTGACAGCTGGGACCCACCGGCTGTATCTTCGCACGGAAGGAAGTGCCTCGTTGTTTTGCAAAAACATTATTCATCTCATTGACAGCTGGGACCCGTCAGATTTGGTGACTGACTTGTGGCCCTACTAAGCGGACATGTACACACGGCTTTGTCAACTTACTCAACAAATGATTCTAGCAGCTGGACCGTTGGATGTTAATCCAACAGCCGTGCTCCTTCTTCAACCTCTGTTCTTGCTCCTGTCTCCCGTGGGCGGCACGACGGATGTGCTGCCGCGCACCCGAACCAGTGAAGTTTCCCACTCCTCTCCATCTTCGACTCCAATTCCCCGTCTTCCCTATCTCCTGGTCGTTCCAGTCTGGGTGCGCTCGGCATGGTGTGGTCAACGTGGTCAACAACCGAGAGTCATCCGAAGATGACTGTACGTGAGAGGCTGACAGTGGGGACGCACCACGCCCATGGACGCATGCATGCAACGGAACGCGGTGAGGTCAACATTGTCAAAGAACGACTTCCATCGGAAGTATACTGTACGTGGAGAGTCTTAGCTGGGTCCACGGCCGCAGCAAGTAACTGCCTCCTTATTACGCGGAAAATAATGATTCCTCCAACTAACAGCAGGGACCCAATGGACGGGCCACCGTATTTTGCGAAAAAACGTTTGCCCCCTGACTGCTGGGACCCACCTGACGGGCCACCGTATTTCCGGAAAAAAATTCCCCCCGCTGTCAGCTCGGACCCACCGGAAGTGCCTCCTTATTATGCACAAAAAAATTAATACTCCCCCGGCTAGCTGGGACCCACCTTGGTGGGAGGCTGACTTGTGGGCCTACTAAGTTAACGGGGACGAAGGGCTTTGTCAACTTAGTCAATATGAATGATTCTAGCTCCAGTGACCGTACGATGTCCATCCAACAGCCGTAGTGCTTCTTCAACCTCTGGTCTTCTTGCTCCAGCCGCCCAAAGCAGCGCCGGTCGTGCCGCATGCTCCTGCCTCCCGTGGCCGGCTGTGCTGCCGCGGAGGCCTCACCGCCGCCTACTATTCCCACCGTTGGCCAAGCCCTGCGGCGACGGCAGCCTCACACCACAGCTGAACCAGTGAACCCTCGTACTCCTCTCCGCACGGGCTTCCACTGCCACGTCTTCCCCGGCTCCGCGTCGTCCCCTTCCTAGGCCTCGTCGTCGTCCACCGTCGTGGTGCTCTCCGCGCGGCGTGGTCAACGTGGTCAGGGAACGACTTCTATTGGAAGAGTACTGTACGTGGAGAGGCTGACAGCTGGGTCCACGGCCACAGCCCAGTTTTCTTGTGATTTGCCAAGTAAGTCGCTTTGTCAGGCGTGTTGGGCTGCAAATCTTTCAAGATGGGGAGAGCTTTCATTCGGCTGGCCGATAAAATGACCCATCAGTAATGAGAAATGGGTTGTACATTAGATTACATTAATTTTTATGCATTGAGAATTTGTTTCAAATATCTTTTTTTTCATTTCGAGATTTTTAAATCTATACCTATACTAATTCTAGACTTCCTAAAAATTCCCACGTTAATCAGATTTTACAAGACGTTAATCATGTGGGACCAAATTATAACGGTGTAGATTAATCCATGTAATCCACGGCCATCTAACCATCAAACAGCTAATGCAAAAAAAAACATCAAAAGGAGAGACTCCTCCATGCCTCCACGTCTCTCAAACCATGTGTGATGTGGACCGATCTCTCCTCTTCCCCTCAAGTGTCTTGCGATTTAAAAACAAAAGGTGTCCAAGGATCCCTAAAAAAGCTGAAAAACGAATCTATCACACTCCTATATAAAACATCCAAAGATCCTGTAACTAAAAATCCCCCGAAGATCGTCCTTGGTCAAAGGAGTGTCTATTTGTACGTTTCGTACTACCTATCTTCCTCATCCTCCATCTTGCCGCATCTTTTCTTTGGGACATCGATGACTTTGCTGATCCATCCAAGTTTGAATCGGTGTAAAAGAATTGGGTACGTCAGATCCATCCTGTCCTGCAACCTATGGTACGTCAGATCCATCCTGTCCTGCAACCTGTGTTCATGTCTAATCAGTTTTCAAGTTCTTGCCATAGAGTAATCTATCATCTATTTTCAATCCAGTAGATGAATTTGTCCCAACATAGGTCATGCAGCAGTTGTACCAACGAGACTGTTTGAGGCATGCGCATGTCTCCTTGAGGACTCTCGGCGTTAATTTCATAGAAGAAAAACTTAGCCCTAAAAGGCCCACCGTCACGCCCGCAGGCTATGGTTTCCTTCTGTTCATTGCCTCTCCCGATCGGATCATCATCAAGCGACCCCTATGGCCGCTCTTGATTCCATCCCTGATGGAATCGATTTAAAAGACATTCGTAAGATCCAACCAATCCTCTCTTGCAGCCTAGCTCTAATTTATATTCATCTAATCACCTACCATGAATCTATACCACCATAACAATTCAACCCATCGTTTTTGCGTGTGTGCCAGTTCTGTTCTCGGCGGAATCGATCAAGAAAGGTATCGATTGGCTGATGTGTACATGAGTGTACTAGCTTCTGGACGTGAACTTGCTTCATCGTCGCTGCCGTAAGCACTCGAGCTGGGGTTGTCTTGCACCAAGACTGCACGTGATTCTGTTCGTCTCCAATCATTGAAATCTTGAATCTCATTAGCTTTCAAATTATTGACATGCAAAAATTAATCAAACACCTACTTTTAGGCTGCTAATCGTCGCTGCCGTAAGCACTCGAGCTGGCGTTGTCTTGCACCAGGACTGCACGTGATTTTGTTCCTCCCCAATCATTGAAATCTTGAGTCTCATTAGCTTTCAAATTATTGACATGCAGAAATTAATCAAACACCTACTTTTAGGGTGCTAATGGTTTTATCCAACGAAGGTTGATATAGAGAAGTAACCATACCATCCAATCTTTGAAACAGATTGGACGTCCATCACAGGCGACAAGGCTGCCGAGCTAAGAACTGTGGCAGATTGGTAGTGGAGTTGTTTACTTGCTCGACACTGTTCAATTTTGTCACTGCATTGACTTGGCAAGTAACTCAGAACCCTTTGAATCTCCTCCTCATGATTTTATTAATATAGTTTATCTTTAATACCCTATCCACAGGGTTGTCTCTAGCTTGCAATTTTGTCAGCAGATTTGTGGCAACTTGAATGCATGTGTAGTTAAGTTGGCTAGACTAATATTGATTTCTTCCATCTATTTTTGTTTTGGAAACATAAAATGGCGCCGTTGCACATTATTGGCAATTATTGACAGCTCATATAGTTGGTGTGTGATAAGTTACTACAGGGTATTTATGTTAATATTTTGACACATTTTACATACATCTAATGTTATGAATTCTTGGCTGGTAGAGAAAACGGAATAAGATATCATGCTCTTGCGTACAGAAACTTTGACGTGATTCGAGGACTAAGCATTCAACATGATTCGTTTTTTTGTCCATGCATATTGTCATGGAATTTCTAAGCTACTTTACCACTGCATTTCAGTGGACTATATCGTTCATTAGTTTTTCTTTACCTTGAGAATATTATCTTGGATTTGATTTAAATGGCAGTCTAGAATTTTTATCTCATTCATGTGTTTACCTTTTCTTCTAGTTGTGATGAGCAAATTCAGCAATTTAACTGGTGGTGAGTTCAATCAAGTGTGAGGCCACTATCTAATAACTTCTTTGCAGGTCTGATATGGAAGGAGGCGTCTTGGTTTTCCAAGCTCAAGAATGCAGTTCCATGAAGAAACAGTAATGATATCAATCAAGCCTCACTTTTTTTCCGTTTACTATTTTCATCACATCATTTATAAATAATTTATATTGGTGTTGAAGGCGAACTCTCTAAAGTGTTCCATTTACACTATTGATATGTGAAGTTTCTGAGTTGTTTTCTTAAATCCTCTGCCTTAGATACTATTCATGGAGGTTTGTGATGACACCCAATAAGAACATCCCAGAGGTGCCTTCCGTGTAGCACATCACTCAGTGTTTTTAGATGGGCAACCTTCAGCTTGAGATAAAGCACATTTTTGCCTACTACCATTGCTTAGGAAGAGTGATTTCTCCTCTGCGGCAGCGCCTAACTTACATAGAATGATTGGATCATCACAGGATTTGCATGATGTTCATTAGTGTACTTTTTATAGCCTTAAATTCATATCATATTTTTCATCCATTGGTTCATGAATATTATATGAAAATCTACTATAGGCTACACATGAACATCTCTGAATTCTATGGAATTGATTGCTAAAGACAGATTTAGCATTTAACTTTTTATGATACATTGATCTTTCTGTACTAGATTCTAACTATTGTAAAATGGATTCTTCAGCTTACCTATTGCAAACATATTCATTCAGCCAACATTCTGAACAATTTCTAGATATTGTGCTGCTTCATACAGTTGTTTGCCCACAGAAAACATCCTATGACCATGGCACTATATTCTACCATGTCTAACCGACCTGATTGTTTCCAAAAATAGACAATCGAGTTTCACATTACACATGTTTGTTTCTGCACGTACCTGACTTGCAATCTTTCTGATATAGGAACAAATTGCAACAGATACAAAACACATTCCCTAATCTATGAAAGACAGTTTTTCTTCCTAATTCATATCATGTGACTACCTTTTATAAACAGAGAAATCTATGCATTCTTGGTACTTCACTTATCTTGAGGATTTTGGTCATTTGTACGGAACAATTACATTTAAGTTGATTGTGCCCTTAGTTTCCAGGAAGAATGAAATCCATCATGTAGCAGATTATTGAGGAATACATTGATTGTATACATTCCCAAACTACTTTGTAGTTCAGAATCAAGGTTATGAAAAAAAAGATGATACATACTTTTGTACCAACTTAGTCGATCGATATGAACCTTCAAATTCTATAGTACCAACTTCATAAGATCATATGGGTACATACAGTATTTCTTTTGAACAAATTATTGAAGCTCTAATGTTAATTGTACGTACATCCATATCTCCATGTTCTAAATTTAAGAATCAGAATGCTTACCTTTATCTATACCATATGATCTTATTAGGCTTTTTACATATAAACCAAACTTGGTCTCATTATTTTGATCATTTATACCTATACCTTTCTTGGGAAGGAGAGTAAGCTCCCACTGCACTCAAAAATTGCGATCTAAATATCGTTGGTCAATACAGATATTAATCTATGTTCTATCTTGATATAGAATTTCCTATTCTGCTATTTTTTCCGGAGAAGATCAAGGCAGAAGTTATGTTCAGCAGATTTTATGTTTTAGATGGGTTATATACTATGAGGGACTACTCAGCTATCATGCCATTCGGGAATCCACATCTCCACTATTACAAATGAAATATGCAGCTACTAGAAATTTGATATTACACAGTTATCTCAGTTTATAACGGTGTGCCTATGTTTAGTTGCAGCCATGCTTTTCTCAGACCAAGCTTCATATCCTCTACTCTTCTGCCACGATAAAATATGCTTATTTTCTCTAGATAAACAAATGAAGATGTCTCTTTATGTGTATTCCTCTCATAGGACATCACAATGAATATAAATTATGACCAATCACTCTAAGATTTCTTTTGCATGTTTGTTGAATGATTTTATTTACAAAGCTTTAGCTTTACAGTACTGTCTTATTACTGATATTTTCTGTCTTTGTTATTCATGATTCAATAAGTACACATATATTAACATTTATGATAAAATAAAAAAATATAATAATGGAGTGTTATATATTTTACTTATATATCCATGGAATTGTGTAAATTAAGGGTTTCTATCACCAAAGTACATTCATATATGTTATTCATAATATATCTTTTTTTAACTAGGATCATAATATATCTGATTTCACACAAATAGTTGTAAAAACATAAAAAGAATGACGACTAGTCACATTAATTTTTATGCGTTGAGAATTTGTTGTATTTTATATTGATATACATTTATTTTTAAAATCTGTTTGAATGTGAGTCGAAATTTCGGGATTAAAAAAAGTTCGGACCGCACCGAAATATGCAAAATTTCGTATAATTTTTTAACCGTGGCCACAATATGGGCTCCAAAAAAACCCTTAAGAATTAGCAAATGGGCTGTGAATTATTAGAAATAATGGCAGATGGAATGTATGCTGTTTTCCACAGATTTGCGGTTTTCCTAAAAAAAAGGTTGACGCACAAGCAGTGACTGTTGGATGTCCATCAAACGGCCGTCATGCTTCTTCAATCTCTGCTCTTCCTGCTCCAGCCGGTCAAACAAGTGCTGGCGGGACTGCCTGCTCCATCCTCCCCACGGCCAGCTGTGCTGCCACGCAGGCGTCACCGCCCCATCGTACTCCCAGCGCTGGCCTAGCCATCCCTCTACTCACCCACACCTGATGTTATTCTCCGGCAACGGCAGACGAACATGTAAACCCTCGTACAGTCGTACTCCCCTCCGCGTGGGAAACAACTGCCGAGTCTTCCTTGCCTCCGTGTCATTCCCTTCCTAGGCCTCGCCGTCGTCCACCGCCCTGGTGCTCTCGGCGCGGCTTGGTCAACGTGGTCAACGACCGACATGCATCTGAAGTGGACTGAACGTGGAGAGGCCGACAGTTGGGTCCACGGCCGCATGCAAGGAAATGCCTCCTTATTACGCGCAAAATAATGATTCCTCCACCTGACATCAGGGACCCACCGAAAGAGCCTCTATATTTCACGAAAAAAAGTTACCGCCGCTGACAGCTCAGACCTACCAGCTATATCTTCGCACGCAAGGAAGTGCCTCCTTATTATGCACAAAAAAATGAATACTCCCCCTGTTAGCTGGGACCCAGTATAGTGGCAGGCTGGCTTGTGGGCCTACTAAGTTGACGGGGACGGAGGGCTTTGTCAACTTAGTCAATATGCACGATTCTAGCTCCAGTGACCGTAGGATGTCCATCCAACGGCCGTAGTGCTTCTTCAACCTCTAGTCTTCTTGCTCCAGGCGCCCAAACCAGCACCAGTCGTGCCTCGTGCTCCTGCCTCCCGTGGCTGGCTGCGATGCGGCGAAGGCCTTACGGCCCCCTACTACTCCCACCGCTGGCCAGGCCATCCCTCTACTCACCCACACCCCCTGTTATTTTGCGGCAACGGCAGCCTCACACCGCAGCAAACCAGTGAACCCTCGTACTCCTCTACGCGTGGGCATCCACTGCCGCGTCTTCCTCGGCTCCGCGTCGTCCCCTTCCTAGGCCTCGCCGTCGTCCACCGCCCTGGTGCTCTCGGTGCGGCTTGGTCAACGTTGTCAAGGAACGGCTTCCATCGGGTGTGGACTGTACGTGGAGAGGCTGACAGCTGGGTCCACGGCCGCAGCAAGGAAGTGCCTCCTTATTACGTTCAAAATAATTATTCCTCCACCTGACAGCGAGGAGCCACCGGACGGGCCACCGTATTTCACGAAAAAAACGTTTGCCCCTGACTGTTGGGACCCACCAGCTATATCTTCGCACCCAAGGAAGTGCGTCCAGGCAAAAAAAAACGATTCGCCCCCCTGACTGCTGGGACCCACCAGCTACATCTTCGCAGGCAAGTAAGTGCCTGGCAGTCGGGACCCACCCGGTCGAAGCGTACGTAACGTTGTCATTCTGGTCGCGAACGTGTACGTACACATATACTAGTGGATGTAGAGGCATGCACGTGTCGTAGTAGAGGCGCGTACGTGTCTTAGTAGAGGCGCGCACGTAGCATGTACATGTACGTACAACGGCCAGGGTGCAAGAAAGAAAATACGGCGACGTATGTGTACATACGGGCGTGGTCTCGAACGCCTACTCGCGCATACGTACGGCCAGGGCTCGTGTACATGGCTGGGTCGGACCGGAGAACCAGCGTCGTCGTCATGTTCATGGGGAGGCAACGGAATGCGTCGTGTTCATGGGGAGGCAACGAAATGCGTCGTGTTCATCGGGAGGCAACGGAACGCGTGGGAGCCAACGGGCTGGGTCGGAACGTAGTGAGTGGTCGTGCTCATCGGGAGGGCTTGGACGGAACAGGCGATGGAAACGAGGCCTGGCGTACCGCACAACGGAGGAAACGGGCCTCCTACATTCGGAACGGGGTCCTGTTGATCGGGAGGGGTCTGGCGTACCGCAAAACGGAGGAAACGGACCTCCTACGGTCGAAACGGGGATCCTGTTGTTCGGGAGGGGTGTGGCGTACCGCAAAACAGACGAAACAGACTTGTGTTGGAGCGCTACGGTCGAAACGGGGGTCCTGTTCATCGGGAGGGGTGTAGCGTACCGCAAAACAGGACTCCACGAGATATTATTCATCTCCACCGTCGACCTCCTCCAGCCTCCACGGGCTCCTGTTCATCCAGCCACCACCGCGCGCTACTCCACCGGCTATTGTTCATCCACCCCTCCACCGTCTACTATTCATCCCGCCCTCCACACCACGGGGTCCTGTTCAAGCACCCCTCGACCGTCTACTGTTCATCCAGCCCTTGATACGTCTCCGTCATATCTTCTTTTCCAAACACTTTTGCCCTTGTTGTGGACTCTAACTTGTATGATTTGAATAGAACTAACCCAGACTGACGCTGTTTTCAGCAGAATTGCCATGATGTTGTTTTATGTGCAGAAAACAAAAGTTCTCGGAATGACCTAAAACTCCATGGAATACCTTACAATAAATAATTCAAAAGCCTCGCCAAAGATGAAGACCAGGGGGCCCACCCCCTAGGGCGCGCCCCCTACCTCGTGGGCCCCCTAGAGACCTCCCGACTGCAACTCCACCTCCATATATTGAGTTTCGGGGAGAAAAAAATAGGAGAGAAGAATTCATCGCGTTTTACGATACAAAGCCGCCGCCAAGCCCTAAAACCTCTGGGGAGGGCTGATCTGGAGTCCGTTCAGGGTTCCGGAGAGGGGAATCAGTCGCCATCGTCATCATCAACCATCCTCCATCACCAATTTCATGATGCTCACCACCGTGCGTGAGTAATTTCATTTTAGGCTTGCTGGACGGTGATGGGTTGGATGAGATTTATCATGTAATTGAGTTAGTTTTGTTAGGGTTTGATCCCTAGTATCCACTATGTTCTGAGATTGATGTTGCTATGACTTTGCTATGCTTAATGCTTGTCAGGCCCGAGTGCCATGATTTCAGATCTGAACCTATTATGTTTTCATCAATATATGAGAGTTCTTGATCCTATCTCGCAAGTCTATAGTCACCTATTATGTGTTATGATCCGTTAACCCCGAAGTGACAATAATCGGGATACTTACCGGTGATGACCGTACTTTGAGGAGTTCATGTATTCACTATGTGTTAATGCTTTGTTCCCGTTCTCTATTAAAAGGAGGCCTTAATATCCCTTAGTTTATAGGACCCCGCTGCCATGGGAGGGTAGGACAAAAGATGTCATGAAATTTCTTTTCCATAAGCACGTATGACTATATTTGGAATACATGCCTACATTACATTGATGAATTGGAGCTAGTTCTGTGTCACCCTATGTTATGACTGTTACATGATGAACCGCATCCGGCATAATTATCCATCATTGATCCGATGCCTATGAGCTTTCCATATACTGGTTTACGCTTATTTACTTTCCCGTTGCTACTGTTACAATCACTACAAAATACCAAAAACATTACTTTGCTTTCGTTATTCTTTTGTTACCGTTACCACCACTATCATAATACTTTTCTACTAAACACTTTGCTGAAGATACTAAGTTTCCAGGTCTGGTTGAATTGACAACTCAGCTGCTAATACTTGAGAATATTCTTTGGCTCCCCTTGTGTCGAATCAATAAATTTGGGTTGAATACTCTACCCTCGAAAGCTGTTGCGATCCCCTATACTTGTGGGTTATCAAGAACTTGAGAGATCCAAAAACCAAGATCTATCCCTCAACTATGAGGGGAGGTAAGGAACTGCCATCTAGCTCCACACTTGATTCACCTTCTGTTATGATTAAATTTGCGACACCTACACTTGCTTCTGCTATTCGTTCCGATATGTCACATGTTATTGATGATGCCACTTCTGCTATGCATGATACTTATGATGAGACTACCTCTATGCCTGATACTACTATGCCTCTTAGTGATTTTGTCGATGAACAACTTGCTAGGGCTAGAGAAATTGAAAATATGGAATCTGATTATGAAGATGAAAGTGATGATGAAGAATCACTTGTTATTCCTGAGGGTTATTTATTTGATCAAACAGCTTCTTTAGCTATTTTATCTTGCAGAGATAGATATAATGTCATTGGCACCTCTTGTCTAATTTGTGACCATTTGGCGTAAGCAATTTTAGGGTTTAGCCCTTCCAAGCGAAATGGCTGTGAATTTACGACCAATTCAGCTGGGGTCACTAAGAGAAGGTCATAAGTTGACATATTTCTCCCTTCCAAGCGAAATGACATTCTCTTAGGACCTACTATATTCTCCAAGGTAAAATAGCAAAAAACAAGATAGCCCCTGACTCTCCATTATGGAGAATGGAGATTATCATGTCTCCAATTCTTGCCTTTCGCTTAATGTTGCTTCCAAGAACATCCTTACGACTGTCCAAACATTGTTTTCATTCTTTGATTAGCATGTGTTAACTAGTTTTAGAAATCCGATATGCACAGGTGAGATCCGTAGGATGGCCTGGCTGTATGTTCAGAACATCAAGGTGACCATTCTAATACATCATATGAGGCACACAATCCATCGGATTTTCTGTTGAAAAACATAGTAATAACTTCGTAGTTAGCAATGATGTACTAGTTTTAGAAGTATGCAAAAGATGCACGGATGTCGTAATAGTAAAAAATCTTACCAGGGTATCTCCATAGAAGTTACCGTGGTTCAACACGTGCACTAGTGGCACATATTCACCATAATTTGGAGTTCAATAATAGGTATTGTAATTCTCAAGATCAGTACAAAATGCGATCAGATGATTTTTCTCCTTATAAGTTAATTCAGAGCCATCATTGTAGTGGGTTTTGTCTACCATCTTCCGCACATTCTTTGAAGAATGAAAATAAGCTGTCAATGGAAATAAGCTGTCAACTATTTTGAATTAAACAATATAAATTAGTTAATAACTATGTTTGAGAAACTCACATAGCGGTAGAATCGGAAGCGTATCAACACGGACCCAAATGTCCATATTGCCTTGCTTGATGTCAGGATCACCAAGATCCATGGTGAAAATCATATCCTCATAAAAACCAAACATTTTGCAAAGTTCTTGCAAAGAGCTTCCCAATTTTAGCAACCAAAATGGGTTACGCTCTGAGAATTCTAAAGATTTACTTCAAAATCCATATCATGATGGGTCCTCAGGTGTATTTTCTTTGTTTCAAAATTTTCATGGTCTTCAAAATCCATCCTCTCCAAGACATAATGTCTTGCATGGCATGGGATAAGCTAGTCGAATTGTAAAAGATGAAAATTAGACGTTGAAATAGTTGAAGTCGTGCTTAATTATGAAAAAAATATTTGACGTCGTTGTGTACCGTTTCAACATCGAAGGTCTCCTCGAGCTTAATGTTGAAGCGTCGATCTTCATCCAGGTGAGGCCTGTCGCACAGACCTCGATCGTCGTGGCACCAGCTGCACTCCCCTGGGAGACTTTCATCTTCCGAGTACGACATTTCCTATGTTTATAATTCAAAGATTAAACTTGTACTATTAAATATATGTACTAAAAAACCTAAATTAGATCATTATTATTCATCACGTGTTGAATATCGGTCTGTTGAAATGTCGTTTAATTATTTTTCGAGAAAATCCAGGCCACTCGATATTTCCTACATATTCTAGCACAAGTCATGCTAGAATTCACGGAAATAACCGGCATGACCTTTGCTAAAAAAGGACATATCGAGCACCTGAAATTTGCCAGAATGGAAATCAACACTCCTGCAAAACATAGGCCACTCGGAGGTGTAACGTGAACATGACCGGCCACATTAGCAACACAAGATATACATGTTTTGATCTACATCATATCTTATAGGACTCATATTGACATGGAGATTTGGCTGGTCTCACCTCCAGATCGAAGGGGGTCGGTGACGGGGACGACGGAAGGGATGATGGAGGGGCTCCTTGATTTCTGCAAAAACTAAAACCCTATAAGTTATCACCAATACATCCCGAATAATTGCTTAAACTAAAAAAATAACAACAAATATGACATGTTCAACTAGTTCTATTAAATCAACTAGTTCTTACTAAATATAAACTTACTATAAATAGAAAAAAACTAGTTCTTTCTAAAAATAAAGTAGTTCAACTAGTTATATAAATTTTCTTAATAAAAATACATTAGTTCTATTAATTCAACTAGTTCAACTAGTTTATTAATTTACTCTACTAAACCAGTTCAACTAAAACTAAACTAATTCAACTAGTTTATTAATTTACTTTCTAATTATGTTCAACACTTACTAAAAACAGTAAAAAAAACTACATTATACAATAGTAAAAAACATCTACTATTAACCATATTGCCCTAGTTAACTAGTACCATCACTACTACTAATTAACATCTACTACTACTAAAAATCATTATCTATGAACCCTAAATTAATATCTACTACTACTAAAAACATTTACTAACTAAGCAGAGAGAGAGAGGGGTGGGGTCTTACACAGAGAGGGGAGAGACGTTGGCGTGGAGGTGCTCGGCGACGGAGGCGGCGATCCTGGGCGGGCTCGGGCGGCGGTGGTGAGGTCGAGGGCGGCGGCGGTGAGGTCGAGGGCAGCGACGGTGAGGTCGAGAGCTGTGGTGGGCGGCAACGGTGAGGTTGATGGCGGCCTCGGGCGGCGGTGAGGGCAAGCTCGGGCTCGGACGGCGGCGACAGAGGAGTAGGGGAACAGGGGGGCACTACTAGGGAAAACCTTATACACAGAATCTTAGCAGCACCGCGGCACAAAAAGAGGCGCTGCTGCTAATTAGCAGCAGCGAGGTTAGGAAAAGCGCTCTACTGATGTAAATTTGGTAGTAGCGCGTGATGTCTAAACCGTGCTGCTACAAAGAATCCACCGACAGTACACAACAACCTAAGTTTACCAGCAGCGCGGCGACACAAAGCACGCTACTGCTAATGCAATAGTAGTAGTGCGCTATTTAGTCACGTCGCTGCTGCTAATTTTGAAATTGTCCATAGTTTAGCAGTAGCGCGTGTGGGAAAAGAGCGCTGCTGCTATGCTCTTAGCAGTAGCGCGTTTTTCCTCCCATGCTACTGCTAACACGCAGCACCCCACCACCTTTTTCCACCTGTCCTCCCCTCCCCCATCTCCTCTCCTCCCTTTCCCCTACCTCCCACATCCTCCCTCTCTCACTCTTCTTATTCCTCGGTACTTCTCCCCCATTACTCTCCCTCTTCTACCTACCTTTCTCTCTCTTCATTACTCCTAGCTAACTACACCACCTCCATTAATGCATCTCCTTTCTCTTTTTCCTTCCCCCTCCACTAGTTGAAGTTGTCTCCTCCCAAATTAGCTAGCTAGGTAGATGTAGCATTTAGTTAAGTGACCCATTTGCCTCCTAACTAGATCTATCTTTGTCAAGAAGAGCTTTGTGCACTTTTGATCTCCCTACATCATCATCTTCATCGTGTGCTCGATCTCGAGATAGAGGTGATTAAAATTTCATGCGTTTGCAAAATGGAAATATGTGTATGTGTGCGTGATATGTTAATTGCGCAATATGATGGAAATTGTGTGTGTGGCATGTGTTGACGCCAAATTGTGCTTTTGAGTTCCCTATGTTCTGCCGAAATGTCGATCTATATATGTCCTATTTTTAGGGAAGGTCATGTCGAATTTTTGACTTTGATGCATGATATTTATTATTACCGTGCAAACGTTCATGTCAGTGGAACGATGGTGAACAGGTGGTTGCGGTCGGCGGTGCAGGACATGAAAGAAAATAACCGGACAGAGGTTTTATGTCCGTGTCGAAAATGCAAAGGAATAGTTTGGCTCGACCCCTATGACAATGGTCGTGTCGAAGCGCACCTAGTCATGACTGGTTTCATGGATGGCTATACTCGGTGGATAATTGAAGATGAGAATGACGATGTTGAGGACGCCGACGGGGCAGGTCATGACGACATGGGGCAAGACGAAGAGATGATCGATAATGGCGGCGGGGAAGAGGCCGGACATGGCGGCGGGGAAGGGGCCGGACATGGCGGAGTAGAAGGGGCATGACATGCCGACGGAGAGAACGTCGACTCCACGCAACAGAGTTTGTCAGTACTAAGTTCAATCGTGCGGGACCCGCATGTTCAATTACTCCTTCGCAAGGAGACGAGTACTGAGAGAGCTTCTCCTAGAGAGGAGGCTAAGCTGGAGCAACTGGTGGTAGACTCGAACACTCCATTGTATGATGGTTTCAATCCTGAGGTGACGCACTTGAGTATCACGCTCCAACTCCTGAAGACGAAGGATGAAAACAAATGGACCGACACTAGCCTTGATGAGCATCTCAAGTACCTAAAGGATGTTCTTCCTGTGGGGAATCTATGTCCTACTAGTGTTGATGAGGCCAAGAACATCATGTGCCCTCTTGATCTTCCGCATGTTAGATACCATGCATGCATCAACGATTGCATAATTTATCGGAAGGAGCACGTGAGAAAACAAGTTTTCCGGTGTGCAACGCTTCTCGATACAAGAAGGCCGGGAAGAAATGTCCCCAGAAAGTTGTATGGTACTTACCGATCACTCCCCGTTACAGAGGTATTTTGTAGATCCCAAGGAAGCAAAGCTAATGCACTAGCATGCGGAGAGGAAGAAGCCCGATGATGGAGATGATCCGAAGCTGACACACGTCAAGGATGGAAGCCAGTGGAGAGCGTTGAACAGCTTCTATCGGTATTTCGGCTGTGATGCAAGGAACATCGTGCTCGGCGCGTGTACCGATGGCATGAATCTATTTGGCAACCAGAACACCAACCATAGCACATGGCCTGTGTTTGTATGGATGTACAACCTACCCCCTTGGCTATGCATGAAGTCGAAGTAAATTCACATGAGCATGCTTATTCAAGGGCCGAAACAACCAGGAAATGATATTAATTTGTATCTGGGGCTACTTCAAGAGGAGTTAGACACTTTATGGAAAACACCGGCCAAGACATGGGACGCCAGCAAAGGCGAGTATTTCTACTTGAGAGGCGTGCTGATCACGACGGTGCATGACTATCTCGGTTACGGATATGTCGCAGGCCAGGTGTGCCATGGATGATACGACGTCTCGGCAGCTAACGTCAAGGAAAGATGGCGGGTCTGGGAAAATCGTGTACATAGGGCATCGAAGATGGCTCGAACAGGACGACCCATGGAGATCCATTCAATGGTCACGCTGAGCATAGAGGACCTCCACGTAAGCGGACCGGTGCCGAAATCGATGAGCTATTGAAAAACTGGAAGGAGTACCCCGCGCCGGGAAAGACGATGAAAAAGGCGCCAGAGCCGCTGCTGAAGGTATGGAAGACGAGGTCTGTGTTCTGGGACTTGGAGTACTGGCTCAAACTCGATACACCTCATTGCCTTGATAAAATACACATCTGTAAGAATGTCCTTGAGAGTTTGCCCACGACGCTGATGAACATGACGGATAAGACCAAGGATGGGCCGAAGGCAAGAAAAGAATTGCAATATTTGAATATCAGGGATGATCTGCACATGCCGCCCCGTAAACAGTCAGACGAGATAGAGATGGAGGCAGAGGCGCGGGAGCAGAAGGGCAAGAAAATAAAGAAAGAGGATTATTGCCCCCCTTCTTGCTTCGCCTTAAGTCAAGCTGAGATCGATCAATTCTTTAAGTGCCTTACCTGAGTCAGAGTTAGTTCCGGTTACTGTGGCAACATAAGCACATATCTAGACTCGGACAAGAAAAGGTTCAGCTGGATGAAGTCTCATGACTGTCATGTGATGATGAAGCAGATACTACTTGTTGCCCTTAGAGGGATAATGGACAAGCACGTCTATAACACGCTTATTGGTGTCTGCAACTTTTTCGACGTCATCTCTCGAAAGTCGATCAGTCTGAAGCAGCTCCGAAGGCTATAGGAAGAGATCGTTGTGATACTGAATGAGCTTGAGATGTACTTCTCGCCCGTTTGAGAGGATGAATGGGATCATTAAAGGATTCGTTCGTAACATGTCCCGTCCGGATGGAAGCATCGTCCAGGGTTATCTGACACGAGAGTGCATCTCTTTCTGTGAGAATTTTCTATATGGCGCAGACCAGCCACCTGATGTTAGTGTTGGTTTGCCCGTTAACAAGCACGATGGGAGGCTCGAAGGAGATGGTCACTCCAACGGTCGCAGGTAACTGCATGTGGCATACTCAGATCGACGCAACGACTTTGACATAGCAAACTTGGTAGTGCTACAACACCTAGACGAGGTAGATCCTTTCGTGGCACTACACAAAGAAATTATCGCAAAGAAGTATCGTGACTGGGGGGTATGCAGGACGGACGCCGAAGTTACTAGAGAGCACAACTCCACTTCCCTGCATTGGTTCAGAGAGCATATTATTGCAAATCCCCCGGAGGAGGGCTCTAAGGACGGATTTCTCATATACGCCTTAGCACATGGCCCCTCGCCCAACCTCCTAACCTATCAGGCATACCATATCAATGGATAAACGTTCTACACAGAGGCCAAAGATATGGATAGTGATGATCAGAACTCAGGGGTGATGATGGAATGCATGACCGGCAGCGACAATGGCGCAACTAAAAGATTTTACGGAAGGGTCGAGGAGATCTGGGAGCTTGACTACTCTGGACTGCACAACACGACAATGTTCCATGTCAGATGGGCTAAGAATGTCGAAAGAGAAAACCAGAATTTCACTACCATGACTATACCCGACGCCAAGAGCGCTACCGTGAACGCTATCGCAAAAAATGAGCCATGGGTACATGCTAAGCACGTGACACAATGATTCTTCATAACCGACCCGCGCAATCCCAGGCGTGTTGTCGTGAGGAGAGGCAAAAGGAACATCATTGGAATGGATGGAGTCGCCAACGAGGAAGACTATGATCAGTACTGCAACCCAATGAGGGAAGATGATGATGATGATGAAGTATACGTCAAAAAAAGAATCAATACTACATTACCTAAGAAAAATCGTACTCCATGGAAAAGGCAAAGTCACAATGAAGGGCACAATTATTCTTCAACAAAAAAGAAGGGAAAGAAGCTGACTCAAAAATGAAAACGTCAACGCTGAGGAACCGTATGTTATCTGTCAAATGATATAATATATATGTTCCTATTTTGTATACACACTTAGCCATTATTATGCATGGGTCCAATGATGTAATATATATGTTCCTATTTTGTATACATATTTATCCGTCAAATGATGCAATATATACCGCCTTCAATTCCCTTAGTTAACTGCTCTCAGAAAAAAAAGTGAGAGGAAATAAAGGAAAAGAAAATAGAAGGAAACAAACGGGAAAACTGTTATATAGGTACTGGTTATAGCAGCAGCGCGTTTTTCAGAAAAGAGCTACAGCTAGTCAAGGTAGCAGTAGCGGTTTCTACAGGAAACCGCTATAGCTACCTCGAGTAGCTATAGCGCGTTTTTCCTAAACGCGCTACTACTATGCTCACTTAACCATGAAAATCCCCACTCTCTTCATCCCGCCTCTTTTCCCCCAAATCTCCACACTCTCTCTTCCCCCGTCGCGCCGCTGAAGCCCTCGCCGTGCCTCCACGCTCGCCCCCGACCGCAATGCCGACCAACCCCGGCGCCGGCTCCGGCCCCCGACCCCGACCCCAGCGCTCGCCCACGGCCCCGGCCACGACCCCGGCGCTCGCCCACGGCCCCGGCCCCGACCCTGACCCCGGCTCTGCCCCGACGCTCGACCCCGACCCCGACCCCTCCCAACCTCGGCCATCGTTGGGCCTGCACCCTTTGTAAGCCCCCCACGTCTCGTCCTCTCTCTGGTAGCTAGGTTTTTTGGTTAATTTAGTTAGGTTTTAGTTAGGGAAAATGCTTAATTAGGTTATATATTTAGTTATGAATTTAGCTAGGTTTTTTCTTCAAATTCTATATTTTTCTTCCTTCTATATGCAAATTTGAAGTGGACATGTGATATGTGGACATGTGAAGTTTTCGACATGTCATATTTGGAAATCTGGACATGTCATTTGGACATGATGATTATGTGCAGGGTAAATGATCCGAGTGGCCTATGTTATGCCAGAATGTAGATTCATTTCCGTTCCGGTGAATTTCAGGCGCTCGATATGTCCATTTTTTAGCAAAGGTCATGCCAAAAAATTTCGTGAATTTTGGCATGATTTGTGCTAGATAGTAGGCATATCGAGTGCTGGGAAACGACATTCCGGCAAACATAGATTTCTTTTTTATGTGATTTCTCATTTTTTTCATAGTTTTAGAATTAAAAGAGGAAACTTAATCATAGGAAACATGTCGAACAACGAAGAAACTGGGCCTTCTGACCAAGATGCAGATGAGATATATTATGAGGGTGAAGAAGAGTACCTCAACAATTTGAGTGCTAAGAAAATGCAAAGTCAAGGTTTGCAGGTCGGCCTCGATGATGGTACTAACACCGACATCGACACCGACGGCGCCGGCACCGATGGCGGCGCCGAGACCGGCGGGGAAGGTACCGGCACCGATGCCGCTACTGAAAAGAAGAAGCAAAAGAAGCAGAGGATACGAAAACCTAACAAGCTAGGGATTGGACGAGTGGTGATCACAAAGATGGCACCTGGCAAGTTTGAGCCATTAGAGCCGGAAGAACCTCGCAAGTAGTATGGGAACCAAGTAGGATGCATTCTACGGGAATGCGTGAGCATGAACGACGTTGACTTAAGGAGTAAAGAACATTTGACACAGTTTCTCCTGACGAAGTTGCACAAGAGATTCAAGTTCCCCGACCGGGATGATAACATAGAAGAACCGTGGGATGATCTGAAGATGAAAAAGATTAACAATCACGCCATGGGAATGTTCAGCAATGATTTGGCCTCTTGGAAAGGGAGGTTGAAACGAGCTATTGAGGCTGAGGAACCCCTATCCAAGATTTTGGAGGAAAATCCAACACTTACGGAAGAGGAGTTCGAAAAGTTCAAGGACACTTGCGCTACCGTGGCAGCCAAGTCTAAGGCTGCGAAATTCAAGAGCCTTCAGCAAAGGAACACGGGGAAGCATCGCCTCGGAAGCCGTGGCTACCTGGGTAAAAGGTCCATATGGGATAAGGAGGACGTGGAACGTGAAGCCGCGGGTATCCCAGACCCCTTCGCGAAGTTCACCAACCCATTGGAGCGTGACTTCATCAGGGCCCGCTACAAGTGGGACAAGGAAAAGAAGGTTTTTTACACGGACCATATCACGAGGAACTTGATTATACTACTGGTATTCTTTTACCACCTTACATTTAGCTCCAGATCTAGTCGACTACACATTCCTAAACGCTACACGCTCCTTCTGCAGAAGAAGCAACACCAGCTTGCAGCCGAATGCCCTACTTCTCTGATGAGGCCCAAGTGGGACACCCCTCTCAACCGGGCCTTGAACGAACTTAAGGGACTCCCTTTGGCCAGCAGCCGCAATATGGTCGTGATACGTCTCCAACGTATCTATAATTTTTGATTGCTCCATGCTATATTATCTACTGTTTTGGGAAATATTGGGCTTTATTTTCCACTTTTATATTATTTTTGGGATTAACCTATTAACCGAAGGCCCAGCCCAGAATTGCTGTTTTATGCCTATTTCAGTGTTTCGAGGAAAAGGAATATCAAACGGAACGAAATCAACTGGAGAAGTTATTTTTGGAAGGAAACCTACCGGATAGACTTGGACCCTACGTCAGAAGATGAAGGAGGTGCTCACGAGGGTAGGGGGCATGCCCACCCCCCTGGGGCGCGTGGCCCCCTTCGGTCCACCGACGTACCCCGTGTACCCATATATAGCTATGTATCGTAAAACTTCCAGAAAGGACAATAGATCTGGAGTTCCGCCGCCAGAAGCCTCCTTACCCACCGAAAACCAATCTAGACCCGTTCCGGCACCCTGCCGGAGGGGGCAATCCTTCTCCGGTGGCCATCTTCATCATCCCGGTGCTCTCCATGACGAGGAGGGAGTAGTTCTCCTCGGGGGCTGAGGGTATGTACTAGTAGCTATGTGTTTGATCTCTCTCTCTCTCTCTCTCTCGTGTTTCTATGATGTTTCTTCCCCCCTCTACTCTCTTGTAATGAATTGAGTTTCCCCTTTGAAGTTATCTTATCGGATTGAGTCTTTAAAGATTTGAGAACACTTGATGTATGTCTTGCCGTGGATATCTGTGGTGACAATGGGATATCACGTGATTCACTTGATGTATGTTTTGGTGATCAACTTGCGGGTTCCGCCCATGAACCTATGAATAGGGGTTGGCACACGTTTTCATCGTGATTCTCCGGTAGAACTTTGGGGCACTCTTTGAGGCCCTTTGTGTTGGTTGAATTGATGAATCTGAGATTGTGTGATGCATATCGTATAATCATGCCCACGGATACTTGAGGTGACATTAGGGTTTTGGTTGATTTGTGCCTTAAGGTGTTATTCTAGTACGAACTCTAGGGCTCTTTGTGACAATTATAGGAATAGCCCAATGGACTTATTGGAAATAATAACTTTGAGGTGGTTTCGTACCCTACCATAATCTCTTCGTTCGTTCTCCTCTATTAGTGACTTTGGAGTGACTCTTTGTTGCATGTTGAGGGATAGTTATGTGATCCAATTATGTTATTATTGTTGAGAGGACTTGCACTAGTGGAATTATGAACCCTAGCCCTTGTTTCAACGCATTGCAATATCGTTTACGCTCACTTTTATCATTAGTTACCTTGCTTTTTTTATAATTTCAGATTACAAATACCTTTATCTACTATCCATATACCACTTGTATCACCCTCTCTTCGCCGAACTAGTGCACCTATACAATTTACCATTGTATTGGGTGTGTTGGGGACACAAGAGACTCTTTGTTATTTGGTTGCTTCAGAGAGACCATCTTCATCCTACGCCTCCTACGGATTGATAAACCTTAGGTCACCCACTTGGGGGAAATTTGCTACTGTCCTACAAACCTCTGCAGTTGGAGGCCCAATAACGTCTACAAGAAGATGGTTGTGTAGTAGACATGAGGTCATCACTACAAAAAAATACACTTCCGTGATGATACGTGTTTGTCACAGTAGGTCGCGTTTTTTGTCATGCATGTACACCCATGACAAATTTATGACAGAATCAAGATAGTCATACCTGTGCTGTCGTAGAAATGTTGCATGACATTACCAAAATTATCATCATGGAAGTGTCCACTTCCATGATGATAAATCGCGCATCACAGAAGTGCTTTCGTCAAGGGTGACCGGCATGTGGCATCCACTGTAACGGAACGCCGTTAAGCTATCGAGTCGGGTTTTGGATCCGATAACCCGTTAACAGCCCCGACCAATGGGGATTTTCCACATGTAAAATCATCATTAACTGGAGGAGACACGTGTCAGGTTCGCGTTGGCACAGGTGTCACTCATCCAATGGGCGAGACGCGCCTATGATAAGTTGACACGTGGACCGGCCCATCAAGTTTAAATGGGCGGCCCAACTAAAGCCCCACAAGATTTCGCGGACCATAATGGGCCGGCCCAGCTAAAGGGCCACGAGATTTTGCGGACCATAATGGGCTGGCCCAGCTAAAGGCCCACAAGATTTTGTGGGCCATAATGGGCCGACCCAGGTAAAGGCCCACAAGATTTTTGTTTGCCATAATGGGCCGACCCAGGTAAAGGCCCACAAGATTCTTGCGGATCATAATGGGCTGGCCCAGCTAAAGGCCCACGAGATTTCGCCGACATTAATGGGCCGGCCCAGCTGTAGGCCCACAAGATTTTGAGGACCCTAGTAGGCCGACCCATTAATTGGCTGCCATGTTTTGGGCCAAATGCCGGCCCATATTTGATCCGGTCCATTAATGGCCTGCCACGCTCCGGGCCTAATAGTGGCCCATATGAGATCCTGTCCGTTAAAAGCCTACCACGTTTTGGGCCAAATTACGGCCCAGATCAGGTCTGGCCCTTTAAGAGGCTTTGGGCTCAATTATGGCCCATATCGGATTCGGCCCGTCAACTGGACACTATGCTTTTGGGCCCACTTGCTAAAGGCCCACTTAGTAATTCAGCCTGATATTAGTTTTCCCTGTTAAGGGCCCTTTTAACATTTCGGCCCTATATTAATTTTGGCTTGTTAAAGCCCGTCATATAGTTGGGCCTAACTACGGCCTGGTTTGCATCCGGCCTGCTCGCAGCCGATATCTGATTGGGCCAAACAAGGACCGAGACAATTTTGGCTTGTTAAAAGCCCGTGATTTGATTCCCACAATCATGGGCCGGGGTTCATTTCGGGCTGCTGCCGGCCCGTGAGCTGTTCGGCACGTTTCAGGCCCAACCTACATCGTGATTGCATGATAGCCCGATTATGTACCGTAATTTTACGGTTTGGCCGGTTTACTGCGAAGACATGATATATATACAGTAAAATAACTGCAGCATCGTGAATAAGAAAAAACCTAGACTATACAATAAAGAAATTACGGCATATTACATCCACTGGGCATCAAAGTTCGCCACTATGATAATAAAGCACAAGCAGACAGCAGATTACAGACGCTGGGCATCAAAGATCGCCACCAATGGAAATAAACACGCCGACAAAATAATATACAAAACCGACAGCACTTCAATAGAGTTCAAGAAAGGTTAGCCCTGCTGGGGAGCTGCAGCGCAAGCAGCTGAGCAAGATGATGAGACTGCGCTTGTTCAACACTTATATCTTCCTCACTCTGAAAGATAAACAAGCAGACAGATGATAGGTTTTGCACATAAAAGTATCAGTGCTAACAATTCATCACATTTCTTACTGACGAGTAAAGTGACACTGTTTAAAATTGCATTAACACAATACGGTATTGTTCAGGTCAAGACATGGCAGGAAATGACATTGTGAAGGAGTTGGCAGCTTCACGACACCACTGGATTACAGATCAAGAACTCATAAGTATCAATGGTTAGTGTGCTGTCAATTTATACCATTTCAGATTGGCTAATAAAGAGACGGTTTAAATAATAGTAGAATGATATGACATTGTTCATAGTTAAGACATTGCAGAATATGACATTGTGCTATAGTGGGTAGGTTCACCACACCACTGGATTACGGATGAAGAAAAGAAGCATACATGCAGTGCAAAAGAAGATCACTTGCTCTGTATAGTTTAATTTACATGGTATGAAGAACGAACTTGGTTGTATAACTGAAAACTTAAATTGAGAAAGGACAAACTTTTTTTATGAACTACATAATAAACATTAAACAAGAAATTTGATGCAAACAGCAAATATAAATAGCTTTTGCAGTCATGCCTAATCAAATATATACAACAAAGTTTGAAGGCTTGAGATGGACAAACTTACATTATTGGTGAAGGCAGGCTCTATAAAGGCCTTGTCCATGCTGATGGGGGGGGGCAATTCAAGAAGTTTACCACATAATCTTCTTCAAAAGCATTGCTTTATTCTACATTTTGTTAAGAGTAAATATATATGTGATAATATACGAAAAAATGGAGAATATTTAAGATAAGATGAAGAGTGATGCTACATAACCAAGTAGTTATAAATGTAAGTGCGGCGATACACGCAAAAGGTAAAGCCAAGAGCAATGCATAGCTAAACTTCTTCAGTATCAACCTTATTGTAAGAGTAAATATAGATCTCATGTGTAGAAAATGGAGGGCAAAGGAAAATAAGCTGCAGAGTGATGGTACATGAACAACTACCTGTCATTATAAGTACACTGATAAAGGACATCATGTACTTACAAAAACAATGCAGAGCTAAAAAAACATTAGCATTGGATATATTCTACACTAATGTAACCATTCATACAGATCAGATAATTTGGAGCAAACAATTGATAACCAAGCTATCATGCATACTGCTGTCACATAATGAACCAGGTATGTATGCAAGTACGGTGATACAGGACAACATGTACTAACAAGAGCAAAGCAGCGGGCAGCATATTTGCGATATCCTGTCGTTCTTGTCAAACCGGAATTATTCTTCGAGCAGATTTCCTGCAAAAAATATCCGTAAGGCACATGCGGAAAAGTAGAAGTTCAAATTGTCATGTGATTTCATAGACAGTACCTCATCCTGGGAACGAGACCAGTGCATAACAAGGTTTTTCCATTAAATGTCTTCTAAATTTAGCACAGGAGACGTCATCGGAAATTCATTTATAGACTTGCCATCAAAGTGCGATTTCCTCAGGTAACACTGATACTGCTGCAATGCTTCCTTGAAAAGCACAAGCAAGCTTTGCTCGCCATGACTATCCAAATTGACCCTCGCCTAGTTACAACAATGTAATGTAAATCATTGATGTGTTCATTCAGCAGAAAACAGGAAAATAATAACCATGAATAATAGCACTTACACGTAAGTTCGATAGGAAGATGTGAAAATGGTGTTTGTCTTCACAAGAATCTTCCCATGATGTGAATATATGCACGTAGTCCCTAACAACATTGAAAGCATTGTCTTTTAAACTGGGAATAAATGATATGGGGTTCCAATCTGCAGGAATTGGCCATCTCTGCAGTTGGGATAGGTCTTCGGTCGGTGGACTTACT
This sequence comes from Triticum urartu, assembly GCF_056163025.1. Taxonomy (NCBI): domain Eukaryota; kingdom Viridiplantae; phylum Streptophyta; class Magnoliopsida; order Poales; family Poaceae; genus Triticum; species Triticum urartu. The sequence goes on along the minus strand of NC_141878.1, from coordinate 2,874,803 downwards.
GTACTTTTTGCTAGAGTGGGATATTTCTATGGTACAGCTGGTGCTATGGCAAATGAAATCGGTATACCTTTTGCTGGAGTGCAGGTCCTGTGTGGTGGGGCTAGTGGTGTGGCCAGTGAAGAATGGGTACAGTCTAATGGAGTCAGTCCTTAGTTTTGTGTCACTGGTTGTACAGCCAATATAAGTGGGGTGTTGTCTGATTTCTCCGGCACCACCATGTTTTTCAAGGACTTTGCTGGTGCTCCTTCAGCTTCGGCAATCACCCTCTTCCTTTTTGATGTCTGATGCACAAGAACATCATTTGAGTGGAAAACATGGTATGATGATAGATGGAATATGTATTGATAATGGATGGGCATGGCGTCTCGACATATATGATGAGTAAACTAAGCAGATGGCGGTGCAACAAAGTAGAAGAAATGCAAGACACCATATGCAAGATACCCGCAATCAATAAAACATTGCCAAATTAGAACAGGCACCTTGACGGGTGAACAGGACAGGCCATCTGCCTTTGAATCCTCGAGGTTAGAATAGTCATTAGGATCATATACTGAACAAGAATCAACAGATGGGGAGCGTATGAGTTTCATTGCATCCAGAATGGCACTCAATGCCTTGGTGCCAATTTTGTAAGTCATTGTAGTGTTTAGCTTCAAGAGTGGACTGCTGCTAGTGCAACACAAAACAGCTACACAGATCATAGTGTAGATATAATGGGAAAACCTTAAGCACCAGAGTAAAATCAGCAAAGTGGAACTTGCTGGAATATATGTGCTAGTATTGCCGGTACGGCTAGAAAGGTTTCGGATACCAGCTCTCTTCAAGTGAAGGTGCGGTACTATTAATATCAGTGTAACTCTCAAAGGCGACACAGCTCCCCGCATTTCCTTGCTATTCTTATAGGATTCAAGTGGGCAGGCCACTACAAATCCTATTCCTATGTTTACAAGATCGTACGAATCAAAGAGGCTCAAAGTGTCCATCACAACCGATCGTATAGACCTCTACACTACAAATGTCCCTGCTCATCTTCAGTACAAGGAACATACTGTACTACTATCATACTCCCTCCGTTCCAAAATATAAGTCTTGGTAGAGATTTCCACTATGGATCACATACAGATGTATCCAGATACATTTTAGAGTGTAGATTCACTCATTTTGTTCCATATGTAGTCCATGGTGGAATCTATACAAAGACTTGTATTTAGGAACAGAGAGAGTACATATTAAAGAAGAACGGAAGAGGAACATGGTAAAGAAGAGCAAGCAGATTTTGGATAATAAAATGTTGGTTGTGAAGTGCCCACACATGATGAACCAGAGCGCATTAAGAATGCAACTCCCAGCTGTCTCTCAACCATTTCAGGCGGTTGGATGAAGATCCTACGTCTCCTAACCCTTCTTCTTCCTTGTCTCTGATTCTTCCCATACAGAACATCGCACGGGCCGCCGGCCGGACCACCGGCCCCCATCGCCTGTGTTCCTCCGCCACCCCCACACCCACCCCCGCCCCAACCCCCACCCACGTCGAGTTTTCTTCGTTCGGCGAGGCCCCACAACCAGCCGAGCCCCTTCGATCGCACCGGCGAACTCCGGCGAGCTCTGAAAAATTGACTGACCCAATTTTGAAATTTAGTCTACTGTGATTTAACTAGTGTGGAATATAAAAGGGGAAAACCATAAGCATTGGGAGTATAGTGTTGAGCGTGCCATGGCGGATCTGAAAGTGCAAACCGGACAAAGGCACATTCGCAACCAAGATAAGAAATCAGAGTAAAGCAGTGGCGATCTATTTTCTTGCTGCGATAAATAAGTTGAGCAGATATGAAAGAGTACCGCCTCTAGTGCGGCGCTGTGTACGCATCTGCTGAGAATTTGACGGTGCTGCGGTAGCGATGGTTGTCGACGGCGTGGAAGCAGATCTAGGAGGGTGGACGGTGGCGGCGGGGCGCGGTGGACGAGACGGTTGTAGGAGCGGCGGCGGCAGGGTGGACGACGGCGGGGATGAAGCGAGAGGACGAGATGCAAGGATCCCGGTCCGAAGCTGTGGATGAGAAAGGTGGACGACGGCGGCGTCGGGGTATCAGCTTCGGCATGGTGGAGGAGGACGGCGGTGGATGGGGTGGCGGACGGCGGTGGACAGAAGAGGGTGGGGTGGACATGGTGTTTTGGCGCCCACGGAGTACGAATGGGGAAAAGGGAGGTAGAGAGGAAGGGGGGACCATGTATTCAGGGCGCGCTTGTCTCAAATGCGAGGAAATTTACAAACTTAGCCCCCGTTTCAAATTTCTACTCCATCACAGCAATATTAGTCGGTTGGGGATAGGACGGTAATCTCGCATACACCCAATATTTGCCAACGAGAGTTTGTTTTTGGCGCCCACCATGTATGAATATGAATCGGGGAGGGAGTCGATTTCGGCCTAGGACACACTTTGTTTTAGCGCCCACCGTGTATGAATCCGGGTGAGAGGCGGTTACGTCACATTTGGGTGAAATTACAAACCTACCCCTATCGAAACCTATAGAAATCCAGCAGATAGGCTTTGCGCGGCAGGGATAGGCAGTAGTGATTTCCATCTCGCAGATTTTGGTTTCGGGCGGTTACTGCGACTTTCCCCGCTTTGTTCAAATTTTGCAGAGTGCACGTTTACCGTGCCAACTGAATTCGAATCCCGTTTGTATTCTAATTTTTTCAGGAGGGATCCATTTTCAATTGGAATTACATTCCATATTCAACATTTTTATATATATACTTTCAAAAGCACAACACCATTTATACATAAATATGGTTTACAAATGGCATGATCTTAGATTCATAAGGTTGTATCCATCAATTTGGATTTTCAAATGTTTGAAACCACTTTATGTTGAAATCCAATGTATGCATTCCTTGCTAACTGTCTCCAATTAATGTGTGTTTCATGTGGGTTTTTTTTTACTTCTCAAACATGTCGTGATCTATGGATCACCAATATTGATAAACTATATAACATTACACGTGTGCCCAAATTCAAATGAATATGCATGTTTGATACACCAATTTGTGTTATGATATTATCGATGTCGTGATCTCCAGTTTAAATATTTGAATCCCCTTTAATCCAGATATTCGTCTCATATAGCTATCACTCATGCTTATATAGGACTATCTCTCTGGACCTATACGCGTTCATCGTCTCTCAGGTATCTCTCGTGCTACCTGTATGTCGACAATGATCTTTTATCTTCGTAACACACTGACGGTACTCTCTCCCTCGACCTTCATCACTCTATCTCTCTCTAAGTATATCTCGCTCCCTGCTATGTGTCTCTAACTATGTTTCTCCATGTGGAATCTCTTTCTCTCACACAAACACCAAACTTTGTCTCCCGGAGTCTCATTTCTCTCTACTATTCCCATGTGTGCCACTCGCACACCCCTCATACAGAGATGTCTTTCACTCCTTAGATATGAGAACCTACGACTCTTCCTCTTCAATATATCTTTCTCACACACAAACACAAACTCTGTCTCCCAGGGTCTCATATTTCACCATTGATCTCTTGTATGTCGCTCACACACCCTCTCTCCCTCGAGATATCTTGCGTTCCCTCGTATGTCTCTCTAGCTATCACTCTCGTTGTGAAATATCTTTCTCTCTCGTAGACACAAAACTCCGTCTCTCTGGATCTCATTTCTCTCTGATATTTGTTTGTATGTGACTCACATGCACCCTCTCTCTATCTCCCTCACACCCACACACATAACCCAGCCTTCTGATCCACTCGACTCCTATCTCTAACGCACACTAGCTAGCATCTTTATCTTTCTATTTATCTGTTTCTCCACCAACCTTCTTTCTCGCCCTCACTCTTGATTCCTATCACGCACACTACATATGTTTCTCTCTACATGCAGTCAAGTGCCCTCTCACACACATATATAACTTCACCCTTTGAACCACCCGACGGTCATCTCCAACTCCCAAACTAGCGAATGTCCCTCTAGCTAGCATCTCCATCTCTGTATCTATTTGTAGTTTCTCCGTCAACATTTCTTTCTCGCACGGAGTCTTGCTTCCTATCACCCACACTATATATGTCTCTCCATACATATGCATTTATAGGTTGGTCTCTTTTGCACAATCGTTGCGCCTCACTCCCTATGCTTGCCATAGATGCATGCTCCAGCCCACGCCACTATCTCTTAAAGACAAAAACACATGCTCAATTGTCGGGCCTTCTTCCCTGCATTCTCACATGCATGCATATTGTCATACCGATCCGTCTCTCCCATGTCGTTGATCTTATGACTTATGTCTTCTTTCTTTTATCTCGATCATGCGCGCGTGCACACACACACATCCCACGTATACATGTATACCTCTCACACATGCACGTTCAAGGTCTCTATGTCTCCATACGTAGTTAATTACCCTCAATCCTAACGCCACATCGAATCGTTCTCCTCTTTTATGCACATAACTTCCGCCCGGATGTGTAAAACACACACTCACTCTTAACAATCTCCCTCTAGCACTACCAGGGAAAAGCCTATACACAGAATCTTACTAGCAGCGCGCTTTAAAATCAGGCGCTGCTGCTAAGTAGCAGTAGCCCGGGTATTTAACCCTCGCTACTACTAAGTTGATAGCAGTAGCGCTGGTTTTTTACCCTCGCTACTACTAAGCGGTCTCGACCGTGCCCCCCGGGACATGCCATAGTAGTAGCGCGGGTTTTTAACCCTAGCTACTACTAAGTTGATAGCAGTAGCGCTGGTTTTTACCCCTCGCTACTACTAAGTGGTCTCTACCGTGCCCCTGGGCCATGCCATAGTAGTAGCGAGGGTTATAAACCCGCGTTACTACTAAGTTTTTACCCCTCACTACTACTAAGAGGTCTCAACCTTTCCCCTCCGGGACATGCCATAGTATTAGCGAGGGGTAAAATCCCTCGCTACTACTAAAGGTCCCATTTTGAAACTCTACCCCCCCCCTCCCGTGGATCGCCTTTTCGGTTTTGTAAAAAGCAAAAGAAAATGATAAAAACTTCAAAAATTAAAATCCTTCGAGATATAGTTATGTTACTACATCTACTAGTTAGGAAAATTTAAAAACATAAATTTGGACATGTTTTGCAAAAAGTGTAGGGAAAATGTAAAACGGCTATAACTTTTGCATACGATGTTAGAAAAAAACGTATAATATATCAAAATGTTTCAAAAATTAAAATCCTTCGATATGTAGTTATGTTACTACATCTACTAGTTAGGAAAATTTAAAAACTTAAATTTGGACATATTTTGCAAAAAGTGTAGGAAAAATGTAAAACGGCTATAACGTTTGCATACAATATCAGAAAAAAAACTTATAATATATCAAAATGTTCAGCACGAAAATCCGCATACGATGGAGACCGCCTACGGCCTGTTTGCAAATTTTTAGAATCCTCAAATTCTAAAAGGAAAAAAAGTTATGCTCAAATTTCAGTTTTTTTTAATTTTGGTCAAATCTGGTCAAACAGTGGTCAAACAGCTTATTCAAGAAGTATTAGTGTTACTAAGTAATTATTCAAGAATATTAGTGTTACTAAATAATTATTTCATTTTTTTGGAATTTTGGTCAAATTTGGTCAAACTGTGGTCAAACTTTGGTCAAAATGTGGTCAAACTCCTTATTTAAGAAATATTAGTGTTACTAAATAATTATTGTTTTTTAGAACAATAGTTTTAAACTCAAACAACAAAATGTGTGACTTCATGCTCAAGCTAAACTCCCGAGGGTTAATAGGATTGACATCTTACTATTGTCAGGAAAACAACAAGTGCAGACTTGGAATCGAGGGAGAATAGAACCCGGAAGTTAAGCGTGCTCAGGCTGGAGTAGTGAGAGGATGGGTGACCGTCCGGGAAGTTAGATGATTTGGAATGATGAGGGGTGATTAGAGATTAAATTGAGCAGCGATGAGGGTGATTAGAGATTAGAGGTTAAAATAATTCAGAAATTTGAAAATTCGTGCAAAAAAATCGAAAAAAAAATCCGCGGGTTAGTAGTAGCGCGGGTTTTTACCCATGCTACTACTAACGGATGTAGTAGTAGCGCGGGTGGCACTCGCGCTGCTGCTATACGTTAGCTGTAGCGCCGGCCCCTGCGCTGCTAATAGGCCCAAAACCCGCGCTCCTGCTAGGTTGTTCCCTACTAGTGTAGGTACCCCCCCTGCCTCTCACTCTTCCCCTATATCCCTGAAACCAATAAGACCATCCCTTTGTTTAATTCCCGCCTACATGCACCATCGATATATAGCAGTCTTCCTCGGTGTCTCTCGAACAAACACATTCTCTCGATGTCGACTGCTCTCACGCGCACACACCTTCTCTTCCCTGTCTACGGGCATTTTCTCTCTCGCACCCCATCGTTGGTGGCCTCTACCATACACATCACCTCTCTATGATGAAGCCATGCACTCTTGAATTACATCCGACACAGAGGACCCCGCTACACATGCACACACACGCACACACACACGCACCCCCCCCCCACACACACACAATAAGACTCCATCTCTCTCTCTCACACACACACACAAACACACACACGCATACACGCACACCCCCCCCACACACACTAAGACTCCATCTCTCTCTCTCTATCACACACACAAACTAAGACTCCATCTCTCTCTCCTCTCTCTCTCTCTCTCACACACACACCCCTACACACACTAAGACTCCATCTCACACACACATGCTCTAGGCGGAGCATTTGTTCCTACCACCCTTCATCCAAACTTACCTGTATGATAAACAATCACCTTTATTTACTTGCATAACATGGACAAATTCCACTTTACTTTAGTTTGTGTGTACCCTTATAAAAAAATGTTGGTGGTGATGGTGTGCCTGCCATCTTGTAATACAGACCGTATGATCTATATCTGAGGATAGAAAGCAAGCTATGGTAATTTTACAAAAGATACCCGCACCTCTCTCGACAACATTATCTACCACAACCTCATTGCTCAGCAATTAAAAAAGGAATAAGTCTCTGGAACAATCTAGCATGCATGGTGGCCGCTTCCGCTTGCCGGCGCCGTACATCCCCATGCCTCCGCCCATTCCGACCACCAGTCACCACCACACTCCACTCCTCCTCGCCTTACCTCTCATCTTTCATTTTTTCGATGACATTCTCGAGATACCAGTTTTCCGATAAAATTCTCGAGATATCATTAGTTTTTACACATGGGATTACTCCTGCATGGGTCAATCACAACATGTGTTTTGTAAAAAATGCATATTGATGTTACGTGAATGCACGAGAATCTTGCTTGTAATTATATAACGCAAATCACGAGTAGGAAGTGACATTTTTATGACACAACCACGTTAACATGGCCACGTAAATCACTAGCTAAAGTAAATACCATTATACTTATATCCCGATGCAAAAGGTTGAGAACATGTCCGAAGAGTAGAGTCGCACACACGCACTCTATCTCTCAGGATCTCACACACACACACCAGTTACGTGACGCACACTTAAGCAGATGCGTATGTTACAATTTGTGCACCCGCGGGTACACGTGATGCTGCACATTTATTTAAGAGGGAAGGCGAACCCAAACAGTAGCTGCATTCATTCCCCTCCCGCCACCTCTTCTCTGGTCGCCGTCGCCCGTTAGCCATGGGCCGGCCGAAGGTAACAACATACTCCATACTCCCGCCGGAGCATTGCTTTAATATGGAAATTTTAGTGGTCATGCATGCATCTTTTTGTGCTAGCACTCCTATATAAGGGTTCACCGGTCACTTCTCGTGGATGTGCGCGGGCGGTGGAAGAGGAATGAGAAGGGAAGCGGGCTGTGGAGTAACGTTTTTTACCACAGTTTCTTAGGAAACTGAGTGCAATAATTGAGTAGTTTTGCAAACTACGAGTACTACACCTGAAACGGTTCAAAACCTATACTCCCTTGCCCGCGCGCGCTTCCCGCGTCAAAAGGTCAGCGTCGCCCTGGAGTGTCAGTGCCGCATTAATGTCCGGCCAGAGTGGAGGAGACCTATCACTGACGCCGGCTTTGAAGTGGCGCGACGGCCGAGAGAGCGCCACTTCCCGGTGCATGCGACTGCTCCGCGTCGAGACTGGCCATAGGCCCTGTTTGGATCCATGGGTTAGAGTTAGTTTGAGCTAGTTGGTGCTCAAATAGCCCTAAAGTATCCAAGCATGAGGGTTTAAATTGTAGCAAGTTGCACCGAACCCACCACAAAAAATGATCCCACCCAAGAGGTGCTAACTGGAGATAGTTCTCATTGAGACCACTAAAAAATCACTTTTCTCTCTCCATGAAGTGCATTTATTGTCAATCTAACCCTGTTACCCAAACACCTCTTTGGCTACAGTTAGTTCAGAGTTAGTCATGAGTTAGTCTAACCTCTGGCTAAGTTAGAGTATCAAATAGGACCAGTATAGGACATGCAAGTTGCTCAAAGCATACAGGCAAATTCGTACGTGAAAGGATTTTTTTCTTTCTGAAAACGGAACGTGAAAGGAATTTTTTTAGAATGCTCTTGGCATGTCGCTAACATGTGATAGTTAACAGACCTCAATAGACGGCAGAAACGCAAGCCCGCCGCACTTTGATAGAGACGAGGAGGGAGAAGTGATACAGGCTGCTGGATTACTAGAGATAGGTGTCGTACGGAAGCCAAGAAATATGGTGATAGCATGGGTTAGCCATGTACTAGTATGATGTAACTACACTAGGCTGCCGTGTTTCGTACTCTTCCAGTCCACTGTGGAGATGATTGGTTAATTTTATATCGTTGAATAATATTAAATATTATGAGTGCAGACACTCCACCACGAGGTTCCTTGCTCCTTCTCGGTCGTCCGCAATCTATGTTCTTCCACTCTATTTTTTTACGTGAGCTTTGTTCATCCTTTTGCCAACACGTGAGACATCTAGCATCAAGGTGCACGTGTTATGCAAGGATCGTTCCATCTATATGAAGAACACATGGGACTAGAACTACGAGACGGACATGTACCCAGGAGTGGGCGTACGAACCTGAGTAATGTAGAGCAGTAAGTGAAGTAGAGACGCACAAACGGTATGAACATGCGTGGCAAATAGGGTGTGTTTGGTTTTGTTCTCGTCTCAGATTATTGCATTCTTGTCATATATATATATGTGTGTGTGTTCATTAACGACGCCTTGCAACCATACACTTTGGTACGGCCAATACACCAGGGGCTTACGTACCCCACAATACGTTGTGAAAAGTCCGAACACTTTCACAAGTGCGGCACCCCGAACTTATAGCATTATATGCATCAGCTCCGAATCATGTCTTTGGTCAAATGTTGGGTTTGCCCGGCTCCTATGTTTTGGTACCTTACGTTCCTCTCTATCGGCTAAGGTAGCGCTAGGAGAACTACTACGATTGTGTCCCGGTTCTGCCGGGCTAAGCACCTCAGTAGAGAAAGCTAAAACTGATTGTCATGATAAGGCGAGAGACTGGTCGCTATTCGGTGAGGTTTTTCGAGTCCCTAAAGACTTATGCCGCTTAGGGTGAGGGGCCGTCCCTGTCCGGCTTACAGGCGTGTATCGCGCCCCGAATTCGGTCTTCTGAATACTAGGGGCTTCGCCGAAATTTAAAATTATAGAATTCTACGGCTAAGTAAGAGTGATAAAGCATTATTAGTCTGGTTGCCTTGTTCGTTGTGCTGAGCACCTCCCTCGAAGGACCCAAATATGCGAACAAGAGTGCTCAGGTTTATCCCGAACACCCTAGCACTTGTGGCATGGGGGCAGAAGCCGAGGAGTAGCCATCTCTCAGATTCGATAAACGGCCAAACAGAAGGTAATATTTTAAATGCACACAAGCGTTGCATAGCGCATATGAAACAAGTGTTCATCATACAGGATCACACGAGCAAGTTTAGTCAAATATTAAATCCTTTGAATATTCGTCCGCCACAAGACGGGCACCCTTCAGGACACCCTCATAATAAATTTCGGGCGTGCGATGCTCCTTGCCCTGTGGCGGCCCTTCCTTGATCAGCTTCACGGCGTCTAGCTTGGCCCACTGCACCTTCACACAGGCGAAAGCCTTGCATGCACCTTCGATGCAGACAGACCACATGACGACCTCCAGCAGTGGGCAGGCATCCACAAGCCGCCTCACCAGGCTGAAGTAGCTGTTCGGAAGGGCGTCGCCAGGCCACAGCCGGACTATAAGGCCCTTCATGGCCTGTTCGGCCGCCTTGTGCAGCTCGACCAACTGCTTTATCTGGTCGCTCAGAGGCATCGGGTGTTTGGTCCCAGTATACTGAGACCAGAACAACTTCTCCGTTGAGCTTCCCTCCTCGGCCTGGTAAAATTGCGTGGCATCCGACACGCTGTGGGGCAAATCTGCGAATGCTCCTGGAGACCTCCGATTCGGGTAAGTAATCGGTAATTTACTTTTGCATGATTGCTCTGCATATAGAATGCCATACCCTCCGCTATCTTCTTCATTGCGTGGATCTCCTAGAGGGCCTTTTGGGCTTTGGCCTTGGCACTTTTTGCGCCCTCGAGGGCCGCGGCAAGCTCAGACTCTCGTGTCTTCGAGTCAAGCTCCAACACCTCGTGCTTCGTCACGAGAGCCTGGAGCTCTTGCTGCACCTCACCCACCTGAGCCTCTTATTTTTCCCGCTCGGTGCGCTCCTTGGCCGCTTTATCTTCGGCCTTGGTTAGTGCTTCCTTCAGCGTCGCCACCTCGGTCGTGGCCCCTGGCAAATATATGATGATCCTGTCATTTTGCAATCGCGTCCTCTTTTATATATACATATCTATAGACAGGGTATTACTTACCCTTGTTCTCCTCGAGCTGTCTCTTGGCAAGGCCGAGCTCTTTCCTGGACCCCTCGAGGTCCTGCTTCAGTACGGCGACCTCCGCAGTCAGTGCGGCGGACGCCAGCAGCGAAGCCTACATATGCATATTGACATACTTATATTAGACTCCTGCGATATTATTTGATCCTCTGCTCGGCTTTTCTTTGTGAACACCGAACAAAGCATCAGGGGCTCCTGTCTATGCGGTAATATTTCTACTACATTTTAAAACACTTACCTCAAAGCCTGTTAGAAGGCTAGCACAGGCTTCATTCAATCTGCTCTTGGCGGACTGAACCTTTTGGATCACCGCACTCATGGTAGTGCGGTGCTCCTCGTCGATTGAAGCGCTGCGAAGCGCTTCCAGCAGATTGTCCGGTGCCTCTGGATGGACAGAGGTCACCGGCATAGGCGTCTTTCCCCTCTTAGAAGAGGTCGCCTGCCTGAGCCCAGAACCGCTGGAGGGTCCGGCGCGGTGTTCGGCTGAGGGCCGAAGTCGGAGCTCTTGGGGGCCCCGTCCCCGCGGCTCCCGGAGTCCGAAAGGTCGCCTTGAGGCGCCTCCAGGACTATCTCCCCTCGAACCGGTGCCTCTTTAGATAGCACCTCGGCGTCGTCAGCAGGATGTGGGGAGGTGGCGGTTGGGACTGGATCGATATCCATGTCCCACAAGCCCAGGGAGCCGTCCGATGATACATCGATGCTGGTTCGTGGCGGCCTGCATAATCATGTTCGGCGTTAGGGAAAGCAGTGCGACAAAGAAATGCTACGAGTTACTCCGGTATCCGAATACTTACGATCTCCCCAGGGGCTTGGCCCTGGGCAACCACTCATCTTCGTCTTCGTCGGCGGTAGTGGAGCTGTCCGGAAGGAGAGTCCTTCCCTTCTTGGACCCTTCAGCCCCCCCAGTTAGGGCGGCCTTCCTTTTCTTGTCTCCCCCTCCTGGACGGGGAGCATCTTCTTCTTCCTCCTCGTCTTCGGGGGAGGAGTGTGCCCTAGAGTTATCGGACGATGAGTCCGATAACACCTGGCGCCGGGAACTCTTTCGGGTTCCCTTGGCCTTCCTGGTCTTCTCTGGCACCTTGTAAGGAGCCGGAGTCAGCATCTCCATCAGGAGAATGTTTGCTGGGCCTTCGGTCAAGGGAGCCGGGCAGTCGATCTCTCCGGCCATTTTCGGCCAGTCCTGTTAAAGGTACGGGAGCTTAGATCCTGCATAGAGTCAAACCATGAAAAACAAGTATCCTGTAAGAGGTACAGGAGCTTACCGCACTGTCTTGGCGCTTCGCGCTGAATCCGCGATCCTCAGTAATGGGTGGGGGGACCTCGGCACCCTTGAAAAGCACCTTCCAGGAATCCTCGTGTGTTGTATCGAAGAGCCTGTTCAGAGTTTGGTGCTGGGCTGGGTCGAACTCCCACAAGTTGAAGGCCCGTTGTTGATACGGGAGGATCCGGCGGACAAGCATGGCCTGGACTACATTGACGAGTTTGAGCTTTTTGTTCACCATGTTTTGAATACATGTTTGGAGTCCGGTCAGCTCTTCCGAACTGTCCCAGGACAGGCCCTTCTCTTTCCAGGAGGTGAGCCGCATGGGGATGCCAGATCAGAACTCGGGGGCCGCTGCCCATGCAGGGTCGCGCGGCTCGGTGATGTAGGACCACCCTGATTGCCACCCCTTTATGGTTTCAACAAAGGAGCCCTCGATCCATTTAACGTTGGGCATCTTGCCCACCATGGCATCTCCGCACTCTGCTTGGCGGCCGCCCACAACCTCCAGCTTGACGAAGTGGGGCTTGATGTGGAGGAAGGCCTCGCACATGACGATAAACGCCGAGATGTTGAGGATGAAGTTTGGGGCCAGATCGTGGAAATCCAGGCCGTAATAGAACATGAGCCCCTGGATGAATGGATGGAGAGGGAATCCCAGTGCGCGGAGGAAATGGGTGAGGAATACTACCCTCTCATGGGGCCTGGGGGTGGGGATGAGCTGCCTCTCATCTGGGAGCCGGTGCGCGATGTCGTCGGACAGGTATCCGGCTCTCCTCAGTTTCTTGATGTCTCCTTCCGTGACGGAGGAGACCATCCACCTGCCTCCCGCTCCGGACATGGTTGGAGAAGGTTGAGGTGGGAAGTGTGGACTTGGGCGCTAGAGCTCGAATGTGCGAAAACGGATGAGCAAAGGAGGAAGAAGGCGTGGATAGGAAGGTGAATCCTTATCCCTCTATATGGGCGGATGAAACTGAGCGTTCCCACTTGCCTGGTAAAATCGCTTATCCCCCAAGCGCCGTAATTGGTGGCGCGGTTGGGTTACCCACGCCCGTATTGACGAGAATCCCATAATAAGGGGGCACGATCTCTGCTTTGACAAGACGTGTCGAAAAACTGCCTCGCGTTATGTGCGGGGCTGGTTAAAGGGAACGGTTCGAATAATCACCGGGCCATGACATAACGTCATGCTGCCAAAACAAGCCAGCAAATTAGATCTGCAAAAATATTATTCTCTCTACGGTGGAATGTGGAACTTATTTTGCAGGGTCGGACACTATCCTCGTATTCAAATTCTTCTGTGATGTATTCGGATAAGGAACCTGCCTTGCAATGCCAAAGACAATAATGCGCGTCGGACTCATCGTCATTGAAGCCTGGTTCAGGGTCTACTGAGGGAGTCCTGGATTAGGGGGTCTCCGGGCAGCCGGACTATATCCTTTGGCCGGACTGTTAGACTATGGAGATACAAGATTGAAGACTTCGTCTCGTGTCCGAATGGGACTCTACTTAGCGTGGAAGGCAAGCTAGGCAATACGGATATGGATATCTCCTCCTTTGTAACCGACCTTGTGTAACCCTAACCCTCTCCGGTGTCTATATAAACCGAAGGGTTTTAGTCCGTAGGACAACAATCACAACATACAATCATACCATAGGCTAGCTTCTAGGGTTTAGCCTCTCTGATCTCGTGGTAGATCTACTCTTGTACTACCCATATCATCAATATTAATCAAGCAGGACGTAGGGTTTTAGCTCCATCAAGAGGGCCCGAACCCGGGTAAAACATCGTGTCCCCTGCCTCCTTTTACCATCCGGCCTAGACGCATAGTTCGGGACCCCCTACCCGAGATCCGCCGGTTTTGACACCGACACCCCTCTTCATGCATGCTCTCTTCATGCATGCTTATAGTGTATTTGTGCTAAACTAGTGTGGACTCATGCACCCTCCATACACTCTACCAAACACCCATAAGTAGGTTGAGAAGGGAACTCTTGGGCGACATTTGTCTCTTACTACGTACTACCACTAAATGTTGTACGTGCAATGCACGGTGATGTTATGGAGTACGTGCCTAAGTACTCTACTACTACTATATTAGTTGGAGGCACATATTAACTTTTATATTTGTTTACGTGTATGCCCGGAGACCTTCCAACTAGATGTGTCTTTCTCTCCAGGTCACACTTTGTATCGTTCATACCACTAAGTACTACTATGTGTGGTCTGCGACCTAGAAGTGGAAGAAGTGGAGACGCTCTACCACGCTGTTTTTTTACGCTGGGCTCTACCACGCTGTTCATGTCCCACTCCTTTCGCTGACGTGTGGGACATCCAGCACGTTTCGTGTTTGGCACCCTTCATCGTAAGAGTTGAAACGCTAGCATTCATCAGAAATAAAAAATAATTATACATCGGCAGTGATACTATTTTTTTGCGAACTAATCAGCAGTGATACTATACCACGCGGTTTCCTTGCTCCTCGATATCAAAAAGAATACTTCAGTTCGCCAACATGTGGGACGTCGACCATCCTGGTCCACTTGCCATGCACGCAGAACTCCAAGGGAGAGTCACCCAGGTCGTTGCGCCGTAGTAAAAATGACTAATGAGCCATCAAATCACAGGCCCACTTCCCACTTTGAAGTTGCTCGGACGAAGGAACCACCATGACTTCGTTCAATTCCGCTTCTTGAAGAAAACTACTGTACCAGCAGTACTGCTAGCTAGAGTAGTTACTCCAACAGAGGCCTCCTTTCGTTCATAGGATAAGAATATGAAAATCATAGGAAGTGAGATGACATGCATCTCAATTCCTATAGAGAAAGAGATTCCATTTGATGCTTATGATAGGAATTTTTCCATTTAGTCTAGGCTAATGTACTGGTAATTTGCTCCAAAAACTACAGTAGTAACTAGTAGTATTGGTACATGCTCGTACTCATACACAGACACACACACTAACTACTAGTACTACTACTTCTCACATGTTGGCCAGACACCGTCGTTCTCCTTCCCGGCTTTGTCGGTGACACCCCACCGTGCTTGGATCTCCGCCGACCTCTCCGCAGCAGCGCGTGCGTCCTTTTCTTTCTTGCGACAGCGGGCCTCTCTTTTCTTGAGTGCTTTCTGAGTTTTCCGCTCCCTCTGTCCGGCTTTGGCCGCCTCTTGCTCTACCGCCCATTCAGCCTTGGCATCTTCAAATTTCTCCCACATAGTTGTGAGGTCGCGAGCGGCGATGAACTCGGCACGGCGGGATGCCATTGCTTCCCTACCATTTTTTGCGCGGTCGTGGGCGGCGAGGAACTCGGCGTGGCGGGATGCCATCGCTGCCTTACCAGTTAGTGTGCGGCGCGGTGGCATGAACGCCGCTTGGTGAGAGCTCTGGGGTGAAGTGGCCGGACAACTGCATAGTGCATTGGTTTGTCAAGAACTCAAGGATAGAAGACGAAGCAAATTTGGATTCCCCTTCAATCCTGGTCAAATATTACCGAGTAAAATGCATTGGCGGTCATCGAACTTGTCTTGATAGCTCACTTTGATCATTGTATACGAGATATGGTGATTATACGGTCACTGGCTCAGCGTATAGGTCCGTATTTGTCTGGTTGACCAGTCAAACAGTCCGCATGCGCCTCATCAGCTCGTGTTCTTTACCTATCTACGCGGGCATACCTATCAATGGAGATAGAAATACTGTAAAAACAAAATTTATGCGTATGTGGGGAATCAAACCACGGACTCGTCGCTGCAACGCACCCTCGTCAGCCAAATGAAAATGAAATACTTCGGGTCATACACTCACGCTCACGCTATCAAAGCATGTTAATGCATGCACGTCGCCCTCTAAATCAATGTCCTGCTCATGGTGCAACGCAAACGGCGAGCCCATCACCTACGCGTTCCGGCGGTGCCTGACATTATTGTTTAGACGTTTGATGGAGGACTACGCGAACGCCGAGCATGTATTCACATGGCTCAACACCAACGGTCATACTCGGACCACCTTGCTCATGTATATCGTCCATCACAACGGCAATCTATGAAACAACCTAAGCTAGAGCGGGTACTATGGTAGTATGGTACGGAGTATTTACTATTGCGAGCGACCGATCTTAGTGCCACTACACACCAAAAACCCTTCCATCGCTAGCGCGCACTTCCCGCCTAAAATGGTCACCGTCTCTCCAGAATGTCAATGCTGCATTCACCGGACTTAACTGCAGGTGCAATTGCTGTGTCACTGACATGCGGCCAGATGCCCGTTGGGCCCACATGTCAGTAACCCAAACGCATATGCAGTTAAGTCACTGAAGCAGTGTCCGCATTCACGCCCGATGAACCTACTCCGGCGCCAGTTGTCCATCTGTCTGCCGTGGCTCATTGCCATTCGCCCGCTATATTAACTTGAGCCCTAGCTCGCAACCATAGCCAAAGACCCACACTTATTCTCCTCCGGTCCCTTCCTTCTGTCGGCACCACTTCAACCATGGCCTCCTGCCGCTCCGAAGCTCTCTTGGACGTACTGTCACAGGAGCAGACGAGGGACATCGGTGGCTCCGCTCCGGGCGCGCTCCAAAGCTCTCTTCGACGTACTGTCACAGGAGCAGACGCGGGACATTGGTGGCTCCGCTCCGGGCGCGCTCCAAAGCTCTCTTCGACGTACTGTCACTGGAGCAAACGAAGGAGAGCGCCGGCACCCCCCTCCCCCCGGCCGCCCTCAGCCGCCACGACCACGAAGCCGGTGCGCGTGCGCAGGCGTAGCCGGCAGCGAGGAAGAGTAGTACACGGTAGGTCGCCGCCGCTTTGGTACCGGGAAGGCCACTGCTTCTCCACTCAGTCCACGCCAAGCTTGGTGGGGTAAACATCGACGGCCGATTAGCCGCTTGACGGCGACATGGAGGCGGAAATCTTCAGAACCTTATGCTCCAGAGGAGGAGGTTATCGAGGCGGATGAGGAGGAGGCAAAGGCAATGGCCGGCTTTCTTGGGTTCATGGCCAGACATGGTGGTCGTGCGCCGGTGATCGTTTAGATTAGGTTTACAGTAGGTTTTAGTACGGTTTGTGCGAAATATGTAATGAATTTCGTCTAGTTTGTAGGAAAAGTTTTCGAAATGTAATGAATTTCATCCGGTTAATTTGAAATTTGCTTTGTTTGCATGAATTTCGTCCGGTTAGTTCATATAGTTGTCGAAAGGTATGCGGGCAGCATCGGATGGCATCCATAAGTGTCCTCGAACAGATGCCGGTGTAAATTTGTGGGCCAGTACTGGAGATGCCCTAACTATCATGCTATAATCGCTAACAATCCTCCATTATTTGCCAGGGAACAGTTATCCCTCGATCAAAATCAGATCCGCGATGTTTCGTACTCCTCCCGCGTAAGAGTGTAAACTCTTTCTTAAATAAAAATGGAGCAAGTGGACGGCATTGTAGCACGTCATATCACTCAAACTAGCCCACCTGACGAGCAGGAAAGCACCGCCCTCATCATTTTGTTCTGGATTTCTATCAATCGATCGCACAAAAATGTTACGCTTCGCAAGTTCTAAAGGAAAAGGCGGCACACTTACGACTCGTACGCGTCGCAACCCCGACAGTCCGGCTCGCACGCCGCTCACCATAGGGGACACGCGTTATCTTGCAATTTCACTGACATGTGGGACCGTAATTGAATAAACCGTCGATAGCCAAAATATAATCGCTCGGCGGGCATCGGCTGAGAAGAGAGAAACGGGGGAGGGATATGAGATCGCCCGCCCGCCACGCGCGGACTCCAGTGATAATGTGAGGTGGGCCATATTGGAGTCCAGACCGCTGACGGAGCCTGCTCTCACTGCTCTGGCCCCTCAAGACACCAGCTGCCCGCCGCATGCATGCATAGCAAGTAGTACTCCTTATGTGGAGGAGAGAGAGGCATTGACAAAGTCAAGGAGTGGGCTCTGCAAGAGCCCGTCTCTACATGTGCTCAAGGTATAAAAAAATAATTCTAAAAAAGGCATAAAAAACAATTGTGTACTAAAAAAAGAAAGGTAAAAAACATTTGAGAGGAAATAGATAGAGAAAGTGAGAAAAGCTGTAACCTGGGCATTACATGAGGAAGGAGGGATTGGTGCACATGCCAAGTTCACTGGGCTGCCGTGTTTCACACTCCTCTGTCGTAACAGTGGAGACAATAGCTTTCATCAAAAATAAACAATGAATACTCGTTGCTCGTCCTCTATATAAGAAAGAATACTTTCATTTGCTGACATGTGGGACGTCGACCATCCTGGTCCACCTGCCATGCACAAAATTATCCTGGTCTACCCCGGTCGTATCGCAGGCCCAACCTTTCCCACTGTAAGTTGTTCGGACGAAGGAACCATCATGACTTCGTTGAATTCCTCTTCTTCAAGAAAACATAATGTACCCGCAATACTACTACCACACACGAAGACTGGACAGCATTGTACCATGTCATATCATTGAAACCCACTAAGTCAAACTAGCCCGCCTAGGTCATCTATTTTAGAACGGAGGGAGTGCGTCTCTGCACTGCTATGATTTTGTGTTGCACGTTCTCTGTACTTTTGCTATGATTTTCCTACCCTATGAACCAAATGAGGCCTGAGTGTATGTCGACTATTGTCTGATCGATCACTAAGCCTACAATTTTAGGAGCTAGGGCTATTGGTTGATCGACGAGGGATAAGTATAAGCGTACCATGAGCTCATCAGCCCCAACGTTTCTCTTCGGTGAGTGTTTTGCAAGTACTATATCTCGCACAGTAGCTAGCCTACAACACCAAGAATAATCAAACAAGCCCTGCTGATATGATAAACAGTTCAAACTTACATCTAAGCATGCCATATATTACATCAAAAGCTGGTGAGGATACATCTGTTTCCATAAGTCGGATAGGGTTCGCATGATTCATCGCATGATTCACTATCAAACAAAGGTAGCAAGATCCGCCCACACAAGACAGTGCAATAGCCCTTAGATGGTTTGATAACACGCATCGTTCTGGTAATTAAACACAAGGCAATGCAAACTACCCTGGAGGATTAGCACGACCAACTATGGTACTCGATCTCTCGGGCAATGACCACAGCACGGACAGCGGCATGGGAATCGATTTCTGGGGCAATGTCCACAGGACTGACCGCGACATCGGAATCGATCTCTGGGCCGATGTCCATAGGATGGAGAGCGGCATCGGAATCGATCTCTGGGGCGATGCCAACAGGACGGGCCATGACATCAGAATCATCAAGGACGTCCACCGGCACCTGCACAACTCTAACATATTAGCAAGCACATTGCAAATAATCAAAAACCTCAACTATGGTAATAAGCCATTATTTTTTACCTTGTGCAGCTCACTGGGGGATCCCATCCCTCCGGGGGCCATCTCCTCGTCCTCGATGGGGGCCATCACCTTGCCAGGGGAATACTGATTCTCAACGGCGACTATCTCCTCAAACTCGGTCTTGAGCCTCACAAAGGTGGCAATCAGAGTTCCTAGGGTAGGCACGGTGGGGCCCTTGCTGTTCTTCCAACTTTCTTTGAGGAGTTCGTCCGCCAACGTCCTCAACTCTTTGGCGAGTGCTTGTTTCTTGGAGTTCTTCGTCTCCATGGGTTGGCTGTCAACTCGTTGGTCGGTGCTCGCTTCCTGGAGATCGCTGTCTCCAGTGGGTTGTCCGCCGGCAACTCTTTGCCTAGTGTTCCAGGATCCATCAATGAACTGACAAACAAAAAGCAATCGAAAGGAAACCACAATCGCAATGAAAACGGGAAAAGAATAGGATGTGAGAATCGGTCGGTGCTTCGCAAAAAGAAGATTCTTGGAATGAAAATATAGCAGCATTACTGATTCGCCCACCTTTCCTTCATCGGTACAGAAGAAAAATGGCAGAAGTGAGTAGCCTGGAGTGAGGTTTTCTTCAAGAAAGGGAAGAAAGGGATTGAACGAGCATTCCAGCGAAATGATGGTTGCTTCGTCTAGTATAACTTGGAGGCCACCTTACCACTGCTGGTAAAGGTTTGGGTTTTGTGATATGACGGGTCATGACGGCCACACCGGGGTGACAGGCGAGTCTCGACTGTAGCACCTCGCTATGATTTGGTGGATGGCACGTGGGCCCGGATGCTTTGAAATGTCCTGCATGTAGATAGAGCGGCTAATCATATAGGAGTCCTCAATATTGTGCACCGCGACCAAGGCGGAGAGGAAAACGAGAGAACTACATAATTAATGCATGAGCTTAATTAGGGTAGTTTTGTAAAGTACGAGATACATTCCTCCAATCGCAAAATGCCTGGTTCATGAGATTTGAGATTTGAGCCCTATAAACCGGAAGGGAGGGAGTACTGCACACGGTGTAGTCTAGTCACTTGTTGAAATCTCTAGAAAGGCAAATACATCTTTCCGGTTTACAGGGCTATACTACTCCCTCCGTCTAGGTGTGTAAGTCCTCTTATGAAAACCAAATAGTCCCGAAACACTTAGGCGCGGTGCATTAACTTCTACCTTGTTTCTTGTTTCTTAACATATCAACCAATAAGAGATGAGAGGTGTGCATGCTTTTAATGACTTGCAATGGCTAGTTCATTGCATGCAATGCTATTAATTAGCAAATAAACATTGGTGACCCCAGGAGGAAACGGTGCTAAGCGCCTGGACCTATGCAGAATCAGTATCAACCAATGGATAATGGAGTTTAATTGTTAAACAATAGCAATTTTGTCTCATGCAAGAGCCTGGCTAGTACTCCAAGGAACCGCACCATGCGAGCATTCGCAACTGCCACATTTGGGTTGCGCTTGGCTCTTCGCCTCTTCGAGAATACAAACAATGATGTTACTCCTACTTCTACAGTATCGAATCCACTGCTGCATGTCCGTCCACCTCGTGCGGGAGGGATAGCGTGTAGCAAAAGCTTCTACTTACTGCTCCTGCCTTTGCGTCTATGACAGGTGGGCCCAACAGGTGGTTGGCCCTCCTGTCATGCAGCCAAAGGCATGTGCAGTTAAGGCACCAGAGCTTAGTCCGCGAGGGAGAGGGCGTTGTAGTAATCAAATTTCTCGATCTTGTACGAGTTGACGCGACACATCAAAGCACTGCACTCGATATAAGTCTTTTTACACATTTCAAATGGGATACTTCGTATGTAGGAGTAGACATATTCTGCTTCATATTAGTCACTTGTTGCAATCTCTAAAAAGACTTATATTTCGAAACGAAGAGAGTACAACGCATGCATGCATGCCGTGACTTTCCTTTTGATACTTGCATGTGTTGATTTGATGCACCTTGCCAAATTTTGACTATAAATTTAACTAACCAAATTTTCATGCATGTCATAAAAAATTACGGGGCTGTTTGGATTGTGACTATGTTTGTCTTATGTTTCCACATTATTTTTCCCACACTTGCCACACTTGCCTAACCTGAGTTGCTCAAATTGTTAGACACACTTTGGCTTGCCTAAGGGAATCTTGCCACAATTTTTTTGTCGATGACATGTGGGGTTCACTGCTAATAAAAAAATTCTTGTCTTAGGTGTGGCTAGTAAAAAAGACTTATATTTAGGAACGGAGGGAGTAGAAAATATAAATAATAATGCATGTTGGGGCAACCCACGTTTCCGCTAATTTTAGCCGTGGGCTTTTTCACAATTTTTACGAGGGGGTGGTTGTTCATTTAATGGAGGGACTTGTAGTACCAGACTTGAATGATACAAAGTGCGACCTGGCACACCGTAACACCACTTGGAACAAGCGGGTAGCTATCTCAAAAAACAATCAACAACTAAAAAAACCGCAACCTGGCATGAACTAGTACACAATTTTAAATGATTGTTTTGATGGAGTGAAAAAGGAAAACTATCCCACTACGTATATATAGGCCGGAGCCTCCACGCTTGCTTGCTAGGGTTGGTCTATTCACAAACTCTCATCCTCTCCAGATCTAAACAAGATAGGGGTAGTAACACTGTCTTTCTCCCTTCAAAAAACACTGGCTTTCTATCCTCACCGCTGGTTACAGATCCGGATGTATGCCCCTCCACCGGTGAAGGGGAGGTGGGGTAGCGTTTAGGCCGTCGTCGACAGCGAGGGAGGAGACCCACTACCGGCCGCACCGTTATCTCTGGCCGAGCGCTGACGCGGGAGGTCCTCCGATCCCTTCGTCATTGCCTGTGGGCGGATCCGGCCTCCCGTCGCCCACCTATCCACATCCCGGCGACCTTTAGGTATATCTTCATTCGAAACCGCCTTAGCTCTACTTCCGCAGCTCGCTACATCGCTGCATGTGCATCATTTTCTACCTCTCAGCCCTCTCGATCGGATGGTCCAACGTCACAGATTTTTCTATTGTTAGAGGTAAAGCTACTTCATGGAGCCGAATCTTGTACTTCCCCCGTTAGAAAATACTTGTCATTGAACGTGGACTGTACGTCGTCCCCTTCCTAAGCCTCGCCGTCGACCACCGCCCTGGTGCTCTCGGTGTGGCATGGTCAACGTGGTCAAGGAACGGCTTCCATCGGACATGGACTGTACATGGAGAGGCTGACAGCTGGGTCCACGGCCGCAGCAAGGAAGTGCCTCCTTATTATATGCAAAATAATTATTCCTCCACCTGACAGCGGGGACCCACCGGACGGGCCACCGTATTTCACGAAAAAACGTTTGCCCCTGACTGCTGAGACCTACCAGCTACATTTTTTTTTGACTGAACACTGTGAGGCAACATCCCCACAGCCTTTTATTAAAACTTGGCCCAAAAAACAAGTACAAAGGAGTTCAAAGGTAAGACTAACTAAGAGACAGGAAACCTACCTATACCTGTACGAATATACAAATATACAAATATACAACAGCATGTGCCACATGATTAAGGCAAAGCATGAATCCAGTCCAGGAGAGATTGCTTGACGGAGGCCTTCATCCTATAAGAGTGCAGAGTAATGTCATGGATGAATTTGGCTTTCCATCTGCCAAAGGTTGGCCTAATATACCTGAAGATCTTGTCATTCCTCGTGATCCAAATACTCCAGGCAGCAAGGTAAACTACTTCAAAGAAGAAGGGGTGGTTGAAGCTTCTCTTGGCAGCCAGGATGCATTCACGAGGAGCTAGCCCAGCATACCAGTTAATCTGCAGATAATTCCAAACTCTGGTGCTGAAAGAGCATTGGAAAAAAAGATGGTCTCTGTCTTCATGCAAATGGGCCACACACAGTGGGCATAAATTATCATCCTCCTCTGACCTCCAATGTCTTCTAAGCAACATATCCCTCGTATTGAGCCTATCATTAAGCATGAGCCAAGCAAAAACTTTTATTTTCATAACACACTTGCTCTTCCATATCCATTTACAGGGATCATCGTCAGGTAGGTGAGCATGGGTCATAATGTAAAAACTCTTGGCAGAGTATTGACCATTACCAGGTGTCCAAGACCAGGTATCAGGTTCAAGAGGCCTCCTTTGCAGGGTTGATAGATCAGAATTTAGAGACACCAGTTCATCCATTGCTTCCTGGGATAATGGCAATTGGAAGTAGGTTGAGATATCAAAATCCTCAATGAAATTTCTGACCGAGATCTTATCATCCAGTGTGAATGAAAACAACCTAGGAAATCTCTCTTTAATTGGTTGGTGGCTTCCACCTAAGATCCATGTATCATGCCAAAAGAGAGAGCTATTTCCATCATTGATTGTAATAATACAGTGATTTCTATAAATGTCATTTAATTTCATGATATCTCTCCACCAAAAGGATCCACACTGAACAGTTGCATGAGGGACCACTCCATTATAGTAAGTGTCCCAGATCAAGGAAACCCATGGTATATCAGCCTTGTTGTAAAACTTGTGTAGGTGTTTGGTGAGCAGGGCCTTATTCTGGATTGCAAGGTTTATTATACCCATGCCTCCCTTATCTTTTGGTTTACAAACCATTGGCCAGGCAGCTAAGGATTGTTTAGGTGTATCAGAGTTCCCCCTCCATAAACATTGCCTCATAATTCTCTCAAGCTGATTAATGATAGCAACTGGCAAGCTAAGACTACAAAGGAAATATATTAGCAAGGAGGTAAGAACAGACACTAGCAGTTGAAGTCTAGCCCCCTGGGAGAGGAGGGAGGAGCTAGCAGAGAGTCTTCTTTCCACTCTGTCTACCACAGGCACTAGGTCTTGCACCCTTGGCTTTGTGGTGCCCACAGGTAAACCTAGATAGGTGAAAGGAAGAGACCCAACCTGACATCCGAATATTGCATCCAATCTATTAGTTTCTTCCTGTGAGACATTAATTGGCATAATGCAAGACTTCTGAGAGTTGACTTTCAAACCAGTTGATTTGGAGAAGGCTAGAAGCATTTTCTTGAGAGCTAGAAGTTGAACTTCATCAGCTTGGGTGATTAACAAGGTGTCATCTGCATACTGGACTATTGGAAAATCTGGGTCATTAGAAGGAATGGGGAGATTAAGTAGTCCCTGTTGCAGCATTTGGTTGACCACAGATTGGAGAAGGTCAGCAGCAATGACAAACAGAAGAGGAGAAAGAGGATCCCCCTGCCTAACACCACATTTGCAAATAAATTTTTTGCCAGGCACACCATTCAATAAGATAGAAGAAGATCCAGATGACAATAGTTCCTGGATCCATCCAATCCATTTTGCATCAAATCCCTTATATTTCAACATCAGAAGAATCAGGTCATGTTCAACAGTATCAAATGCCATAGCAAAATCCAACTTGATGATAAGGATGGGTCTTTTGGACTCGTGACACTGATGTATGTATTCCAAGCTCCAAGCAATGCAATCCTGAATAGACCTTGACTTAAGGAAGCCATATTGATTTTTATGGATGCATGTGAGGATGACCTTCTGCAGTCTATTAGCCAGTAGCTTAGTCAGAAATTTCAGACAAGTATTTGTGAGAGAGATTGGCGTAAAGTCATTTGGTCTCTCAGGAGAAAGGATTTTTGGGATGAGTGTGACAAGAGATCCATTAACACTCTGTAAGGAGATTCTTCCTTCATAAAAGTCCTGTATTAGCTTGAGGAAATCATCCTTAATTATGTGCCAACATTTCTTAACAAACAAACCAGTAAAACCATCTGGTCCTGGGGCTCTGTCCAGAGTTAAAAATTTCAAAACTTCATTGACCTCATCCTTAGTAAAAGGCCCAGATAAGACCTCTAATCCAGGGACAGGCTGTATCAAGGCCCTAAGATCAAACAACATGTCAATTCCACATGTAACTCCCAATCTATCCTTATATGAGGACCAAAGAAGCCTAGCCATTTCACTATGGGTTGATAAGGTAACACCATCCTAATTTACTAAGCTAGAAATAGAATTTCTTCTAAATCTCTCTGTTGCCATAGCTTGAAAAAACTTGGAGTTTTCCTCCCCCACTTTGATCCACCTGATGGTACACCTTTGTTTCCAATAAATGTCTTGTAGGTGAAGAAGCTCTTCCCGGTGTAACTTTACAATTTTCCTGAAATTAAATTCAGGTCTAAACAGAGGCCATCTTTCTTCTATGTTATTAGAAGCAGGGATAACTGCATTGCAGGCATTCATCAACAGCTTCAGCCTGGATAAACCTGTGTGCCATTTCCTAAGCTCTGACCTTAGCCTTTTAAATTTATGGGTTAGGATTGCAGCAGAGTTAGATAAGTTTGTGGGGGCAGACCAGGATCTTTGAACACACTCCATGAACCCAGGCATATCAACCCAGTAGTTTTCAAAACGAAAAACCTTAGCTTTGGGTATGGAGGTGGAGATTGAGACCACATAAGGCACATGATCAGAAATAGTCTGGGCAAGTGGGTATACCATGGTATTGGGATATTTTGGAGTCCAAGAAGGAGTTGTAAAGAACCAGTCCAATTGTTCCAAAAGGGGAGTTTCTTGCATATTTGACGAGGTATATGACCTCCCCTTTAGAGGCAACTCAATAAGGCCAAGATTGCCAATGATTTCATTAAAAATGAACATATCATTAATGTCACCCCCAGGCATATTTCTATTATGCAGTGATCTGATGAAGTTAAAATCCCCTAGGAATAACCATAGTTCATCCTGTGGGATTTGAATATGATATAACCAACGCACAAAAGCATCTCGAAGCTCTCCCTGGCATGGACCATAGACATTAACCAAGGTCCAAGTTTGGTAATTTTGTGTGGAGGAGAAATGTATGACAATCCCATAGCTTTGCAGATCGATGAGAGTACCAACCAGAGCAGATGAACACTATAAGACAATGATCCCACCAGAAGCACCCACATAAGGAGAGTACACAAAATTATCGAATCTTCTAGGACAAAACTTCCTAATAGACCTTTGATCAAAGAAATCACATTTAGTTTCTTGTAAGCAGACAACAGAACACTGGCTCTCTTCAATTTTAGCTCTCACAGCCCTCTGCCTAACTTCAGAGTTCAGTCCTCTGACATTCCAGGAGAGTACTTTCCAGTTCTTATTAATGTAAGTAATCATGATAAAACAATGGGAAGGAGTAGGGCAAGCATAGTATCACATAATAATACTGACACAAAATATAAGCAGCAGACTGCATGAGATAGTTTAGAGAATCCCCAACCATAAAACATCCATAGTAGTCTGAAAAAGCTAGTAGCAGACCCAAAAGATAATAAATGGCAGGACAAAGGGCCTGCCTCCCTATGATATGATAGCATGAATCACTCATCATTGGGCATGTCTGGTTGTTGAGCTTGTTTGGGCTCAACCATAAGCTGCCCCACAGACAGTTTCTCCAGAGGAATGCCTAAAGAGGCACCCAGATTCTGCATAACCTGGATTGGTATAGGTGCAGGGCTTGGATCTGGCGCCATGGGGCTTCCTTTCTGGTCAGTGGCCTCCTGAAGCTTGGGCTTCTTCGCCCATGGCTGTTGTAGAGGTCTGGGCTTGACTGGAATTGCAAATGTGGGCTTGAAACCCTGCAGGTTGGCAGCGCTTCTAGTCATTCGTCTATCAGAGAAATCAGCCTTAGGAACCACCAGAGACTTTGGCTTTTTTCCTTTCTTCTGCACAACAGCAGGTACACTGACAAAAGGTGGTGAGACTTGCACAGTGTCCAATGAAGTTTCAGGTGCAGGGATGCTAGGGAGCCCATCATCAAAAGACAACTTCCAAGCAACTGGCCTGTGAGGTGAGGGCAGCTAAGGGAGTGGCTGGTGTTGCTCATATGACAGTGCAGGTGGCCAAACGAAGGACATGTCCTGTGGAAAAGCTTGCAACCAAGATCTCTTGAGGGAAGCACAGTGAATCACCATAGGCAGCTGCTTGGGAACTGATGCAGTCAGAAAACTGGGCAACAGAGATTCAAAAGTCCTCTGCCAAATTATGTTAGGTGGATGAACTGGCCCATAGACAACTCTGGCAGCGCCAACAAAAAGTGGTGGTTGTAGGGGAGGCTGGTGTGGAACAATAGCAAGATTATTATTGTCTTCAGGTACAAGTGGGGCTTCAAACTGGTTTTCATTAGCCTGAACTTCTGCCTGAACCTCATTTTCTAAATCCTGAACCAAGATATCATCCTCAGGCATACTCAGGGGCTGCAGTGGGCCAATCTCCACATTTGCCCCATCTGCCTCCTCTTGGATTATTGGGCCAACAGGCCCACCACCCTCAAGCACTGGTACAATGCCCTGGAAAGGATTCAAAGGGGGCCCATCAACCACAAGATTCTGCTGTGAGGAATCATTGGAGCCCATTGAGGGGTTTAAAACCATGCAAGCTTGATCTTCCTGCACCTGTGGCTGCTCCCCAGCCTGTTCCTCAACTGGCTCATTCCAAGCACCCCAACCATCCTGCTGAGGCTGCTGCTGCTGTGGATCATCCGGCTGCCAAGGCTGTGGGATATCATTCCATCCAAGGGCAGGATAAGGTGGTACTGCCCAGAAGTTTTCTGCAGGTTGAAGATGGCCTGGAATTGGATGAGTATTCCCATCAACTGGCATTACATCTTCATCCTGAGGAAGTTGCTCAGCAAAGGCAGCGGTTAAGATACTACATGAGGCAGTCCAGGAAACAATAGCACCTCCAACATTGGCAAACTTGCGGAAGACAACATCTCTTGGGACAAGCAAGTTATCTGGAAAAGATGCATAAACCAGAGATCGAACCAAGCGGTCATCCTCATGATTCCAATAATTAAACTGCCCAAAAGTTCCCACTACTTTAGACAGGATTTCCTCATTGCGATAATCTAATGGCACCCCAATAAACATGAGCCATCCAGTTCTGTGCCCTTGAAGTGCTCTATATCCCTCTCCATCATCGTGGTTTATGAATCTAACAAAGATTTCCTGGACATTCTGATCTAATCCAAGAGGCCAAGGGGCATGATTAACTAGGGCGCTACGAATAACTGGGTCCTGCATCTGATACAGACCGATGCCCTGGAACCAAGTTTGGGAGGAAAGAAATGACAGTTGGAGCTCATCGATGATAAAATCTCTGACCTGTTGGCAGAGATGAGGTACATCCTCTGGCTGGGGAATCGGCTCAACAATCCCC
Organism: Triticum urartu; assembly: GCF_056163025.1. Taxonomy (NCBI): domain Eukaryota; kingdom Viridiplantae; phylum Streptophyta; class Magnoliopsida; order Poales; family Poaceae; genus Triticum; species Triticum urartu. The sequence continues at coordinate 2,846,140 of NC_141878.1, read as the reverse complement.
ACCATGTAGGATTCATGGCGGCGGGGAGGCGAACGGGCCGGTGTGTAGAACGTATGCGGCAGTCACTGTGGGCTGGCTCGATGATAGCATGTCCCGCCGGCAAAAACCTTCTTGTGTCAAGCTCATAGTTCTCCATGGACAGCGGCGAAGCAGAGGTATTGGTGGGCGTGCGGTTTGATGGAGGTGGCGTGGAATAACCAGACTGCAGAGTAGGAGAGGCAGGGGTTTTGGCAGGGGATCTTTCCACTGTTTGGGAGCACGAAGAGTCCGGGCTATGCTTCAAGGCACGAGGCTCGAGGTTGGTAGATGGGCTGGTTTGTTTAGGAACCCAAACCTTTAAATTGGGAGGTGACCTCGTGCAACCTTTTTTAACGTGACCGAGCCGGAAACAACGACGGCACCGCACCTTGTTCATGCATCGATCGAGCATGTGCCCCATGCCCAAGCAACATGGACAATCCCAAACTTGGGCAGCAATTTCCTTAATCAACTCATCCAAACCCTGGAGGTCACGTACTATTTCAACGGGTGACTTGGGTGAAATTTGCACCGGGCTGACCGGGCTGGCAGGTGGGATATGGTCCGAAGGAGCATGACAAGGCCCATCATCTTCAGAATCGTCATATGATAGAATTAGAGGGTTTTGACTAGAGCCCAAGGAAGTCCACCTGACAGAAACAATATCAGGTGAAAATATCATCCTATTGTTATGATCTGGAACCGTATCTCGAGAATGACGGTCGGCAGGCGAAACAGATCCAAATTGCAACTCAGCCTCCAGCTCCGGTGGGTAAGCCACCGGCGGCGAGCTAATAATCTGCATGGCTTGATCCTTAGATAAAGAATTATCTTTTGAAACTATCAACTCCTGGGGATCAAGAGAATAGCCTGCATCCTGCTGCACCGTTAGGATGTCCTCGGCAGTGGCATTGTAACGATACCCTTTGCATGCATCATAATTAAGAAAGGTTGCAAAACGTAAACTCTTGCGAGGATGATTTCCATCCTTAGAACGCAAAGATGATTTTGCAGGAGCATGCTTCAAAGCGGCCATGCCAAGACTCGCATGACGCTTAGATGGGATGACTAGGATCCATTCATCATTGCATTCAACTTGCCAAGATCTAAATTCCTTGGTCCAATATGGACCTCCATGGCCCCAAAGATGAAAATGAAACTTGAATTGTGGGCAAACATGATTACGTTGGTGCAAGATGAAAAAGCCAACCTCCTTGCATGAGACATTAAAGGAGAAAACACGATCACGTAAACATGATACCTTTAATGAAGAACAATATCCCCCGATAGCCGCCTCTAGAGCTAGGGCAACATTATCCTCAGTCAGGCGGAAATTATGCCTTGCAAATGAAACCACCATGATGAAGTGACCAGAACCATCAGTGGGATGAACCGTGCGCCTCATGGATCGCCAGATCACTTGCGCGAGACCCACTCCATGAGAAAAATCAAAACCAAGAGCAATGGAGGCCTGGACCGCCATCGAGATCAAACCCCAAGGGGGTAAACCTTGACGCCGGAGAGAATGGGTGGGTCGGATGATGATTTCCACGGTCGGAGAAGGAGATCGCCAGAGGGTGGCGGCTAGGGTTAAGGTGGGGTGGGCGGGGTGGGAGCCATCTTTACCAGCTACATCTTCGCACCCAAGGAATTGCGTCCAGGCAAAAAACATGATTCGCCACCCTGACTGCTGGGACCCACCAGCTACATCTTTGCAGGCAAGGAAGTGCCTGACAGTCGGGACCCACCTGGTGGAAGCGTACGTAGCGTTGTCATTCTGGTCGCGAACGTGTACATACATATATACTGGTGGATGTAGAGGCGTGCACGTGTCGTTGTAGAGGCGCGTATGTGTCGTAGTAGGCTCGTGCACGTAGCATGTACACGTATGTATAGCGCCCAGGGTGCAAGAAAGAAAATACGGCCACGTATGTGTACATACGGGCGCGGTCTCGAACGCCTACTCGCGCGTACGTACGGCTAGGGCTCGTGTACATGGCTGGGTCGGAACGGAGAACCAGCATCGTCGTCATGTTCATGGGGAGGCAACAGAATGCGTCGTGTTCATCGCGAGGCAACGGAACGCGTGGGAGTCAACCGGCTGGGTCGGAACGGAATGAGTGGTCGTGTTCATCGGGAGGGCTTGGGCGGAACAGGCGATGGAAACGAGGCCTGGCGTACCGCACAACGGAGGAAACGGACCTCCTACGTTCGGAACAGGGTCCTGTTGATCGGGAGGGGTCTGGCGTATCGCAAAACGGAGGAAACGGACCTCCTACGGTCGAAACAGGGGTCATGCTGATCGGGAGGGGTGTGGCGTACCGCAAAACGAACGAAACGGACCTCCTATGGTCGAAACGGGTGTCCTGTTGATTAGGAGGGGTGTGGTGTACCGCAAAACAGACGAAACGGACTTGTGTTGGAGCGCTATGGTCAAAACAGGGGTCCTGTTCATCGGGAGGAGTGTGGCGTACCGCAAAACGGGACTCCACGGGATACTATTCATCTCCACCGTCGACCTCCTCCAGCCTCCACGGGCTCCTGTTCATCCAGCCTCCACCGCGCGCTACTCCACCGTCTACTGTTCATCCACCCCTTCACCATCTACTATTCATCCAGCCCTCCACACCACGGGGTCCTATTCAAGCACCCCTCCACGGGAACCCCTCCCTATCTACTGTTCATCCAGCCCTTGACACGTCTTCATCGTATGTACTTTTCCAAACACTTTTGCCCTTGTTTTGGACTCTAACTTGTATGATTTGAATAGAACTTACCCAGACTGACGCTGTTTTTAGTAGAATTGCCATGATGTTGTTTTATGTGCAGAAAACAAAAGTTCTCAGAATGACCTAAAACTCCACGGAATACCTTACAATAAATAATAAAAATCCTCACCAAAGATGAATACCAGGGGGCCCACACCCTGCTCACGAGGGTGGAGGGCGCCCCCCCCCCTAGGGCATGCCCCCTATCTCGTCGGCCCCCTGGAGACCTCCCGACTCCAACTCCACCTCCATATATTGAGTTTCGGGGAGAAAAAAAGTAGGAGAGAAGAATTCATCACGTTCTACGATACGGAGCCGCCGCCAAGCCCTAAAACTTCTCGGGAGGGCTGATCTGGAGTCCATTCGGGGCTCCGGAGAGGGGAATTCATCGCCATCATCATCAACCATCCTCCATCACCAATTTCATGATGCTCACCGCCGTGCGTCAGTAATTCCATCGTAGGCTTGCTGGACGGTGATGGGTTGGATGAGATTTATCATGTAATCGAGTTAGTTTTGTTAGGGTTTGATCACTAGTATCCACTATGTTCTGAGATCGATGTTGCAATGACTTTGCTATGCTTAATGCTTGTCACTAGGGCCCGAGTGCCATAATTTCAGATCTGAACCTATTATGTTTTCATCAATATATGCGAGTTCTTGATCCTATCTTGCAAGTCTATAGTCACCTATTATGTGTTATGATCCGTTAACCCCGAAGTGACAATAATCGGGATACTTACCGGTGATGACCGTACTTTGAGGAGTTCATGTATTCACTATGTGTTAATGCTTTGTTCCGGTTCTCTATTAAAAGGAGGCCTTAATATCCCTTAGTTTCCATTAGGACCGCGCTGCCATGGGAGGGTAGGACAAAAGATGTCATGCAAGTTCTTTTCCATAAGCACGTATGACTATATTCGGAATACATGTCTACATTACATTGATGAATTGGAGCTAGTTCTGTGTCAACCAATGTTATGACTCTTACATGATGAACCGCATCCGGAATAATTATCCATCATTGATCCGATGCCTATGAGCTTTCCATATACTGGTTTACGCTTATTTACTTTCCCGTTGCTACTGTTACAATCACTACAAAATACCAAAAACATTACTTTGCTTTCATTACTCTTTTGTTACCGTTACCACCACTATCATAATACTTTGCTACTAAACACTTTGCTGCAGATACTAACTTTCCAGGTGTGGTTGAATTGACAACTCAGCTGCTAATACTTGAGAATATTCATTGGCTCCCCTTGTGTCGAATCAATAAATTTGGGTTGAATACTGTACCCTCGAGAGCTGTTGCGATCCCCTATACTTGTGGGTTATCAGCCCTCCACCACACCACGGGGTCCTGTTCATCCAGAGGCAACGCCACCGCTCACTGTTCATCCACCCCCCCCCCCCCCCCCGCAACGCTCACTGTTCATCCCAGAGGCAGCATCGATCGGCTTCAGTTAGCAGCAGTAGCGAAGGAATCGCTCGATCGGGTTCAGTTAACAGCAATCGATCGATCGCTCGAGGTCAGTACCGCGTAGCCTGCAGTGCAATCGCTCGGGTTCAGTTAGAGCCCAACGCCTCGCTCAGGTTTAGTTAGAGCCAACGCCTCACACACATGCGCGTACGTGTACGAGAGAAACGCGCATCGCTCGGCCCCCGACCTCCCACCGTAACCGGGAACTCCCCGAAATTTTCCTCGCCCTCGCTTCTACCATGGTTTTTTCCGTCATGGACAGCCCAAAGAATGTCATGCAGCTGCATCTCCGGCCCGCCCAGCATGAAAAGCCCATTTTCTATCATGATTTTTTGTGATAGAAGTAGGAGCCCACCACATCTATGATGATACCGGGTTTTGTCACAATTATCGTCGTTATAGAAGTGTCATATGTATGAAAAAAAAAATTTCTTTTGGTACAAAATGTCACAGATGTGTCTTTTTTTTGTAGTGCATGTGCACGGCGCTAGAGACGGCGCCACGTGGAAGGTGTTTTACTACGAGGGCCCGGAGGCCAAGAGGCAGAAAAAGAAGTTTAGTCAAGCAGATATCGACGAGAAGGTGAAGCTTGCGGTCGAGAAAAAAGCAGCTAAGGATGCGAAAAAACAACCGAGGAGAAAAATGAGTTCCTACTGCAGGCAGTCAATGCAGCTGTAACTGCCTGCAGAAATGATTTCGCTACTAACTTGGTTCCATCTATCATCAACTGGACGAAGGAAAATCCAGACAAGACGGTACATGATTTCCCGTTGCCCAGTTTCGTCGGGAGCAACTCCGTGAACAACAACACTACCACACCATCACTTGCTCACGCAACCGGGCCTCCTCTCGCAGTTGCTCCCGCTCATAGCAGCCCGTCCTCGGTCTCTGGCGCGCTAGGTGGGCCTTCGTCTTTGGCTGAGCTCGACGCCCGCACGGTAATTACATGTCGCACCAACATAGAATATTCCATTTTCGTTGCCTTTCGGATGTTTTATGCCACAGACATGTGTTTGCAGGCCGAAGAAACCCCGTGCACCATACTCTACTTGATCAAAGGCCAGAATGTGGACGCAGGAAAGGGGATGATAATGAACCCCTTGCAACCCACGTTCCACAACCACCCGATGCCCGCTGGGCACTTCAGAGTTAACTTGTCCAGTGTGAAATCGAGGCACGAGAATTTGCCTCCTCCAATACAGCCTGTGGGAGAGGACGACGAGACCCCGCCGCGGATTGGAAGCTACAAGGGTTGGGTGCTACTATGGCCAAAGAATCTTATTCGTCTGAAGCCGGCCGAGAGCACACCAATAACCACACATCAACAACCATGTGCGGAGACCACCACCCCGCCTACGCCATTACCAGCTCCTGTATTGCCGGGTGAGAGCGGCGGACGATGTGATGAAGGGTGCGCAATAGTACTGGCTGATGTAATCGGTCCTGTAGAACATAGAATAGATGATGAGATGAAGGTCGACCCAATAGGTTTCCCCAATACAAACGCCTATGACTGTGACATAGATATGATGAGTCAACCATATGATGAATTGGGCTATCAGCATGCTAATGAGGATACGGATGATCTGCCCGGGCAGGAAGGTCATAGCAGGGATTGCAAAAAGTCTCTCTTCATGAAATCCTCACAGGACACGCCTGAAGATGCCGCCTCAACACAGGATCAACTAGCCGAGGGTCGTACAGTGCTTAGCCCAGGAACACTGGGGCAGGGGTTAAGGAAGGGTCTGGAAGGTGTGCCCAAGAAAAAAGAGAGGAAGAGATCGGGGAAGATAGCTGCCTCCAAACAAGCTAGAGCACATAGCAGGCAAATGATGGATTCTGAAGAGTGTGTACCCATGAAAGGTGCGGCCATGTTCCATCTCGCGGGCGAGCTGATGCTACCGTCGGAACCGCTGGAGGCACTATCAGGGGATCTCAGGAGATTGCACGACCATGTGTTGTCTACTGAGAAAAGCCTACTAGCATCGAAGGATCCAGGATATCTGACATACGCGGCTCGTGTACCTGAGGGGAAGTGCTACATCGACACATGGACCGCGGAGGTGTTCTTCCTGCGGTTTGACCATATCTTTGAGAGGTTTCTGACAAGGCGGCTCGATTTTACAATCGTCCGCCTTTTTGCGCTACATATGAGCTCCGTCATGAAGAGAGAAGAAGTCTCACAAATCTTTGTGGCGGATCCGTACTACATGCACGAGTCTTTCTTGAGTCTCGGCGACTTTGAGCGTGAAACTGCTAGGGACTACCTCCAAAACTTCATGGTCCAGAATAAGGACCTGGAAATTGTCCTCCTGCCTTATCATCCAAAGTAAGTCAGTTCCGGACAACCCTTTCGTCCATTTCAATCATTCCTTCTCGCTCATATGGAGAATAATTTGAGGTGTATTTTCCCCGCAGCAACGGGCGCGCCGTCCTTATCGTTCTTTACTCGCGAGTCTCCCACGCCATGTATTTCGACCCTACCAGAGAATACAAGAAGGACTACACCCACATAATAATTATTCTAGATGATGCTCTCCAAGGCTTCAGCATTAGAGGTGGCCACATGCAGACCAGGAAACAAAGGAACAAGAAGATGGGTTTCGTGCATAAAACTAACTTCTGCTGCGTCCATGTACCAAAACTATGTAAGAAGGATGGATTCTACATCCTCCATCTCATGATTGAGTTCAACACGGATCACCAAAAGCTTCGCATGACAAGCAAAAATGAAGATCATATCCACATGTGGCTAGAATCTCATGGAGAAGCGGATTATAAACTTAGAGATGACTTCTTTCGCATCCAAAGGGATATTGCGACGATCATCATGAAAGAAGTCGTTGATGAGAATGGGATGACCCACCACGGCCCTATATCGCGAGCTGACGTCCGAACTCGCATGGGCATGCAATGTCAAGACCTCACGCCTGCCGGTGGGAACGACACCTATGGGATCACAAGAATCCCTACTACGGTTGCGGGGCGCGGGGTCGTGAGAAGAGCAGATCAAACAGATAGCACATGGTTCATTTATCCAGGTTTGGGCCGCGAGGATGCGTAAAACCCTACTCCTGCTTTGGTGGATTGTATATCTGTGTTCTTGAGCTAGCTATGGGGCATGAGGAGCTCCAAAAAGCCGAATCCTCCTCCTGGTCGCCTCGGGCCTCCTTTTATAGGAAAGGGGTTGCCACAGTGGCACACAAGAGGTGGAAAGGGTACAGTGATGCGAGGCTATCCCTTGCATTACATGACAAGGCGCATTTAATGCGTCTTGCCCAGGTGTCCTTGCTTTGTCGGTTACGGGGGAGAGCCCTGTCTCGTCCGTCGCCGCTCCCTCTCGTGTCGACACACGCCCTGGCCAGCGGTCCCCGCGGTGCCATGTCGGCAGGCAGGCAGCCGAGGTGGCGCAGTGGTGGGTCTCCACAAATATCTGCATGCCACCACACAGGTGCCTGCCCAGCTGGTTGGGTCGGCAGCTGCATGCGAATGGCGGTGGAGGTTTGACTGGCGTGGGCCTGATGGTGGCCCTACGGGTGTTCTTGGCAAGGGCCTTGCCGGGGCCCCGGCAAGGGTCTTGCCGTGGCGCCTGATGTCATCCCCGGCAAGGCTCTTGCCGGGGGCCTTGTGGTCCTCCTTGGCTGTGATCCCGCCAAGGATCATCATCTTCTAAAGGGTGTATCTGATCTTGAATGCCTTCACAAAGATCTTCATGCCACCACGAGGATGTCTCCCGAATCCTTGCCCCATGGGGGCAGTGGACTCAAGGGTGACTCACTCTGTAGGCGTGGGGCGAGCTGCCACGGTAAGGGTCTTGCCGGGTTTGCTAAAACCGCCTCCCGGCAAGGATATTGCCAGGGGGTCCGCTTCGTCCCCTTTGCTCTTTGTGATCTTGGTCTTGGTGTTGTTCTGCTTCTCTTGAGCTTCAGCCTTACCTTGGCTCACCTCCCTTGCCTTGCTCAGTGTGGTGATGCCCGTGGCTCAGACTGCCCGTGCACAGTTATAGGGGTACAAAAAGTGTACCCCTCTTTTTGTACACCGACTGGAGCCCCCGGGCCTGGGCCACACGTAAGCGCAATCGCGTCATTGGGCTAGGCCCAAAAACGGTGCGCGGGCAGGTGGGGCAGTTTTTACAGTGGTAAGTTTGTTCGCGCACTGCGCTTCCCATGCTTCCCGCGCATGGCGTGGTGTGGGAAGGCGTGTGTGACGTGGGCGGCATGCGTGGGGCTGAGCTCTGCATGCATGCGTCACGTCGTAGTAAAGGGGGCGGTTTGCGCCTTCCCCATAAACGGAGGGAGCGTGGAGGCGCGGCCCACTTACTGAACAGGGCCGAGGCGTGGTCTTCAAGGCGTCCACTCCCCACGATCATGGGGTGGGGAGAGATCGCCTCACCCATCGCCTCGGTCCTGCACGCCCGCCACGTGGCTCTCATGCGCTTGGGGTGGCGAACGGTGGAGGCGGGAAACCGGGCCACCGCGGGCTGGGGCGGCGGGTCGGTCCCACTTCCTTGAGCCTTCCGCGTCTTGATTGGCTGAGCGGGGCGGCCAAGCCCCCACCCTGTTCCTTTATAAAGAGCGGGAGGGGGATGGCTTCCCGCATCCTTTTCATCTCCTCCTTCCTTCAGCTTCTGCTTCCCCCTTCCATCCGCCATGGAGAGAGGGAATCCTGGTCCTTCAACGGTGGCGGCGAGGGTCACCGCTCGACAACGCTTCCCTCCTTCTCCTGCACCCGCGGTGGCAGAGCCAGCCGCGAGGGGAAGGGGGAGGGGGCGAGGCCGTGGGCGAGGCCGAGGCGCTCGGGGAAGAGGAGGACGGGGCGGCGCGCCGGCCTCGCCTCCGCCAGAAGTTCCTCCCCTCGTGGAGGGCCACGTTGGGGATGACCCTTGCGAGTTCTTCGTCAGGCTGCGCCGGCCGCCTCGCCGTCGCCTTCACCTCCCGACTCCATTCGCGTGGGAGATGGAGCTGGATCCACCGGAGTCGCTGCAGCTGCACATGAGGGGCTGTGGGATCAGCGGCACGCGGGTCCGCGTCGACTTCCCCGCCCCTCGCGTGATGTATCTTTGTGGGGGAAGGAAGACGTTTGCTCATATCCACCGATTGACGGAGGGGCTCGCTCTCCATTTTAAGCTGATGGAGGGTGGCCTTCTCTCCATCAAGGTCTTCGGGTGTTTTGGGACCCGTGCAAGGTGCTGCGTGGAGAGCTCTACTGATAGTGAAGACTCCTCCTCGGGCGGGAGTGACGAGGAGGACAGCGGCAGCGATGACGAGGGTAGTAGGCGGCAGGATGACGGGTCCGATTAGGTGTCGAGCGCCACTCCGTGCGGCACCGGCGCCCCCATCATTCGTGTCGCCGGCTCCCTGAACTTCTCGAGGTCGTCTCCTTGGGCGGCTGGCGTTGGGAGGCTGCGGAAGAGGAAGAGGGCGAGCGGCAAGGCCGTCAAATCGGAGTACACGGGCACCAACGCCTTCGACGCGTGCTGACGTCCTGCCGCCTCGTCTTCGAGCTCTGCTTCTGGCGCTGCCATCACCATCCAGCCTTCGGACGGCCACCGAGATGTTCTCTTGGTGTCTTCTGCCACCCATAGCTCGCCTAGGCGCCCCTTTTGCCCTTTTGGCCTCCTTGACCTACCTCCTGACGAGAGGGACAAGAAAGGGATTACGGGCACCTTATCTCTTTTTAGTTTGTAAGCCTTCGGGCCTTAGCTGAATTTAAAACTTGTAATCCCATCATTCATGTTTTTCATTCCCTATGGACTGTACCTGAGTGGAATGTTTTTAATGAAAAAGGGATGCTTTACGGGTCATTTGTTTGCGGGTGGAACCCACAACAAGGAGTAAATCCTTGATATCTTTAAGATAAACATTTCCTTGCCCGGCAACAGGCCTTGCCGTCTCCCCACTTCGCTCGACCTTTCTCACACCTTTGGCGGAGGCAGGGATGAGGTGTGTTCAGGCTCCTTGTTTCATCCTCTTGCTGCCGCGACTACGACCAAACCTGGCCCCAGGAACGAGCCCTAGGGCCTAGAGTTAGGGGAGCACGGTAGCTTTAGGAAGAAACGAGGTTTCACATACCTCAGTCCATAAGGGAATGCATGATATGGGATGAAGAACTTATCTGAAGCTATAGCCCCCGGCAACTCTGGTTTGCCGTGGGTGAATCTTTGCTCTTGCAGCCCCCGGCAATACTGGCTTGCCGGGGTCTAGATGTTGGTCTGTCCCTCTTCTCTTTTTCGTCCTCAAGTGATTCGGCAAGGATATCTGTGAGTCTTGCGAACCAAAGAAGACGAAAGAACGGCAAAGAGACGCACACTCGACCTCTAAGCTAGGGGTTAGTCGCCGCTAAGCACTATCAACCGTAACCAAGGACGAGACTCGACCTAGCATGCATGCTATAACTTAGGGCACCAGCGCTTCATTTACTTGTGCTCAGGGTCTGCGCCTGGCTTTGTACAAAGGGTTACATGCATCATCGGCAATGCTTGTACAAAAGGTGGCTTGCCGGGGAGCCCGGCAAGCCGCGCCTCACGGGTAAAACTTGCGAAGATGCTCAATGTTCCAGGAGTTACTCACCGGAACGGCATCTTCGGTCTCCAGGCGGACTGCGCTGGGCCTGGTGACTCGTATTACCCGATAAGGGCCTTCCCACTTTGGCGTCAACTTGTTGGAATTCTTGGCCGATTGAACGCGCCGAAGGACAAGGTCGCCTTCCTCAAGGCTTCGGGCATAAACCTTGCGGCTATGGTAGCGGCGCAAGGCTTGCTGGTAGCCTGTTGCTCTCACAGCCGCCCGAAGACGATCTTCCTCAAGGAGCATTGCGTCATCTTGCCGCAGTTTCTCTTTCTCAAGCTCATCATAAGCGAGCACTCGAGGTGACCCGTATATGAGTTCAGTGGGGAGAACTGCTTCTGCCCCGTATACTAGGGCAAAGGGTGTCTGGCCGGTGGCTCGATTTGGCGTCGTCCTGATCGACCAAAGAACCGTCGGCAACTCATCAATCCAGCGCCTTCCACTCTTGTGCAGCCTGTCAAAGGTCTTGGTCCTTAAGCCTCGCAGTACTTCAGCGTTTGCCCTCTCAGCTTGACCATTGCTTCGTGGGTGAGCAACGGAAGGGAAACAGACTTTGCTGCCGAGGTCTTGGATATATTGCATGAAGGTGCGGCTTGTGAACTGTGTGCTGTTGTCGGTGATGACCCTGTTGGGTACACCAAAACGGCACACTAGTCCCTTGAAGAACTTGACGGCTGACTGAGCTGTGACCTTCCCGCCTCCACCTCCGGCCACTTTGTGAACTTGTCAATTGCAACGTACAAGTACTCAAAGCCCCCGACAGCGCGGGGAAAAGGTCCCAGTATGTCGAGCCCCCAGACCAAGAAGGGCCAGGAGAGAGGAATGGTTTGAAGGGCTTGAGCTGGCTGATGAAGCTTCTTTGAATGGAACTGACAGGCTTCACACCTGGTGACTAGTGTCGTCGCATCCTGGAGGGCGGTGGGCCAGAAGAAGCCTTGCCGAAATGCCTTGCCGGCAAGGGCCCTTGAACCGATGTGGGATCCACATATGCCTCTGTGTATCTCCGCCAACAGCTCCAGTCCTTCCTCCCGAGGGATATATTTCAATTTCACACCATTCGGCCTCTTCCTGTACAGGACGTCATCGATGAACTGGTACATGGTAGAGCGACGGGCTACTTTTTCCGCTTCTTCCTGCTCTTCAGGAAGTTCCCCTGTTTGGAGGAATCGGACGGTATGCTGTGCCCACGCTGGAGCCTGGGGCTCGACGGCGACGACTAAAGGCATTTCCTCTGCTATAGGAGCGGCTGTCTCGACGGCAATAGCTTGACGCTCCGCCGGAGCTAGCCATCCCGTGGCGGGCTCAGTGTCCCCAGCAACATCCTTGCTGGCGGCTCCGGGGAGCTCGGCGGGAAAGTACTTGCCGGGTCCTCATTTCCTCCTCTTGTTCTGCTCTGTTGATGGATCAATGGATGGCTGAGTTAGCTGGAGCACAAAGGTACCTGGTTCCACAGGTAGCTTGAGGGCAGCGTGTTTTGACAGGTAATCGGCGATATTGTTCTCCGCTCGGGGAACGTATTCAGCCTGTATACCGTCGAAACGCTCTTCCAGCTTTCTCACTTCATCGACGTAGGCCTTCATCAACGGGCTCTGGTAGTCCTTGTTGACTTGCTTGACGACAAGCTGCGAGTCGCCCCTGACTATGAGCTTCTTGATTCTGAGGTCCGCCGCGATCCTAAGACCGGCAAGCAGCCCTTCGTACTCTGCCGTATTACTTGTTGACACCTCCCTGGGGAAGTGCATCTGGATCACGTACTTGAGGTGCTCTCCAGTGGGCGCGACAAGCAGTACGCCAGCCCCGGTGCCGTGTAAGAAGAAAGATCCATCAAAGTACATGATCCAACTCCAACTTGACTCCTTGCTAGGGAGAGCAGTCTCTTGGGCTTCTTCGTCAGGCGTTGCGGTCCATTCTGCAATGAACTCCGCCAGGACTCGGCTCTGAATCGTCGAAGTACTTCCAAACTTGAGGCCAAAGCTGCACAGCTCCAGTTCCCATTCCACAATTCTTCCTGTTGCATCTGGATTGTGCAATATCCGTTGCAGAGGGAGGCGAGTGACGACAGTGATCTCGTGTGCCTGGAAGTAGTGATGCAGCTTCCTCAAGGCCATAAGTAGGCCGAAGAGCAGTTTCTACACACCGGAGTACCTTGATCTAGCTCCCTGCAGGAGGGAACTAACAAAGTAGACCGGGTGCTGCATCATTTTCTTCTTCGGCGGCACTCCAACTGGCTGTGTCGTCTCTGCATTGGTGGTGTCGGGCTTTGTCACTGCCATCAGCTCGTTGTCAACCTCTCTCTGGGCCACTAGTGCGGCGCTGACCACCTGGTTCGTTGCCGCCAGGTATAGCAACAACGGCTCCTATGTCCTAGGCGCAACTAGTATTGGCGCGGAGGAGAGATACTTCTTCAAATCTTGCAATGCTGTTTCGGCTTCTGGCGTCCACTCCATCGGGCCCGCCTTTTTCAGGATCTTGAAAAAGGGAAGGGCGCGCTCGGCAGACTTGGAAATGAATTTGCCCATGGCGGCGACGCAACCAGCAAGCTGACGCACATCCTTGATTCGCTTGGGTGCTTCAATCTGCTCAATAGCTTTGATCTTGTCCGGATTGGCCTCTATCCCACGCTGTGACACAAACAACCCGAGAAGCTTACTGGACGGGACGCCAAAGACGCATTCTCAGGGTACAGCTTGAGATTGATCTTGCGCAGGTTTGCAAATGTTTCTTGCAAATCCGGTATGAGGGTTGCCCTGTCCTTGGTTGTGACCACTATGTCATCCATATAAGCTTCCATATTCCTATGGAGCTGGGGTTCAAAACTAATTAGGACCACCCTTGCAAACGTCGAACCAGCACTCTTCAACCCGAAAGGCATCCGCATGAAACAATACGTACCACATGGGGTGATGAATGTTGTTTTCTCTTCGTCTTCTCTTGTCATGAAGATCTGGTGGTAGCCGGAGTAGGCATCCAGGAATGACAATAGATCACACCCAGCTGTGGAGTCAACAATCTGGTCGATGCGCGGCAATGGGAAGGGGTCCTTAGGACAAGCCTTATTGATATCTGTGTAATCAATACACAGCCTCCACTTCCCATTAGCCTTGCGCACTACGATCGGATTGGCCAACCACGTTGGATGGAGCACTCCTCTTACCAAACCCACTACTTCCAGTTTCCGGATCTCCTATGTGATGAACTTTTGTCGTTCCAAAGCTTGCTTTCTGACCTTCTGCTTGACGGGCCGCGCATGAGGACAGACAGCAAGGTGGTGCTCAATCACCTTCCTGGGAACACCGGGGATGTCGGAAGCTTGCCATGCAAACACATCGACATTTTCCCGCAGGAAGGTGACGAGCGTGTCTTCTTATTTGTTGTCAAGGGTGGAGCTTATGGTGAAAGCCCCTCCCGTGCCGTCCTCATTGACAGAAACCTTCTTGGTTCCCGGCGGTATGGCCCTGGGCTTCTTGTTTTCGCCGGTGGAGCTCTTTGGCACGTCCTCGACGGGAGCGCTACACTCCGAAGAGGCGCGCTTGCTGGAGTGGGTGTCCGAGGTCTCACCGTTCTTCTTCTTCTTCCCTCCCGGGGTCCCAGCGGCAGGAGCAAGTGCCCTAGTGGCGGCAGCTGCTGCAACTGCTTGCTGGTATAGTTGGTCAGCGCAAATCAGCGCATCTTTCTTATCGGAGGGGATGATGATGATCGTCACAGGTCCTGGCATCTTCAGGGTGTTGTAGGCGTAGTGTGATGCCGCCATGAACTTGGCCAGCGCTGGCCGGCCAAGGATCCCGTTGTAGGGCAAGGGGATCTTGGCAACATCAAACACGATCCTCTCCGTCCTGTAGTTCAGATCGCTTCCAAAAGTCACGGGCAGCGTGACCTTTCCCTTAGGTTGGCTTTTTCCCGGGTTGACCCCCTGAAACGTGCCCGTCTCTTTGAGGTCTCCATTTGGAACCTGTAGCTTCTCGATCACGGCAGGCGAGATCAAGTTCAGACCGGCCCCGCCATCGACTAGCATCTTTGTCACCTTGAGGTTGCGTATTGTTGGTGAAACCAACAATGGCAAGCACCCGACCGCAGTAGTGCGATCAGGGTGATCCTTAGTGTAAAAAATGATAGGTGTGCTGGACCACTTCAGCGGCCTTTGGGCATCAAACGACGGCTCTGGCGCTGTAATATCTCGCGCCCACTGTTTAAGCTGGCGATGAGAAGTATGTAGCGAGGCGCCACCGTCGACGCACATGGCCTCTGTAGCTTTCTGAAACTCTTGGTCGCCGGATTCGTCGTCCTCTTCGTGATCGTCGTCTTCTGGTTTTTTGTCACGGCCCCGGGCGGGCCTCTCCTGTTGTTTATCCTTGCCGCGACGGCCCGCCTGGTCGTCACGCTTCTTGCCAGACCCCTCAGCACCGTCTTGGCCCTTCTCCTTGTCCCGCCTCTCATATTCAGCCCTCTGCTTCTCAGCGAGGAGCTCAACCTGTCGGCAGTCTTGGAGAGTATGGCCTTTGGTGCGATGGATCTTACAGTATCACTTGTCGGAGTTTCCTGGCTTCTCGGCAACCGCCAAGGCCCGGCAGGCGACACATCCGGCAATTTCCTTGCCGGGGTCATCTGCCTTGGTTTTCTTGGTGGAGCCGGTGTCACCAGATCCCTCAACGGCAAGCACGGCTTTACCTTTCTGCTTCCTGATGCGGCGCCGGCCCTTCTTCGCCGAGGCGGCAGTATCTTAATCTGAGGAGTCGGTTTCCACGCCGGCGTCTTCGCCGGGGTACTTCCTTCCCTCTTCAGCCGGGGCACATCTGTCAGCAAGAACATAGAGTTCTGCTACATCTTTCACCTTGTTCATTGCCAGCTCTTCGCGCATCTTGCGGTTACGCCCGTTCTGAAGGAACGCGCTGATGATGGCCGCAGGGTGAACATCAGGGATATTGTATTGTATCCGGCTGAACCTCTGTATATACTTGCGGAGACTCTCGCCTCCCTTCTGGGGAATGCCGTGCAGGTCGCTCGCTTGGCCATGGGCTTGGTGGCCTCCAGTAAAGGCGCCCACAAATTCATGGCACAAATCTGACCAGGAGGAAATAGAGTCTACCGGAATGTGCATCAACCATTACATGGCGTTGGGTTTAAGAGCCAACGGAAAGTAATTCGCAAGCACCTTATCGTCGCGAGCTCCGGCAGCTTGCATCGCAATGGTGTAGATGCTGAGGAACTCGGACGGGTGGGTCTTGTCGCTGTACTTTTCTCCCATGTCAGGTTTCAATGTGCGGTGAGTGGGCCACTGGAACTGCCGCAGCTCACGGGTAAAAGACGGATAGCCTACCTCGTAAGGTAGGCCTCCAGGGCTCTCCGGTGCCGGGTGGTTCACAGCAGGTCCTGCTCGCCTGTCTGACTGGTGGCGCGCTCCGCGCCGGCACTCGATAGTGGTTCGAGCGTCTTCATGTTCTCGTTCCCGAAGGACTTGGCTCTGGTCATAGTGGGTCCGCGGTTCAGATGACGCTATGGAGATTTCGTCGCCCGTAACATCGCGATGGGCTGGCGTCCGCGGTATCGGGCGAGGAGGAGGCGAGTGCACCGTGGTCGCAGCGCCGCCGACTTTCCTGCCACTGGTGCGTGGGACTCCATCGGAGCGTCGACCCAGGGGCTCCACCGGACTCGATTCGTCTTTGTTGGCCACCGCAACAAGGCTTCGGATAGTGGCTCTCCATTCGTTGAGTTTCCCCATAGTGGGAGGAAAATCGAGGAGCAACTGCGCGTGCGCCAGGGCTTCTGCTGGTGTTGGTGGCAGCGAAACCTGCACGGATCGCGACGCGCTTCGACTTCTGACCATGTCAGAAGGAGCTCTATCACGACCCCGCAGTCGCATGCCATCTTCACCAGCGCCTCGGCGAGCGGGCAGGTCTTCTACCTCCCGAGAGTGGCGCTCGGGGTTCTTCCAGTGGCGACGCCCGGGGTCTTCGGCGTGATTACGCCGTTCGTCGTGCGCCGCTTGAGAGGAGCGCGCCGTCGGCACCGGCATGGGAGTCTTGGAGGCCCTCGCATCGCCTTCGGGCGGGGTGGCAGCGATCTGGGAAGGCCCCGCGCCACCCACAGAGGGCCTGGCTCCGTCTTTGGATTTGGCGGCGTGCGGCCCGTTACCAGGCGCACGAACATTGCCACCTCCCAAACTCCGGCTGCTGGGACGGTGTTGGTTTTCGCGAATGCCGCCCCGGGTCCTTTCTGCGACCAGTCCGCTGCTCGCCCGCGTCGGGACGAATGTCCGGCTTCCGATGGGCCAACCGCCACCGTCGTCTTCTTCTTGGGCGCCATGACAATGAAGAAGCGTCGAACTAACTGCTAAAGCCGATTCTCACAACTACGCTCCCCTACCTGACGCGCCAAAGATGTCGGTGGGAACGACACCTATGGGATCACAAGAATCCCTACTACAGTTGCGGGGCGCGGGGCCGTGAGAAGAACAGATCAAAGAGATAGCACACAGTTCGTTTATCCAGGTTCCGGCCGCGAGGATGCATAAAACCCTACTCCTGCTTTGGTGGATTGTATATCTGTGTTCTTGAGCTAGCTATGGGGCGTGAGGAGCTCCAAAAAGCCGAATCCTCCTCCTGGTCGCCTCGGGCCTCCTTTTATAGGAAAGGGGTTGCCACAGTGGCACATAGGAGGTGGAAAGGGTACAGTGATGCGAGGTTATCCCTCGCATTACATGACAAGGCGCATTTAATGCGTCTTGCCCAGGTGTCCTTGCTTTATCGGGGAAGGGGGAGAGCCCTGTCTCATCCGTCGCCGCTCCCACTCGTGTCGACACGCGCCCTGGCCAGCGGTGCCCGCGGTGCCATGTAGGCAGGCAGGCAGCTGAGGTGGCGCGGTGGTGGGTCTCCACGAATATCCGCATGCCGCCATGCAAGTGCCTGCCCAGCTAGTTGGATCGGCAGCTGCATACGAACGGCGGTGGAGGTTTGACTGGCGTGGGCTTGATGGTGGCCCTACGGGTGTTCTTGGCAAAGGCCTTGCCGGGGCCCCGGCAAGGGTCTTGCCGTGGCGCCTGCTGTCATCCCCGGCAAGGCTCTTGCCAGGGGCCCTGTGGTCCTCCTTGGCTGGGATCCCGCCAAGGATCATCATCTTCTAAAGGGTGTATCTGATCTTGAATGCCTTCACAAAGATGTGCATGCCACCACAGGGATGTCCCCCGAATCCTTGCCCCATGGGGGCAGTGGACTCAAGGGTGACTCACTCCGTAGGTGTGGGGCGAGCTGCCACGGCAAGGGTCTTGCCGGGTTTGCTAAAACCGCCTCCCGGCAAGGATCTTGCCGGGGGGTCCGCTTCGTCCCCTTTGCTCTTTGTGGTCCTGGTCTTGGCGTCGTTCTGCTTCTCCTGAGCTTCGGCTTTACCTTGGCTCACCTCCCTTGCCTTGCTCAGTGTGGTGGTGCCCGTGGCTCAGACTGCCCGTGCACAGTTATAGGGGTACAAAAAGTGTACCCCTCTTTTTGTACACCGATAACGCCGTTCAAGAAGCTAGGGTCCATCCTCGATGATATGGAAGGATGGAACTTCTAGTGATTTACGATGTCGATGATGATGATATGTGTCGGTTCAACTTGTATACTTTCTGTAGCAATGAAACTTTGTGATGTCCACGGTCCCTACCGAACTTGCGTAACACTACTTTGTTTGTGTGGGTACGATGACTGGCGTACCTCTAGTTAATTAGTTTGCATACTGTATGTTGCATCTAGTTGCTAATTAACCCTTTCTTTTTCGTGTTGCTCTAATATATTTTGTTGCATATGATTGTACATCCTGTTAATGAACATGCATCTCTAACAGGTACCTAGTTTCTTGATGGCGAGATGGCGGTGCTATGTCGTGTACAAAGGGAAGGTTCCGGGGGTGTACAACAAGTGGCCTGAGTGTCAGGCGCAAGTGAATGGGGTCTCGGGCGCCAGCCATAAAGGCTTCAAAAGCAGACAAGAAGGAGAAGCTAGTTACTTGAGGTTCACGCTAGCGCGAGAGAGGACTCGTAACCGACGCCTCATGTACTGCATAGTTTCGCTCTCACTCATAGTGATAGCTCTTCTCATGTATACCATTGTTTAGATGGATGACGTTGTAGTTGCAAGTATTCGAGACTTGCATGTATATGCTATGATTACATTTGTATGTATATGCTATGATTACATTTGTGGTCTCGCAACCATTTGTATGTGTATCATGATGACATTTGTATCTGCTAAAGATTCTTGTATAAAGCCTGTTCAAATACAAAACAAATATGCAAATAAAACTAAAACTACTAAAATTAGCAGTAGCGAGTGGAGAAAAGTTAGTAGCATGCCAAAGTAGCAGTAGCGCGTCCTGTCAAAGCGCGCTAGAATTATTAGCAGTAGCGAGCTTCCATGAAGCGCGCTGCTACTACACTTGTATAGCAGTAGCGCTGGTGAGCACGCGCTATTGCTACGGGTTAGCTGTAGCGCCTTATTAGTAGCGCCTGTCCCAGCGCTATTGATACACCTAAAACTCGCACAGCTGGTAGCCTTTTCGCTAGATGTGGGGGAAGGAGGACTTAGCAAAATTTTGAGCCCGCGGGTGGTTATGTCGAACTAGCAGTAGCGCTCTTAAGGATACGCGCTATAGCTAATTTACCTATAGCACGTTTTAGAGAAAAAGTGCTACTGCTAAAGGAAGCAGTTATTTCTTTTATTTGTCCCAATATCAGTACCCATTTGTCCTGACGCTATAAGTCTAAGCATGTAAAAACATCAAAAATATACATTGGTCATTATTGATCTTTTTGTGTAGAATCTAAATAGTCAATATGAATTCTCACCGTACCTGTATAGGTACAGGCGAGGATTCATATTGCAGCCACAAATCCTACACATATAGTTCAATGAAGACCAAGTGCTCAAGATAGTTTAAGAAGTAACATATTTAAAGTGATTTCCGCCATAGGGGGAAAGACCACACATAGTGAGAGTAATCGTCTAGGATGACAATTTAAGGTTAGAACTTGGAAACTCATACCATGTAGAATATTGGAATTGTACAATGTATTGATTATGTGCAATGTGCACGGTATATATGATGTACAAGGTGGGCCTGTACCTCAATCTTTACAAGAAAACTAGAGAGGTGAGCCTCGTGTACAAGAAACAATAAACCACTACTAGGGAAAACCCTAGCACACTACTAAGGAAAACCTTATACACAGAATCTTAGCAGCAGCGTGGTTTAAAAACAAACGCAACTGCTAATAGCAGTAGCGAGCTCTAGGAAACCGCGCTACTAACACCCCAATAGCAGTAGCGCTATAGGTGAAACAAGCGCTACTACTATAATTGCCACGGCGTTGCCTCTAGGCTAGATATAGTAGTAGCGCCCTTCTCCTGGACGCGCTACTACTAAAGTACTCAGTAGCAGCATTTTTCTTCAAAACTCGGTGCTGCTAAGTATCACCACAACTAATTAACTTTAGTCCCATACTGCGAAGCGAACAAGGTGTTTACCACCTTAAATATGTTACTTCTCAAACTATCTTGAGCACTTGGTCTTCATTGAACTATATGTGTAGGATTTGTGGCTGCAATATGAATCCTCGCCTGTACCTATACAGGTACGGTGAGGATTCAGGTTGACTATTTAGATTCTACACAAAAAGATCAATAATGACCAATGTATATTTTTGATGTTTTTACATGCTTAGACTTATAGCGTCAGGACAAAGCGGTACTGATATTATGATAAACAAAAGAAATAACTGCTTCCTTAAGAGCGCTACTACTAGTTCGACTTAACCACCCGTGGGCTCAAAATTTTCCTAAGTCCTCCTTCCCCCACTACTAGGGAAAAGGCTAGCAGCAGCGCGGGTTTTAGGTGTATCAGTAGGGCGGGGACTAGCGCTACTAATAAGGCGCTACAGCTAGCACATATGCCCATGCGTTGCAACGGGACATAAATAAGTAGTTTTAACTGACACATTCAATTGCCCTAAGGGCACTCCCCACTATATTTGAACTTATAATCATATATATGTATTAACCCTAAATCTAGGTTGTGAATGTGCAATCGATGAACATACAACACAGCCAAGTTAAACATTATCAGATTGCAATTTTATATTAAGTTATATCATAATCCCATAGTCTCATAACATACTGTCTATCTCATGTTCACTGAAAATCCCGCGTACAAACCATCACTAGTAGAAAACAGGCCTATTGTCTCGGTTCGTAAGGGCCTTTTGTCCCGGTTCCTGAACCAGGTCTAAAGGATCGGTACTAATGTCCTGTCGCTTTAGTCCCGGTTCAATCTAGAACCGGGACAGATGGGCCTCCACGTGGCCTATGTGCGGAGCCCAGGAAGGAGGGCCTTTGGTCCCGGTTGGTGGCACCAACCGGGACCAATAGGCATCCACGCGTCAGCATTTCTGTGGCTGGGGTTTTTGTTTTTTTTGAAGGGGGGGGGGGGTTTGGGGGTTTTGGGGGGTTAATTTAGGTGTTACATATATTGTGTTAGCTAGCTATAATTAATAGAGAGAAGTGTCCTCTCTTATGTCCGTGCTTGGTCGATGCTATGTACTATACATACGTATAGAGAGGACAAGACACGCTAGCTAGCTAGTAAGCAAACGAAGGAAACAGAAGATCGTCATGAACATATATGCATACAGAAAGAAGTGATATCGACCACCTCTCCTTCTCCGAGAGATTGGTCGAACAACAAGTTCTTGTATATCTATCCGACACTACCAGCTACATATATACAATAATTATCTCTTACAAATATAATCTCCTAACATACGGACGCATCGTCCACATAGTAATCTCCGTCTTCAGCGATAGCGTGGTCAAGAAAGAATGCCGCCAATTCCTCTTGAATTACTCGCATGCGAGCTGGTGCTAGGAGTTCATCCCGCTTCCGAAACATCTAATTTGAAGAAGGGGGTCAATATATATATATATATATGAATGAATGAAACTCAACACAAATGATGGTAATAAAATAAAATTGTGAATGTTGTTATTTATGCACTTCATATTGTTCGTCAGAGTAGCCCCGCTCACAGGTCGTGTCGCGGATGGACTCGCAAACGTAGTATCCACAGAAATCATTCCCTTGTTCCTGCCACAACCACTTTACAAGAAATAGAGTTCAATCAAACTGATAAGAAAGAATGCCAAATGGTATTGATGAAACTAGCGCTTGAATCACTAGGAGATGCGCGGAACATGCTACTATAGTACTTACTTTCGGGTGTCTAAATTGCAGCTTCTTCGGCAGTCCCGGAGCTTTTTTGGTGAATTTTCTCCAAACCTTGCCAGACGAAGAAAACAATTATTGATATATCAGGAAATGAACAAAGTTGCTGATATGGTAGATAATGATCGATTTAACTTACTTCTCGAGCATTTGAGTCATGTCCGCATAGTCCTCGGGATCTTTTCGTCTCGACTCTAAGACGGTTACTAGTCCCTTCTCAAGCTTAATTTCTAGGAGAATATAGTGGAAACTGCACACGCATGCATAACCCATCAATTACATTACTATAACCTTGACTAATATATAAGGGAGACCGAATATGCACAAGACAGTAACACTCACTTGAAGTTGTAAGGAAAGAGTATTATATCTTTGTTTTAAATTATTACCAGCGATCGTAGCAAGTTGGCATCGGTATCTGCGGCATGAAATTTAACCTGAGTTGCATCTATGAGATTTGTGTTAATGAACCCAATATCACCGATTTATCTTTTCTTCAATTCGACGATCTTCAATCTGCATAATATAGTGAGGATAATTATAAATACATGCAATGAAAGAGCTGAGCTATATAGAGAGACTTAATGACAGAAGTAGTACTACTTATAGACAGTAGCAGGTGACCGTTGCTTTATCGAGAGCCAATTGATTAAAAAACTGAAAGAACTCCTCAAATGGAACAGGCAACAATTCAATTCCAACGAGGGCATGCTCCTTTTTAAATCTCACATACAAAGTACTCCTCCCCCCAGACTCTCTGCAGATTTTCAAGTACCAATCATGCAATCTTCGCATCATCGTTGATAGAGATCTTTCATCTTTGACGAGAGGCTTCCTGTACTCGTATCTTTGTATCTGCACCTCCATGAAATCATAATGTACATCGTCGGGCAGATAATCTCCAAGATTGCTATAACCGGGCACCATCCTCGGATCATTAGCGACGATGCCGCTAGGCACCTTGAGCGGGGGGCACGATTGCTTCGCTTGTTCGCCGAGCTGGGCAATTTGTTTCCCAGCTCATCGTTCTTTCAGCCTTTGATCACTGACAGTACTTCCCGACCGCTCCGCTTCGGCAAATGCCTTTCCAATAATGCGCTCATAGTTGCCTTTCGGTGGAGACTTGGGTGGTTTTGTTAGGGCAGCCAGAGTGCGCTTTGCTTTCACCGGATCTACCTTCTCCTCCGGAGGTGGATGTTTCTTTGCTTTCACCCCTTCAAAGAAGTTCCTCACTTCTTCTCGCGTGATCTCGGCGTTCTCATCTGGGGTCCTCTCGTATGGTAACTTCTCTGGAGTCTTCAGAGAAGGACCGAATCTGTATGTCCTCCCACCTTTGGTTGTACTGCTAGACGCCGGCAGAGCAAACGGAGCGGTTGTCTTCTTTACTTGCTTACGAGGCGGAGGAGAAGGACTACGATGCGCCGGAGCAGCCGGAGCGGCGGCGGGTCTCTTCCGCCCTTGCTGACGAGGCGGAGAAGGAGGAGGCTGGCTGCTCGGGCGCGCAGGCGCAGGCGGAGAAGGAGGCGGAGTGCCGTGACGCGTCGGAGAAGGAGCCGGCCGAGTGCCCTGATCGTCACTCGCCGGAGGAGGAGGCGGTGGATGAGGCGGAGTGCCCTGACTCGTCAGAGGAGGAGGAGGAGGCGGAGGCGTCTAGTTCGGAAGGTTGATGAGCTCCTTCGGCCATAGGCATGGAGTCTTCAGAGCAGAACCCAACCGAGTCTCCCCTTCACCGGTAGGGTGGTCAAGCTGGAGGTCCTCAAATCCCTCCGTTATTTCATCGATCATCACCCTAGCATATCCTTTTGGAATCGGCCGGTAGTGAAAAGTTGCACCGGGTTCAGTAGGAAAAACAGAGCCAACAGCCGCCTTGACCTACATATTAATCCATTGCGTCATAAGGTGGCAATTTCGAGACTCCGTGATAGCATCCATGGGATAGCTGGCAGGAGCCGTCAAGACATGCTCCGGCTGAAGCAGCTCGGTGGAAGCCACGCTGCTTCTCCGCTGAGATGGCGGGGTAGCTTCGGGGGAAGCTTCGGCAGTTCGTTTGCTGCGATTTGCTTCTCGTTCCTCTATCACTTGTACCCTAGCGTGCAGCACCTGCAGTTGGGTCTGCTCCACTTTCTTCCTCCTCTCGTGGCATTTGTAACCGCCTGCGTCCGGAACCCAGCCTTCCACGGGATGGAGCCTGGCGTGTCTCATGTCCGTCCAGGGTGCTCAGGATTCCCGAGGGCCATTGTGAGCTCGTCGTTCTCTCTGTCTGGAACGAACGTCCCTTACTGTGCTGCTTCGATATAGTGCTTAAGCCTCTTGACTGGTATTTCCATTTGCTCGTCCGTCCAAATGCACTTCCCTGATACAGGGTCCAAGGTTCCGCCAGCCCCGAAGAACCATGTCTGACAACGGTCTGGCCAGTTCATTGTCTCTGGTTCGATCCCTTTGTCAACCAGATCATTTTCAGTCTTGGCCCACTTAGGCCGGGCTGCGAGGTAGCCACCTGACCCCATGCGATGGTGATGCTTCTTCTTCGCAGAATTTTGCTTGTTTGTCGCCGACATCTTCTTACTCTTTTCTGATGTCTTGTGGGCCACAAATGTGGGCCAGTGATCTCTGATCTTCTCATATCTGCCCTTGAATTCTGGTGTCTCTTTATTTTCGACAAACTTATTCAGCTCTTTCTTCCACCTCCTGAATAGTTCTGAAATCCTCTTAAGAGCAAAAGACTTGATTAATTGCTCTTTAACTAGCTTCTCTGGATCATCCTCTGGCGGTAGGGTGAAATTTGACTTCAGCTCAGTCCAAAGATCATTTTTCTGCATATCATTGACATAAGACACCTCAGGGTCTTCTATAACCGGCTTTAACCATTGCTGGATGTTGATCGGGATCTTGTCCATAACCAGAACCCTGCACTGAGCAACAAATGAGCTCTTTGTCCGGATGGATTCAATCGGTTGGTCGTCGGGCGCGATTGCTATGATCTCAAACCTTTCATCCGAGGTCAACTTTTTCTTCGGGCCTCGTCTCTTTACCGAAGTTGTGCTCGATCCGGAGGGCTAGAAAAAAGAACAAAGACTTAATTAATATGTGTACATACCAAAACAATGAATGCACCAATTAGCTAGTCAACACAAGCTTAACTAATATATATACCTGGCCGGACTCGGTTCGGTCACCGGAGACATCATCACGGTCTCCTTCTTGCACCGGCATTGGGTCACCGGAGCCGTCCTCACGGTCTCCTTCTTGCACTGGCATTAGGTCACGAGAGCCATCATAATCATAGCCAGCTGCTTCCAGACCATCGGTGCCGTTGCGAAACAACGAGCAGACGGCACCACTTCCTCGTGCGATTATGTCCCCCAACAACTCTTCTTGTACTTCGTCTCGGGCGGTGTCCATAGTTTCTACAAATATTTAGAACATGGCAATTATTATTCAAACATGACAGATGGAGATATTAGTGGAAAACGTAGAACTAATATTAATTAGTGGCCTCGACGCTGCTTCTCTAGGGTTTGGGGTGGCCTCGACGCTGCTTCTCTAGGGTCTGGGGTGGCCTCGACGCTGCTTCTCTAGAGTTTGGGGTGGCCTCCACAACGCTTCAAGGATAAAAAAAGAACAGGAAGAAGAATTTTTTTTCTTCTTCCTCTTTTTTTATTTGGAACGAGGGTCGTCGAGGGTCGCCGAGCGGTAGAGGAAACCCTAAATAGCAAGTATCATGGGTGTGAGATACATGTGGCCGTCGATGTCGGACACTACATCCACGTCCCACAAGTGATGCCTCTTTTTTCTTCTTCTTCTTCCTCTTGTGGGACGTGGATGTAGCCCGCGTCACTTGTGGGACGTGGATGTAGTGTCCGACACCGACGGCCACATGTATCTCACACCGACGATACTTGCTATTTAGGGTTTCCTCTACCGCTCGGCGACCCTCGACGACCCTCGTTCCCGATAAAATAAAGAGGAAGAAGAAGAAAAAAAAGAGGAGAAGAAAGAATAGAGGAGTCTTAACTCCTCTATTCTTTCTTCTCCTCTTTTTTTTCTTCTTCCTTTTCTTTTTTTATCCTCTTCTTCCTCTCATGTTCAACGACCCTCGACCCCTCGGCGACCCTAGACCCCCTCTCGACCGTCGACCCCTCGGTGACCGTCGACCCCCTCTCGACCCTCGACCCCTCGGCGACCCTCGAAGACCCTCGTTCCGGATAAAAAAAAGAGGAAGAAGAAGACAAAAAGAGGAGAAGAAAGAATAGAGGAGAAGAACTCCTCTATTCTTTCTTCTCCTATTTTTTTTCTTCTTCCTCTTCTTTTTTATCCTCTTCTTCCTCTCATGTTCGGCAACCCTCGACGACCCTCGTTCCCGATAAAAAAAGAGGAAGAAGAAGAAAAAAAAGAGGAGAAGAAAGAATAGAGGAGTTATCTTCTCCTCTTTTTTTCTCTCCCTCTTCTTTTTTTATCCTCTTCTTCCTCTCATGTTCGACGACCCTCGACGCCTCGGCGAGCCTAGACCCCCTCTCGACCCTCGACCCCTCGGCGATCGTGGACCCCCTCTCGACCATCATACATAAAACCTTTTCTTCCTTCTTCTTCCTTCTATTCCTTCTTCCTAAATATATAAAAAAATTAAAATGAAACTAACCTAAGATGTACTAAATCAGAGAACATATATAGATAAAACTTTTCTAATTAAAAAACTATCTTTTGCATATATGTATTTTTAAAACATCATTACGATTGAAAAAATACATACATATATACATATATGAACATACATCAAAAAAACATATATGAACATACATAAAAAACATATATCTAAAAAATACATACATACATATATATATGAAAATATAAAAACATGTAAAAAAGCATGTATAATTAAAAAAATTGCACGGCGGCGGCGGGGGCGGCAGACGCGCGGTGCTCACAGAGGCGGCGACGCGTCGGGGCAGGGGATGGCCGACGAGGGCGCGGGCGACGGCGATGAAGAGCGCGGGCGACAGCCGGCGAGGGCGCGGGCGACAGCGACGACGGGCGCGAGCGACGGCCGGCGAGGGCGCGGGCGACGACGGGCGCGGGCTAGAGGGCGCGGGCGAGGGCGCGGGCGGCGGCGACGACGGGCGCGGGCAACGGCCGCCGAGGGCGCGGGCGACAGCGACGACGGGCGCGGGCGACGGCGACGGCGGGGGCGGCGGGCGGCGTCGGGGCAGCCTGGCGGCATCGAGGAGGTCGGCGTCGTCAGGGGCAACTGGCGAGGGAAATCTGAAAATTCCCCAAATGTTGCTTATACAGCAAAGGCATTGGTCAAGGTTCGTGGCTAAAACCGGGACCAATGCCCCCTTTAGTCCCAGTTGGTGCCACCAACCGGGACCAGAGGCCTCTTTTCAGCAGCCCAAAGGGCGGGACGCGGCGGCCTTTGGTCCCGGTTGGTGGCACCAACCGGGACTAAAGGGGGGCATTGGTCCTGGTTTGTGCCACGAACCGGGACCAATGCCCCGTTTAGTCCCGGTTGCTGGCACCAACCGGGACCAAAGTCCTTGTGCTGCCCTGCGCCAAAACTTTAGTCCCACCTCGCTAGCTGAGAGAGCTCGAGAGTGGTTTATAAGCGCTACTGCGCCTTCTCTCTCGAGCTCCTCTCAAATGCAGGCTTTCGGGCCTAACCCTGCGCTGTGTGCCTGTGGGCCTACTGGGCCTCCTGCGGGCCTGAATCCTGGTCCATGGTTGGGTTTCTAGTCGTATTCAGGCCGTGGGGGCCCAGTAGGTGGCACTTTTTTTTTCTTTGTTGCTTTATTTATTTTATTTTGTTTCTACTTACAAGAAAATACTTATTGTTGCTATTTTTTCCAGTTTTTTTGTTTTGTTTTCTGCATTATTTATTTTCTCTTGTTTTTTGCTTTATTTTTTAATTCCTTTTTGCTTTTAGTTTTAGAAAAATTATGAACTTTCTGTTAGTGCCATTAGTTTTCAAATTTGAAAACACTTTTTTTGTTTTTTTCTTTGTTGCTTTATTTATTTTATTTTGTTTCTACTTACAACAAAATACTTATTGTTGCTATTTTTTCAGTTTTTTTGTTTTGTTTTCTGCATTATTTATTTTCTTTTGTTTTTTTGCTTTATTTTTTAATTCTTTTTGCTTTTAGTTTTAGAAAAATATAAACTTTATGTTAGTGCCATTAGTTTTCAAATTTGAAAACACGTTTTTAGTTTTTTTGTTTTCTTTGTTGCTTTATTTATTTTATTTTGTTTCTATTTACAAAGAATACTTATTGTTGCTATTTTTATTTTTTTTCGAGATTTTTTGTTTTGTTTTCTGCATTATTTATTTTCTTTTTTTTGCTTTATTTTTTATTTCTTTTTTCTTTTAGGTCAGCAAAATTATAAACTTTCTGTTACTGCCATTAGTTTTAGAAAAAATATAAACTTTCTGTGAGTGCCATTAGTTTTCAAATTTGAATAGTTAAAATTTGAAATCTTTGAAATTTGTGTGAATCACAAGTTTGTGATTAACTTTACTAAAAAATGAACATAGATGCACCGATAGAGAAAATTCGACCTAAATTCATAGTTTTCAAATGAACTCTGAAAAAGTTGGCATAGCATACTCGTGTGTTACAAAGTTGACATGGTATCATCATAATAGTTGCGGGAGAAAGTCTTCACTTTTTCTTCGCTTGTGTCATTTGATTATTGCGTCGTAACCATGGATAATCTCCATCGTTTATCAGGATGCTTGGGTCTACCTTGACATTGAAGGGAGAAATTTCATGAAACTTTTCATAATCTTCAGACATGTCTGTCTTGCCCTCCACTCCCAGGATGTCCCTTTTTCCTGAAAGAACTATGTGGCGCTTTGGCTCATCGTATGATGTATTCGCTTCCTTATCTTTTCTTTTTCTCGGTTTGGTAGACATGTACTTCACATAGATAACATGTGCCACATCATTGGCTAGGACGAACGGTTCGTCAGTGTACCCAAGATTTTTTAGATCCACTGTTGTCATTCCGTACTATGGGTCTACCTGTACCCCGCCTCCTGACAGATTGAACCATTTGAACTTAAACGAAGGGACCTTAAAATCATGTTTGTAGTCAAGTTCCCATATGTCCACTATGTAACCATAATATGTGTCCTTTTCGCTCTCGGTTGCTGCATCAAAGAGGACACCGCTGTTTTGGTTGGTGCTCTTTTGATCTTGGGCGATCGTGTAAAATGTATTCTCATTTATCTCGTATCCTTTTGTAAGTCAATACAGTCAAAGATGGTCCTCTGGACAACAAGTACAGCTCATCACAAACAGTGTTGTCACCTCTGAGACGTGTTTCCAACCAACTGCTGAAAGTCCTGATGTGTTTACATGTAATCCAGCCGTCGCACTGCTCCGGGTGTTTGGAGCGCAGACTGTTCTTGTGTTCATCGACATACGGGGTCACCAAGGTAGAGTTCTGTACAACTGTGTAGTGATATTGAGACCAAGAATATCCGTCCCTGCATATTATTGAGTCACTTCCAAGAGTGCCTTTTCCAGTCAGTCTCCCCTCATACCGCGATTTAGGGAGACCTATCTTCTTAAGGCCAGGAATGAAGTCAACACAAACCCCGATAACATCCTCTGTTTGATGGCCCATGGAGATGCTTCCTTCTGGCCTAGCGCGGTTACGGACATATTTCTTTAGGACTCCCATGAACCTCTCAAAGGGGAACATATTGTGTAGATATACGGGCCCCAGAATGACAATCTCGTCGACTAGATGAACTAGGACGTGTGTCATGATATTGAAGAAGGATGGTGGGAACACCAGCTCGAAACTGGCAAGACATTGCACCACATCACTCCTTAGCCTTGGTATGATTTCTGGATCGATCACCTTCTGAGAGATTGCATTGAGGAATGCACATAGATTCACAATGGCTAATCGGACGTTTTCCGGTAGAAGCCCCCTCAATGCAACCGGAAGCAATCGCGTCATAATCACGTGGCAGTCATGAGACTTTAGGTTCTGAAACTTTTTCTCTGGCATATTTATTATTCCCTTTATATTCGGCGAGAAGCTAGTTGTGACCTTCATACTGAGCAGGCATTCAAAGAAGATTTCTTTCTCTTCTTTCGTAAGAGCGTAGCTGGCAGGACCTTTATATTTCTTCGGAGGCATGTCGTCTTTTTCGTGCAGACGTTGCAGGCATTGTTGAGGAAATCGTTAACTGGTAACTGCTTAGTTGGCTGGCGAGTAGGGGATTAATAGGCTAATCGGCAAGTTAATTGGCCATTTAATCAATTAATCGGACGATTTATCAGTTTATCGGCTACTCGGTGACCCTACGAGTAGGGATTAATCGGCAAGTTAACTGGTTAATCGGATGAATTCTTCAACAGGGGTTGCAGGTCCTCCCGTGCCTCAGGTGTATCTTTTGTCTTCCCATACACGCCCAAGAAGCCTAGCAGGTTCACGCAAAGGTTCTTCGTCACGTGCATCACATCGATTGAAGAGCGGACCTCTAGGTCTTTCGAGTAGGGTAGGTCCCAAAATATAGATTTCTTCTTCCACATGGGTGCATGTCCCTCAGCGTCATTCGGAACAGCTAATCCGCCGGGACCCTTTCCAAATATTACGTGTAAATCATTGACCATAGCGAGTACGTGATCACCGGTACGCATGGCGGGCTATTTTTGGTGATCTGCCTCGCCTTTGAAATGCTTGCCTTTCTTTCGACATTGATGGTTGGTCGGAAGAAATCGACGATGGCCCAGGTACACATTCTTCTTGCATTTGTCCAGGTATATACTTTCAGTGTCATCTAAACAGTGTGTGCATGCATGGTATCCTTTGTTTGTCTGTCCTGAAAGCTTACTGAGAGCGGGCCAATCGTTGATGGTCACAAACAGCAACGCCTTTAGGTTAAATTCCTCCTGTCTGTACTCATCCCACGTACGTACATCGTTTCCATTCCACAGGTGTAATAGTTCTTCAACTAATGGCCCTAGGTACACATCAATGTCGTTGCAGGGTTGCTTAGGGCCTTGGATGAGAACTGGCATCATAATGAAGTTCCGCTTCATGCACATCCAAGGAGGAACGTTATACATACATAGAGTCACGGGCCAGGTGTTGTGATTGCTGCTCTGCTCCCCGAAAGGATTAATGCCATCCGCGCTTAAAGAAAACCATACGTTCTTTGGGTCCTTTGCAAACTCATCCCAGTACTTTCTCTCGATTTTACTCCACTGCGACCCGTCAGCGGGTGCTCTCAACTTCCCGTCTTTCTTACGGTCCTCACTGTGCCATCGGATCAACTTTCCATGCTCTTCGTTTCTGAACAGACGTTTCAACCGTGGTATTATAGGAGCATACCACACCACCTTCGCAGGAACCCTCTTCCTGGGGGGCTCGCCGTCAACATCACCAGGGTCATGTCGTCTGATCTTATACCGCAATGCACCGCATACCGGGCATGCCTTCAGATCCTTGTATGCACCGCAGTAGAGGATGCAGTCATTAGGGCATGCATGTATCTTCTCCACCTCCAATCCTAGAGGGCATACGACCTTCTTTGTTGCGTATGTACTGTCGGGTAATTCATTATCCTTTGGAAGCTTCTTCTTCAATATTTTCAGTAGTTTCTCAAATCCTTTGTCAGCCACAGCATTCTCTGCCTTCCACTGCAGCAATTCCAGTATGGTACCGAGCTTTGTGTTGCCATCTTCGCAATTGGGGTACAACCCTTTTTTGTGATCCTCTAACATACGATCAAACTTCAGCTTCTCCTTTTGACTTTCGCATTGCGTCCTTGCATCGACAATGACCCGGCGGAGAACATCATCATCGGGCATATCGTCTGGTTCCTCTTGATCTTCAGCAGCTTCACCCGTTGCAGCATCATTGGGCACATCGTCTGGTTCCTCTTGATCTTCACTAGCTCCCCCTGTTGCAGTATCACCGTATTCAGGGGGCACATAGTTGTCATCGTACTCTTCTTCTTTGCCGTCTTCCATCATAACCCCTATTTCTCCATGCCTCGTCCAAACATTATAGTGTGGCATGAAACCCTTGTAAAGCAGGTGGGAGTGAAGGATTTTCCGGTTAGAGTAAGACCTCGTATTCCCACATTCAGTGCATGGACAACACATAAAACCATTCTGCTTGTTTGCCTCAGCCGCATCGAGAAACTCATGCACGCCCTTAATGTACTCGGAGGTGTGTCTGTCACCGTACATCCATTGTCAGTTCATCTGCGTGCATTATATATAATTAAGTGTCCAAATTAATAGAAGTTCATCATAACATTAACCCAAAGTACATATATAGTTCTCATCTTAACAACATATAGCTCTCCAGAGCATCTAATTAATTAAACCATACATTGAAACTATGTAAAACATTTCAATGCGAAAACAAATGCGATCATAATCGCAACCAAGGTAACAATTGATCCAACGGCATACTGATACCAAGCCTCAGTATGAATGACATATTTTCTAATCTTGCTAATCTTCAAGCACATTGCATCCATCTTTGTGATCATTGAAGACATCCGCAACATGCAACTCCAATATCATCTTCTCCTCCTCAATTTTTTTATTTTTTCGTTCAACAAATTGTTTTCTTCTTCAACTAAATTTAACCTCTCGACAATAGGGTGATTGGAATTTCCGATTCACATACATCCTACATAAATAAAATCTATGTCACGTTGGTCGGCATAATTTTCATAAACAATAAATGATCCAGTAGTTATAAAGATAATATATATACCACATCCGAATCATAGACAGGACGAGGGCCGACGGGGGCGGATACCAAAACCATCGCACTATATAATATGCAATAATAAAATTAAGAAAATAATACAAGTATCTATGTAAACATACATGTAATAATATTTTTTCCTTTCAGAAAGAAGATAAGAACAAGAGGCTCACCACGGTGGTGCCAGCGATGAGCTCGGCGCGGGTGATCAACGGCGGTGAAGACGGGGACGGGGCGTGACGGACCGCTAAACCTAGACAAATATTGAGGAAAATGTAGCTTGGAGGTCGAGCTTGGAGAGGAGAAAGCTTAAGTACTGTGGCTCGGGCATTCCATCGAACACCTTGTGTGCATAGGAGGTGAGCTAGAGCACCACCAAGCCCTCTCCCCATCGGCCAGAAAAAACAGAGCAATGTGCTCTGCTCTTACGCGAGGGGGTATATATAGGCACCTCATTGGTCCCGGTTGGTGGCATGAACCGGGACTAAAGGCGATCCTTTGGTCCCGGTTCAAGCCACCAACCGGGACCAATGGTGGTGGGCCAGGAGCGAGGCCCATTGGTCCCGGTTCGTCCCACCAACCGGGACCAAAAGGTCCAGACGTACCGGGACCAATGGCCCATGTGGCCCGGCCGGCCCCCTGGGCTCACGAACCGGGTCCAATGCCCCCATTGGTCCCGGTTCTGGACCGAACCGGGACTAACGGGCTGACCAGGCCTGGACCTTTGCCCCCTTTTCTACTAGTGCATCCAGAACATTGGGACTTAATTTCTTCTTTTTGAGAAATGTGAGTTAAATCCTTCGTGCTCATCTGTAACAAAATAATTGTGTGTTCATTTCTGCAGGGATAATCGGTACCCACTCCTCACCATCTATCAATTCATGGAGCAGTTTATTGATTTTTTTTCACACAACTTGCAAACGTATATAAACTGATGAAATTTAGTGTAAGAAAATGAGAAGCTAGTATTTAATTTGATAAGTAAACAAACTCTCTCATCTGAATTTAAAGCGCTCAAGGGCCAAAACTCTACGGCCACTAGTAAGCGTGCACGTGTTGCACGTATAATCGTAGAGAGAAATTTCTTGAGTCATTTTAGTTTAGACATAATTATCTCATATCGAACATGCACGCAGCCAGGACTTCTCAACCAGACAGCCATACATAATTAACGGAAACACAGTAATACAACAGTACCTTAGTCAAACTACAAGTCAGACCAGAGATGTACATTTACAACACAACCAACTCCAACTGTACCTAATGACCTACAGAGGTATTCATACATATAATGGTTTCAAACGTGCAAGGTACTATATCACAAGCTGTATCAAACTACATGATGAGTGCGGTGCAGGGACGGGGGATCCGAAAACAGTTTCCCTTTATTTACGGAATCACAAAATAATCGCCAAAAAAGAGTGGAAAGCATGCAACATTGGGTACTATTTTCTATAAGCAGGTTCGGCCAAGGGAATTTCAGATTGCACTGGTTCTACGCATGTTGCATGCGTCCATGCACTGAAAGCAGAAGATGCAAATAAACAAAACTAACAGGTAGACATATTATGACATGTAACACCGTTTACAATAAATTCGCCGTACAACTACAATCCGTGAAACCTCTCTCCGCATTCCATAAATTTGATCCTCTCACCAGTCACCATCATTATCTACAAGCACAATCTGCTTTCTTTCTATATATCAAAAAGGTTCCAAAGTCGCAATCTTCTCAATCCTGCAAGAAAGAAAAGGTGGGTTCTGAACCTTTCTCTAACAAAGTCAGATTCTACAGTTCACCCAATTAAATTTTATTGCGAGTAGTAAATTTCTTCCTTCTTATTCTCACCACCAAAGGAGTCTCTTTTCATAGCACATAGCAAACATGTATGTACAGAGGTCTAATAATGAACCCTCCTATACATGTTCACGAGTAAAGCAATTAGCTTTGATGGCCTTACTAAATGTACAAAGCTCCAAGAATCCTCCTGTACTTGTATTTACATAGGTCTAATAATGGTAAACCACGTATCCTCCTACACATGTTCACCTGTAAAGCAATTGGCTTTGATGCTCCAAGAACAACATTCAGTAGAATAGCAGTAGGGGGACATAGTAAATCTCGACAGATAGGAGGGAAATTGTGCAGTGATGGGACTGAATCAGGGAGCCCCATCCGACCACGGCAGAGGACTTGACACCGTTGAGGCATCCGGGAGCAGTGCGAAAAGGTCCTACCCACCCGCCACCGTATACTGCAGAGGCACACACAAAACATAAAAACATCAGAAACCAATTCCTGGAGAGGGAGAAGGAATGGGAATGGGAGTGCAGGTCCGGACCTCGTCATGGCCGGCGAGCAAGATCTTCTCCTTGTTGAAGATGACGATGTCGAAATCGAGCATGTGGCCCTTTGCCGTGCAGCCGCCCTGGTACCATCAACATACAAAATAATCTCCATCACTCACCATAATCTCGTCGGGATTCTAGCATCGATGTTGCAATTTTTCAAGCAATTTATGACCAGGAAAAAGTCACGTTGTTCATATTATATACAACTAAAAATAAGAGTATAGCATCGATGTTATGCATTTCAGCAAACAAAATTTGAAAAGGAGGTTGAAACCCCCTGCCTCTACATCAATCGATGCACACAACCATCTTTATTAATTATTCAACAACCGGTTGAGAACAACATACATCAAACCACCCGAAACCACCACTCATAACTACAAACTCGATAATGCCAAGGTCATCGCCGATCCGCCCGCATGACGGATCAGGAACCTGCACCCAGTGTAGCAAACTAAAGCGG
Source organism: Triticum urartu (assembly GCF_056163025.1). Lineage (NCBI taxonomy): Eukaryota > Viridiplantae > Streptophyta > Magnoliopsida > Poales > Poaceae > Triticum > Triticum urartu. The sequence continues at coordinate 2,810,500 of NC_141878.1, read as the reverse complement.
ATACCGCATGCACACGTTACGGAAGCCACCATCACCATCGAACCGCTGACCCATCTTCAAGAAGGAGATCCACATCATCCTTGTCAGGCCAGCCATCCGTCCACGCTGCCACGGCGCCAAACAGTGCCACCGCCCTGCGCTCTCGTCCATCCGGACGCATCCGTCGCTGAGGCTCAGCTGCACCATGCCGCCAAGACCCGCCATTATGGACGCGGTAGATGCCACGCCGCTCCACCTGCCAACCTCCACCCACCGTCGTCGCTCAAGTCCTTGTCACCCGGAGCCCACCGCCTACAGCAACCCTTTCCCGTAAACCCAAGCCTCCCAAGATGGCGCCTCCATGGAGGGTATGACTCACATGGCGCCGCCACCGCCCAATCCAAGGCAGATTTTGGACTTTCATCCGGGAGGGGCGTCGGGTGTGGATAGGAGGGACCTCGATCGTGCCTCCAAGGAGGAAAACGACATCGAGAGACGTCACCACTGCCGGGCCAGTCGACCAAAGTTTCCTTCAGTCCCAATCCTACAATATCTATCTCTTCTACTCCAGATCCGACAACCTCGAGCTGCCATCAACCGGAACCTACAGGGAAGAGAGTACCATAGGGAAAGTACAACCCTCCAAATCGGTTGGCGAGGAAGGTCTGCTCCGCGCGCACCACCCCGCACCGCATCCCCGTCGGGGAGCAGAGTCCCGAGCCAGAGCAGCCGCCCCACGGAGTCAGACGGACTTTAAGATTATGAAAGTTCATTGGACGACTAACTTCAAGATTTATATGACCAAGAGATGCAAACACTCAAGAAGTCCAAAAGAATTGGCCCGCCATTAGCTTTGAGATAACTGTAACTCCCCCTGACGCACAGTTGCAGGCTTGCAGCCACAGAATATGTTGGACATTCAGATAGACCCGGCCTTAATATGAATCCATTGAGAAAAAATAATGTGATGAACAGCTTCCGGATATCTCCATAACCAACTATATTTATCCACCTTATGTTCCAGGGTCCCCATCATACAGACCAAGGTTTCCAGTTATGCGTTTGGTAAGAAATGCATGTGAATCAAGTAAATTGTGATCTCCTGATGCAAAATGTGTTATGGTTACACCATAAGAATAATGTGTTTTGAGTAGTGTGAGTTACCTCCCAATCGGTGCCTCTATCTGAAGATCAAACACAATTCTGTATTTGTTCAAGTGTAAACATTAAGTTGATCTGTACCTAGCACCTGGTCATTTGTACAAAAGGACCTGGTTACTGACTGCAATGCATTCAACTAAAAAGTGAAAGATGATATTCAACAGGCATGCACACACCTTTGTGAGCAAATAAAAGACAATTGTGACTAACCTTGGCTTTCTGTAAAGTTGATCATGGTTGCCGTGACCATAAAAAATTGGTCGTTACGAAATATAATCCTCGAATCATTAGTAGTGTACAAAAGCAATGCATGTGCACTTTCAGAGCCAACAAAGGATCGGCTTGGCCCATTGCCCATCTGGGGAAGAAAGAGTTTCTAGATCTACACATATGCAGTCTTCAAATCATTAGAACTCCTTGGTAAAAATATAGACATATTCTGCATCAACTATTGTGAGAACTGTCATACAGAGACAAATAGTACTATGCCAAATGAGAGTGCACAAACACAACACTATATTCCCCTATAAGATTGCTCTCTCAGGAATAAAATGTAGTTATATATTTTCAATGGTACAAAATACAGTTGTTGGCATGGAATAAAAGGCCATCGAAGCTGCACTATCAGTTTGAATTATGATTCAGAAGTGAAAATGTTTTGGATCCATTGACAATATAAGAAATTGGATTATCCACACAAAAACGGAAGATCGAAATAAAAAGTAGGAAATGAGAACTAAAGGACATACATATGTGTGAACATTCGATGATTTCCATGTAAGATGTATGCAATGTGATGAACAAGAGTAAGCTCGTCAAGCAAAATAGCTGTCAGTTTGTCACCTTAGCAATTCAACCATAGTGACTATCACAGCAATTAACAACAAAGAGCATATACTCAGCCTTAGACAAGTAGCATATACCAACCTTTTCAACTAATTCTTCTTGCAGTATGGTCCAAGTTCCTGGAGCTAAAAAATTGCAGGCGGTGTTCAAGAGTACCATGGTTACCTTGGAGGACATGCATAAAGGATAAACAGAAAAATGACTAATCATTAATACATTTGTCTTAAGTATACACATGTGATTCACTCAACACGTTAATCTGATGCCTCCAATAATTTGATAAATACATGTGGACCTCTTTGTGTGTACACTGTATATACCTTGAGTGTTACCAAAGATTTCGATGCCATCGCTGGTAGTGTAGCTCCGGCGATCAGAACTGCCGAGCCTTCCAGTGGCGCACTGATTTCCCTTCGGTTCATGCTAACTACTGCACATCGATTGGTTCTACCATACACACTGCATGCACATATAGTACACAACAATTCCAGATTTAAGCCTGGAAACACAGTCATACAATTCACTGCCCCATACTGAACAACTTCAGATTTAAGATTGGGAGGCTGGGACAAAGTACCAACCACAGGGTAATGAATGTTTAACCACATACTATAGGTGTGTGTCAATAGGCTCTATATCCAGAGAAGTTTCTCACTAATCGTTTTGACCCTTTTTATAGTCACTGTACATCAAAGCAGTAAGCATAAGATGGAGATATTCCTGAGCAATTTTTCGTTGCCTATGCCTATGCTCCAATTTCCTTCGCACCCTTTCATCAGATTGATTTGAAGAAAAGAGTAAGAGCCGGAGAGAACCATTATTTGTGTTGTAGGTTCATCCCTAACCAGATTGTTTTCAGGAAAAATGTTTTGGCTAGTTAACAGAAGAAGAAAAAGAACAGAGAAGTTCTTGGCTCGATGGTGGATTAGGATATAGGGCTGGCCACGTAGTCCTGGCCAGAGAGGACCTCCGTGCTGTCGAGCTCTTCATGGGTTGGTGAAGGAGGAGCGGTGGGCGAGGATCTGGTCGCGGAGCTCGCCGAGGCGCGCGGCGACATAGGTGCGCGTTGTGGCGGAGATGACCCGGCCCTTGGGATCCTTCCCGGATGTAGGATGCCCGCCCCGTCTCCTCTCCCGCCGCCGCAAACGCCATCTCCCCATTCATCCGCAGAACATTCAATCTTATCCATTCGTTTAGATGGCAGACCACCAAGTAATACGGGCTCTCAGATATAATTAAGTGGAGTAGATCTAACGGTGCTGGCTTTCTTGTGTACAGTAAGTTTGGTGGGTTTAGACTAATTCATGTTTGGTCTTTTAATAGTAGTATAGATACAGAAGAGACAACCTCGCGTGAAGAAACAGTTTCCACGTAAATATTACATTTTGGCTGGTGCTCTATAACGATTTGCTGGAGAGAATAAATCAAGCATTTTTATCGAACGACCCAAAAATAATGGATGTACAGAGAAATACGAGCTAGCCCAATTTACTAACTCAAGTTTCTTTTTCTTTTCTAAACAAATGTTCGGAATCTTAATTTCTTTTTTCAAAATTAGTTCATTTTTAAAAAAAATCGGTTTTCAAATTTGTGCTAAAATTCAAAAATTGTTTAGTATTTGAAAATTTGTTCACTTCTTTTAAAAAAATGTTTGCAAACTTAAAAAAGTTTAAATCTTTCGCTGAAACTTAGACAAAAAAATCGAAGAACTACAGTGGCTAGGGACATTGTTTTTTTTTGAAATGGAGGCAAAAGCTTTGCCTCATCTCATTAATAAAGAAGAAGAGAGTTTGCCCGGTTAATAAACGGAAAACCGGGCGAAAACCATCACAAACCGCTGAGCGGCACACATAATACCACACACCTCACATAGAGGGTCTCGTCAACATCACACACTGGTGTCATCGTCATCACTTCTCCCCAACAGGCCCCATCGCCCTCCCTAATCTCCGAAAAAGCGACTCCGACTTCTCCGAAGACAAAAGTCGACCCAACCCACACCGTAGAGCTATGTGAAACACAAGAACCCCGCGCCGAACTCAACCACCCGCGCCAAGGACAACACAGCTCCGACTCTTAAAGATGGCTCCGAAGGAGAACTATGCAAGGCTGGTGTCGTGGTAACGATTCCGACAATAAGAGAGGGGTAGGATAATGGAGCATGATCAATATGGGTGACACGGTGGTTTTAGCGAGTTCAGGCCTCTTGCGGTGGAGATAACAACCCTACGTCTCGTGCTCTGGAGAGGCTTTGTTTTATCTTAGTATGTATCCGGAGATTACAATGAGAGGAGAACGGATCCCCGTAGTCCTGAGACTAATGGTGAAAAAGAGAGAGAGAGATGGAAGAAAAAAGAGCCCCCTCGTCTAGTGGTGGGGGGTGGCTTATATAGAGTGCGCCACCCCCCACCTCCTATGTTACAAAGTGGGGCATGGATGCCATAATACCAGCCCACTACCAAGCCCTCACTATGAGAATGATGCCGACTGCTTTGCTGCCTACTGGTCTTCATATATCCGAGTGAGTCGTATGGTCGAGTGGTGAATTGTCATCTGAGTAGATGGTATATATGATGCTTGGTCGAGTGGATGGTATGCTGCTTGGTCGAGTGGATAGTATGCCTGTATGAAATTTATCTGGACCCACATGTTGTGTGGACCCCATACTTTATGATATTTCGACCCTTCGTGGGCCTACCTATTATGTGTATCCCCAACATTAGCCCTCGAATCGATTGCGATTTTGCAGAACGAGTTTGTGAAAGACACAATTTGGTCCGAGTGATTACGGAAATACTCGGTACTTGTCATCGTGCTTTGAGACAACCAAGGTTTGAACAAAATCTCAATGGATTCCGGCACTACGCTTCCCGACTGATCTGGGGGTAAGTGCCCGCGAGGAGCAACTTGGTGACATTTGTTCATCTCTCGAAAGAGGTTAACTCATGATCAAAGTATGGGTGTTTCATTAAATCAGGCAACAGGATTGATGCATGGACTGTTCTCTCGGAAAGATGCCATTCTTTATCCTGGGGGAACGTCAATATGAGTCGGTTCTAGATCCAAATGTTCGGCGCTTTGAGAACTAGAGGAAGGCTCAAAACAGGTCCAAGGGAGGAACGTTAAACTCACCTTATAGGATTTTTTTGGAGTGATTTGGAGCTGGTCCTGCATCGAGTAACTGATTACTCGGAATTTCTTCACACCTGGAACGTGTATTTTTTGTTGTTTGGCTGTCACTCGGACCGGGCGGACCGTTCCGAGTGGATACCATTCCAGTGGGGGAACGCTGAGTTTGGAGATGGTCCTACATCGAGTAACTGATTACTCAGAATTTCTTCACGCCTGGAACGTGTGTTTTTTTGTTGTTTGCCCGTCACTCGGACCGGGCGGACCGTTCCGGGTGGATACCATTCCAGTGGGGGCACGCTGAGTGCACCCACTGGGTGTAGTCCCCGAGCCTCTGTCGGACTAGATGAGTCTAGCAGAGGGTTTAAGTCTCTCGGTAAACCTCCATGCAGTCGGCACGGTAAATATCTTTGTTTGAAATTGAGTCAATCGGATGTATCTTCAGGCGCTTGACATGGTAAGCTCATCCTGGAGCTGAGTCAGTCGGACTGATGTTCATGCACTGGCATGGAAAAAATTCATCCTGGAACTCGGTCAAGCAGCTGAATCTTCGTGCTCTCAGCACGGTGAATGAATTCGGCTTTGAAACTGACGACTTTAGAAAAAAGCTGGACACTACAGGGAGTAATCGTTCCAGTAGTACTTCTTATATTGACCGTTGGATTTTGCGTGAAAGGGGTATTTGTCCGAGTGGACGTGCTTCCCAACTGGTCGGGGTATGTTGACTACAAGGAAAAACTTGGTGGCACTCGTATGTCTCCCAGAGGAGATAGACTAGTGGTCTGACATGGACGTACCATGAAACCCAAGTGGCGAGGCTAGTGTGTGGGCTGAGTCTCCGGAGAGATGCCACTCATTATCCCGGGGGAACACCAACACATGCCATCTCTGAGTCCAAGTTTGTGAAACTGACGCCTTGGAGCCTAGGATAAGGGCCAAGTGTATCCATAGAGGAGAGTCATTTTCACCCTTTTTGCAGTCCTGAAGCTGACTTCAAGAAATGATTTGGGTGATCGTCCGAGTGGACAAGTACTACCCTTATACATTTCCGGCAGAACGAGCATGTATGGTCGGAAAGATATTCCTGATGCGATCAATTGGTTGATCGAATGGGCATAACCTCTGAGGGCAGCGTGGCCAACGGCTGTGTGTAGCCCCCGAGTGATGCTCGAAAGAAGTAAGCTTGCTATAGAGTGTGATATGAGGTTTGATCATACGAGTAACTTAGTCGTTCCTGTGCTGGGGGTGTAGAGGTAAAGACATGTCCAAATGATGGTGATGTGCGAGGTGGCCGAGGGGCAATGATGTGTACAACCGAGTGACGACGCGCGGGGCGGTCGAGTGGTGAAGGCGTGCACAACCGAGTGGCGACGCGTGGAGCGGCCGAGTGGTGAAGACGTGCACAATCAAGTGGCCACGCGCGGGGCAGTCGAGTGAGGATGTGCGAGGTGGCTGAGTGAAGGACTACGTGTCCAGCCAAGTGGTGACGCGTGGGGCAGCCATGTGGTGAAGGCATGCACAACCGAGAGGCGACGCGCGGAGCGGCCAAGTGGTGAAGACGTGCACAACCGAGTGGCAACGTGCAGGATGGCCGAGTGAGGGTGCGCGAGGTGGTCGGGTGAAGGACTACGTGTCCAGCCAAGTGCTGACGCGCGGAGTGGCCGAGTGACGACGCGTGACGTGGCCAAGTGACGACGCGCGGGGCAGCCGAGTGAAAGATTGCGTTTCCAGCCAAGTGGCTGAAATGGTCTTCGAAGGAATTAGCCAGATGCTTTCGAAGCTAACGTAGCGATGAGGATGATGTAGTGTGGTTGCGACGCAACAAGACCGGCGTGACAACTGAGTTTGAGTAGGAATGAAGATGGCACGCACAGCGTCTGGGTGATTATAAAGCTTGTCAATGTGGCGGATCGAATGCACTTGTTAAAGTGAAGGATCTGACTAGTGATGAAGTACTCGACTACTCAGGAGAGTGTCATTCCAAATGAGATGCAGCCCCCGAGTGTGGCGTAGCCCCCGAGCATACTACAGGCTTCGACAACGGACATGTCGAAATATGAGAAATATAGTGTTGAATGGATAATTTGTAATTCATCGAGTCGGACTCGGGTAAAGATGAGGAGAAGCTTCCGAGTGATGCTCGAAAGAGGCAAACTCGCAAAGGAGTGAAGTGTGAAGTTTAATTGTAAAAGGGACTTATCTGTCTCATGCCTGGCGGGGTCTATATCATTGATACGATGAAGAGGATTCCACAGAGGGGTTGGCTGGATGTGTTTGAAGTCAACAGAGCGACAAGGCCGGTGTTGTGGTGCGCTAGGACTGGTATGGTGACCGAGTCCGAGCAGCGATGAAGTTGGCGCATAGGGCCGTCGAGTGATCGCGTAACTTGTGCAAAAATGGCACAAGCCAACAAAATAATTTCTCGGGGAAATTTGATGTGTGCTGAAATGATTTGTGTGAATAACACCCATAGACACCCACTGGGAGTGCAAGGGGCTTGCTGGTTAACCAGCAAGAGTCTGAAAGAGCGAAGGATCCGTTCGAATTTGTCGAAGCGACGGATCCGACTGAACTCATTGGAATACTGGGTCAAATAAAATGGAAGTGTAGTGTTTCAACTGAGTTGCAGCCACGGAGGACCGATGCAAACTCGAAATGAAGAACGACACATGGTGTTCGTGAATGATGTATGCGAAAAAATGGAAGCTGGACTCGTGAGTCACATAACCAGTACTAAGAAAGTATCTGAAAATAAGCAGCCGAGCGTAGAGGTACACTCAGTGGTGTGGCCTCCGAGTGAACGTGATGTGTGAATTACGGGACACTCGGGAAGACGGAAATAACAGGATGTAAAATGACTTAGCTGTATGAAGGCGCGCGAGTGGCCGAGTGGTGACGAGGCGATGGTGACAGTCGACCTTCGTCTCGGTGTCCTTGCGGATAGGAATGGAGCGCACATTATACTTGTGATGAAGCTCCTTAAGTTAGAGGTTTGCTCTTGTCTCAGTCGGATTTTGGCTACTTAGGCGAGTCCTTGGACTGCAGCTAAGCCTCTGAGTGGGAGGCTTGCTCTCCACTCGGTAGGATTTCAAACACTTAGGCGAGCACTGGACTGCAGCTAAGCCCTCGAGTGAGAGGTTTGTTCTTCACTTGGTAGGAATTTTTTTCAAACTTAGGCGAGTACTGGACTGCAGCTAAGCCCCTGAGTGGGAGGTTTGCTCTCCACTCGGTAGGAACTTTTTCAAACTTAGGCAAGTACTGGACTGCAGCTAAGACCCCAAGTGGGAGGTTTGCTCTCCACTCGGTAGGATTTTTTCAAACTTAGGCGAGTACTGGACTGCAGCTAAGCCCCCGAGTGGGAGGTTTGCACTCCACTCGGTAGGATTTTTTCAAACTTAGGCGAGTACTGTACTACAACTAAGCCCCCGAGTGAGAGGCTGATTCATCACTCGGTAGGATTTTTCGAACTTAGGCGAAACAGATTCGCAACTAAGCCCCCGAGTGAGAGGCTGGCTCATCACTCGGTAGGATTTCTTGAACTTAGGCGAAACAGATTCGCAGCTAAGTCACCCACTGGGGGATTTTGGTTACAAGTATAAGAAACAACAATTATTTCATAAAAAACTGTTAAAATCTGTGTGGTGATGAGGTGACCAACCGATGGCGACGCGCGGGGCGGCCGAGTGGTGATGAGGTGACCAACCAACGGCGACGCGAGGGGCGGTCGAGTGGTGGTGAGGTGACCAACCGATGGCGACGCGCGGGGCGGCTGAGTGGTGATGAGGTGACCAACTGATGGCGACGCGCGGGCGGCCGAGTGGTGATGAGGTGACCAACCGAGTGGCGACGCGCACGGCGGCCGAGTGGTTATGAAGTGACCAACCGAGTGGCGACGCGCGGGGCGGCCGAGTGTTGATGAGGTGACCAACCGATGGCGACGCGCGGGGCGCCGAGTGGTGATGAGGTGACCAACCGAGTGGCATCGCGCGGGGCGGCCGAGTCGTGATGAGGTGACCAACCGATGGCGACGCGTGGGGCGGCCGAGTGGTTATGAGGTGACCAACCGAGTGGCGACGCGCGGGGCGGCCGAGTGGTGATGAGGTGACCAACCGATGGCGACGCGCGGGGCGGCCGAGTGGTGATGAGGTGACCAACCGAGTGGCGTCGCGCGGGGCGGCCGAGTGGTGATGAGGTGACCAACCGATGGCGACGCGCGGGGCGGCCGAGTGGTGATTGAAGGAAATATGCCCTAGAGGCAATAATAAAGTTATTATTTATTTCCTTATAATCATGATAAATGTTTATTATTCATGCTAGAATTGTATTAACCGGAAACATAATACATGTGTGAATACATAGACAAACAAAGTGTCACTAGTACGCCTCTACATGACTAGCTCGTTAATCAAAGATGGTTATGTTTCCTAACCATGAACAATGAGTTGTTATTTGATTAACAGGATCACATCATTAAGAGAATGATCTGATTGACATGACCCATTCCATTAGCTTAGCACCCGATCATTTAGTATGTTGCTAATGCTTTCTTCATGACTTATACATGTTCCTATAACTATGAGATTATGCAACTCCCGTTTACCGGAGGAACACTTTGGGTACTACCAAACGTCACAACGTAACTGGGTGATTATAAAGGAGTACTATAGGTGTCTCCAAAGGTACATGTTGGGTTGGCGTATTTCGAGATTAGGTTTTGTCACTCCGATTGTCGGAGAGGTATCTTTGGGCCCTCTCGGTAATGCACATCACTTAAGCCTTGCAAGCATTGCAACTAAATGAGTTAGTTGCGGGATGATGTATTACAGAACGAGTAAAGAGACTTGCCGATAACGAGATTGAACTAGGTATTGGAATACCGACGATCGAATCTCGGGCAAGTAACATACCGATGACAAAGGGAACAACGTATGTTGTTATGCGGTCTGACCGATAAAGATCTTCATAGAATATGTAGGAGCCAATATGGGCATCCAGGTCCCGCTATTGGTTATTGACCGGAGACGTGTCTCGGTCACGTCTACATTGTTCTCGAACCCGTAGGGTCCGCACGCTTAAGGTTACGATGACAGTTATATTATGAGTTTATGCATTTTGATGTACCGAAGGTTGTTCGGAGTCCCGGATGTCATCACGGACATGACGAGGAGTCTCGAAATGGTCGAGACATAAAGATTGATATATTGGAAGCCTGTATTTGGACATCGGAAGTGTTCCGGGTGAAATCGGGATTTTACCGGAGTACCGGGAGGTTACCGGAACCCCCCGGGAGCCATATGGGCCTTAATGGGCTTTAGTGGAAAGGAGAAAGGGGCAGCCCAAGGTGGCCGCGTGCCTCCCCCCTCCCCTAGTCCTATTAGGACTAGGAGAGGTGGCCGGCCCCCCTCTCTCTCTTTCCCCCTGGGGGAATCCTAGTCCAACTAGGATTGGGGGGGGAGTCCTACTCCCGGGAGGAGTAGGACTCCTCCTGCGCCCTCCTCCTGGCCGGTGGCCCCTCCCCCTTGGCTCCTTTATATACTGAAGCAGAGGCCCCCAGAAACACACAAGTTGATCCACGTGATCTATTCCTTAGCCGTGTGCGGTGCCCCCAGCCACCATAGTCCTCGATAATACTGTAGCGGAGTTCAGGCGAAGCCCTGCTGCTGTAGTACATCAAGATCGTCACCACGCCGTCATGCTGACGGAACTCTTCCCCGACACTTTGCTGGATCGGAGTCCGGGGATCGTCATCGAGCTGAACGTGTGCTCGAACTCGGAGGTGCCGTAGTTTCGGTGCTTGATCGGTTGGATCGTGAAGACGTACGACTACTTCCTCTATGTTGTGTCAAAGCTTCCGCAGTCGGTCTGCGTGGGTACGTAGACAACACTCTCCCCTCTCGTTGCTATGCATCACATGATCTTGCGTGTGCGTAGGAAATTTTTTGAAATTACTACGAAACCCAACAGTGATGAGGTGACCAACCGAGTTGCGACGCGGGGGGCGGCCGAGTGGTGATGAGGTGACCAATCAATGGCGAAGCGCGGGGCGGCTGAGTGGTGATGAGGTGACCAACCGAGTGGCGACACGCGGGGTGGCCGAGTGGTGATGAGGTGACCAACCGATGGCCACGCACGGGGCGGACGAGTGGTGATGAGGTGACCAACCGAGTGGCGTCGCGCGGGGCGGCCAACTGATGATGAGGTGACCAACCGATGGCGACTCGCAGGGCGTCCGAGCGGTGATGAGGTGACCAACCGAGTGGCATCGCGCGGGGCGGCCGAGTGGTGATGAGGTGACCAAACGATGGCGACTCGCAGGGCGTCCGAGTGGTGATGAGGTGACCAACCGTTGGCGACGCGCGGGGCGGCCGAGTGGTGATGAGGTGACCAACTGAGTGGCATCGCGCGGGGCGGCCGAGTGGTGGTGAGGTGACCAACCGATGGCGACGCGCGGGGCGGCCGTGTGGTTATGAGGTGACCAACCGAGTGGCGACGCGCGGGGCGGCTGAGTGGTGATGAGGTGACCAACCGATGGCGACGCGCGGGGCGTACGAGTGGTGATGAGGTGACCAACCGATGGCGACGCGCGGGGCGGCCGAGTGGTGATGAGGTGACCAGCCGAGTGGCGACGCGCGGGGCGGCTGAGTGGTGATGAGGTGACCATCCGATGGCGACGTGCGGGGCGTCCGAGTGGTTATGAGATGACCAACCGAGTGGCGACGCTCGGGGCGGCGGAGTGGTGATGAGGTGACCAACCGATGGCGACGCTCGGGGCGGCGGAGTGGTGATGAGGTGACCAACCGATGGCGACGCGCGGGGCGTCCGAGTGGTGATGAGGTGACCAACCGATGGCGACTCGCAGGGCGTCCGAGTGGTGATGAGGTGACCAACCGATGGCGACGCGCGGGGCGGCCGAGTGGTTATGAGGTGACCAACCGAGTGGCGACGCGCGGGGCGGCCGAGTGTTGATGATGTGACCAACCGATGGCGACGCGCGGGGCGGCCGAGTGGTGATGAGGTCACCAACCGAGTGGCATCACGCTGGGCGGCCGAGTGGTGATGAGGTGACCAACCGATGGCGACGCGCGGGGCGGCGGAGTGGTGATGAGGTGACCAACCGAGTGGCGACGCACGGGGCGGCCGAGTGGTGATGAGGTGACCAACCGATGGTGACGCGCGGGGCGGCCGAGTGGTGATGAGGTGACCGACCGACTGGCGACGCGCGGGGCGGCCCAGTGGTGATGAGGTGACCAACCGAGTGGCGACGCGCAGGGCGGCCGAGTGGTTATGAGGTGACCAACCGAGTGGCGACGCGCGGGGCGGCCGAGTGGTGATGAGGTGACCAACCGATGGCGACGCGCAGGGCGGCCGAGTGGTGATGAGGTGACCAACCGAGTGGCATCACACGGGGCGGCCGAGTGGTGATGAGCTGACCAACCGATGGCGATGCTCGGGGCGGCGGAGTGGTGATGAGGTGACCAACCGAGTGGCGACGCGCGGGGCGGCCGAGTGGTGATGAGGTGACCAACCGATGGCGACGCGCGGGGCGGCCGAGTGGTGATGAGGTGACCAACCGAGTGGCGTCGTGCGGTGCGTCCGAGTGGTGATGAGGTGACCATCCGATGGCGACGCGCGGGGCGTCCGAGTGGTGATGAGGTGACCAACCGATGGCGACGCGGGGGGCGGCCGAGTGGTGATGAGGTGACCAACCGAGTGGCGACGTGCGGGTCGGCCGAGTGGTGATGAGGTGACCAACCGAGTGGCGACGCGCGGGGCGGCCGAGTGGTGATGAGGTGACCAACTAAGTGGCGACGCGCGGGGCGGACAAGTGAAGTAGACGCGTGGCGCGGAGTGATGTTGGGTGGGGCGTCCGAGTGATGTAGACGCGTGCTGCGGAGTGACAATGGGCCGGACGTCCGAGTGAAGTAGACGCGACCCGCAAAGTGATGATGCGCGGGGCGTCTGAGTGATTGCTGGACCAAAACGTCCATGTCCGACTGTCGCAGTGGTTTGTTAACCATTTGAGTCAATTTGTCCGAGCATGCGTGTGAATCGTTCGAGTGGATGGTCATTCCAGTGAACTTTAGACCTATTCGAGTGAACCTGGGTTCGAATAGGAAAGAGACTGTTAAGCAGTTGTATGGTAATTTAAGAACTAAATTATAAATGATCGGAAAGGACAAGGTCCTTAATCCTCTGTCGAGTAGCTGGGGACCACGACAAGCCGGGTGGCACCAGCGGTCGGCCTCGCAGATGAAGCCGTACACGACGACGAGGCGAATGGCGCCAGTGATTGCATGCTGAGGCCAACCAACCGAATAGCCCACATGTTAATTGGCATTAGGATGAGCAACAAGATCAAGAGAGATGGAAAAAACACTATAGCCAAGGCCCAAGATATTAAAAAAGTGCAAAATTTGGAAGTTTCCAAAGGTAGCACTACTGCTCTTACCTTCAATTCTTTTGCTTGTTTGGATAATGATCTCCTTTTGCATAATGCTAAGTTATATGGTTTATGCCTAGGGAGTGATACTAGTAGTTGTAATAACAATATTGATACTATTAAAAAATAGAACTGGAGAGGATGTCTAAGTTTCAGAAGGACAACCCTGACCTGTTCCCCCCTCATAGCAATGATGCTAGTGGGGTTGATATTACTTGTAATACTAATGACACTGAGAATCATCTCTCCCCCAACACTGAAAATATATCAGATATGGAGGAAGGTGAAATTCCTTGGGTGGAGGTATCACACCAAAGGAACAAAAAAGTGTCATCTAGATGTAGGAGAAAACTTAATAATTTCTTATGATTGGGGCTTTCTGGAATGTTAGAGGCCTTAATGGCTCTCCTAAGAATACCAGAGTGCAAGAGCTTATTAAAGCTTGTAGCCCAGAGTTTATTTGTTTATCAGAAACTAAAAAAGTTAATTTCACCATCTCTCAACTAGAGGCCATTGATTATAGAAGTGGTTTTGTGTGGAATTGGCTTCCTGCTAATGGCACTGCTGGAGGTGTTTTAGTAGGCATTAGAGAAGACTGGTATGACATTCTTCAGTGTGATATAGGCACCTTTAGCATTTCTTGTATTTTGAAATTTAAGCATAATGACGTTAAGTGGAGGCTGATTTCTGTTTATGGCTCTGCTTATGATGAGTTCAAACCAGAATTCCTTAATGAGCTTCACAGTGTCACTGCTAATTGGTCAGGCCCCACAGTAGTTGGGGGTGATTTTAATTTGGTTAGAGATAAAAGTGAGAAGAGTACTGGGAATATCAACCAGCACTGGACTGATTTGTTTAATGATTGGATTAATGAATTTCGTCTCATTGAGATTAAGAATGCTGGGAGGAAATATACGTGGGCCACTAATCAAGATAACTTGATTATGGCCACTTTAGATAGAGTTTTTGTTACTGTTGATTGGGATGGGATTTTCCCTGGAGATTCTATTAAAGCCCTTCCCAGAGTGGGTAGTGACCACACCCCCTTGATTTTAAACACTATTTTTGGTCTCCATAATCCTAAATCAAAACTTTTTAGATTTGAAAAGTGGTGGCTTAATATCCCTGGCTTTGATGAAGTTATTCATAAAGCTTGAACACCCATTGTAGAGCCACTAAGGCCATTGATATTTGGCAATTTAAAATCAGGACTACTAGGAAAGCTGCCAAAGGCTGGTGTGCCAACTATGAAGCAGACCAAAATAAGAGAAAGCAAGCCCTAGTAGCTGAGTATGATTGCTTAGATATCCTGGCTGAATCTCAACCTTTGTCTCCTAACTCCAAAAACAATATGAAAAAAATTGCAGGTGAGCTTAATGAAATCTGGAGAAGACAAGAGATCAAGGCCAGGCAGAGGTCCAGGGAGAAAGAAATCCTGGAGGGGGAGTACAACACTGGCTACTTTAAAGCTCTCGCAAATCAAAAGAGGAGGAAAAAAACAATTGCTATGCTGGAAACTCCCTCAGGCCCAGTGGAGGACACTCCAGGTATCCTTCAAATAGCTGTTGATTATTATAAAAAACTTTTTGGTTATGTTCCCACCATTGACATAGACCTTATGGATGATTTCTGGGATCATGATAGTATGCTTACTTTAGATCATTTTAATTTTCTTGAGAGTCCTTTCTCTGAAGAGGAAATTAAGGCTGCTGTATTTGGCTCATATGCTGAAGGAGCACCTGGCCCAGATGGCTTTCCTTTTTTGTTCTACCAGAAGTATTGGGATCTTATCAAGAATGATTTATTTGCTATGTTCAGAGATTGGGAAGCTGGATATCTTGACCAATATAGGCTCAATTTCTCCCTCCTTACTCTAGTTCCCAAAGAACCTAATGCTGTTAAGCTAGATAGGTTCAGGCCTTTAGCCATGATCAATTGTAGCTTTAAATTTTTTGCAAAATGTGCCACCAATAGGTTTGGCCCTGTTTGTAATTTTCTAATTTCCCCCAACCAGACTGCTTTCCTGAAAGGGAGGTTTATTCTTGAAAGTATAGTGGCTGCTCATGAGGTAGTTCATGCAGTTGCAGCCAACAAGATGTCTGGATTTTGTTTTAAGCTTGACTATGAAAAAGCATATGATATAATTAGTAGAGAGTTTCTTTTGAAAATGCTAAGGAGGACAGGTTTTGGTCCTAACTGGATGTACAAAATCGAATCCTTACTGTCCAAGGGGTCTGTTGGTGTCAGAATTAATGACACTAACAGCGACTATTTCTTAGCTGGCAAAGGGGCTAGGCAAGGAGATCCTTTCTCCCCCTTGCTGTTCAATTTAGTAGCTGATGTCTTCACTAGAATTTTGATCAAAGCTGCTAATGCTAATCTAATAGCTGGTGTTTTCCCCCCTCTAACCCTGCTGGAGTCATCAGTATGCAATATGCTGATGACACCCTTCTTTTCTTGGATAAGAACTTGGATCATGCCAAGAACATTAAATGGCTCCTTTCTTGTTTTGAACAAATCTCTGGGATGAGGATCGATTTTCACAAGTGTGATCTGGTTCCCATCAATATTGATAGGGAAGAGGCCAGAGCCTTTGCTCAAATTTTAGGCTGTAAAATTAGTGCTTTCCCTATTAAGTATCTAGGTGCCCCTCTTCACTTTAGTAAAGTGAGAAGAGAGGATCTGCAACCTACTGTAGATAAGAACATCAATAAAGCTGTTGGGTGGAGGGGGAGATTGCTTTCCTTTGGCAAGAGACTCATATTGGTCCAAGCCTGCTTAGCTAGCATCCCCACATACCTGATGGGTTTTATTAAATTCCCTAAATGGGCCATCAAGCTCATAAACTCCCAGCTAGCTCATTGTTTTTGGGATGATTATGAAGGCCATCACAAATATCATCTGACTGCCTGGAACTCTATTAACATGAGGAAAGAGTTTGGGGTTTTGGTATTACTGACCTAGGAGATATGAATCTGGCTCTACTAGCCTCTTGGGTCAGTAGGTACTACAACGCTGAGGGTAAAATTTGGAAGAATATTATTGACTCCAAGTATAACCCTCAGAATAGCAACATATTTGCTTGCTCTGCTAATGGAGCCTCCCCTTTTTGGAAAGGGGTAATCTGGGCAGCCCAAGCTGCCAAACCTGGCTTTTCCTGGAAAATAGGAAATGGCAAAAGAACTAGGTTTTGGGAAGATCACTGGTTTGGCAATGCCACTTTATCCACCCAATATTGGGACTTATACAATTTAGCGTATGATCATAATGTCACTATTGATAAAATCTGGGATGGGCATAATCTGAAGATTACCTTCAGAAGATGTTTTACTCAGGATCAAATGGCTACGTGGCATGAGCTTGTGGAGATAGCCAGTTCCATAAGTTTTGTAGAGGAGGAAGACACCCCTGTTTGGAATCTAAATTCTAAAGGGATATATACTGTCAAATCCTTCTACAAGTTTATAAATTTTAGAGGGGTCTTACCTACTTCCACCCCTGCTGTGTGGAATATAAAAATCCCCCCAGGATTCAGATTTTTCTCTGACTGTTGGTTAATAACAAACTCTTAACCAGAGATAATTTGAGCAAGAGACAGGAGGTGAGTGATCCCACCTGTGTGGTTTGCTCTGATCAAGAGTCCTGTTCGCATTTATTTAGCTCTTGTGCTGTTGCTGCTGAGTTCTGGAAAGCCATCTGTGTCATTACTGTAGTGACTGATGACATTGATATAATGTCCATCGCTTCGTTTTGGCTCAGAGGAGATAGGTTCGCTGCTGTTAACATAGTACATGCAGCTGGCCTGTGGGCGATCTGGAAAACTCACAACAATATGGTTTTTAACAATGTGTGTTGGCCTGGTCTGCAGGATATTTGGAGAAGAACAGCGACAAATCTGTCTAGATGGGAATACCTATCCTCAGGAGATGCCAATACAAAGCTAAATTGGGCGGTAAAAGAACTAGAAGCGAAAGCAAGAAGCCCTCCACTGTTGATGTGGCCGGACCCTGGCTGAAGCAAGGCTTTTCCTTCTAGATCTAGTTGTCTGTCATTTGACCGTTGAGCCTGCAGTTTTCTTTTTCGTTGGTGAAATAGTGCTCTAGCACTTCTAGCTGTGTTTCTGCCAGTTTCTTGTACTTTCTCTGCGGGTAGCATATCTGCTGTTCGCCATGAGCGTCAACTATGTAATGCACTTTGGACAAAATTTGTTTCGTTTCAATGAAATGGAACAGGGGCGCTGCCCTTTTCTTTTAAAAAAAAATCATCTCCGGGCTAGCCGGTCGAGTGAACCTGTTCGCTCGCCAGTCGAGTGAAAGAAGGTGAATCGGTCGCCCCGCCATCAGCCTAGTGGAATAAATGGCGAGTTGGTCGATCGACGTTGTTCGTCTCATTAAGCCTACAATGCAAGTTAGTACATCCACGGGTATTCTTTGCTGGAATAAACCGTCCATGCACAAATGCTAATTTGCAAGGAGTAAAGACCACGGATGGCCGTGCATGCATGCATGAATGCTACTTTGTAGAGAGTAAAGACCACGCACGACCGTGCATGCATGCACAGATTAATCGGTGTGGAAACTGAAAGGTGAGAAATTAAGCCAATAAAAATGAGTTCTAATTAGAATTTTATGTCCTATAATCAAATTGAATTCATCAGGTAGCCTGCACAGAAACTTTTCTCCACTCTTTTACTCTTTCTTCCATAAATTATAGTAAAGTTGGTACAGAAAGGACCTCAAAAAAAAATTTGGTACAGAAATATTATTTGTTGGTAATATTATAAATTATACAAACAAATAGGCATTGGAAAATTGAACATAAAAATGTCGTACCTGTTAAATATTAGACCATGCTGTTGGAAAAATTGCTATCTCTGTTTATGCTAGTCTTGTTCATAATTACAATGTGCAAACTTCCCTATGCTGTATTTTTTTCAAAACCATGTACCATGGTATCCTGTGCAACGGTCCTAATGAAGTAAGAATATAAATTTGTTTACTATTTATAAACTTGTACTATTTGGCTGATGATGAGAAACATTTGTTTTATCGTTCAATAACCACATAATGGAACTTCAATAAGAAACAAAACAACACACAACTTCAAATGTGTCCTATTTATTAGTATCTTGTATCAATCCAGTTTCCAGAACTCCAGTAGAAAAAATTGTCAAAATGTAATGATCGCCAGATCAAACCTGTTGTAGCCTATTGGACAAAGGTGCAGATCAGGACGCTTGAAACAACCGCTTTTATGTCTTTCTGTATAACTTTGCTCCATCTTTCTCAAGTTCAAAGAAGGTCAGGTCAAGATCGTGCTGGCAAATCAACTATATAGGTTAGTAGCCATAGAAGAAAACTACATAGAATTCTAGTGGTTCAAACCTTTCACATGAGAAGCAGGAATCTGAGAAGAAGAAATAACCTAAAATTAGACGAAGTTCTGAAGGAGAACATATCATATGCACATACTGCTTTTCATTTTTAGATTTTTCTTCTATATTAGATTTTATATCATGTCTCAAATCCATCTCCTCCACAACTCAATTCCGTATTATCATCACCGCACGGATTTTCCGTGGATTTCACTTATATGTGATAGCAGTTAAATGCCATGGTGAAACATCATTACCTATGGGCGTGAGACATCATTACTGCTGATTACATTTCACTGTTGTACACATATATGCATGCATCAAAGACGTGCATGATGTCTATGCTATGCACATTGGTGAGCCCATCGTTGCAATTGAAGATGCTTATAGGCCACCGCACATCCCATACTGTGGAAGATGGGACTACTCCTGCTCAAACATGCAGCAACCACCACAGCAGAAGATAAATGGAGATCCTTTAACTCACGAAGATAAAGCTAGAAGGAATGAGACATTGAGATGAGACAATAGATGGTGGGATTAATTACTACTCCCTCTGTCCCATAATATAAGAGCGTTTTTGACACTATATTAGTGTAAAAAACACTCTTATATTATGGGACAGACTACCGGATAGAGAACAAAGTTTGTAAATTTAGAGGAAACATTGTGATAATGTAGCTATAAATTGTATTATATTTTTACAAATGCACCTTCTGTATATACTTCATAGTGTACCCTCCGTAGAACAACAAACACATAATTCAGTTCACGCTTATATATACGCCAGCAGCTGTGCTGATATTGCATAGTGGAAATTTCACTATAAATTATTAAATTATGAATATAATTTGCATGTAACAGATGATTGCATGCCTCAACATGCATATATAAAGCTCCTGATTTTCACGGTATTTTTAACTTGACCGAAGCAAGTGTGGCTTGTGGAAAAACGCGTCCAGCAGCGCTGCATTGAACAATCCCAGGTTGTCTGATGTTTTCATCCTATGGTGTCCTCAGGCTGTAAATTGTTTTATATAGTGTATATACTATCCTCTGAAAAGGAAATAACAAAATACTGCACTTATTAGCTTTGAGATAACTAAGAAAAAAAAAGAATAACAACATGAGTACCAAAATATCTCATACCATCCTGAGCGCTCTCAGTTTTCAAGGCAGTATTCTTCCTCCAATTAGAGAATAACACAGGCTGTACGTGAAATTGTTTTGGGGATTTTCTGTTACTACATCATAGGCTGCTCCTATCCATCGCTGATGTAGAGAACGCAGAACCAAAGCATGCACGCCGGTCTGCTAATAACCTGGATATTGGACGATCCTCTCATGGCTGAGTGCTCTCAGTTTTGAATACTCGCGTACCTAAGCCTTCATCTATGTGGCAACGGCCTACCTGCAAAACATTGCTGCCAACCACCACCAAATTCTGTGTCTCATACCATGTCAATAACCAAGTTAAGACAGACTCAAGAAATTGTACCTGTGTTCAGATCTATGTAAATATCGTCTATATAAAGGTGTGCCTTTTTCTCGCTCTTCACCTGACCATTGCTGGAGTACATAATTGTGATGTGAGTTGATAATCGACTGTCTGTTGCGTCCTTGTGTGTTAGATTGATGCAATTCTACGGTGTGCTCGCAGCCCCAAACACATCGGGCCTTGCCACAACCGCGGTGGAAGCACACAAAACCTATGATCAGGAGAGGCCATAGGGACAAAGAGGCCACCCTCACCTCCTGCAGCCGAAGCAAAATACAATGAGGAGAGGCCATGGGCGCGCACATGCCGCCAATCCTCGTGAGGCCGAAGCAAGACAGATCAATTGAAGGCTTGGGAAACAGGATGCCAGCGAGATCGATACGCATAGGTCATGGGGACGCAAAGGACTAAGGAGGGGGACCCATATGAGATGGGATTCGCATCTGCTCTCGAGCGAATCGTAATTCCTGACTTCGTGAGGAGGAAGGAAAGGGGAGTACG
The DNA here is from genome assembly GCF_056163025.1 of Triticum urartu. Classification (NCBI taxonomy): domain Eukaryota; kingdom Viridiplantae; phylum Streptophyta; class Magnoliopsida; order Poales; family Poaceae; genus Triticum; species Triticum urartu. Next base: position 2,789,572 of record NC_141878.1, on the reverse strand, counting down.
TTAGGATTATCTAGTTGATCTCCTGCTTGATCTAACGGTTATAGATGGATCTATAGATAGCGCCAAGTTTTATACAACCAGGGAAAAAGAGAAGGGAAAGACCTTTGATACGTACACAAGGTTGATCCAGGAAAAAAACGATAAATGAAACGTGAGAGGTTGGGTCATATTTTTAGACATACATACGTGACAGAGACATACAATATTGACCAAGAAAAAAAGGGCGCAAGAGTAACGTAAATTGTAGGAGTTTTTTTATTAACGTGGGGATTTTCAGGATTGATCTACACCGTAATAATTCGGCCCCACAAGATTAACGGTTTTTAATTTCTGATTAACGTGGGCAATTCTACGAAGTCAAGAATTAGTATAGGTATAGATATAGATATAGATATAGATAAATAGATAAAGGTATAGATAGATAAATAGATAGATAGATAGATTCTAATTAACGTGAGAAATTCTACGAAGTCAAGAATTAGTATAGGTATAGATAGATAGATAAATAGATAGATAGATTTGCGGGAAAGGTGGGGGTGTCAATCACCGTAATTAGGTAACGGACGCCTAATTGGCCGCTTAATGAGGTGGTTACCTTAACGACGGTCGATCCATGCTTGACGGAATTATGAGACCCACGTTAATTAAGCATGCACTTAATGATTGCCGATGGAGCCGCGTTACCTGCGTACCTGTGGGAGTTGTCCTTCCATTCGTTTTTTCCTGCATGCACTTACGAGGCACTTATTCCTTCAATCCCGAACGGCCGTCGCTTGAGGCTGTTTCGTAGGTCGCCGCCGAAGCGCGCCTCCACCACGGAGACCGCCGCAGGCCGGTGGACCGGAGGCAGGAGCGCTACGTGCCTGCGCCACCACCGCAGAGGTTGCAGGCGAGCAGCCGAGAACATGAGGCCGGAGTCGACGGCGAGGCGAGAGGCGACGACGAGGTTGGCGACGATGAGGACGCGGACGCCGCCGGTGGCTGCGCACGGAGGCGCGGTCTGTGGTGCCGAGGTCGAAGATGACAACGGGGCGGATGGCGCCGGTGGTCGTCCGTGGAGGCGCAGTCGGTTTGTTGCTTTCGCGTTGATTCAAGTAATCAGCTCATGCAGATGGGAGGCCAGCCAACCTGATAGCTCTCCTTGTACGTGTTTGGATGGATGTATGCTTTCCTTCTGTTTGTGATGCTTTGCTCGTCTTGTAAATGAACAGTATAGAAAACATATTGAAACATAAAGATCAAACCAAATAGAGGGCACCAGCAGGAATGGAAGTGCCGCTGGTGGTAGAAGAAATAACCATCTGCATCATCGCTCGATAGACGCCATGCCCCAAGGTGGGTGCCAACTGTCATGGTAACGATTCCGACAATAAGAGAGGGGTAGGATAAAGGAACATGATCTATCGAGATGCATATGGGTGACACGGTGGTTTTACCAAGTTCAGGCCTCTCGCGGTGGAGATAATAACCCTACGTCTCGTGCTCCGAAGAGGCTTTGTTTTATCTTAGTATGTATCCTGATATTACAATGAGAAGAGAACGGATCCCCGTAGTCTTGAGACTAATGGTGAAAAAGAGAGAGAGAGAGATGGAAGAAAAAAGAGCCCCCTCGTCTAGTGGTGTGGGGTGGCTTATATAGAGTGCCCCACCCCCCACCTCCTATGTTACAAAGTGGGGCATGAATGCCATAATACCAGCCCACTACCAAGCCCTCACTATGAGAAAGATGCCGACTGCTTTGCTGCCTACTGGTCTTCATATATCCGAGTGAGTCGTACGGTCAAGGGGTGAATTGTCATCTGAGTAGATGGTATATATGCTGCTTGGTCGAGTGGATGGTATGCTGCTTGGTCAAGTGGATAGTATGCCTGTATGAAATTTATCTGGACTCACATGTTGTGTGGACCCCATGCTTTATGATATTTCGACCCTTCGTTGGCCTACCTATTATGTGTATCCCCAATAGCTGGCGCCGCGGAAGACCACCGAACAGACCACCTACTGCCTGTCATCGTTGCCACAGGGCCATGCCGCCGCAGCTCCGACTTTACCGCAACAAAACAACCCGAGGTAGTCCCACGAACACGCCGGAGAAGAGCCGACTACCACAACCATTGCCGCGTCTCCGACATCACACACGCCCATCATCGTTGCCACAAAAGCCTCGACGCCAACACCACCAACTTCCATCGGTCCCGCCTGATGATTCCTAACTCCAAAGACGAAGCCCCCAAGAGGGAATACGATGCTAGAGCACCGTCATCGTCCGATCCCATGGATCTAGGGTTTCCCCCGAAGCTGCGAAGATTGGAGCTGATAGTGCCTCGACGATGCCAACAAGAAGGGTACAACGCTTGAAAGCGTCGCCATCGCCGGCTCCGGACACGCCGGAGACAAGCTTTCGCCCGGGTCAGCTTCTCAAGCCCCGCACATCATGCATCAGCAAGCCCTCCATCGAGCCACCGTGGTCAAATCCGGCCGAATCTGACCACCTTCACCCTTCACGACCTCCTAGCAGCAGATCCGCAACGCCTCTGAGCCGCGCCGACCAAGCCCTTCACGCACCCGCGACGAGCGCCACACCAGCCGCGCCCTCACAGCCGAACCGCCGCCTGCGGCACGCCTCACCTCTCCCGGCAGCCGCCGGAAGCCCCTGTCCGCCCACGCCGCACGAGCGCATCCTTCCCATCCGAGCTGCAGACAAATTTGGGCAGCTAGGTCCCTTGCGCATCCACGCCGCTCCCTTGCTGAATCACCGCAGCGCCGCCCGAGCCGAAGCACCCCCTCACGCTGCCGTGCGAGCCCGCGCGCTTCAGATCCGCGCTTGTCCGTCCCTCCCGAACGCGCGCGACGTGTGTCAGAGCACCGCGCCGCGCCGCCCCGCCACCTGCGAAGGCCCGTCGTGCTCGCCCCACCAACTGCGCTGCCTCGCTGCGCCGCCCCGGACGCCAAGGCGCCCGAGCTCCTTCGAAGCGGCCGGCCCGCGCCGCGCCACTCCAAGCAGGAGGAGGAGAGGGCCTCGCCGCCGCCAAGCCGCACGGGCTTTGCCCGGCGACGCCTGCCGGCGGCGGCGAGGGGAGAAGGGGCGGCTAGATGTGGCGCTGGCGGCGGCTAGGTTGCGCTCCTGGCCGCTCGCGGGAGCGACCGAGGAGCGGGTTTGCAACAATTGAATCTGCTAGGGACATTGTTAACTCATGGGAGGTCATGTGATTAGTCCCGCTCACCCACAATTCTTTCCTAGCCTTTTTGATGTTTTGCTTTACCACTATCGCCGTTTTCTTTAAGAGCTGCGCTACACACTGTGCACCGAAGTTAGCGTGGTGTAGTGGCTCGATTGCTTGGAGCAGCTGCTTGCTGGCTCGATTCCCACCTTTGGCACATTTTGTTTTTGTTCATTTTTCACCGAAAAAAGCAAACTCGCTCGAAAGAAATTGTGTCCGTCGAAAAACATTTAATCCCCCCTTCTTGCTTCACCTTAAGTCAGGCTAACATCACAAGAAGGGGGGCAATAATCCTCTTTCTTTATTTTGAACCAATGCAGGAAAGTGAAGTTGTGTTCTCTAGTAACTTCGGCGTCCGTCCTGCATACCCCCCAGTCACGATACTTCTTTGCAATAATTTCTTGGTCCCACCAAAAACATCTTGGTCCCACCATAAACCAAAAAAAATGGAGAAACAATCACCCCTTTAATATTACTAGCAAACATGCCCGTGCGTTGCAACGGGGTGAAACAGCCCCCACATGCCCTTACCCATTGAACATGCCTAAAGGCCCACCCTTGTGCCCATAACATAACAAACATGACTAATATTTCACCCTCAGGTCCACATCCTTCATTTTAATATGACATCAGACCCATGTTCCCGCTTGTCATTTTTGTCGTCTCGTCGCCAGTGGTCATGGTACCAGTTGTCAGTAACCAGTGTTGGCTAGGTCCAATAGCTGGATCGTTGAGCCTCCTTCGTGTCCTGCAAGATAAAGAGCGTTGAACACAGAATTTTCTTACATCCCACTAGTATAATAGGGAAAATCACTACACCTAATATACGTCCGTGTTATCATGTAAATTGAGTAGTTTGTGTTAGATAGACCGTGAATCCTTAGTTAGACTCCTCATGCATTATGACGCGTGTCACTGAGCCGAGCAAGGCTAGTCATACGTGAAGATGCGATGGAGAAAAAGGTTCGTACCATATCCCTAGTTTAATTAATTGAATTAAAAACAATACATATGTAGGCATTTTATTTTCTTAATCCTCAGAATAATGTTATTAAAAATTACATTTTTTGTGATCAAATTCCTTTTACCGGTATTTTATTGGCGCTTCCAATACATGTTGCTCCTTTAGTACGTAGTCTCATGAATCCTTCTAGCCCCCCACCATGAAACCTTCCATGTTACGTCTAGTTTTTTAGGAACATGTCACGTCTAATTCTTCCCTTCCCTTTTATTTCTATGCCATGTCTCATGTTTTGAATTTCAGCCCATCACCGTTTAGTCCACCATATATCTTTCCATGTCACGTGTATGTTTGAATTCCAGCCCATCACCTATTAATAATCCACCATGTATCTTCCTTCCATCTCAGGTCTAATTCTCCTCTTCCTAGCCCTCAAAAAAGTTTTTGTTCATTTTTCACCGAAAAAAGCAAACTCGCTCGAAAGAAATTGTGTCCGTCGAAAAACATTTAATCCCCCCTTCTTGCTTCACCTTAAGTCAGGCTAACATCACAAGAAGGGGGGCAATAATCCTCTTTCTTTATTTTGAACCAATGCAGGAAAGTGAAGTTGTGCTCTCTAGTAACTTCGGCGTCCGTCCTGCATACCCCCCAGTCACGATACTTCTTTGCAATAATTTCTTGGTCCCACCAAAAACATCTTGGTCCCACCATAAACCAAAAAAAATGGAGAAACAATCACCCCTTTAATATTACTAGCAAACATGCCCGTGCGTTGCAACAGGGTAAAACAGCCCCCACATGCCCTTACCCATTGAACATGCCTAAAGGCCCACCCTTGTGCCCATAACATAACAAACATGACTAATATTTCACCCTCAGGTCCACATCCTTCATTTTAATATGACATCAGACCCATGTTCCCGCTTGTCATTTTTGTCGTCTCGTCGCCAGTGGTCATGATACCAGTTGTCAGTAACCAATGTTGGCTAGGTCCAATAGCTGGATCGTTGAGCCTCCTTCGTGTCCTGCAAGATAAAGAGCGTTGAACATAGAATTTTCTTACATCCCACTAGTATAATAGGGAAAATCACTACACCTAATATACGTCCGTGTTATCATGTAAATTGAGTAGTTTGTGTTAGATAGACCGTGAATCCTTAGTTAGACTCCTCATGCATTATGACGCGTCTCACTGAGCCGAGCAAGGCTAGTCATACGTGAAGATGCGATGGAGAAAAAGGTTCGTACCATATCCCTAGTTTAATTAATTGAATTAAAACAATACATATGTGGGCATTTTATTTTCTTAATCCTCATAATAATGTTATTAAAAATTACATTTTTTGTGATCAAATTCCTTTTACCGGTATTTTATTGGCGCTTCCAATACATGTTGCTCCTTTAGTACGTAGTCTCATGAATCCTTCTAGCCCCCCACCATGAAACCTTCCATGTTACGTCTAGTTTTTTAGGAACATGTCACGTCTAATTCTGCCCTTCCCTTTTATTTCTATGCCATGTCTCATGTTTTGAATTTCAGCCCATCACCGTTTAGTCCACCATGTATCTTTCCATGTCACGTGTATGTTTGAATTCCAGCCCATCACCTATTAATAATCCACCATGTATCTTCCTTCCATCTCAGGTCTAATTCTCCTCTTCCTAGCCCTCAAAAAAAGTTTTTGTTCATTTTTCACCGAAAAAAGCAAACTCGCTCGAAAGAAATTGTGTCCGTCGAAAAACATTTAATCCCCCCTTCTTGCTTCACCTTAAGTCAGGCTAACATCACAAGAAGGGGGGCAATAATCCTCTTTCTTTATTTTGAACCAATGCAGGAGAGTGAAGTTGTGCTCTCTAGTAACTTCGGCGTCCGTCCTGCATACCCCCCAGTCACGATACTTCTTTGCAATAATTTCTTGGTCCCACCAAAAACATCTTGGTCCCACCATAAACCAAAAAAAATGGAGAAACAATCACCCCTTTAATATTAGTAGCAAACATGCCCGTGCGTTGCAACGGGGTAAAACAGCCCCCACATGCCCTTACCCATTGAACATGCCTAAAGGCCCACCCTTGTGCCCATAACATAACAAACATGACTAATATTTCACCCTCAGGTCCACATCCTTCATTTTAATATGACATCAGACCCATGTTCCCGCTTGTCATTTTTGTCGTCTCGTCGCCAGTGGTCATGGTACCAGTTGTCAGTAACCAGTGTTGGCTAGGTCCAATAGCTGGATCGTTGAGCCTCCTTCGTGTCCTGCAAGATAAAGAGCGTTGAACACAGAATTTTCTTACATCCCACTAGTATAATAGGGAAAATCACTACACCTAATATACGTCCGTGTTATCATGTAAATTGAGTAGTTTGTGTTAGATAGACTGTGAATCCTTAGTTAGACTCCTCATGCATTATGACGCGTGTCACTGAGCCGAGCAAGGCTAGTCATACGTGAAGATGCGATGGAGAAAAAGGTTCGTACCATATCCCTAGTTTAATTAATTGAATTAAAACAATACATATGTGGGCATTTTATTTTCGTAATCCTCATAATAATGTTATTAAAAATTACATTTTTTGTGATCAAATTCCTTTTACCGGTATTTTATTTGCGCTTCCAATACATGTTGCTCCTTTAGTACGTAGTCTCATGAATCCTTCTAGCCCCCCACCATGAAACCTTCCATGTTACGTCTAGTTTTTTAGGAACATGTCACGTCTAATTCTTCCCTTCCTTTTTATTTCTATGCCATGTCTCATGTTTTGAATTTCAGCCCATCACCGTTTAGTCCACCATGTATCTTTCCATGTCACGTGTATGTTTGAATTCCAGCCCATCACCTATTAATAATCCACCATGTATCTCCCTTCCATCTCAGGTCTAATTCTCCTCTTCCTAGCCCTCAAAAAAAGTTTTTGTTCATTTTTCACCGAAAAAAGCAAACTCGCTTGAAAGAAATTGTGTACGTCGAAAAACATTGAATCCCCCCTTCTTGCTTCACCTTAAGTCAGGCTAACATCACAAGAAGGGGGGCAATAATCATCTTTCTTTATTTTGAACCAATGCAGGAAAGTGATGTTGTGCTCTCTAGTAACTTCGGCGTCCGTCCTGCATACCCCCCAGTCACGATACTTCTTTGCAATAATTTCTTGGTCCCACCAAAAACATCTTGGTCCCACCATAAACCAAAAAAAAATGGAGAAACAATCACCCCTTTAATATTACTAGCAAACATGCCCGTGCGTTGCAACGGGGTAAAACAGCCCCCACATGCCCTTACCCATTGAACATGCCTAAGGGCCCACCCTTGTGCCCATAACATAACAAACATGACTAATATTTCACCCTCAGGTCCACATCCTTCATTTTAATATGACATCAGACCCATGTTCCCGCTTGTCATTTTTGTCGTCTCGTCGCCAGTGGTCATGGTACTAGTTGTCAGTAACCAATGTTGGCTAGGTCCAATAGCTGGATCGTTGAGCCACCTTCGTGTCCTGCAAGATAAAGAGCGTTGAACACAGAATTTTCTTACATCCCACTAGTATAATAGGGAAAATCACTACACCTAATATACGTCCGTGTTATCATGTAAATTGAGTAGTTTGTGTTACATAGACCGTGAATCCTTAGTTAGACTCCTCATGCATTATGACGCGTGTCACTGACCCGAGCAAGGCTAGTCATACGTGAAGATGCGATGGAGAAAAAGGTTCGTACCATATCCCTAGTTTAATTAATTGAATTAAAACAATACATATGTGGGCATTTTATTTTCTTAATCCTCATAATAATGTTATTAAAAATTACATTTTTTGTGATCAAATTCCTTTTACCGGTATTTTATTGGCGCTTCCAATACATGTTGCTCCTTTAGTACGTAGTCTCATTAATCCTTCTAGCCCCCCACCATGAAACCTTCCATGTTACGTCTAGTTTTTTAGGAACATGTCACGTCTAATTCTTCCCATCCTTTTTATTTCTATGCCATGTCTCATGTTTTGAATTTCAGCCCATCACCGTTTAGTCCACCATGTATCTTTCCATGTCACGTGTATGTTTGAATTCCAGCCCATCACCTATTAATAATCCACCAAGTATCTTCCTTCCATCTCAGGTCTAATTCTCCTCTTCCTAGCCCTCAAAAAAAGTTTTTGTTCATTTTTCACCGAAAAAAGCAAACTCGCTCGAAAGAAATTGTGTCCGTCGAAAAACATTTAATCCCCCCTTCTTGCTTCACCTTAAGTCAGGCTAACATCACAAGAAGGGGGGCAATAATCCTCTTTCTTTATTTTGAACCAATGCAGGAAAGTGAAGTTGTGCTCTCTAGTAACTTCGGCGTCCGTCCTGCATACCCCCCAGTCACGATACTTCTTTGCAATAATTTCTTGGTCCCACCATAAACCAAAAAAAATGGAGAAACAATCACCCCTTTAATATTACTAGCAAACATGCCCGTGCGTTGCAACGGGGTAAAACAGCCCCCACATGCCCTTACCCATTGAACATGCCTAAAGGCCCACCCTTGTGCCCATAACATAACAAACATGACTAATATTTCACCCTCAGGTCCACATCCTTCATTTTAATATGACATCAGACCCATGTTCCCGCTTGTCATTTTTGTCGTCTCGTCGCCAGTGGTCATGATACCAGTTGTCAGTAACCAATGTTGGCTAGGTCCAATAGCTGGATCGTTGAGCCTCCTTCGTGTCCTGCAAGATAAAGAGCGTTGAACATAGAATTTTCTTACATCCCACTAGTATAATAGGGAAAATCACTACACCTAATATACGTCCGTGTTATCATGTAAATTGAGTAGTTTGTGTTAGATAGACCGTGAATCCTTAGTTAGACTCCTCATGCATTATGACGCGTCTCACTGAGCCGAGCAAGGCTAGTCATACGTGAAGATGCGATGGAGAAAAAGGTTCGTACCATATCCCTAGTTTAATTAATTGAATTAAAACAATACATATGTGGGCATTTTATTTTCTTAATCCTCATAATAATGTTATTAAAAATTACATTTTTTGTGATCAAATTCCTTTTACCGGTATTTTATTGGCGCTTCCAATACATGTTGCTCCTTTAGTACGTAGTGTCATGAATCCTTCTAGCCCCCCACCATGAAACCTTCCATGTTACGTCTATTTTTTTAAGAACATGTCGCGTCTAATTCTTCCCTTCCTTTTTATTTCTATGCCATGTCTCATGTTTTGAATTTCAGCCCATCACCGTTTAGTCCACCATGTATCTTTCCATGTCACGTGTATGTTTGAATTCCAGCCCGTCACCTATTAATAATCCACCATGTATCTTCCTTCCATCTCAGGTCTAATTCTCCTCTTCCTAGCCCTCAAAAAAAAGTTCTCCTCTTCCTTTTTATTTCTCTCTCTCTCTCCTAGTTCTTCATTCCTTTGTCAGGTCTCATGTCATTTGACATGTGGTTGTCTCAAATAAATTTCCCTCCTTTATTTTTTTGTCACGTTGTTCCTTACCCTTGGCTTATTGCTTCCCAAGTCAGCTCCTCGATACCTTAAAACTCAAAAAAGAATATCAACTGGAGGGATTATCTGTAAGCAACCAAGGTGAGGCTATTTAATAGACAGAACAACCTTCACCTAAACACAAACGTTGATCTAGCTCAATCGGTTGCGATGAATTTACTTGGACGGGGAAGGAGGTCGCTAGTTTGATTCCAAATGGGAACTAATTTTTTTGCCTTACCTGCCTTGGGCCGGCTTCGCTAGGCCACAACGCAGACTGAGGCTGAGCGAGACACCTGAGACATTCATAAAAACAAACACATTGAGAAATAAAAGAAAGCTATGTGTTTTTCTTTCACCGGGAACAAAAGGCATTTTTGTCTTTCACTTGTGTGGCCCTTGTGCGAGATGGATGAAAAATCCTATGCGATGGATAGACCGAATCAGAGAATCGCACATTTCTTTATTAGTAGGTACAGATTAAAAAGTGTTAGATACAGTACCTCCCAGTTTTTAAAAACTGTTCATATTTTGAAAAAAGTAATGTTTGCCTTTTCAAATTCAAGTTTCAAAAAATATTTGTGTTTTTAGAAAATGTTCTCAAATTCGGAAAAACGTTCGCTAAAGTACCTCCTAGTTTTCAAAAAATCTTTATGTTTTAAAAAATGTTCAGGTTTCAAAAAAATTAGAAAGAGAAATATTGTTCTTTGTGAAAAAATATATTCGAGTTTAATTTTTTTCTTAGAAGTTTGCTAAATTATTCGCGTTCTAGTTTTCCGTTTTGCTCTTAGTGTCTGGCGCGGCTGTTCGCTAATTTAGACTGTCGCGCAGCAAAATAAACATAAGGTACGTTGAGCATGAGCGCCCTGGTTCAAGTCTTCGTGGCGCTTCATTTTTTTCTTGGCGTTTTTTCACTCGGGCTAGGCTTGTGGGCCGGCCCATCACGCCTCGTCTCTGTGCATCGTGCGATTTTTTTGGAAAACCAGATCTGGACATCGCGCCTCGTCTCTGTGCGTCATGCGTTTTTTTGTTTTTGGAAAACCAGATCGGGACGAACGAAAAACGACTGGTTGGATGAGTAAAATTCGAAAAAACGATGTATAATAAGATTTTACAAATGCTGACAAGGAGTTACATATGAGCTTGTTAGCAAGATGGCGAAGAGGGCAGGGAGTACCAGAGCTAGAAGTCCGGAGGGTAAAGCCACCTGGTAGAATTACAATGTTCCCGCCATGTGGGATAACTATCACAATGCATTAAATAATATCCTGTTCTTCCTAAACCATCGTCATTACTATGGTCTTCCCTGCAGTACACTTGATCACCATCTCCTGTCCTTATAGAGTACACCTTATCATCAGGCAACTCTTCTTCAATTTTAGGGCTATACTAGTAGATGTTTTTTTCTCTTTATACAATGATTCCCACCAACCGGCACATATACTGCTTTGGACAACCCTAGGATAATGCATACTCGCCGAAATTCGTCACGTGTGCCCACTTCTGCTTGTTAGCTTTGCCATTGTCAGCATCGACGAGCTTGAATACCCGGAAGAAATACTTATCGTCGCTCAACCATCGTTCCCTCACCGCAATCAACAACTCAATGGCCTCACAATGCTCTCTGAAATACTCATCAAGGTCGAAATCATTATTAAGGAAGAGAAAACGCCCGAGATCATGGCTACCCACCCTTTACCCATCCAATCGCGTGACTGGAGCTGTTACAACCCCATGTACTACGACGCTTACATCGTGGAGTTGCATGGTGAGGTCACCGTTGTAGAAGGGAATGTCCCAAAACGAGTTTCCACGTCAAAGACGTGCAGACCATCCACCGTCCTAGCAACCTACTCTGCACACGGCAATACTATTACCTTCGTGTGTAATGGCAGTGAGGATGAAGCCATTGGAGGATGCTGGGTCTTGGGAGAAGATGATTTTCTTGATGTTGTGTGGGCCTTTGACTGTGGGTATAGAAGCGATCATCTTCTGGTTGGCGTTGAGCGGCACCTCGGCGCCGGAGAAGAGATTCACAATCACGAGCTGGTGGTCATCCGTGGCGACGAGCCTTGCCAAGGACATGTAGGACCCAACTGCCGCAGGGGCCGCACATGTGCTTCTTCTTGCTACGTCCATACGGCGAGAGTATGAGGGTTAGGACGGCAAGCTGCGCCGGGAGCCGCAACGCCGCGTCGTGCCACGGCCTGCAGACGGCGGCAAGGCGCGCGCGGTCACGCGGGGAGGAGATCCTGCGGCCCACCATGCCGATGACGTCGTCGGGAAGGTTGTGCCATCCCGCCGCCGACCAAGACGACAACTTGGTGTTGCCGTCGCCCGCGTTCGCCCACGCCGTCGACATCTCTTGAAGTCTGTGTATGAGATTATGACTGCACGATGTATTGCTCTTCATGCATAGGCACGTATATATGATGTACAAAGGTGGGCCACGAACCTCAACTATACAAGGAACTAGGAGGCGGGCCTAATACACAATATGCACATACCATATATACTCAACACCCCCCCCCCCCCCCCCCCCCGCAGTCGAAGCGGCACCGCGGCTGACGCAAAGACTGGATCGGAACTCCTCAAATGACGCCATAGGCAAGCCCTTGGTCATGATATCGGCAAATTGTTGGGAAGTAGGGACGTGTAAAACACGAATATGGCCAAGGGCCACCTGTTCCCGAACAAAATGAATATCCAACTCAATATGCTTGGTCCGTCGATGATGCACCGGGTTAGCAGAGAGGTAGACCACCGAGACGTTGTCGCAGTAGACCACCGTGGCACGGTCAACAGGACAAGAGAGCTCCTGAAGCAGCTGGCGAAGCCATGAACACTCGGCGACGGCGTTGGCCACCGCACGATACTCAGCCTCAGCACTGGAACGAGAGACCGTAGGCTGCCGCTTGGACGACGACGAGATAAGTGAGGGTCCAAGGTAGACACAATAGCCCGAAGTGGAGCGACGAGTGTCAGGGCAGCCCGCCCAGTCTGCACCGGAGTAGGCGGTGAGGGCGGTGTCGGCGGAGGCGTGAAGCGTGATGCCAAGATCCATAGTGCCACAGATATAGCGGAGAATCCGCTTAACGGCAGCCCAATGAACATCTCGAGGAGCATGCATAGGAAGACACACCTGTTGCACGGCATACTGGATCTCCGGTCGAGTTAGAGTGAGGTACTGGAGAGCGCCAATGATAGACCGATAGAAAGAAGCATCTGAAGCAGGAGAACCATCCGTGGTAGAAAGCTTGGCCTTCGTATCAACAGGCGTAGCGGCGGGCTTGCAATTAAGCATGCCGGCGCGCTCCAAGAGCTCGTGAGCGTACTTCCGCTTATGAAGGAAGAAGCCATCCAGACGGCGCACCACCTCGACACCGAGGAAGTAGTGCAAAGGACCCAAGTCCTTGATGGCGAACTCAGCGCGAAGACAAGCCGTGAGCTGACTAAGGAGACCAGCCGTACATGCCGTCAGGATGATGTCGTCGAGCCCTGATGATAGACGAAGAGCGAGGCATCCGAGCGGGTAGAACGGAACCCAAGTTGGTGGAGAAACGCCGCGATGCACTGGTACCAAGCACGCGGAGCCTGCTTGAGTCCGTACAAGGACCGCGAAAGCAGGCAAACGTGGTCGGGAAGCGTCGGGTCAACAAACCCGGTGGGCTGCTGGCAGAAGACCTGCTCCTCGAGGTGACCATGGAGGAAGGCGTTGGAGACGTCCATCTGGTGCACCGGCCAAGCACGTGAGACCGCAAGGTGAAGAACCGTGCGTATCGTGCCGGGCTTGACGACCGGAGCGAAGGTGTCGGTGAAGTCGATGCCAGCACTTTGTGGGAAGCCACGAACGACCCAGCGCGCTTTGTAGCGATCAAGGGTACCATCAGGACGGAGCTTGTGTTTAAAGACCCACTTCCCGGTAATCACGTTGGCGTGCCGGGGCCGGGGAACAAGCTGCCACGTCCGGTTGCGCAACAAAGCGTCAAACTCCTCTTGCATCGCAGCCATCCAGAGTGGGTCACGAAGAGCGGCTCGAACGGAGGACGGCAATGGCGACGGCTCAGAGGTGGACGCCGCATGGACGTAGTCATCCGAGGCGTAGCGCGAGCTCGGGCAAAAAACGCCTGTACAGGCACGAGTGACCGGACCGGCCACAGGCGCCGGGGGCGCCAAGGGGGCCGCGGGCGCCAGGGACACCGGGGGCGCCAAGGGGGCCGCGGGTGCCGACGGGGCCGCGGGCGTCGGGAGCGCCAAGGGGGCCACCGGTGCCGAGGGGGCCGCGGGCGTCGGAGCGCTGAGGGAGCCGCTGGCGCTGGGGGGGGGGGAACGAGGGCCACAGGCGCCAACATCGGGGGCGCCAGCGCCGCGGCTAGAGGAGGCGCCGCATGCAGGGGGCGCACCTCAAAGCCAGGGGCGGGCCAAGAGAGGCGCGCGAGCGCCCTGGGAGAGGCGTCGAGGAGCCCGCGTCACTGGTGGCGGGAGGAACAACCGGGGGTACCTGGTGAAACGGAAGCACATGCTCATCAAAGTAAACGTGCCGGGAAGTGAACAAGCGGTGGGAGACGGGATCGTAGCACCGATATCCCTTAGAGTTGGAGGGATAGCCGATGAAGATGCATGCGACAGAACGAGGTGCGAGTTTGTGATGAGCGGAGTCGGCAGTGCTAGGATAGCAAAGGTGCTAGGATAGCAAAGGCACCCAAAAATATGCAAGCCATCATAAGAGGGGGGTGTACCGAAGAGAAGATGGTGAGGTGCGTAGTTCCACCATGGGCGGCAAGGGCGAAGGTTAAGGAGAAGAGAAGCAGTAGCGAGTGCGTCCGGCCAGAAACAAGGCGGCACGTTAGCATGGAACAGGAGCGTGCGAACGTAGTCGTTCAGAGTGCGAAGGACGCGTTCGGCTCGACCGTTCTACTGGGAAGTATACGGGCATGTGAGACGAAAAACTGTGCCGTGGTGCGACAGAAAAGTGCGGAAAGCAAGGTTGTCGAACTCTTTTCCATTGTCAGTTTGAAGAGCAAGGATGGGACGCCCAAACTGCGTGCTGACATAGGAGTAAAAAGCCGTCAAAGTGGAGAGTGCATTCGACTTTCTGCGCAAAGGAAAAGTCCACACATAATGACAATAATCATCAAGAATAACAAGATAATATAAATAGCCCAAATTACTAGGAACCGGAGAGGTCCACACATCGCTATGAATCAACTGAAAAGGAAAAGAAGCTATGGTGGTGGAGTTATTAAACAGGAGACGAACATGTTTGCCAACACGACAGGCATGACAGGTGTGATCCTCTATCTTATGGCAACTGAAACTGAAACTCCTAAGAATATGACGAAGTGTGACGGGGTTGGGATGACCCAAACGAGCGTGCCAGAGATCGACGCCGGCGGAGAGAGCAACCGGTGAGGTGGTGGAGGTGGACAGCGAATGCACCGGATAGAGCTTGTCGAGGCTGTCACATCGGTGAAGTACCATTCTGGTTCGAGTGTCCTTGACACAAAACCCAAGCTCGTCAAATTCAACAGTAACAGGATTTTCACGAGTTAAACGACGAACGGAAACAAGGTTGTTAATAAGATGAGCTGATACAAGTATGTTAGACAAAGTAATAGGCATGGAATTGGAAGGAAAAGAAGTGTGCCCGACATGTGTGATAGGGAGTGTGGAACCGTCGCCAACAATGATGCGGCGGTCGGTGGTGACGGGAGTGAAGGAGGCAAGATTATCAGGATGAGCAAACATGTGAGCCGTAGCCCCGGTGTCCATGTACCAATTATCACCTCCGGTGTAGTTGTTCGACGTAGGAGCGACATGCAGTGCGGGAAGGAGCACCGGGTCCCAGCGCGCCGGCGGCAGGGCCGGCGAGGAGGGCGGAGACGCCATTGGGAGTCCGTAGCCACCGCTCGGCAGCGGCGGTGGGTACTCTCCAAACGGTATGGGAAGCAGCCCTAGCTGCGACTGCGATGCCGGGTAGGCCGGATGGCCCGCCGGAAAATCCTGCTAGCCCGCTGACAGATGCTGCAGGTGCGGGGAGCCGTCTGGCTGCAGCCCAACGGGCGAGTGTTGGCCTGCTGACGACCCCCAACAGTACCCGGGAGCCCCATACACGGGCGCGTCGAACGCCCGGCGCAACAACAAGGGGTCTACGGGCAGAGTCGGCACCGACGATGGGGCACTGACGTACGTCAGCGGGTGCAGCAGAGCCGAGCCGGGCGGCAAGTCGGGACAGGCTGGCGGGGTGACGTCGGATGCGCCAGAGCCGAGCCGGGCGGCAAGTCTGTTTTCTGGGTTTTCTTTTCCTCTCTCATTTATTTTTAATCTCTTTTCCGCCTATTTTTTCTTTGTCTTCTTTATTTCTCCTTTTTAATTTCCATTTTCAAATCATGAACATTGGAAAAATGAATGTAAACATTTTTAAAATTTCAAGAATATTTTCAAATTTATATTACTAAAAAATCCAAAGGTTTTTCAAACTTAAATTGTTAGTAATTTTTCCGTTGGTTTTTTCTGCATTTTTTCCAGCAGTGAGCTAGAAAAACAAAGGGTTGGGGCGAGAGAGCAAGCGAGACGCCAAAAAATACACACTCCAGAGTAGAGCTAATTCAGACTCAAGAGCCCTATGCTAACCAACAGGGCACATTAGTCATTGCCATTTTTTTACTTTTTTCTCTTCTTCAATAAAGCTAGAGAAACACATTGGTTTTCCTGTTCCGGTATTATTTTTTGATTTTAATTTTTGCCAGTTTTTCCTCAAAATTTTTGTTTCTCCTTTTTTTTAATTTTTCCATTTAGTAAATTTGCGAACTTTTTCAATCCATGGACTTTTCTTCAAGTTGGTGAATTTTTTAATGAAAACCCATGAACATTTTTTCAACACACATGAATTGTTTTTCACATTCATGAATTTTTTTCTGAAGTTGGCAAATGATTTTTCAAAATCCATGAATCTTTCCAAAATTAATGAAATATTTTTCAAATTTGTCAATTATTTTTGTCAAAATTGATTAAATTTTTCAAAAAACTCATGAACGTTTCCATATATGGACGAACTGCTTTTGAAATATATGTACACTACAGGAATGTTGTTAATACATGACGGTCCTTGTCCGTCACAGATCAGTCAAAATCTGTCATGCGTTGTCGTCCATGACGGATCTGAAATCCGTCATGTATATCGCGTCATAATTTGACATCGTACCTTCCATGACGGTTCTTGGCTGTCATGGATCAGCCCCAGGCCCACGAAGCCCAAACTAGGCTGTGACGGAACAAACCGTCACCAATTTACATGACATGGCTACAACATGGCGCCTACGTGGATCTGACGTGGAGGATAACATGGCCCATGTTGTAACCAGCCCAATTAGGAATATGGCCCAATATTTTTGGTGGATAGTCCAACCAATTGGCCTACCTATTTTTTTAGTCCAACCCCCTTTTTTGTCCAACTTGTTTTCTCCATGCAACACAATTTACAACAGGACAACCAAGTTATATTCATTCAAAAAATAGCAATTGTTCACATGACAATACATACTTCCAACAATAGAGTAGGATGACGAGCATGTCCAGAAAGCGCTATAAGAAATAAAAAATCAAGTAAAATGACTTCAAAGAAAATTCACTACTAGCTAATTTTAATCTCCAATACTACACAACCGCTTCAAAGAGCTATACAGACCCAAATAACTCCTAAAAAACTTCAATCTCAAGTAACACTGATCAACTCTACCAAATGAATCCAAAAAGTAATAATAATAGTTGATTTTCCAAGCAATCATGTGTGGACAGACTGCTACTATATTAAGGTACCACATAAATGTGCGCAACACACGTGAAGAAAAACAGGCTAGTTACAAGTTCAAAAAATTGTTCTAAATATGTGACATTTTATCATCCAAACATAGGAAGGTCAACTTCATTTTAAAACAAAGGACAGACAAATCATTTCATATTCATCAATTACAGCAATAAAATCAAGTTTATATGCATGTGACAGGGCTTCTATATCAAAATAGATGACTCCATACAATACAATGTAGTTCATAGTTAATAAAACATGAAAAAAGTAATACTGTAGGCATACTTTCTTCATCAATTAAAGCTATTTTATGTCAATAAACTTTTTTTTGCATGCAACTTAAAATAAGAACACTCAAAGGCAAGACCATTTTAGACAATTAAATGATCCACACTTCAATATGTGATGTGATAAAGAATTGAGACAGAGCAGATGTTGAATAATACCAAGAATTAGATAATATGCTAGTAATAACACTGGAAATTTGAAACTTGACAAATGCACACTATGGAGCTGATCAAACACTCTTAAATCTGAAGCAAAAACAATATACCATCTACTATTAGTAATCTTAAATAAAAGCACGCAGTCTTCACTTCCATCGCTACTTCAGATTGAAATTCTGTGTACACGCATATCTGGAAATACAGTAGTACCAGTAGTACAAAATCCATCAACTATTTGAACAAAGCAGAAGCAATCAGACAAAGATTAGCATGCTAGTTCCTAGAGAAACACTGAGTACATCGGAATGAATATGTGCTTGCATCGTGGTTGTTTGCAACCATATTAATATAAAACTTAAAGACTCAATCAGAAACGTAAAAGAATAGGGGATGAATAATATTCTGTACAAGCGATCAGCTCAAAATTATGTAAAGAAAATTCTCCCAACATATACACTGTACCACACCATCCCTTAACAAACAAGAATGACAGTAAACAAGTAACAGAGACTAACTTCAAGATAATTAACACAACTGGCCATAAACATAGGCCAAGTTCAAATAAAAACATCTAATGTTGTGGACTATATTAACTCAATTTTTAAATCAAAATCGGCACCGACGGATTTTTCATCAAGCTCGATGTTTATGCTGCAAGTTCATCTCAAAGCACCAACAAATACAGTACAAAATAATACCATGTTCTACTCGAGGATAAGACAAGCAGAAGAATGGAAGGGTATCAAGCTCACCATTTATTCTGCAACCATAAGAGATATCAATAGTTATCAAGCATACAACTGAAGAAAAATTATTTGATAGGAACAATAATATATTTATAAATGGAGATGCACACAAGTTCACCACTGTGAAAGCTGCTCCCTGAGTGAGAGGGAGAGGCACAAAATTTACCCTTGAATAAGTTGCTCCGTCAGGTTTATGCACTTGGTCCCCATCAAGTTTCAAAAATATATATGATTGTAGTTTATGTACTGGTCCTTCCATAACTTAAAACTATTTTTTTTCATTCATCCTTTTCTAATGCATACATATAGAGACAAACTTAACTGAACTCATCTCTCTCACCCAACAAACTGAAATTCTAAAGTACATGTACATTCAGTGAGATACTGAGATTTAAGATTCATAGTTCCATTTTGAAAAAAAAAAGATTTAGTGTGTTCTACATTTTTAATGCAGGACATGGTCTGGTACATTACATTACAAAGCAAGAAGACTTGCACACACAACAGAAGTTCAAGTCCAGGCAACTAACTTGCACCTACTTTGTTCAAATACAACACATGGTCTGGTTCATTACATTACAAAGCAAGAAGACTTGCACCCATAGCAGAAGTTCATAAGTTCAGCCAACTAACTTGCACACACTTAGTTCAAGCAGGACATAGTATGGTTTATTACATTACAAAGCAAGAACCTATGCAAAAAAGAAGTAAAGAAAATAAAATTATGTCCTGCAAGCCTGACCATTAAAAAGATGTTCAGAAATACAACTAGTTATGTACCAAGAGATGCAAGCAACAGAAGAATAAATTAATGCAACAGATTTATGTGGTTTTGTTGTACTGTATATGTCCATAATATCCCAAAGAGAAAAACATTACAGATCTTTCACTAGCAGGTAGTTAATCACAGAAATGCATTACATATTTGGTTTGAAACCAGTCTATGAAAGCAGAATAAATGCAGGGGGTCGGTTTCTCAATACAGTACATCCAGAATAAGACAAGCGGAAGAATGGAAGTGTATCAAGCTCACCATGTTCTACTCCAGGACTGTAGCGTTGGCGTCGATCAGGTGGGAGATGTACCAACTACAATGTGCAAAGCAAAGATATTAGTGTGACAACTGGATGTCGGTTTCATTTCATTAGTACTGAAATGCAAGTGTTATCTCAACTGTACCAAATTCTTAAAAATCTATGCCTTCCCAAATGTCTAGATTTATTAATGAACTAACATCAGAAACCTGAAGCTGTGCAACACTGACCAACCTTTGGATAATAATAATAAACAAAACAAATGTTCCATCTTTGCATTGGTAAGGAGAAAACACATATATCAGACACCAAATTACTAGCACTTGAAATGTGCCAACTAAAATGAAATATCGGCTTCACCTGCCGTGGATGTCCTCTGCTCTATCATGCAATGTTCAAACTTACAGAATTCGTGAGATATATATTTGTCAACATTTTCTATGCAATCTAAGTGAAAATGCAAGCCTAAACCTATGTTGAATATAGATCAGGAATCAAAAGCGGTCGGTCACAAGCGAATATTGGATGAAATAAAATAAGCAGAGTACGCCATAGATGAGACAGGCAGAGGTACAAGTGCTCACTTAAGAGGTTCATTGGTGATGCAGTGGTCGCAGTGCAGGCCAGACACCAACGTCGCGCAGCAGAGGAGGTTGCCACGGGATGCACGGCTGTGCCAGATAGGCCACAGGGGAGGTCAGGCCGGGTCGCCACCATCCAGCCCAACCCGCATGAGCGCACCGAGCTAGGGGACGCCATCCAGGAGGCGGAGAGGCATGATGGGGGGCGCTGTTCGACGGAGAGGAGCCACCGGAGAGGTGTCGGTGATGGACGAGATGCTGCAATCGAAACCCTAGCCATGGGCTAGGGGTCGAGATCGGCAGTGGCGGATCCAGCCGGACTGGAGGAGGGAGGGGTCGAAGACTAGCCCGTCGGTGTGCTGTGCAGTGGCGAACGTTGCCAGAATCGACGGGCGTTGTTCGCGGCACGAAGGGTCGCACGAGAGAGAGAGAGAGTTAGGGTGGATGGGTGGGGGATGCGAAGGATCTGACATGTGCCAGAGCTGCGAGGTGAGAGGAGGGGTGGGAGAGGGCTGACGACGAGCTGTGGGAATCGGGATGTGGTGGGTGGCGGCGATGGGGAATCGGGAGGGGTCTGCGTGGAGGAGGAAGAGAGGAGGGGGCCAAGGAGGAGTGTTTTAGGGTTAGCGTTTTATGTACGGAGCGGTTGGGCGGGCTTTAGACGGGCTTCGGGGCTGTAGCAGACCGTCCATGACAGTTTCTCATATTGTCACCGCAAATCCGTCATGGATTAACAGATTTCTTGTAGTAGTACTTTTTCAAAAATCAATGGAATTTCTCAAATTGATTAACTTTTTCCGAAATTGATGAACTTTTTTCATACTTTGTGGTTTTTTTTTCAAAATCAATGAATGTTTTCAAACTTTTATTAAGTTTTTTCGAATTCGATAAACTTTTTCCAAGTTTGTGTACATTTTTCTCGAAACCGATAAACATTTCTCAAATTCATGATCATCTTTAATATTTTTCAAATTTTATTCAGATTTATGAACTTATGTCAAGTTTTTTGAACTTTCCCAAATTCACCAAAAAAATCATTTTCATGTGATTTTTCAATGTCTATGATTTTAATTCAAATTTGTTAATATATTCGAAAGTCAACTATCGTTCAATCAAAGTTCAACTTCATTGACTGAGGTGAGGTCGAGGAACGAGTGATCTGTATGTTCTTTTTTTTCTTAAGAAAGAGCGACCTGTACGTGAAATAACTGAGCACTAGTGAGGGGGAACAAAAGGAAGAACTAGATGGGCCGGCACACGGTGCCGTCATGGTCACATTATGAAGGTGCAGGCATGTGTTCAAGGTCACATTCTGGATTTAGGTTAGCATTCACGTCATCATGTAATTGTTTGGTGCAAATTCTTGTGATCGGTCCTACAAATGTTGGAGTCTTGTGGAAGGTTGTCCTGTCCTCGTCATCCTCCCCCTCTTGAGAAGGAATCATCCTTGACTCTGATGGTCCAAAGTATGGAGAGAGTTTAGAGACATTGAAAGTGAGACTATCACCATAATCATGTCGGAATTGGACAGACAATCTTATAGGCATTTTAATTTATCTTTGCAAGCACTTTGAATGGGCCATCGCTACGTGGTTCTGACTTACATTTGCATTGATCCGAGAAATGATCGTTCTGCAAGTGTACCCCAAAAATATCTCCTTCTTCAAACAACAACTTCTATCTTCCCTTGTTTGCTCATTTTGTATATTGCCTAGTCATCTTCTTAATGTTTTCCTTGGTCTTCTCATGAATTTTCTTCAATAAATCAACACGCTCACTTGCGTCAAGATTAGTTCTCTCCTGCAATGGCCAAGGCAAAATATATGTGGGAGCTTCAAGTTCTTCCAAAATATTAGTGGTCGAATGTACCACCCTGCTGTATGGAAACTCCACACGTGGGAGACATTCTTCCAAAATATTCAAATTCTTCTTTTGAACTACTCTCACCATCATGGATAGTGTGTGGTTGACATACTCAGTTTCTTCATCTTTTTTGGGTGGCATGCGATTGAAAACAGAAGCTTCATTCCTAGCTTTGACCTCAATGTTTTCCAAAAGTAGCTCAAAACGTGGTGTCATGATTTGAGAGAATAGTGTGTGGTACCCCATGTGGCCGCAAGACATACCTGAAAAACAATTCAGCAATGTGTGAAGCATCATTGCTCTTATGACAAGGGATAAAATGAGCCATTTTGCCAAACATATCAACCACCATAAAAACTGAATCGCTTCCTCTCTTAGTGAGCGGTAAACCAGGAAGAAAGTCCATAGAAATATCTTCCCAAGGTGTACTAGGAATTGATAACGGAGTATAAAGTCCATCAGGGTTTAAGCGGACTTAGCTTTGCGGCAATTTCAAAATGCAACGCCTAGCGGTCGACATCACGCCTCATCCTCACCTAAAAGATATGATCAATTAGTGCACTCTCAGTTATCTTTGTTCCAAAATGAACTATGAGACCACCAACGACAGCCTCTTGTAAAAGTAACAAACGAACAGAATAATCTGGAATGCACAATTTATTAGCTCTAACCAAGAACCCATCGTGCAAGTGAAACTTTTCCCAACATTTTTCCGCACTACACTTTCAGTGTGGTTCAGCAAAATATGGGTCATTGACATACAATTCTTTGACGCTTTGCAAACCAAAAAATATGGCGTCTAGACATCGCATCGGCAACAACATTATCCTTTCCTTGTACTTAAAAATATAAGCAAAATATTATATGAATTAACTTCATTTTGCATGCTGATAATTTAATTTAGTCAAAATGTATCACAAAACCTTAGGCCAGAAATATTGTTGCCAAGTTTCCAAAGATATCATAAGTGCATATAATTCTTTGTGATAAACTGAATATTTTAGTGTTGGACCACTTAGCTTCTCACTGAAATATGCAATTGGCCTACCTTCTTGCAATAGTACTCCTCCAATACCAACCCCACTTGATTCTGACTAAAACAAAGCCATCATAGCCTAGAACCCTGTATGTGGTTTTAAACATCCATGTTCACGAGCTAGTGTCGGTAGGTCCTATCTGTGTGTCTTGTCATGTGTAGCTCAATGGTGTGGCTAGAGTAGGGTATAGCTCGAAGACATAAACATTTTTCTTGCGGTTAGGTTTTTTTCAAGTTGGTATTTACGGAAACCGAACGGTTACTGGATCCACTGTCCAGTACCGATAATTGTGGATTCCACCCGAAAATGTTCAACTCAATTGGAATTTAAATGTATAAAGGAGTCAAACAAGATGCTTATTCTAGTGTTAATAGATTACAAACCTTGGACCATTGGTAACTATCCTTTTCTTCACCTCCATCAGGTCGCTGGTTCGAATAGTTCGTACCCATGTAATTTTCTTTCTCATATGTAGGTGAAATGTAAATGCATGGTGGAAATGATTCAAACCCAAGATTTTGGAGTGAACGCTCATCGGATGGACCACTACGATACGGGCTATTAGGAAACAATGGTTCTTCCATCCTCTCCGAAAGAAAACTATATAGAAAAAAACATCATTGGACTGGGCGGAGTGGAGCAACTAGATAAGGAAAGAATGGTGGTCGGTCGGTCCATTATGCATCCATGGAAAATTCATCATAGGTTGATTAATCGTACATACGGTTGATGGAACCATTTTCAGGATCTCTCCTTGGTTTTATGCTCTGGGTTGTGTTCTCTTCACTTGCGGCCAAAACAAAGCCGTCCTAGGCTAGGACCCTCGAAGTGGTTTTTGTTGGGGAACGTTGCAGAAAACAAAATTTTCCTACGGCTTCACCAAGATCCATCTATGAGTTCATCTAGCAACGAGTGATCGGATGCATCTACATACCTTTGTAGATCGCGAGCGGAAGCATTCAAAGAACGGGGATGAGGTAGTCGAACACGACGTGATCCAAATCACCGGAGATCCTAGCACCGAACGGACGGTACCTCCGCGTTCAACACGCGTACGGTCAGCGTAACGTCTCCTTCTACTTGATCCAGCAATGGGAAAGGAGAAGTTGATGAAGATCCAACAGCACGACGGCGTGGTGGTGGATGCAGGGCGTCACAGTAGCAGGGCTTCGCCTATACTACGAGAGAGAGATGTAACAGGGGAGAGGGAGGCGCAAAAAAGCTGAGGCGTGATGTCCTCCATCTCCCCCACTATATATAAGGGTGTCTAGGGGGGGAGCCGGCCCTAGGAGATCCAATCTCCTAGGGGGGGGGGGGTGGCGGCCAAGGGGTGGGGGGCTTGCCCCCCAAGCAAGGGGGCGCCCCCCTTTAGGGTTTCCCCCAAACCCTAGACGCATGGGCCCTTTTGGGGCTGGTGCCCTTGGCCCATATAGGCCAAGGCGCACCCCCTACAGCCCATGTGGCCCCACCCGGTGGACCCCCGGGACCCTTCCGGTGGTCCCAGTACAATACCGGTGACCCCGAAACTTGTCCCGATGCCCGAAATAGCACTTCCTATATATAATTCTTTACCTCCGGACCATTCCGCAACTCCTCGTGACGTCCGGGATCTCATCCGGGATTCCGAACAACATTCGGGTTACTGCATATCTTCACAACCCTAGCGTCACCGAACCTTAAGTGTGTAGACCCTACGGGTTCGGGAGACAGGCAGACATGACCGAGACGACTCTCCGGTCAATAACCAACAGCGGGATCTGGATACCCATGTTCGCTCCCACATGCTCCACGATGATCTCATCGGATGAACCACGATGTCGAGGATTCAAGCAACCCCGTATGCAATTCCCTTTGTCAATCGATATGTTACTTGCCCGAGATTCGATCGTCGGTATCCCAATACCTCGTTTAATCTCGTTACCGGCAAGTCACTTTACTCGTACCGTAATGCATGATCCCGTGACCAGACACTTGGTTACTTTGAGCTCATTATGATGATGCATTACTGAGTGGGCCCAGTGATACCTCTCCGTCATACGGAGTGACAAATCCCAGTCTTGATCCGTGTTAACCCAACAGATACTTTCAGAGATACCCGTAGTCTACCTTTATAGTCACCCAGTTACGTTGTGACGTTTGGTATACCCAAAGCACTCCTACGGTATCCGGGAGTTACACGATCTCACGGTCTAAGGAAAAGATACTTGACATTGGAAAAACTCTAGCAAACAAACTATACGATCTTTATGCTATGTTTAGGATTGGGTCTTGTCCATCACATCATTCTCCTAATGATGTGATCTCGTTATCAACGACATCCAATGTCCATAGTCAGGAAACCATGACTATCTGTTGATCAACGAGCTAGTCAACTAGAGGCTTACTAGGGACATGTTGGTGTCTGTTATTCACACATGTATTACGATTTCCGGATAACACAATTATAGCATGAATAAAGACAATTATCATGAACAAGGAAATATAATAATAATGCTTTTATTATTGCCTCTAGGGCATATTTCCAACAGTCTCCCACTTGCACTAGAGTCAATAATCTAGTTACATTGTGATGAATCGAACACCCATGGAATTCTGGTGTTGATCATGTTTTGCCCTAGGGAGAGGTTTAGTCAACGGATCTGCTACATTCAGGTCCGTATGTACTTTACAAATCTCTATGTCTCCATCTTGAACATTTTCACGAATGGAGTTGAAGCGACGCTTGATGTGCCTTGTCTTCTTGTGAAACCTGGGCTCCTTGGCAAGTGCAATAGCTCCAGTGTTGTCACAAAAGAGTTTGATTGGCCCCCACGCATTGGGTATGACACCTAGGTCGGTGATGAACTCCTTCACCCATATTGCTTCATGTGCTGCCTCCGAGCCTGCAATGTACTCCGCTTCACATGTAGATCCCGCCACGACGCTCTGCTTGCAACTGCACCAGCTTACTGCCCCACCATTCAAAATATACACGTATCCGGTTTGTGACTTAGAGTCATCCAGATCTGTGTCGAAGCTAGCGTCGATGTAACCCTTTACGACGAGCTCTTCGTCACCTCCATAAACGAGAAATATTTCCTTAGTCCTTTTCAGGTACTTCAGGATATTCCTGACCGCTGTCCAGTGTTCCTTGCCGGGATTACTTTGGTACCTTCCTACCAAACTTACGGCAAGGTTTACATCAGGTCTGGCACACAGCATGGCATACATAATAGAACCTATGGCTGAGGCATAGGGGATGACACTCATCTCTTCTATATCTTCTGCCGTGGTCGGACATTGAGCTGAGCTCAATTTCATACCTTGTAACATAGGCAAGAACCCCTTCTTAGACTGATCCATATTGAACTTCTTCAATATCTTATCAAGGTATATGCTTTGTGAAAGACCTATAAGGCGTCTTGATCTATCTCTATAGATCTTGATGCCTAATACATAAGCAGCTTCTCCAAGGTCCTTCATTGAAAAACTCTTATTCAAGTAGGCCTTGATGCTGTCCAAGAGTTCTATATCATTTCCCATCAAAAGTATGTCATCTACATATAATATGAGAAATGCTACAGAGCTCCCACTCACTTTCTTGTAAACGCAGGCTTCTCCATAAGTCTGCGTAAACCCAAACGCTTTGATCATCTCATCAAAGCGAATGTTCCAACTCCGAGATGCTTGCACCAACCCATAAATCGAGCGTTGGAGCTTGCACACTTTGTCAGCATTCTTAGGATCGACAAAACCTTCCGGCTGCATCATATACAATTCTTCCTTAAGGAAACCATTAAGGAATGCCATTTTGACGTCCATTTTCCATATCTCATAATTGTAAAATGCGGCAATTGCTAACATGATTCGGACGGACTTTAGCTTCGCTACCGGTGAGAAAGTCTCATCGTAGTCAACCCCTTGAACTTGTCGATAACCCTTAGCGACAAGCCGAGCTTTATAGATGGTCGCATTACCATCCTCGTCTGTCTTCTTCTTAAAGATCCATTTATTTTCTATGGCTCGCCGTTCAACGGGCAAGTCAGTCAAAGTCCATACTTCATTTTCATACATGGATCCTATCTCGGATTTCATGGCTTCTAGCCATTTGTCGGAATCCGGGCCCGCCATCGCTTCTTCATAGTTCGAAGGTTCACCGTTGTCTAACAACATGATTTCCAAGACAGGGTTGCCATACCACTCTGGTGCGGAACGTGTCCTTGTGGACCTTCGAATTTCAGTAGGAGCTTGATCAGAAGTATCTTGGTCATTATCATTAACTTCCTCTCTAGTCGGTGCAGGCACCTCAGGAACATTTTCTTGAGTTGCGCCATTTTCCGGTTCAAGAGGTAATACTTCATCAAGTTCTACTTTCCTCCCACTTACTTCTTTCGAGAGAAACTCTTTCTCTAGAAAGAATCCATTCTTGGCAACAAAGATCTTGCCTTCGGATCTGAGGTAGAAGGTATACCCAACAGTTTCTTTAGGGTATCCTATGAAGACGCATTTTTCTGACTTGGGTTCGAGCTTTTCAGGTTGAAGTTTCTTAACATAAGCATCGCATCCCCAAACTTTTAGAAACGACAGCTTAGGTTTCTTCAAACCATAATTCATACGGTGTCGTCTCAACGGATTTCGACGGAGCCCTATTTAAAGTGAATGCGGCAGTCTCTAAAGCATAGCCCCAAAAAGATAGCGGTAAATCGGTAAGAGACATCATAGATCGCACCATATCTAATAAAGTGCGATTACGACGTTCGGACACACCATTACGCTGAGGTGTTCCAGGCGGCGTGAGTTGTGAAACTATTCCACGTTTTCTTAAGTGTGTGCCAAATTCGTGACTCAAGTATTCTCCTCCACGATCTGATCATAGAAACTTGATCTTCCTGTCACGTTGATTCTCAACCTCACTCTGAAATTCCTTGAACTTTTCAAAGGTTTCAGACTTGTGTTTCATTAAGTAGATATACCCATATCTACTCAAGTCATCAGTGAGGGTGAGAACATAACAATAGCCACCGCGAGCCTCAACGCACATTGGACCGCACACATCAGTATGTATGATTTCCAATAAGTTGGTTGCTCGCTCCATTGTTCCTGAGAACGGAGTCTTGGTTATTTTACCCATGAGGCATGGTTCGCACGTGTCAAATGATTCATAATCAAGAGATTCTAAAAGTCCATCAGCATGGAGCTTCTTCATGCGTTTGACACCTATGTGACCAAGGCGGCAGTGCCACAAATATGTGGGACTATCATTATCAACCTTACATCTTTTGGTACTCACACTATGAATATGTGTAGCGTTACGCTCGAGATTCATTAAGAATAAACCATTCACCATAGGAGCATGACCATAAAACATATCTCTCATATAAATAGAACAACCATTATTCTCGGATTTAAATGAGTAGCCATCTCGAATTAAACGACATCCCGATATAATGTTCATGCTCAAAGCTGGCACTAAATAACAATTATTAAGGTTTAAAACTAATCCCGAAGGCAAATATAGAGGTAGCGTGCCGACGGCGATCACATTGACCTTGGAACCATTCCCGACGCGCATCGTCACCTCGTCCTTTGCCAGTCTCCGCTTATTCCACAGCCCCTGCTTTGAGTTACAAATGTGAGCAACTGCACCGGTATCAAATACCCATGAGCTACTACGGGTACTAGTAAGGTACACATCAATTACATGTATATCATATATACCTTTTGTTTTGCCGGCCTTCTTGTCTGCTAAGTATTTGGGGCAGTTCCGCTTCTAGTGACCACTTCCCTTGCAATAAAAGCACTCAGTCTCGGGCTTGGGTCCATTCTTTGGCTTCTTCCCAGCAGCTTGCTTGCCGGGCGCGGCAACTCCCTTGCCGTCCTTCTTGAAGTTCTTTTTACCCTTGCCCTTCTTGAACTTAGTGGTTTTATTGACCATCAACACTTGATGTTCCTTCTTGACTTCTACCTCTGCTGATTTCAGCATTGCAAATACCTCAGGAATGGTCTTTTCCATCCCCTGCATATTGAAGTTCATCACAAAGCTCTTGTAGCTTGGTGGAAGCGACTGGAGGATTCTGTCAATGACCGCATCATCCGGGAGATTAACTCCCAGCTGATTCAAGCGGTTATGTAACCCAGACATAGTGAGTATGTGCTCACTGACAGAACTATTTTCCTCCATCTTACAGCTAAAGAATTTGTCGGAGACTTCATATCTCTCGACCCGGGCATGAGCTTGAAAAACCATTTTCAGCTCTTCGAACATCTCATATGCTCCATGTCTCTCAAAACGCTTTTGGAGCCCCGGCTCTAAACTGTAAAGCATGCCGCACTGAACGAGGGAGTAGTCATCAGCACGTGTCTGCCAAGTGTTCATAACGTCTTGGTTCTGTGGGACAGGCGGGTCACCTAGCGGTGCTTGTAGGACATAATCTTTCTTGGCAGCTATGAGGATGATCCTCAGGTTCCGGACCCAGTCCGTATAGTTGCTGCCATCGTCTTTCAGCTTGGTTTTCTCTAGGAACGCATTGAAGTTGAGGACTACGTTGGCCATTTGATCTACAAGACATATTGTAAATATTTTAGACTAAGTTCATGATAATTAAGTTCTTCTAATCAAATTATTCAATGAACTCCCACTTAGATAGACATCCCTCTTCTAGTCATCTAAGTATAACATGATCCGAGTCAACTAGGCCGTGTCCGATCATCACGTGAGACGGACTAGTCAACGTCGGTGAACATCTTCATGTTGATCGTATCTTCTATACGACTCATGCTCGACCTTTCGGTCTTCTGTGTTCCGAGGCCGTGTCTGTACATGCTAGGCTCGTCAAGTCAACCTAAGTGTTTGCATGTGTAAATCTGTCTTACACCCGTTGTATGTGAACGTTTGGATCAAACACCCGATCATCACGTGGTGCATTGAAACAACGAACTGTCGCAACGGTGCACAGTTAGGGGGAACACTTCTTGAAATTATTATGAGGGATCATCTTATTTACTACCGTCATTCTAAGTAAACAAGATGCAAAACATGATAAACATCACATGCAATCAAATAATAAACGTGACATGATATGGCCAATATCACATAGCTCCTTTGATCTCCATCTTGGGGCTCCATGATCATCTTGTCACCGGCTTGACACCATGATCTCCATCATCATGATCTCCATCATCGTGTCTCCATGAAGTTGCTCGCCAACTATTACTTCTACTACTATGGCTAACGCGTTTAACAATAAAGTAAAGTAATTTACATGGCGTTTCTCAATGACACGCAGGTCATACAAAAATAAAGAAAACTCCTATGGCTCCTGCCGGTTGTCATACTCATCGACATGCAAGTCGTGATTCCTATTACAATAGCATGAACAACTCATACATCATATATAGATCATTCATCATTCATCACAACTTTGGCCATATCATATCACAAAGCACTTGCTGCAAAAACAAGTTAGACGTCCTCTAATTGTTGTTGCAAGTTTTACGTGGCTGAATTAGGGTTCTAGCAAGAACGTTTTCTTACCTACGTGAAAGCCACAACGTGATTTGTCAACTTCTATTTACCCTTCATAAGGACCCTTTTCATCAAATCCGCTCCAACTAAAGTAGGAGAGACAGACACCCGCCAGCCACCTTATGCAACTAGTGCATGTTATTCGGTGGAACCGGTCTCACATAAGCAAACGTGTAAGGTTGGTCCGGGCCGCTTCATCCCACAATACCGTTGAAGCAAGATAAGACTAGTAGCGGCAAGAAAGTTGACAACATCTACGCCCACAACAAATTGTGTTCTACTCGCCCAAGAAGAACTACGCCAGACCTAGCTCATGATGCCACTGTTGGGGAACGTTGCAGAAAACAAAATTTTCCTACGGCTTCACCAAGATCCATCTATGAGTTCATCTAGCAACCAGTGATCGGATGCATCTACATACCTTTGTAGATCGCGAGCGGAAGCGTTCAAAGAACGGGGATGAGGTAGTCGAACACGACGTGATCGAAATCACCGGAGATCCTAGCACCGAACGGACAGTTCCTCCGCGTTCAACACACGTACGGTCAGCGTAACGTCTCCTTATACTTGATCCAGCAAGGGGAAAGGAGAAGTTGATGAAGATCCAACAGCACGACGGCGTGGTGGTGGATGCAGGGCGTCACAGTAGCAGGGCTTCGCCTATACTACGAGAGAGAGAGAGATGTAATAGGGGAGAGGGAGGCGCCAAAAAGCTGAGGTGTGATGTCCTCCATCTCCCCCACTATATATAGGGGTGTCTAGGGGGGAGCCGGCCCTAGGAGATCCAATCTCCTAGGGGGGTGGCGGCCAAGGGGTGGGGGGCTTGCCCCCCAAGCAAGGGGGCGCCCCCCTTTAGGGTTTCCCCCAAACCCTAGGCGCATGGGCCCTTTTGGGGCTGGTGCCCTTGGCCCATATAGGCCAAGGCGCACCCCCTACAGCCCATGTGGCCCCCGGGGCAGGTGGCCCCACCCGGTGGACCCCCGGGACCCTTCCGGTGGTCCCGATACAATACCGGTGACCCCGAAACTTGTCCCGATGGCCGAAATAGCACTTCCTATATATAATTCTTTACCTCCGGACCATTCCGCAACTCCTCGTGACGTCCGGGATCTCATCCGGGACTCCGAACAACATTCGGTTTACTGCATATCTTCACAACCCTAGCGTCACCGAACCTTAAGTGTGTAGACCCTACGGGTTCGGGAGAAAGGCAGACATGACCGAGACGACTCTCCGGTCAATAACCAACAGCGGGATCTGGATACCCATGTTGGCTCCCACATGCTCCACGATGATCTCATCGGATGAACCACGATGTCGAGGATTCAAGCAACCCCGTATGCAATTCCCTTTGTCAATCGATATGTTACTTGCCCGAGATTCGATCGTCGGTATCCCAATACCTCGTTCAATCTCGTTACCAGCAAGTCACTTTACTCGTATCGTAATGCATGATCCCGTGACCAGACACTTGGTTACTTTGAGCTCATTATGATGATGCATTACTGAGTGGGCCCAGTGATACCTCTCCGTCATACGGAGTGACAAATCCCAGTCTTGATCCGTGTCAACCCAACAGATACTTTCGGAGATACCCGTAGTCTACCTTTATAGTCACCCAGTTACGTTGTGACGTTTGGTATACCCAAAGCACTCCTACGGTATCCGGGAGTTACACGATCTCACGGTCTAAGGAAAAGATACTTGACATTGGAAAAACTCTAGCAAACAAACTATACGATCTTTATGCTATGTTTAGGATTGGGTCTTGTCCATCACATCATTCTCCTAATGATGTGATCTCGTTATCAACGACATCCAATGTCCATAGTCAGGAAACCATGACTATCTGTTGATCAACGAGCTAGTCAACTAGAGGCTTACTAGGGACATGTTGGTGTCTGTTATTCACACATGTATTACGATTTCCGGATAACACAATTATAGCATGAATAAAGACAATTATCATGAACAAGGAAATATAATAATAATGCTTTTATTATTGCCTCTAGGGCATATTTCCAACAGTTTTAAACAGCCAAGACAATGAGTCAGCGTCAGTATGTCCTATGTGTGTATCTTGTCATGTGCAACTCGATCGTGCGTTAAAAGTAGATGATTTCCAGAAGACAGAGATACTTGTCTTGGGTTAAGGGCTTACGGAAATAAAATGGTTACGTACTCCACCGTCAACACCCTAGAATCTCCGATTCTGCCCGATATTCAAATCAATTTGCATTTAAATATATAACAAAGTTGAACAATATGCTTATGCCAATGTCAACACTTTGCAAGCCTTGGACCATTGGTAACTATCCTTTTCTTCACCTCCTTGTGGTCGCTGGATGGAATCGCTCCTACCGCTCATTTTTTTCTCTTTGATATATCGGTGAAAATAAATGTGTGTCAGAAAGGATTCAAACCCGAGCTTTTGGGGGTGCACGCTAAGGCGAAGGACAACTACGAAACTGACTAGTAGCAAAACAGGTTCTCTCATCCTCTCAGAAAGAAATAGGTATTGAAAAAACATCATTCGAGTGGGCGAAAAAAAACATCATTCGAGTGGGCGGAAAGGAGTGACCGGATAAGGACAGAATGGTGGTCCATCGACTATGCACGCGATCAATCATACGTACGATTGACTGAACCATTTTCAGAATCTCTTCGTGGTTTTATGCTCAGCGTTGTCTTCTCATAGCTTGCAACCAAAACAAAGCCGTCCTACCCTAGGATCTTGCAAGTGGTTTTCAATAGCCATGTGCAGAGTTACCATCAGTAGGTCCTATCTGTGGATCTTGTCTTGTGCATTTATTCCAGGTGTGCTCCGCGGCTAGAGTAGGGGCTATCTAGAAGACAGAGATACTTGTCTTGGGGTCGATTTTTTCCGGTTGGTATTTGCTTTATTACTAGTACTTGCTTTTGTATTTGTATACGCACACGTCTGAGCCATTTATTCCAGCTGTGCTCCGCGGATAGTCTGCTAGCCGGATGTGCTTTGCTCATATGACCTGTCGGCGTCTTTGGCGCTTGTCCAAAGAGCTTACTGTCAAGTACTATTCAACTGATTAATCTGGGAAGAGCGATGGATCGAGGCATTATATAAGAGAACTGAAGGAAATTTTCATGGACCACGTGCGTTCACTCCTGGAATTAATTTGCTGATGTATGGATCGAATATCACCAACGCACACCCTCCAACAATTACTTGGACATCAACCCTCTAAAATCCTCTACGTCAACGCGCCTATCTATTTTTTATTGCATAGAATCATATTTATTCTAAAAGTTCACAGGCAGTACGGAGCATGTAAAACGTAATAGAATTACATTCGGATCCCGAGACCACCGGACGACCACTCACTACTAGGGAAAAGGCTAGCAGCAGCGCGGGTACCCGCGCTACCAATAAGGCGCTACAGCTAACTCTTAGTAGTAGCGCTGCCTGTACCCGTGCTACCACTATTGACTATAGCAGCAGCGCTTTTCAGGAACGCGCCGCTATTACTAAGCTGTAGCGATTTCCCGGTCCAGCGCTACTGTTATATCTTTCACCATTTCCCCATTCCGGCTTCGATAAACTGCAATTTCCGGAATGCGATGATTATTTCGACCACCTCCAAATCACCTCTATTTTGGTAAACATGATCTCTTACACAAACAAAGCTAGTTTTACAAGGTTTTATATTTTTCTGAATTTTTTATTAATTTATAATGCCCTCTAGACTGACTGGTCAAACCATCGGTCTATACCTCAAGGGGGCATTGTAAAGTATTAATTTTCCAAATTTTCTTTCATAGCCATGCTTAGCACATGTGGGTAACCATGTACAACAAAATTTGGGTGATTTGGAGGTGGTGGAAAAAATCACGTATTTTCAAAACCTGGCTTAAGTTTTTTCGACCACCTCTAGAATGCGATGATTTTTTC
Organism: Triticum urartu; assembly: GCF_056163025.1. Taxonomy (NCBI): domain Eukaryota; kingdom Viridiplantae; phylum Streptophyta; class Magnoliopsida; order Poales; family Poaceae; genus Triticum; species Triticum urartu. The sequence continues at coordinate 2,754,950 of NC_141878.1, read as the reverse complement.
GACCACCTCCAAATCACCTCTATTTTGGCACACATGATCTGTTGCACAAACAAAGCTAGTTTTACAAGGTTTTATTTTTTTTTTGAATTTTTTTATTAATTTATAATGCCCTCTAGACTGACTGGTCAAACCATCGGTCTATACCTCAAGGGGCATTGTAAAGTATTAATTTTCCAAATTTTCTTTCATAGCCATGTTTGGCACGTGTGGATCACCATGTACAACAAAATTTGGGTGATTTGGAGGTGATGGAAAAAATCACGTGTTTTCCAAACCTGGCTTAAGTTTTTTTTTGACGGTGAACTGTGGGGTAAAACCCCCACAGCAGATCAAAACTTTATTGAGAATATAACAGGTACAACAAGGAGTAACCAGGTTACAAGGAACAAAAAAGAAAAGAGAAAGCCCTACCAAACTAGCTTAGGGTGGGAGGTAAGAGATCCATTTGAGTAGGTCATCCTTGTAAGCTGCTCTGATCCTGTGCTGCATGAGACTAATATCCTGCCGAAAAGCAAACCTCCATTTATTGAAACTGGCCCTCTCATTTCTGAACACTTTGGCATTTCTGACTAGCCAAATATGCCAGCAAGCAATGAATACCACTTCAGAAAAGAAAGGCCTTGCAAAACCTCTCCTTGCCTGAGTAACCAGCTCAATCATAGATGTGCCAGCAGTCCAATCAATCTGCAGATAATTCCAGACCCTTAGACTGAAATTGCAATTGAAAAATAAGTGGTCTCTTGTTTCCCTAGCCTGCAAAGGTCATAGTCTACAGTGGACTCCATCCTCCATGTGCCAGTGTCTCCTTTCAACTATATCCTTGGTGTTTAACCTGTCCATAATAAGCAACCAAGCAAAGACCTTGATCTTGAGAGTACAGGAGGATTTCCATATCCAACAGAGCAAAGGATTGAAGGATTCAAACTGAAAGGAGAGTAAGTAAAACATCTTGGGTTTCTAAAACTTGGAGGAGCCCTGCCAGAACCAACAATCCTTCAAGCTGGGGTCCCTTCTGTGTGAGTTCATTAAAGCCTTTATCAGATTTAATTCATCAAAGGCTTGAGCCGATAAGGGTAGATGAAAAAATTGGTGCAGATCCTGGGTGTTGAAAATTTCTTTAATTGAGACCCATCGGTCCTTGGCAAAAGAGAAAAGCCTTGGGAATCGTGCCTGCAAACTAGATCTCTCAGAGCCAAGGTTCCAATTATCAGACCAAAAGAGAGCAGTGTCCCCTTCATTGATCTGTACCCAGGAGCAGTCCCTAAAATGCTGCATGACTTTGCAAATATCTCTCCACCAAAAGGAGCCACAGTCATTTGTTCCCTGGGGCGTTCTCTCAAAATAATATGAGTCCCAAACTAGAGATACCCAAGGAATTTGTCGTTTGTTCAGGAAATTGCTGCCATGCTGGAGAAGGAGAGCCACATTCTGAACCCCCAGATTAAGAATACCAAGACCTCCTTTGCTTTTTGGCCTACATATTAGTTTCCAAGCCGCCAGAGATGGAGCTGGCTCATCTCTATGCTTTCTCCACAAGCACTGCCTTTGAATTCTTTCCAATTGCTTCAGAATACCAGCTGGGAGAGCAAGGCTACCCATAAAGAAAATTGGTAGAGAGGATAGAGCCGAGTTTAGGAACTGTAGCCTTTCTCCTTGGTTAAGGAAAGAAGAACTGGCAGTCATTCTTCTCTCCATACAGTCAACCAGTGGCATGAAGTCTACCATTTTGGGTCTGGTGGTCCCCACAGGTAATCCCAGATATGTAAATGGCATTGTACAAATTTTGCAGTCAAAAGCAGTTGCTAAATCCTTCATTACAGCAGAGTCAACATTGATTGGAATAATGGAAGACTTTTGATAGTTGACATCCAGGCCAGTGGACTGAGAGAACACCTGCAGCATATCCTTCAGAGCCAGGAGTTGGACCCTGTCTGCAGGGAGGATGATCAAAGTATCATCAGCATACTGGATCACAGGGTAGTCTGTATCATGGCAGGGAATAGGTAAATGAAGAAGTCCCCTCCTGTACATATCATCAATCACTGTTTGTAGCAGGTCAGCAGCTATGACAAATAGCAGGGGAGATACAGGGTCACCCTGTCTAACTCCTTTCTTACAAACAAATTTCCTCCCAGGGACTCCGTTGAGCAAGACAGAAGAAGTACCAGTGGTAAGGAGCTGTTTCATCCAAAGAATCCACTTATCATTAAAGCCCTTATACCTGAGAATTTGAAAGATAGCTTCATGTTCAATGGAGTCAAATGCCTTTTCAAAATCCAATTTAAGGATTACTATTGGCCTCTTGGACTGGTGGCATTGATGTAAGTACTCAAAAGTCCAACCCAGGCAGTCCTGTATTGTTCTGGATTTGATGAAACCATATTGGTTCTTATGGATGCACTGCATGATTATTGTTTGAAGTCTATTAGCAGCCATTTTGGACAAAAATTTAAGCCCCATACTAGTGAGAGAGATTGGTCTGAAGTCTCCCACTTCCTCAGGAGAAAAAAATTTGGGCACAAGAGTAATAAAAGAACTATTGATGTTATCTAAGACAGCCTTTCCCTCATGAAAGGCCTGGGCTAGCTCATAAAAATCCCCAGAAATAAGGTGCCAGCATTTCTTAAAAAACAGGCCATTAAAACCATCCGGACCAGGTGCCTTATCCACAGGCATATGTTTGACCACATTATCCATTTCCTCCTTTTCAAAAGGCCTAGTGAGCACCTCAAGGCCAGGCACTGGTGAGATTAGCGAAGCCAAGTCAAAACCCATCACAATCCCTCTAGAGGTGCCCATTCTATTCTTAAAACAGTTCCAGATAAGTCCGGCCATTTGGGAATGATCAGAGACTACAGTTCCATCTGGTAGTCTTAGACTTGCTATGGAGTTTCTCCTATGTCTCTCAGTGGCCATAGCATGGAAAAACTTAGTGTTCTCTCCCCCCACCTTAAAGTATCTGATAGAGCATCGCTTCTTCCAGTACAGAAACTGTAAGTGCAGAAGCTTTTCCAAATGTGTTTTGACAATTCTTCTGAAGTTGTTCTCCTGAATAACAAGAGGCCTCCACTCCTCTAGTTCATCCAAAAGGAAAATGACATGATTGCATTTGCTAATCAATAGCCTCAATTTGGAAATATTCATTTGCCATCTCTTAAGACACATTCTCAAACACTTAAATTTGTCTGTAATTTTTGCAGTTATGTGTGTCTTCCGAGAGGGCTGCTTCCAAGAGGATTCAACACAATTCATGAAACCTTCCAGTTCAAGCCAATAATTTTCAAACCTAAAGATGTTTGATTTTGGAATGGAAGTTTTGATGGATACTAGACAAGGCACATGATCAGATGCAGTCCTAGCCAGAGGCAGAACTTCAGTCATGGGGTAATCAGAAATCCAATCTACAGAGGTAAAGAACCAGTCCAGCTGCTCAAGGAGTGGGGTATCCTGCATATTGGACCATGTGTAGGATCTGCCTTTGATTGGAAGTTCAAGGAGGCCCAGGTGACCGATAATCTCATTAAAAATGAACATGTCATTTATGTCCCCACCCGGTAAGTTTCTGTTGTCCACAGATCGGAGGAAATTAAAATCCCCAAGTAGCAACCAATGCTCATTAACAGGTATAACAAGGTTGTATAACCAATTAACAAAATTGTCCCTGGCAACACCCTGACAAGGACCATAAACAGCCATAAGAGTCCAAGTTTCATTATTTTTCCTGGAAGTAAACTGAACCACCACAGCAAACTGCTGCACCTCTATGATAGTGCCACTAAAAACTGCAGAATTCCAGACAACAATAATTCCACCAGAAGCCCCAATTGAGGGAGAACAGACAAAAGAGTCAAATCTTTTAGGGCAGAAAGATTTGATTGTCCTCGAGTCAAAAGAATTACATTTCGTTTCTTGCAGACAAGCTATTGAACATTGGCTCTCCTCAATTTTCTGCCTAACAGCTCTCTGTCTAGCTTTAGAATTTAGGCCTCTCACATTCCAACAAAGAATATTCCAGTTTGTACAGCTATTACTCATTATAGCAAAAGTTAAAGGCCAGTAACCACATGGTACACAATACCACATTTTTAAAAGGCGACAGTTTAGTCTGTCCCAACATCACCAAGTACCAAAGTTCCAGAAGCAGGAAACAGCCTAAAAATAGAGAAAAAGCAAAATTAAGGGCTTGCAAAACCCAATACTCCAGGGACACACTAATCATCATGTTTAGGCGAAGCTACAGCAGGTGGGTCCACCATAAGTGCATCCACAGTTAGCAGATCAGCATCAATCTGAAGCTCACGCCCAACTTCTTGTAGTCGACTGACAGGGGTTGCAGGAGGAATTCCATCAGAAGCAGGCTCTTCATGCATCTGGGCCGTGAAAGGCTTGGCCTTGGGCTTCTTCCTCTTGGGCTGAAGCGCGAGCTCTTGGAAAGTGGGCTTGAAACCATCTCGCTGGGCCGAGCTTCTGGTGCAGCGTCGAACTGTGGTGTCAACAATTGGAGTTGGCGCCAGAGTCTTCCGTGGCTTGCGAGCTTTGATCGCAGAAGAAGGAACCTGCACAGGCTGCACAGCAATAGGATCAGAAAAAAGCTCCCTGGCAACTGGCCGAGCTGGCTCCTCTTCCCTCCATGTAAGACGTGGCAGGTGCAAATCTCTGAAAGCCAAATCCCAGCTCCTTTTAGACAGAACAACAGGTGACAAAGGTTGCATCATCACTGGCCTGGGTATAGAAAATACTACAGGAGCTTGCAAAAGGTTCTCAAAATACCTCCTCCAAATCATCTCCGGGGGCAAAGGAGGCCCAAAAGGAATCACAGGTAGAGCAATCTCCTTCGTGACAGAAGGAGGATGATACACCACAATTGCCCAATTGTTCGCTGTATCTTCATTGACCACAGGCTGCATAATGACAGGTGGATCCTGGTCAGTAGTGGAGCTTGGCTGGGCGGAGAGATCTACCACCATTGACTCTTGATCTTGAGCAGGTTCAGGCTCAACATTGTCCTGACCATTCCCCCAATTGTCCTCGGCCACTTCAATGATCACAGGCTCTGGCGGTGGAGGAGGGACTGCATTCCACCCCAAGGCAGGGTAGACAGGAAGATTAAACGGGGGCAAATGCGGGAAAGGAACACCCGGAACTGGATGCGGATTGCCATTGAGGGGCATCCAATCTTCATCCTGGGGCATCTGCTCAACAAAGTTCGCCCCCAAAATGTATAGAGGCGCAGTCCAAGAAACTCTCGCCCCACCATAGGCCGCAAAATCCATGAAGACTACATCACGTGGTACAAGGAAATCCTCTGGGAAAGAAGCAAAGACCAAAGAGCGAGCCAAATAGGGGTCCTCACTGACCCAATGGTGGAATTTCCCAAAAGTATTCACCGCTGCCCTAATGCATTCAGTGTTGCGAAGGTCCAACGGAATACCAAGAAACATAATAAGTCCCTGACGAAAACCCTGAACTCCCCGAAAATTTTCACCCTCGTCATGCTTCATAAAACGCACGAAACGGTCATTACCCAGCGGCTGAGGCGGAAGTTGTAGCAGAGAAAATCTGACAGCAGCATCTCTAAGCTCAAAAAGCCCAACAGACCGGATCCAAGGCTGAGCTGACCGAACATGAACCCCATGCCCATGCAACCACTGCACTACTTCCTCTCTAGCAACACCAATCTCATCCGGTTGAGGAATAGGCATTACCTCCGCAAGCATGAACTCCTCATGGCGGCGCACAATTGGGGTATGTGGCGTCACAAAGGTTCGCGGCAGACGATCTTCTCCCCCATCGACGATGTGGTGACCAGCAGGTACATACCGCAGGGGATCCAAATGAAAGTTGGCCATCGGAGTCGGGAGCTCCGCTTCCAATGACGGCGAGTGAAGGGGCGGAGGAGGGGTTGCTGGCGGCGAAGTCGATGGCGTTTTGGGGCCAGGGCTGATGGAACTGGACGATGGTGTAAATGTGGAAGTGCAAGGGAGGTCCAAGTTTGGTAAAGGATTTGTCAGAGAGATATTCCCGCAGCGCACCTCAGAAGATGGAGCGTTAACAGGTTTGGCTTGCCACACGAGCCCCAAGATACTAGCAAATTTGTTGCAATCTTTTTTGACGTGACCAGACCGGAGGCAAGAGATACACCAAAGCGTAGATGTGCACGTAGAAGCAAAATGACCCTTCTCCAGGCACTGCTGACACGTAAAAATTTCATCGACCATATCAGAAATTAAGTTGTCGAAATATTCCCTTGCTTGTTGAGACGAGGGGATATCCAGCTGCTCCCCAAAGGAAACCGGCGAAACCCGGCCCACCTCAGAGGGGGAAGAAGGCTCATCCAGGCCCTCCGAGTCCAAAAAAGTGGGCCCAACATGGCCCGGCACGTCCTCATTCGAAGGAACAGAATTCCCGCCCGAGATTGGTGGCGTGCGATCAGCATGGGGCCGAAGATCATGCACCGTACCAAACGAGATAGATGGTCTCGCCGACGTCCACCGGAGAGTCGCCGGCAAGGTTGGACGAATAATCACCCGCTCATGAGAAGAAATCGAGTAGCCCGCCTGTTCAACATCACGAATGCAACTTTCCATAGCTGGATAACGATAATCCTGGCAAGCACCATATCTTTCAAAAACTGCAAATGAGAGCTTCTTGCGAATTGAATGAGCCGATTTGAAACAAGACTTAGAAGGCTTAGAGCGCAGGGCTAAAACCCCAAGAGCAGCACGTCTCTTTGAGGGACTCACTAGGATCCACTCAGCATCACACTCCAAATTCCAGATCTTGAATTCACGACTCCAATTAGGACCACCGTTACTCCATAAATGAAAGTAACATTTGAATTGTTCGCAAGAAAAAGACCGAAGGCGAAGAATAATCATGGCAACAACCTTGCAAGAGACTTGGAATCCAAATACCTTGTCCTTAACCGAAAACACCATGAGATCAATGCCCGATCCACCAATAGCTGCTTCCAGGGCCGCAGCCACAGAATCTTCGTTCAAATGAAAGTTGTGGCGCCCAAACGAAACCACCATGGTGAAGATGTGTGAGTCCTCCATGGGGTGTACCGAACAGCCCGTAGATCTGAAAACCTTCTCCGCAAAAGCCAAACCCTTGGAAAAGTCCAGGCCAAGGGTGGAACCCTCCATGGAACCCATTAAAGATGGGTATGAACGTGTAGATCTCGGAGTGCCGAAGAGATCCACTGGAGAAGAACTAGATTTTAGTGGCTAGTGGAGTGGATCGCCGGAAGGGGGTGGAGATCGCCGGGGTGGGGGTGGGAGCGCCATCCGGGATCCTCGTAGGAATTTTTGCGGGAGGAAAATACCTGGCTTAAGTTAGACCAAATGGCCCCTCTAGAATGCGATGATTTTTTCGACCACCTCCAAATCACCTCTATTTTGGCACACATGATCTCTTGCACAAACAAAGCTAGTTTTACAAGTTTTTATATTTTTTTTGAATTTTTTTATTAATTTATAATGCCCTCTAGACTGACTGGTCAAACCATCGGTCTATACCTCAAGGGGGCATTGTAAAGTATTAATTTTCTAAATTTTCTTTTATAGCCATGTTTGGCACATGTGGGTCACCATGTAAAACAAAATTTGGGTGATTTGGAGGTGGCAGAAAAAATCACATATGTTCAAAAACTGGCTTAAGTTATAGACCAAATGGCCCCTCCGGAATGCGATGATATTTTCGACCACCTCCAAATCACCTCTATTTTTGCACACATGATCTCTTGCACAGACAAAGCTAGTTTTCCAAAGTTTTATATTTTTTTAATTTTTTTTAATTTATAATGCCCTCTAGACTGACTGGTCAAACCATCGGTCTATACCTCAAGGGGGCATTGTAAAGTATTAATTTTCCAAATTTTCTTTCATGGCTCAAAATAGTGGGGGGCCTAATAAACCTGGACGGAGGTACTAGCTAGCAAGTCTAATTAGTGAGTAATATATTCAGACCTGCAGTTTCCATCTTAATTAGTTTATTACTTAACAATGCCATCAACACCTGCACAGAAAACAAGGTCTGATCCGTGGACCACATGATACTAGCAAAAATGTCTCTTACAGATACTAGCAAAAATGTTCTGTAGGTAAAGTTGTTATTATTGTTTCTTTCGTCAACATACACCATGTTATGTACGGAGCAATTATAACTGTTGTGCACTTCTCCTTGGCACACTACTTATGTAGTTATTTCCTCAATTGATTTTCCTTGCTAACAAGTATTTTGTTTGTACTTCACTGTAAGCAATTGTATGTTGGTTAAGATGCAACACAACTTGAGCCATTGTTTCACAACAACCCACTGGCATTTGATATTGAGTTTCAGAATTTCTATTATTATTGTACCCGCGCTCTTCGCGGGCATAAAAAGACAATCGTGCCCCTCTTCACGAATCGTTTTTGACAGATCTTAGCCGTCCTTGTGTTTCTCCCCTCGCGTTCAGCCCAGGGGGGAGTACCAGAGCAGAAACGGCAGAACACATGATGAAAATCAATGTATCATGGTCGGGACATGTGGTGCGATGGCGGCTGACTGCGGGAGGGAGAAGGATTCCTTGGTGCATCAGCTTTAGTAATTTTCGGCCTGTCAGAACCTGACACGCAGGAAGCTGTTGCCTGTCGAGATGGGCTTTATTTGGCAGTTGGTATGAATCTTCAGCGTGTTCATATTGCATGCGATACCAATCTGTTGTTGATGGTATAGGTATTAACAAGCAAAACGAAGGCCATACATCAGCATCACCAGAGAGGTGGAACAGGGACGTGCAATGTTTGATAAGGTACTAATCCACCACGAAAAACGGGAGCTAAATGATGAGGCACATCGCCTTGTTAAAGTGATATCTTCGCTGCCTTTGGGGACGCCATGTTTGCTATGAGCCTCCCTCTTGTACTCGTATACCCTTTATCATTAAGCAATAAAGCAGGTGGAACGGTTTACTGGTCCAAGATTATCCTTTTCAAATTCTTTTTTTTGTACGAGTGACCATGCATGCTTTCAGATTGTATGTTTCTGTCTGTTTCCTGGATATTTATTAGAGGAGCAAGTAAAGTCGACTTGGAGTTTACCGTGTTTCCCAGGGTACCATTCCAAAAGGAACAATAAATCAACATTCAGAATCGTCGCTCCCTGGAGCGAATGCATGAGCACCTTGAGTAAATGGCAATTAAAAACCAAAAGGATTGCGCACAGAATTGTTCCGCCTCAACAAGAAGAGAGGAGAAAACCACCCTAGCTGTTGACTAGAGTACACAACAGGCACGCACGCACCCCTCTTTTCTTTTTGAAAAGGAGGATAACCCCGGCCTCTGCAAAATCCAGCAGCTGAACACCATCAACCCAGAAATAAAGTGGAAAACAAACCCTGAGGCCGTATACCTCGCGACAGTATATCCCCAAATAGCCGCTAATCCCTATGATACAAGACAGAACATAAACGAAAAATACACGACTCCTAGGCTACACCTTCAAGAAGGAATTGTCGCACGTGCACCGATGATGGCGACTCCACCACAAGGTTGAACTCCGGATTCTCATCCCCAAAGCCAAGCTTTAGTCCACCACCTTCACCAAGGACACGACACATGACACACGCACTTACCCCTCAGAAAAATCCATGATGATCCATGGCTATTACAAAAAAGATCACATGAACAAACAGATGGGGAGAAACTTTTGCCAAAAGCATCTTACTTGTCTCTCTTTTTTATTTATTTTTCTAATACACATGTACATGCACTGGCATGCTTTATTTGGCCATTTTCAGTCCAACAAATTAACACCCACCCAAATAGTTTAGATAAATCTTTGTGTGCAGAGTCATTAACCACAAAATGAAGCACTATCAACTACTACGAGAATAGGGATCAAAGGCTTCTTCAAGCATTCTGGTACCATGAATTACAACTAAGGAAAATAAGAAATGCAATATCAGATGCATACTATCTGAAAAACAGATATGACCAAAGTAATCCAGGAACACTTTATGGCAATCATCATTATGAGATTCCTACAGAGAATAATAGAACAGGAAAAAATGGTACCTTTCAACCAATAGGGCACGTAAAAGGATTGCTCCTACAAAGGGAAACATGGAATACATTTGTGCGCTCAATAGTTAGTGCCTCAGTATCGGAGTGATCATCAAATGAAAGCCATAACTGCAAATACACAACAAGTACGAACTGAATGTAAGTTCTGGAAAGGCAGTTAAAAGTCATAATGAATACCAAGTCTCAATCTCCTACTATAATAGTGTTTCACAACACAAAGGTTCTGAACCCAAGTTTGCTACTCCCCACGACACTGTACAAAAGGTAATAATCTATGGTGTTTGTGAGATATCAGTAAAATTGTCTAGTTCAGCAATGTCCAGCTTAAGGAATACGACATTCCGGTTCTGTTCAGCTAAGCTTTTGTAAACAGGGCCCATAAAACGACATGGTCCACACCATGTTGCAGTAAAATACAGAATCACAAGCTACGACAATTTTGACGCGGCTGTGAATATTTCTTCCAGTTGATTAGATGAGTGGATAGTGATCACATCACCTGATAAAACATCACAAAATAATGTGTGTGTCAGACACATTAAATCCAACATCAGTAACAATATTAATCACTCCACTTTGCAGAGAAAATGTAAACGAAATCAATGTAAATAAATTTACTCCGGCAAGCTTCAAGTCAGCTCATCAATTGATCCTAATCTAGTTTACCTGATCCACAGAAGCAAATAAACAAAATGTCATGAACTCCCCGTATTAAACCACGCTAGCAACTAGCAATGGGTGATGCGCTGACCTGAAGAGGGCCGACACTTGGCGATGGACGCTGCACCGATGGGCAAGATGCCTCGGCGCTACGGGAGGTTTGCCGGATGGGAGTATTCCAGGCGGGGCCACAACAGGCTGGGGAGGACTGCCGCGGGGCGGGGACCTGACTGCGGTGCCCGTGCAGAGGGGCTCTTGACGGCGCAGATCCGGCGGCAGAGGGCTCGCGCGGGGCGGGGCTCTTCGTCGGGCACATCCGGCGATCAAGGACTGTGGCGGGCGCGGGGCTCTTGGCGGGGAGGAACTGGCAGTCGACGGCGTGGTGGGGCCCTTGGCGGGGAGGAACCAGCACTCGACGGCGTGGCAAGCGGCGGGCGGCGTGGTGAGAGGAGACGAGTGGATCGGGGGTGAGACGAGTGTGTTGGAGTTAAACACGTCTCCGTCTCTTAGCCGGCTCAGACTAGGACTCAGTCACCTGATAGGTTTACATATAGGCTAGCTATACTAGTATATATATGTAACCACCCCTTGTAATCTTTGTACCGATCAGAAGCAATAAAGAATCAGGAACGTCACTTTCCTGTGGCAATACATTGGCTTTGTATGCGTTGTGGCGTTTGGTTTCCGGCCGGCTGGCCGTATTGTACGCTCACGCGTTTATGGTGTTGCTTGCCGTAGCTATCGATCAAGAGTTCGTTGACTAGCAGAAGGCTACCTTTGCACTTTGGTACATCGTGCATCTCGGCGTAAAGTATTTCGTCGGGCTGAGCCAGCTTGGGGCAGGAACCAAGACAATCAGCGTCGCTTTGCTTCATCGTCGTTCGTATTATCATCGCCGGAAAGTACTCGGCGTCGGGACTAGACCAACAATTGATATCAGAGCAAGGTTGATCTTCTAGTAAAGGAGGATCATGGCGGACGACGAGAAGAACAAGCAGTTGGCGGAGTACTCCGGTGCGGCTAAAGTAACTGTGGCTCCGGCGAGTTCGTTGTACCCACGGTTTGATCGTGAGAACTTCGGGGTCTGGAAGGCCCTCATGGAGTGTGGTCTCCGCGCCAACGAGCTATGGGACGCACTGGATCCTCGCGTAGAAAATTTATAGACTCGCCGTCAACATTGATCACCGCTTGTTCCGGATCTCGATCCATGAGATCACCGTGTAGCCTCCCTAGCCACACACCTTGACACACCGCAGTGGCAACTGCAATATACTCTATTGCATCAACTGCGGGTGTTTTACTCTTCTTGCTCAGCTCAAGACGAGGTTCCATTGAAGCATCAACTAGATTGCAATATTTCATGCCACGGTTTTCAAGTATCTTTCTTGTGTATGCCTTCTGGCATAGTATGACCCCTTCAATCTTTTGATGTACCTCTATCCCGGGGTAGTAGCTCAAGAGACCTAGATCACTCATCTAGAAAAGCTCCTTTATTTGTAGCTTCAACTTTGCAATCACCTCTTCATCTGCTCCAGTAATTAATAGATCGTCGACGTAGATGCCAACTAGTAGGCGATCCCTTCCTTCACCTCTCTTGTACATTGCATGCTCTAGTGGGCTTTCTCAAATCCAAGAGAAATCAATGTCCGATCAAGTCCGATGTTCCACTCCCGAGGTGCTTGCCATAGCCCATACAAGATTTTGTGAAACTTCAGTACCTTGTGCTCTTCTCCCTCTTTGATGAAATCCGATGATTGATTTACATACACATCTCCTTCTATCTCGCCATTCAAAACCGGCGGAGTTTACATCCATGTGATGTACTTTCCATGATTCCTGAGCCGCGAGAGCGATGAGTAATCTCACCGGCTCCATCTTTGCCTTGGGAACGAACACTTCTTCGAAGTCTACACCTTCCTCTTGCACATACTCTTTGGCCACTGGCCTCGCTTTGGGCTTCACACACCCTTCGACATATTTCTTGACCTTGAATTCCCACTTTTTCTTCCGCAAGCTCGACAATTTCTTTAGTCAATGCTTGTGAGCCTGGATCCTCGTCATCCACCAGTTTACACATCAATATCATGTCTCCATCATCTCCTTGCTGGACCATGAGTGCCTTCTGCTTCGGTACTTTCTCGCAGTCAACTTTGAAGTGGCCGAGGAGGCCACAGTTATAACATCTCACTTTTCTGATGTCAAACTTTCTCCTCGGTGGTGGTGCAGCCTCATCGTCTGAGTCATCGTCCGAGTCAGCGAAGTTCTTTCTCGCCAAACGCTGCTTTCCCTTCTTCTTGCTGCTGCTCGTGGATCCGCCTTGCTTTTCGAGGGCGATCCACTGCGCCTTTGTGAGCATCACAAGCTCGTCGTTCCTCCCATCCCCAAGACTGTACCGCATCCGCTCATCGTGAGCCTTGTACCGTCCGACAAGATCGTCGATGGAGAGAGTCGCAAGATCGACGCACTGCTCGATCGCCGTGACAATTTGCAGGTACAGGGGAGGGGCCGCGCGTAAGAACCGCCGGACAACCGAGGCCTCCGTGAGGTTCTCTCCAAGCGCGCGAATCCGATTGACGAGGGTAGCCACCCGTGAAGCGAACGCATCCACGGACTCATCATCGCCCATGACCAAAGTCTCGTAGTTCCTTAGGAGAGGTTGGAGACTGGCTTGCTTGACACGAGTGTGTCCCTCGAACATGAGCTTCAGCGTATCCCACACCTCCTTCGCCGTTGCTTTGGCGATTAGGTGCTGGAGGAAATCCATCGGCATCACCGAGTAAATCGCCGACGCCGCCTGCCGATCCTTCCGGTGCTCGGCTCCCTCCTTCTTGAACGCGTCGCCTCCGGGATCCACCGCGTCCCATAGCTCGTTGGCGCGGAGACCACACTCCATGAGGGACTTCCAGACCCCGAAGTTCTCGCGATCAAACCGTGGGTACGACGAACTCGCCGGAGCAGCAGTTACTTTAGCCGCACCGGAGTACTCCGCCAACTGCTTGTTCTTCTCGTCGTCCGCCATGATCCTCCGTTACTAGAAGATCAACCTTATTCTCATACCAATCGTTGGTCCAGTCACGACGCTGAGTACTTCCGGTGGCGGTGATACGACCGACGACGGACGACGATGACGAACGATGCTCGCTTAACAAACTCGACGAAGTGCTTTACGTCGAGACACCGCACCGTAGCAAACTCGCCACCAAATATGCACGTACAAACTAGCACCCTTGATCCCTTGTCAAGGCACGTACTAGTGCTAGTTTGTATAATAGCCAAAGCTAGCTAGCTATCGATCAGCCTGATCGATTCTAGCCGGCAACACAAACGTACACACTTCGATAGCCAAAGGCTCGTCTCGAGCCTTGTTTACTTTATTGATCAGCTCACGGTGGTACTTTACAAGCAGGGTACACGCATATATATAGTGAACCTAGCTACCAGCAACTCTACTCGGTATGCTAATACTAATCCTACTAGAATACATGCACGTAACCTACTCGTACATGGATTCCTATTCCTACTTGACCATGTGCACGTTCCGTACACTAAATCGTGTTTAATTCTAACAGAGTGGACTGGATCGGGGTTTAGAGGACTCGACTCGATCGGGTGAACATATTGCCAGCGGGAATTTTCCAAAAAAATATTGACGGATCTACCCTTCAAAATTCCCGTTTCAATGTTATATGTAATTTCCTGTATTTTAGTTTCGTAACTCCTCATAACTTTTATTTTCTCATCGTCAGATCAGGCTGGATGAACGGCTCGTAAAATCGCCAATCACCATAACAGTTGTAAGCCATGAAATGGAAAATATATACAAAATCAGCAAATGTATTTTTTTTGCGGGTATATGCAATTGTTAAACTGCACGGAAAAATATGCAAACCGAACTTATCCGATCCATGAATAGACGCAAGGCCACATAGCCAGCCATGGCTTTCCTCTCTAGAACCTAAACGGAAAAACTTATTTTCCGCTTAAGACACAAAATACATCGCCCTGGCCATAAATGCGCTGGCGCATGTACGGGGCATGTTTTCCTGATTTTAGAAGAGGTAAATACGTTGGGAGTCTCATAACTCGCGCGCGACAGTTAGTTTGGTGCATAAATTTGTAAAATACGTGTTTTTGGTATTCACAAAAAAAACGTGTTTTTGGTCCGCGAACTTTCATAGAGGTGCAAATGACAACAATCTTCTTAATTTAGGGCTCTTATTTTTCCTCCTTCAGTAAATATGCCACGGCTGGGGGGGGGGGGGGGGGGGGCAGCGGCCCCCTCAGCATTGTACGTAGCTCCGCCACTGCATGCACGCTACCCTATTGGAACATTATTTTATACATGTTATCATTTTTTAAATACATGATTATTTTTCAAAATGTATGTTTTGCTATCTACTTTTACATATACATTGTACTTTTTTGTATACAACAGAAACGTTTTTATACACATTTAACATTTTCCAAATACATGATTAACATTTTTGTAAATATATGTTTGTTGTCTATTTTTTAAATACACATAATCCGTCTTATCTATACATCTAAAAACATTTTTATACATGTTTAATATTTTATAAACATGTGATTAACATTTTTACACACATTGCGCTTTTTTCAAATACATGTTAAAAAAATTAGATGATATTGAATATTTTTAATCATTGTATAAACATTTGTAGAAAATGTCATAAAAAATTTATGAAAATCATAAACATTTTTTAGAAATTTGTTTACAACTTTTAAACGCAATGTACTTTTTTTAATTACACAAATATATTTTTACAATTTTCAAGGATCATTTAAAGTTCATGTACCTCTTTTTTGTAACGCATGAACATTTTTTAAATACAAACACTCAACCGTAACTTGTTTTCTTACAACAAAAGAAATAACAACATAAGAAATGTTTATCTCCTGAGGACATCCTTTGTCGTCGTAAACTGGTCATTCGCTTGTCACTGGCGACCACGAGGTCACAGGTTCCATCTGTAGCGCTTCTCTTTTTCGGGTTAGATTTCTTCTTTAATATTTCGGCCCGTGTTGATAGAATATAAACAGTAGTCGTGCAAACTATATGCAAATCATCGCTAGTCTGGTGGTTGTCCTCGCTAGACTACAAGTGGATAGAAGAAAATCCCCACACGTGTTCTCCTTTTCTATTTCATTTGAAGTACGTGGATAGAAGAAAATCGAGGGGCTTTTTTTCTACTAATCTACCATGCGATAAATGTTACACTTGCTGACAGCGGGCCTTGGCACGCTGGCATGCCATGCAGGCAGTAGATACGCCCGTGTACGTTGAATGTGTCTGTATTTGCACCTTCATGCAAGTTCGTGGACCAAAAACACATATTTTACAAGTTTATGCACTAAACTGATCGTCACGCACAAGTTACAAGACACCTAGTGTATTTACCTAATTTTAGAACGGTTATACAAGGTTTTGGTGCACTTCTCAGTCCGTTTTCTGGGTTTTCTTTTCCTCTCTCATTTATTTTTTAATCTCTTTTCCGCCTATTTTTTCTTTGTCTTCTTTATTTCTCCTTTTTAATTTCCATTTTCAAATCATGAACATTGGAAAAATGAATGTAAACATTTTTAAAATTTCAAGAATATTTTCAAATTTATATTACTAAAAAATCCAAAGGTTTTTCAAACTTAAATTGTTAGTAATTTTTCCGTTGGTTTTTTCTGCATTTTTTCCAGCAGTGAGCTAGAAAAAGAAAGGGTTGGGGCGAGAGAGCAAGCAAGACGCCAAAAAATACACACTCCACAGTAGAGCTAATTCGGACTCAAGACCCCGTGCTAACCAACAGGGCACATTACATTGCCATTTTTTTACTTTTGTCTCTTCTTCAATAAAGCTAGAAAAACACATTGGTTTTCCTGTTCCGGTATTATTTTTTGATTTTAATTTTGGCTAGTTTTTCCTCAAATTTCTGTTTCTCCGTGTTTTTAATTTGTCCATTTAGTAAATTTGCGAACTTTTTCAGTTCGTGGACTTTTCTTCAAGTTGGTGAATTTTTTAATGAAAACCTATGATCATTTTTTCAACACAGATGAATTGTTTTTCACATTCATGATTTTTTTTTCTGGAATTGGCAAATGATTTTTTCAAAAATCCATGAATCTTTTCAAAATTAATATTTTTTTTCAAATTTGTCAATTATTTTTGTCAAAATTGATTAAATTTTCAGAAAACTCATGAACGTTTCCATATATGGACGAACGGTTTTTGAAATATATGTACTTTTTCAAAAATCAACGGAATTTCTCAAAATGATGAACTTTTTCCGAAATAGATGAACTTTTTTCATACTTTGTGAATTTTTTTTCAAAATCGATGAATGTTTTCAAACTTTTATTAAGTTTTTTCAAATTCGATAAACTTTTTTCAAGTTTGTGTACTTTTTTCTCGAAACCGATAAACATTTCTCAAATTCATGATCATCTTTAACACTTTTCAAATTTTATTCAGATTTATGAACTTATTTCATGTTTTCTGAACTTTCCCAAATTCACCAAAAAATCATTTTCATGAGATTTTTCAATGTCTATGATTTTAATTCAAATTTGTCAATATATTCGAAAGTCAACTATCGTTCAATCAAAGGTCAACTTCATTGACTCAGGCGAGGTCAGGGAACGAGTGATCTGTATGTTCTTTTTTTGTCTTGAGAAAGAACGACCTGTACGTGAAATAACTGAGCACCGGTGAGGGGGAAGAAAAGGAAGAACTAGATGTGCCGGCACACGGTGGCATCATCAGGCGTGAAGTAAACAAACCGGCGCCGCGAGCACCAATTATGAGGTCCCATACTTCTCGCCTGCAGTATCCCCCCCTTGCGTTTTCACCCCTCTTTTATTTCTTTGTTCTTGTTTTTCGCTGTTTTTGTGGTGGAGCTCTGCCTTTTCTCATTGTTTTCCTTATTTTTGTGCTTTATATTATTGGTGCTCCCATTTTTATTTTATTTTTTCATAGTTTCTGGTTTGTTTTTTTAGAAGAACAGAATTATTTTTAAACAGAGTGAACCCTTATAAATTTAATACATGATGATCAGTGTTTCATACATGATGAATGTTTGTAACATAAAAGATGAACATGTTCTAAATATACTATAAATATTTTTAATGCACGGCGGGCATGTATTAGTAACCGATGATTTTTTTTAAAGTGCATGGTGAATATTTTAGAACACATGGTAAACTTGTTCTAATACATGGTGACCAAATTGAAATATACGTGAATACTAGTACACGATGAGATCTAAAACACAAGATAAAAAAATTCTAGTAAACAGAATCATTTAAATGAATAAAAGCATCAATTACACATTTAACATTTTTCAATATGGGATGAATATATTTCAATACATGCTCAAAAAATTTGAGTACAAGATAAACATTTTTAATCCAAGATGAATATTTTTGAAATACAAGATAAGAATTTTATTGATAAACATGAGAAAACAAAAATATTTTTCAAATCAGTAGAAAATTGGTTCTAAAAGGTAAAAACTGTAACAAAAGGGGTTCTCTGAACCAGGTATTGCGGTTGCCGGTGCTCGGCCGCTGGCCCATGTGTAAAGTGCTCTGAAGATCAACGTATCGATGACCCCATTGCGCGAGAGCTATATCTTGATTTAACCCAGATGGAAGCTACTCTCCGCTGAAGGCAATAGCTCTCGCGGCTAGGCCGGCCCTTTTTTTTTTGTGAGAAGACGCTTCTCTAGTACATTTGAACGTTTCGGTTGTGTCTTTGCTGTATTTTTTATGCAGACATTTTCACCTATTTCTTCATTTTCTTTATATTTTTTCTTCGGTCTATTTTGTTTTATTTATTTTCTTGATGGCTTACTTTATGTTTAACGGTTCTTCCGTTTTTTTAATTTTTTGTCTTTTCGTCAGTTTTCGTCATCTTTCCTCGGCTTTCACTTGTTTTTTCTCTTCTTCTCTTTCTTCTTTGTTTCTCTCTCGGTTTTCTTCAATTTTTCTTCTTCCTTTTTTCCCTTTCTTTTTTTGGTGTTTCTAGGTTTTCAGTACATATTCAATATTTTTTGTACACATGAGGAAAAATTTTGTATACACATTGAACATTTTAGAAAATTGTATAGCTTTTATGTTTACTTTTTCCATACATATATTACATTTGTGGTATATATCGAATACATTTTTAATAAAGGTTTAACATTTCTAAATACAGTTGAATATTTTTCAGTACATGGTCAAAAAAAATATACATATTTAGAAAAACTTGATTAACATTTTCCAAATATGATATTAGCATTTCTTAATACATTGTTAACATTTTTATATATACATTTCACATTTGTTCTCAAATGATTGATTCATATTTATTTTTCAAGTACAAGGTTTACATTTTATAATACATTTTCAAGAAAAATTAAACACATATAACATTTTTCAAATGCTTTATGAACATTTTTCAGTGCAAGATTAACATTTTTTGAATACATAGTCACATTTGTTCTAGAAAAAATTAACATTTTCAAATCCTTGATTGAAAATTTTCAAATACTTGTTTAAGTTTTTTCAAATGCTTGATTAACATTATTTTGAATATATGATCAATTTTTTTCAATCATGTTGTATATTTTTTTGTATTCATTTTTCGTATACGTGGTCAATATTTTTTATACACATTTAATTTTTTCAAATGCATGTGAGAAAATCAAAACATTATAGCGCGTATGGTTTGTGTCTAAGATCGGAAGTCACTCGACGTTTCCAAATTGGGGTTCGTTGTACTTCATAATTGAGCGATCTGCTGAAACGTTGTAATGTTTGTAGTAGCTTTAAGCTTACAATACAAAGGGGGTAGAGTTTTCAATCATGGTGCAAATATAATAATATATTTGCACCACACCACAACCAACGGTGCAAATATTTTAATTAACCTATGTGAGCATAAGTTCTACTCCTACTTGATATCCTCTCATCAGTTTCTTCATGGGGAAAAATAGAACCTCTCATCTTCACTCCTTATAATCATACATTGTATTATAATGAGAACCTACACAACGAAATGGTAGATGTCTAGATGATGGACACATTTTTCACGTACTTTGGACGATGCTAATATTAATGTGATCGACTTATTATGTTGTTTATATATGGCATTGTGCTTAGCTCGTCGCATGATCCAATTGACACATATGTGTGATTTTGCTCATTGTAAACACAATATTATCCGATTGAAATAGACATACCACGTGTATTTTAAATAATCTCTAAAAAATATGTTTTAAGTAAGATCTATTCTATATTGTATACATAATTTTATAGCATTTTAGGGAAATTGTGATGAAACCGCCACAATGATTAAATATAATTTACATGGATTCATCTATTGCTACTTCATGTGTGTGGATCACTATCTGTGCTCGGCTCGTCCAGGCTGATCGCGAGGTCGCGAGGGCGGAGCTGAGGGCGCTGTCCTCGGTGCCTTCTTCACCTGCAGGTGCGTCGGCGGCTGAACCGACCTCGGAGGGCGAGGGCGTGATTCAGCCCTCACGGTCTTCGACGCCATCGTTGGACCCAACGACGCCGCCTTTCTTGGCCTCAGGGACGCAGGTTGAGGTGGAGGCCACACCTACGCCTCTCAGACGCAGTGGCCGCCAACTTGTCAGTGCTGACGGCGCATCTGCCACTGATAAGGACTCCTTATCGAAGGCCATGCGCAGGATGGCTTCTCGCAACCTTGACTTTGAAGGTACTTCCGCCCGGAAATCTTTTTTGTCTTTTGATGATGCTAAAGTTTCTTCAAATATCGCTAGTCTTGGTATTTCTTTAGGCCCAAATGATAAAGCGGTAGATATCTCTGTTAAGGCCCTTAAGCAAGTGGAGTTCGACCGGCTTACGGATGCTCCAAAGTCAGCTTTATTTTATGATCCTCTAGTGTCAGATGAGGAGGAAAAGGAGTGTGATGTCAATAATGAAGGCAAACTCCTTTCTCATCTGGTTAGAGATACTACCGAAGTAGACTTGGAAGATACTGCACGTCGCGTCGGTACGAAAGAATAAGTCTAATTCAATAAATAAAAAGGGTCATCCAACTAAGAAGGCAAAAATCTCTAAACATAAAAAAGGTTCATCATGAGATGGATGTTTTGGAATAGCAGAGGTCTTGGTAACTTGGCTAAGCATAATCATATTTCCGATTGTGTTAGAGATCATGCTTTGGACTTTGTGGCCATCTCTGAGTGTGGCCAACGTGATTTTCCAACATGCGATGTTGACCATTTTTCATGTGGTCACCTTCTGGGAGGTCTGGGGGTATTCTACTTGGAATCCACTCCACATACTTGGAATTGTTATCTACTTCGAAGGGGGAATATCATATCAAATTCCACCTTCGTAATAAAGCTGACAATTTCATTTGGAGCTTGCTGACTGTCTATGGCACCGCTCAAGAGGAGTTCAAATCGGCATTCCTCAAAGAGTTGGTCAATACCTGCCGAGAGAATCCCCATCCCATGTTAATTGGGGGGGGGGGGGGGGTTCAATATCTTTCGGAATCAGCAGGAAAAGAACGATTTGATTCTCGTTGGCCTTTTCTTTTCAACGCTGTTATCGACATCCCCGATTTGCGGGAGCTCTGTATGTCTGGTCACCAATATACCTGGGCCAATAACAGAGCAAACCCAACCTTTGAAAAACTAGATCAAGTTCAGGTTACCACCGATTGGGAATTCAAATATCCTCTTGCTTCGGTACGGGCACTAGAACGAATTGACGCCTCATCGGATCATGCGCCTTTGCTTGCTGATTTTGGTTTGGCTGCTCCTAGTGGGAATTTTCACCAATTCAAATTTGAACTGGGATAGCTCACTAGAGAGGGTTTTCATGAGCTGGTTAAAAAAGTGTGGCAACGTCAACCTCGTGGTAATAGGCCAATTGAACGATGGAACAAACGTATTCGCGCTCTGCGCCAATTCCTTCGTGGTTGGGCTAAACACACCGCTGGAATCTATAAGAAAGAAAAGTTGCGACTTTCTACATTAATTTATACTCTAGATAAAATCGCGGAGGTGAGGCCTGTGACTCCCACGGAGATTGACCAAAAAAGTCGTCTTAATGACCAGATTGCTGATGACCCATAAGTATAGGGGATCTATTGTAGTCCTTTCGATAAGTAAGAGTGTCGAACCCAATGAGGAGCCGAAGGAAATTACAAGAGGTTTTCAGTTAGGTATTCTCTGCAAGCACTGAAATTATCGGTGACAGATAGTTTTGTGATATGGTAAATGGTAACGAGCAACAAGTAATTAAAGTAAATAAGGTGCAGCACGGTGGCCCAATACTTTTTGTAGCAAAGGAAAAGCCTGGACAATTTCTTATATAAAGGAAAACGCTCCCGAGGACACATGGGAATTATCGTCAAGTTAGTTTTCATCACGCTCATATGATTCACGTTCGGTACTTTGATAATTTGATATGTGGGTGGACCGGTGCTTGGGTGCTGCCCTTACTTGGACAAGCATCCCACTTATGATTAACTCCTATTGCAAGCATCCACAACTACAAAAGAAGTATTAAGGTAAACCTAACCATAGCATGAAACATATGGATCCAAATCAGCCCCTTACGAAGCAACGCATAAACTGGGGTTTAAGCTTCTGTCACTCTAGCAACCCATCATCTACTTATTACTTCCCAATGCCTTCCTCTAGGCCCAAACAATGGTGAAGTGTCATGTAGTCGACGTTCACATGACACTACTAGAGGAGAGACAACATATATCTCATCAAAATATCGAACGAATACCGAATTTACATGACTACTAATAGCAAGACTTCTCCCATGTCCTCAGGAACAAACGTAACTACTCACAAAGCATATTCATGTTCATAATTAGAGGGGTATTAATATGCATATAGGATCTGAACATATGATCTTCCAACAAATAAACCAATTAGCATCAACTACAAGGAGTAATCAACACTACTAGCAACCTACAGGTACCAATCTCAGACTTGGAGACAAGAATTGGATACAAGAGATGAACTAGGGTTTGAGAGGAGATGGTGCTGGTGAAGATGTTGATGGAGATTGACCCCCTCTCGACGAGAGGATCGTTGATGATGACGATGGCGATGATTTCCCCCTTCCGGAGGGAAGTCTTCTCGGCAGAACAGCTCTGTCGGAGCCCTAGATTGGTTCCGCCAAGGTTCCGCCTCGTGGCGGCGGAGTCTCGTCCCGTAAGCTTGCTTCTGATTTTTCTTTGGATGAAAGACTTCATATAGCAGAAGATGGGCACTGGAGGGCCACCAGTGGGCCCACGAGGCAGGGGGACGCACCCAGGGGGGTAGGGCGCACCTCTAGCCTCGTGGCCAGGGTGTGGGCCCCCTCTGGTATTTTCTTCGCTCAGTATTTTTTATGTTTTCCATAAATAAATTCCGTGGAGTTTCAGGACTTTTGGAGTTGCACAGAACCGGTCTCTAATATTTGCTCATTTTCCAGCCAGAATTTCCAGCTGCCGGCATTCTCCCTCTTCATGTATACCTTGTAAAATAAGAGAGAAAAGGCATAAGTATTGTGACAAAATGTGTAATAACAGCCAATAATGCTGTAAATATCAATATCAAAGCATGATGCAAAATGGACGTATCAACAGTGTCTAGAGTTTTACTAACATAATGAATAACATTTAGTTTCTTATCAACTCTTTGCCCTAGAACAGCACCTACAGCATAATCGCCAGCATCACACATAATTTCAAAAGGCAAATTCCAATCAGGTGGCTGAACGATAGGTGCAGAAATCAAAGCTTTCTTAAGTATTTCAAATGCTTCTACACAATCATCATCAAAGACAAAGGGTATATCTTTTTGTAATAAATTAGTCAGAGGCCGAGAAATTATTGAGAAGTCCTTAATGAACCTCCTATAAAAACCGGCATGACCCAGGAAACTTCTTATACCTTTGATGTCCTTGGGATATGGCATCTTCTCAATAGCATCAACTTTACCTTATCAACTTCAATACCTCTTTCAAAAATTTTATGCCCCAAGACAATGCCTTCATTAACCATAAAGTGGCACTTCTCCCAGTTCAAGACAAGATTAGTTTCTTCACATATCTGCAAAACTTGATCAAGGTTGCTCAAGCAATCATCAAAAGAGGATCCATAAATGGAGAAATCATCCATGAAAACCTCGCATATCTTTTCACAAAAGTCAGAGAATATAGCCATCATGCATCTTTGAAAGGTAGCAGGTGCATTACATAAACCAAAAGGCATACGTCTATAACCAAAAGTACCGAAAGGGCAAGTACAGGTGGTCTTTGATTGATCATCAGCTGACACATTTATTTGAGACAATCCAGAGTAACCATCTAGAAAGCAAAAATGTGTATGTTTGGATAATCTTTCTAGCATTTGATCAATAAAAGGTAAGGGGTAATGATCCTTTTTAGTAGCCTTATTTAATTTGCGGAAATCAATTACCATCCTATAACCTGTAATAACTCTTTGCGAGATCAATTCATCTTTATCATTAGGAACGACAGTAATACCTCCTTTCTTAAGGACACAATGGACATGACTTACCCACTGACTATCAGCAACGGGATAAATAATACCTGCCTCAATAAGCTTTAGTATTACCTTTCTTACCACTTCTTTCATCTTAGGATTCAGCCGACACGAACTGGTTTGGCATCTTTCTCCAAATTTATTTTGTGTTGACATAGAGTGGGACTAGTGCCCTTAAGATCATCAAGAGTATATCCAATAGCAGCGCGGTGCTTCTTCAGAGTTTTGAACAATCTCTCTTCTTCATGCTCTGAAAGGTTAGCACTAATAATAACAGGATATATCTTCTTTTCATCAAGATAAGCATATTTAAGAGTATCAGGTAATGGTTTAAGCTCAAACACGGGATCACCCTTGGGTGGAGGAGGATCCCCTAGGATTTCAACAGGCAAATTGTGTTTCAGGATAGGTTCCTATTTAAAGAATACTTCATATATTTCCCTTCTTTCATTCATAAACATATCATTTTCGTGGTCAAGCAAATATTGTTCTAAAGGATCATTAGGAGGCATGGCAATAGAAGCAAGACCAATAATTTCATCTTTACTAGGCAATTCCTCTTCACGGTGTTGTCTACGACATTTAGAAAAGTTAAACTCATGAGACATATCACCTAGACCAATAGTAACAACATCCTTTTCGCAGTCTATCTTACCATTAACAGTGTTCAAGAAGGGTCTACCGAATATAATGGGACAAAAGCTATCTTGTGGGGAACCAAGAACAAGAAAATTAGCAGGATATTTAGTTTTTCCACGCAAGACTTCAACATCTCTAACAATCTCCATTGGTGAAATAGTATCTCTATTGGCAAGCTTAATAGTGACATCAATTTCTTCTAACTCAGCGGGTGCAATATCATGCCTAATTTCTTTGTATAAGTCAATAGGTATTGCACTAGCACTAGCACCCATATCACATAAGCCATGATAGAAATGATCTCCTATTTTAACAGAAATAACAGGCATGCCTACAACAAGTCTATGTTTATCTTTAGCACTAGGCTTAGCAATTCTAGCAGTTTCATTGCAGAAGTAAATAACATGCCCATCAATATTATCAGCAAAGAGATCTTAACAATAGAAATATTAGGTTGAACTTTAACTTGCTCAGGAGGTGTGTAAGTTCTAATATTGCTTTTACAAACCACAGTTGAAGCTTTAGCATGATCCTTTATTCTAACAGGGAAAGGTGGTTTCTCAACATAAGTAGTAGGAACAATTGGATCATTGTATGTGATAGTCTTTTCTTCAACTTTAATAGGTTCAACTACTTTTACTTCTATGAGAGGATGATATTTAAACCACTTCTCTTTAGGGAGATCAACATGAGTAGCAAATGATTCACAAAAAGAAGCTACTATCTCAGAGTCAAGTCCATATTTAGTGCTAAACTTACAGAAAACATCGGTATCCATAAAAGATTTAACACAATCAAACTTAGGTGTTATACCTGACTCCTTACCTTCATCGAGATCCCAATCTTCAGAGTTGCGTTTAATTCTTTTCAATAAATCCCATTTGAATTCAATAGTCTCCATCATAAAAGAGCCAGAACAAGAAGTATCGAGCATGGTGCGATTGTTGTCAGAAAGCCGAGCATGAAAATTTTGAATAATCATTTTTCTTGAGAGCTCATGATTGGGGCATGAATATAACATTGACTTAAGCCTTCCCCATGCTTGAGCGATGCTTTCTCCTTCGCGAGGCCAAAAATTATATATATAATTGCGATCACGATGAACAAGATGCATAGGATAAAACTTCTGGTGAAATTCCAATTTCAATCGTTATAGTCCCAAATCCCATATCATCACATAGTCTATACCATATCAATGTGTCCCCTTTCAAAGATAATGGGAAAACCTTCTTCTTAATAACATCATCGGGTATACCTGCAAGCTTAAATAATCCACAAACTTCATCCACATAAATTAAGTGTAAATCTGGATGCAATGTACCATCTCCAGCAAAAGGATTAGCTAGCAGCTTCTCTACCATACCCGAAGGAATTTCAAAGTAAACATTTTCAGTAGGTTCAGTAGATTCAGGAGCAATTCTTTGCTCTACTGGTCGGGGTGAAGCTACCCCGAACAAGCCCCTCAGAGGATTACTTTCCATAGTAACAAGTGAAAGTAAATTTCAGCACACTATATAAATTTGTCCTTACCAAATTCCACCTACCAAAGGCGCTTCACTCCACGGCAATGGCGCCAGAAAAGAGTCTTGATTACCCACAAGTATAGGGGATCTATCATAGTCCTTTCGATAAGTAAGAGTGTCGAACCCAACTAGCAGCAGAAGGAAATGACAAGCGGTATTCAGTAAGGTATTCTCTGCAAGCACTGAAATTATCGGTGACAGATAGTTTTGTGATATGGTAAATGGTAACGAGCAACAAGTAATAAAAGTAAATAAGGTGCAACAAGGTGGCCCAATCCTTTTTGTAGCAAAGGATAAGCCTGGACAATTTCTTATATAAAGGAAAACGCTCCCGAGGACACATGGGAATTACCGTCAAGCTAGTTTTCATCACGCTCATATGATTCGCATTCGGTACTTTGATAATTTGATATGTGGGTGGACCGGTGCTTGTGATGCCCTTACTTGGACAATCATCCCACTTATGATTAACTCCTATTGCAAGCATCCGCAACTACAAAGGAAGTATTAAGGTAAACCTAACCATAGCATGAAACATATGGATCCAAATCAGCCCCTTACGAAGCAACGCATAAACTGGGGTTTAAGCTTCTGTCACTCCCAATGCCTTCCTCTAGGCCCAAACAATGGTGAAGTGTCATGTAGTCGACGTTCACATGACTAGAGGAGAGACAACATACATCTCATCAAAATATCGAACGAATACCAAATTCACATGACTACTAATAGCAAGACTTCTCCCATGTCCTCAGGAACAAACATAACTACTCACAAAGCATATTCATGTTCATAATCAGAGGGGTATTAATATGCATATAGGATCTGAACATACGATCTTCCACCAAATAAACCAAGTAGCATCAACTACAAGGAGTAATCAACACTACTAGCTACCTACAGGTACCAATCTCAGATTGGAGACAAGAATTGGATACAAGAGATGAACTAGGGTTTGAGAGGAGATGGTGCTGGTGAAGATGTTGATGGAGATTGACCCCCTCCCGACGAGAGGATCGTTGATGATGACGATGGCAATGACTTCCCCCTCCCGGAGGAAAGTTTCCCCTGCAAAACAGCTCCGCCGGAGCCCTAGATTGGTTCCGCCAAGGTTCCGCCTCGTGGCGGCGGAGTCTCGTCCCGTAAGCTTGCTTCTGATTTTTTTCTCGGACGAAAGACTTCATATAGCAGAAGATGGGCACCGGAGGGCCATCAGGGGGCCCACGAGGCCGGGGGCGTGCCCCCACCCTCGTGGCCAGGGTGTGGGCCCCCTCTGGTATTTTCTTCAGTCTGTATTTTTCATATTTCCCAAAAATAACTTCCGTGGAGTTTCAGGACTTTTGGAGTTGTGCAGAATAGGCCTCTAATATTTGCTCCTTTTCCAGCTCAGATGTCCAGCTACCGGCATTCTCCCTCTTGATGTAAACCTTGTAAAATAAGAGAGAAATTCATAAGTATTGTGACATATTGTGTAATAATAGCCCATAATGCGATAAATATCAATATCAAAGCATGATGGAAAATGGACGTATCAATTGCCTGTCTTCTGCGCGAAGAGGAAATCAAATGGTACCAGCGTTGCAAGACGGACTCTCTTGTCCTAGGGGATGATAATACGAAGTACTTTCAAATGTTGGCCAATGGCAGACATAGGAAGAAATGTATCTTCGCTCTAGAACAGGAGGAGGGTTCTGACAAGCGTACCCATTCCTGTCTTTGAGATCTGCTCCTTTCGAACGCCATCATGCGAATGTTCTCGCAAGCGCAGTATGCACACATATTAGTCCCCTGTGCCTGCTTCAGGGCCTTTATTACGAGAATGGAATTTAATTTGATCAGATAATAATTAATCAAGCATGATAATTAAAGAGATGGCAGCTAGCTAGCTAGCTAGTACTACTTAATTACTTACCTTGGATCGAAACCATTTCAGCTGTGGTTTCCATTCACCTTCCGTGACGCTGATGAACCTTGCCCAAGCCCTGCCCGCCGACAAAGAAAATGAATAAAGGGGTTATTAAATAGTTCATATCATGAAATGACGAACTAAATAGGCCGAGATATATAGTTAATAATGATTAAAATTACCTGTTGACTATCCCATACAAGATGTTGTAGTCACTATTTGCTTTGAGTAGCGAGTCCAGTATTTCAACTGTTCCGGCGTCAACTTTAATGATACACAAGATCCAGTGAAATCTGCATGCACACACGTTTGCATGTCTTAATTAAGCGGGCATATGTAAGCAAAAACATGTAGCTAGCTAGTAGGCAAAAACAGAGAATTTGTAGTACAAGAAAGTGTGACTCACTCGAAGTTGTAAGGAAGTAGTATATCTTTATTGTATTTGAGGCCCTTCAAGAACTCTAGCATGCTGTCCTCTATGTGCTTTTCATAATACTTGCTCATTTTCCATGTGTATTGATTAACGGTGTTTGGGTCAATGAACCCAATGCCATAGCGTCCACCTTTTCTCATTTCATACATCTTCATCCTGCATAATACCACAGAAAAGAATATAGTGTGGATAATTACAGGTAATGATTGATCAAAAGGATCACTACAGCTAGCTTGAGACTTAAATTACAGAAAGAAATCACTTACAGACAATAGCAACTGACGATAGATTTGTTGAGTGCGTCTTGATTGTATAACTGAAACAGTTCAGAATACTCAACGGCCACAGCTTTCTCATGGTAGTAATGATCCTTCTTAACATACACCATGAGGGACTCTCGATCGGATCTCTTGGTAATGTCCATGTACCATTGATGCAATTCATACATTCTCGTTGGGAGCTTCTTGACATCTTCTGGCTTGACCAAAGGTTGGCCCCGGACATATTTCCGTTTTATTTCCTCCTCTGTAATCACAGGCATGTCCTCGATCTCGAGGAGTTGTCCAACAGTGATCTTGAGTTCTTCAGCCTGCATTATATGCTCCTGGGTTATTACCACATCGCCCACCTTGGGAACGTAAACTGTTTGGCCACAATAATATTGGGCGCGCGTACTGTCACGTGTTGTCGGCACAACAAGCGGGGGGGGGGGGGGGGGGGTCGATTGCGCCGCCTGTTCTCCCAGCTGGGCAACGGTTTTCCCGCATTTTTCGACAGCTGCTTGTTGTTTGCTCGAGCTCGAGCTCGCCTCCTTCTGTAGACGTTGTCGATGTAACTTCCTGATGTGGCGCTCATAGTCTGTCTCAACAGGCTTAGGAGCCGGTGGTTGAGCCATACGAATGAAGTGGTCAACTACTTCCACAGGCACTTTCTCCCTTGGCGGCGGTGGCGGTTTCGGTCCAAAATGGGCGTCGACTTCTGCCCGCACTATGGCATTGGTTTGCTCCTCGGTCCTGTCGTAAGCCCTCACAGGAACAGGAGTAGTGAGGTTTGGACCATATTTATATTGCTTGCCTCCGCCTGTACTTCCTATACTATGACCTCGAATGGTACCGCTACGCACCATAGCTGCGGGGTGTCTCTTCTGCGATTGCTGAGGCGGCGGAGACGGCTGACGGGGCTGAGTTGGACGAGGAGGAGTGGCCTGAAGCTGTGCCGGACTTGGAGGAGGAGTGGACGTCTGACGCTGTGTCGGACTTGGAGGAGGAGTGGCTTGACACTTTGCCGGACTTGGAGGAGGAGGAGTGGCCTCACACGTTGGTGGACGTGGAGGAGCGGGAGTCTGCTGACTCGGTGGCGGACTTCGACGAGGAGTCGGGTGACGCGGTGTCGGTGGCCTTCGAAAAATGATGCAATCCTTTCTCCATAGGATGATACGATATTTGGCATCTCCGAGTGTGTGCTCCTCATCACCTCTAGGAATGTCAAGCTCTAGCCCCGAATATTGGTCCACCACCTCATCAACCAAGACACGAGCATAGCCTGCTAGAATCGGGTTGCAATGGAAGGTTGCCTCGGGGGAATTTGAAAAAGCAACGGCGTCCGCCACCTTCATGGATATGTTCTTCATTTTGAAGTGTAGCTCGCAGTTAGTGTTCTCCGTGATGTCATCCACGGGGTATCTATCCAGCACTACTGCATCGCCCGGGGCGGAACCCACGCTGCTTCTCGGCATAGATGGGGCGGTGGTATCCAATGCTGGATCATCCGCTAGCTGCTGCAGCTGCTGAGACCCCCTTTGCTGGCTAAGTGAGTCGATCTACTCCTGCTGCCGCTGGAATTTAGCTGCCAATTCCGCTTGACTTGCTTCTAGGCCTTGAAGGCGTTCATAGTCGAGCTTCCTTTGCTCCTCCTCCATCTTCCTCTTCTTCTCCTCCGCAATCTTCTTTCTCGCAGGGGTTCTGTAGTCGGTGTTCCAGTCCGAAAACCCCTCATACCACGGAATAGCGCCCTTGCCACGTGTTCTTCCCGGGTGTTCAGGATTTCCCAGGACACGCGTAAGCACGTCGTTCTCTCTGTTGGGCTGGAACACCCCCGATCGAGCCTCTTCTATTGCAACAAGTAGCGCATCGTCGGCTCCGTTCAGACATGCCTTCGTCGAAACATTGCCTGTCTTCGGGTCCAACTCCCCCCCATGCACATAGAACCAAGTCCTGCACCTGGGGGGCCAGATCTTACTAACCGGACTGACACCTGCATCCTCCATCTCTTTCTTAGACTTATCCCACTTAGGCATTGCCACCGCGTAGCCACCTGGCCCCAGCTTATGGAACTTATCCTTTTTTCGGCATTCTTCTTGTTTATTCTCGACCGTTCCTTAGCAAATTCTGAATCCTTGAATTTCACGAAATCGTCCCAATGAGCACTTTGATTCTCTAGTATCCCCTCGAATACTGGAGTCTTCCTTCCTCCCTTGACGTACTTCTCCCACGTCATTCTCTTGTGGTTCTTGAATGCAACCGCCATCTTCCTAAAAGCAGCTCCTTGACTTTCCGCACGTCTGCTTCTGTGAAATTATCTGGTAAGGTGAAATGTTCCATGAGAGTATCCCAAAGCAGATTTTTTTGATTCTCGTCGACAAAAGTAACATCTAGACGTGGATTTGCTGGGTTTCTCCATTCTTGAAGGGAGATCGGGAGTTGGTCCTTCACAATAACTCCGCACTGACGAACGAACTTGTCTGCAATCTTCTTAGGCGCTAATGGTTCGCCATTTGGTCTGATTGCCTTGATATTGTACTTTACGCCCTCCTTCAACTTTTTGTTCGGGCCTCGTTTCGTCCTTTTGCCTGAAGATTTGCTCGATCCGGATGGCTGAAAGAAGAAAGATCGATTCGTTAATATATCTTCAACTCATTTAAAACATGCGATGATCACCAGATTCCTGCTTATATAAATATATATACCTCGCCGGTGTTTGTTGTTTCAGGATCAACATGTTCTTCGTCGTAGTTCATGACTTCATCTTCTCGGTCGTCGCGATCGAATATCATATCACCCTCTCCGGTGTTGTTTAGAAATTCGGAGCCGTCAAAATCTTCTTCATACTGATCATCATCTGGCCCGCGTATGATATCGAGCATGGTCTGTTCTCTCTCTCTGTCGGTATTGTCCGCCATAGCTTTTATTTAACTATGCCAAAAGAAATATAAAACAATTTAGTATAATCTCGAATAATAGATATAATCTCGAATACATCGTCTCGAATAATAGATATAATCTCGAATACATCATCTCGAATAATAGATATAATATTGAATACATCACTAGCTAGCTAGCTAGCAAGCTAATAAAGATCAAATAGTACAGAGTAATCTAGGCCACTCGTGGTTCCTGAGGTGCGGGCGGTGGACACCCAAAGAGAAGGAACCATCACTTGATCATAGTTCGGGTGATCTCCCCAAAGAACCTGCCAGGTATTGGAGAACCTGACGTCCATAGCAGCCATGTAGCGATGGACGTGCTCGTCCTCCTCCCTGACACGGCGACGTACCACCTCCGGTGGGGCCGGCTCCCTCCGCACCGAAAGTGGCCCACGTGAATGCCACCAAAGGAGATGAGGGTCGACGACGGGACCCGGGGCCGGGTTCCTCACCAAGCGTCACGCCCCTGAAGGTAGCACCTCCCAGTGCCAGCCCGGCGGAGCCCAGTCCCGGACATGGGTCCTCTGAAGCAGGACGTCGTCGCGAACGTGTCGACGGCGAGGATGCGGGCCGGGCATCGTCGACAACAAAATACTATATGCCGCAAAAGTAAAGTAACATTTTTTAAATGATGGATTGTGATGATTTCATATATGCAAATTCTAAATTTTATAACTAAAAATATAAGAAACTAAAAAAACATCGATCATCGTCTAACAATTTGAAATTAATCTAATTCATCTAGCTAGCTAAAACTAATCTTCCGAAATTTCTAACATTTCTATATAACTAACATTTCTATAACATTTGACATTATATATATTATAACTAACATTTCTACATACTATTTGACATTAATCTAATCTAATTAATTAATTCATCTAAAACTTTGTATGAAAAACAGAAAAACAGAAAAAACTAAAAGCTAAAAACAGAAAAATTGTGTGTGTGTGCGCGTCTAGTGTGTGTGTAGTGTGTGTGTGTGTGTGCATGTAGTGTGTGTGTGCGCGCGCGCGTGTGTGTGCGCTACGGTCGGCGCCGGCGCCGGCGCCGGTGTGCGCTACGATCGATTGGAGGGAGGAGAGGGGCCGGGGGAGGGGCTCACAGCGCGCGCGGGCAAGGTCGAGGCGAGGGCGAGGGCGAGGGCGAGGTCGATCCAAAGGCGATGGCGACGGCGAAGCGAGGGGATCGGCGACCGGGACGGCGACGGGGGTGCCGCGGAGTCGACGGGGGCGACGCGACGAGGACAGGGGCGTCGCGGAGTCGACGGGGACGGCGCGACGGGGGCGGCGACGGCGCGGGACGGGGCGGCGGCAGAGAGAAGTGGGAGATGAGAAACTGAAAATTTTCGAAGTGTTTCTTATATAGGGGACACCTTTAGTACCGGTTGGAGCCACCAACCGGTACTAAAGGCCTGTTTTGGCCAGGCCAAGCGGGGGGGGGGGGAGCACCCCCCTTTAGTACCGGTTGCTGGCTCCAACCGGTACTAAAGGCCCCCCATTTAGTACCGGTTGGTGCCACGACCCGGTACTAAAGGGGGTGCGCTGCCAGGCGAGGGGCGCAGAAGTTTAGTCCCACCTCGCTAGCCGAAGGGCGCTCACACCTGCTTATAAGCCCCGCCGCCGCTGCTGTCTCGAGCTCCTCTCTATAGCAGGCCTTCTGGGCCTACCTCTGCTACTCTGCCCTGTGGGGCCTATTGGGCTTGCGGGCCTGCATCCTGGCCCAACAACAGGTTGGGTTTCTAGTCGTATGCAGGCCGCTGTGGCCCGGTAGGTGGGCTTTTTTCATTTAGTTTTTTCTTTTCTGCTTTATTTATTTTGTTTTATTTATTTTTAGTTGTTTTTTTGCTATATTTAGAGTTTCTTTGTGAATATTTTTGATAGTTTTTATAAACTTTCAGTTAGTGCCGGTAGTTTTTAAATTTGAATAGTTTAAATTTTGAATTATTTGAAATTTGTGTGAATCACTAGTTTGTGAATAACTTAACTTTAAAAATACATTTTCCAGTGATTCTTTTTTCTTATGTTTAATATTAGTGTGTTTTATCATTATATTCAATTTGGTAATGCTTAAGTTATTTAAAAATGAAATGCCTTTGTAACGGATGAGTTTTCGTCCGAAACCCTGATACTTCGAAACAGATTGTCCATTTTGTACACGAAGTGTATCCAGTTTTTGCGGTAACCCTCTCTACTTTTTTGCACATGCTATGTGGGTGAAATTATGATACCATGCCAACTTTCATCCTTTTCTGAGTTCATTTGAAATGCTTTTCAATTTCAGGGTCATTTAGCTGAAAAAATCAATAAATGCATGAAAGAATTTGCTTGCACATAAAATTTCTTCGCGTTTCAAATGCCAAAACACATAACTAGCTACCCTAACTATTACAGAGATTCCCTCCTGGGTGTGAAACACAGAAGAAAGTGATGATAGCTAAGCCGATCACATCCCAGATCTTTGGGTGTGAAACTTTTTCTTCGCATGTGTCCCTTTGCGTCGTAGCCATGGAAAATCTTCATCATTTAACGGGATGCTCGGGTCAATATTCACTGTGAATGGAGCAATTTCATCAAACTTTTCATAATCTTCTGACTTGTCTGTCTTGTCATCCACTCCCACGATGTTTCTCTTCCCAGAAAGAACTATGTGCCCCTTTGACTCATCGTACGATGCTTTTTCTTGGCTTGGTAGACATGTCCTTCACATAGAAAACCTATGCCACATCATTGGCTAGGACAAATGGTTCGTCTGCATACGCAAGATTGTTGAGATCCACTGTTGTCATTCCGTACTGCGGGTCTTCCGTTACCCCGCCTCGTGTCATATTGACCCATTTGCACCGAAACAAAGGGACCTTCAAACCACGTCGATAGTCAAGTTCCCATATGTCCTGTATATAACCATAATATGTTTCCTTTCCCGTCTTGGTTTCTGCATCAAAGCGGACACCACTGTTTTGTTTGGTGCTCTTCTTATCTTGGGCGATCGTGTAAAATGTATTACCATTTATCTCGTACCCTTTGAAAGTCATTATATTCGAAGATGATAACTGGGACAGCAAGTACAGGTCATCTTCAACAGAGGTGTCATGCATGGTACGTGCTTGCAACCAGCTGGCGAAACTCCTGGTTTGTTCACGTGTAATCCAGTCATCAGACCGCTCCGGGTGTTTGGAGCGTAGCAAATTCTTGTGTTCATCCATATATGGAGCCACCAAGGCGGAATTCTGTAGAACTGTGTAGTGTGCTTCAGTGAGAGAATGTCCGTCCATACATATTATTTGTTCCCCTCCTAGCGTGCCTTTTCCATCCAGTCTGCCCTTATGCCGCGATTCAGGAACACCAATCGGCTTAAGGTCAGGAATAAAGTCAATACAAAACTCAATGACCTCCTCATTTTGACGGCCCTTGGAGATGCTTCCTTCTGGCCTAGCACGGTTATGAACATATTTCTTTAAGACTCCCATGAACCTCTCAAAGGGGAACATATTGTGTAGAAATACAGGACCCAAAACGTTAATCTCTTCGCATAGGTGAACTAGGACGTGCGTCATGATGTTGAAGAAGGATGGTGGGAACACCAGCTCGAAACTGACAAGACAATGCGCCACATCACTCCTTAGCCTTGGTACGATTTCTGGATCGATCACCTTCTGAGAGATTGCATTGAGAAATGCACATAGCTTCACAATGGCTAATCGAACGTTTTCCGGTAGAAGCCCCCTCAATGCAACCGGAAGCAGTTGCGTCATAATCACGTGGCAGTCATGAGACATTAGGTTCTGGAACTTTTTCTCTGCCATGTTTATTATTCCCTTTATATTCGACGAGGAGCCAGACGGTACCTTAATACTGAGCAGGCATTCAAAGAAGATTTCCTTCTCTTCTTTGGTAAGAGCGTAGCTTGCATGACCCTGATGTATGCCGTCTTTTCCGTGCATACGTTGCTGGTCCTCCCGTGCCTCAGGTGTATCTTTTGTCTTCCCATACACGCCCAAGAAGCCAAGCAGGGTCACACAAAGATTCTTCGTCACGTGCATCACGTCGATTGCGGAGCGGACCTCGAGGTCTTTCCAATAGGGCAGGTCCCAAAATATAGATTTCTTCTTCCACATGGGTGCGCGTCCATCAGCGTCATTCGGAACAGGTTGTCCACCAGGACCCTTTCCAAAGACCACCTTCAAATCCTTGACCATATCATGTACATCAACACCAGTACGGTGGCGAGGCTTCGTCCGGTGATCTGCCTCACCTTTGAAATGCTTGCCTTTCTTTCTTACGGGATGCCTGCTCGGAAGAAATCGACGATGTCCCAGGTACACATTCTTCTTACAATTAGCCAAATATATACTGTCGGTATCGTCCAAACAGTGCGTGCATGCGCGGTATCCCTTGTTTGTCTGTCCTGAAAGGTTACTGAGAGCAGACCAATCATTGATGGTCACAAACAACAACGCCTTTAGGTCAAATTCTTCCCCATGTGCTCATCCCATGCACGTACACCTGTTCCATTCCACAGTTGTAAGAGTTCTTCAACTAATGGCCTTAGGTACACATAAATGTCGTTGCCGGGTTGCTTAGGGCCTTGGATGAGCACTGGCATCATAATGAACTTCCGCTTCATGCACAACTAAGGAGGAAGGTTATACAAACATAGAGTCACAGGCCAGGTGCTATGGTTGCTGCTCTGCTCCCCAAAAGGATTAATGCCATCTGCGCTTAGACCAAACCATACGCTCCTTGCGTCATATGCAAACTCCTTCCCGTACTTTCTTTCGATTTTTCTCCACTGCGACCCGTCAGCGGGTACTCTCAACTTTCCGTCTTTCTTACGGTCTTCTCTGTGCCATCGCATCGCCTTGGCATGCTCTTTGTTTTGGAACAAATGTTTCAACCGTGGTATTATAGGAGCATACCACATCACCTTGGCAGGAATCTTCTTCCTGGGGCGCCGGCCCTCGACATCACCAGGGTCATCGCGGCAGATCTTATAGCGCAATGCACCACATACCGGGCAAGCGTTCAAATCCTCGTACTCACCGCGGTAGAGGATGCAATCATTAGGGCATTCATGTATCTTCTGCACCTCTAACCCTAGAGGGCAGACAACCTTCTTTGCTTCGTACGTACTCTCGGGCAATTCGTTGTCCTTTGGAAGCATATCCTTTATCATTACCAGCAACTTTCCAAATCCCTTGTCAGATACACCATTCTCTGCCTTCCATTGCAGCAATTCCAGTGTGGTGCCCAGCTTTTTCTTGTCACCTACGCAATTCGGGTATAACAATTTTTTGTGATCCTCTAACATGCGCTGCAACTTCTTCTTCTCCAAATCACTTGTGCAGTTTCTCTTTGCATCGGCAATGGCCCGACCTAGATCATCAACGGGCTCATCTGATGCCTCTTCTTCAGCTTCTTCCCGCATTGCCGGCTCAGCTTCTTCCCGCATTACCGGCTCAGCTTCTTCCCCCATTGTTGTATCATCGTATTCAGGGAACCCATGGCCAGGATAGCTGTCGTCGTCCTCTTCTTCTTCATTGTCTTCCATCATAACCCCTCTTTCTCCGGGCTTGGTCCAAACATTATAATGGGGCATGAAACCGGTCTTAAACAGGTGGGCGTGAATGGTTCTTGACGTACAGTAATTGTGACCATTCTTACAGTGAGCACATGGACAAGGCATAAAACCATCCGCCCGCTTGTTTGCCTCAGCCGCAAGCAGAAAAGTACGCACGCCCTCAACGAACTGGGGAGAGCATCGGTCATCGTACATCCATTGCCGGCTCATCTTCATTACACAACACCGAATAGACCAAATTAATACAAGTTCATACATAAAGTTCATACAACACTTAAATGCAACAAACAAATAACTCTCTAGATAAAGCATTTAAATGCAACAACAAATACGATCAAGATCGCAACTAAGGTAACAATGGATCCAATAGCATAATGATACCAAGCCTCACTATCGATGGCATATTTTCTAATCTTTCTAATCTTCAAGCGCATTTTCTCCATCTTGATCTTGTGATCATCGACGACATCGGCAACATGCAACTCCAATTCCATCTTCTCCCCCTCAATTATTTTCAATTTTTCTTTCAAGTACTAGTTTTCTCTTTCAACTAAATTTAACCTCTCGGCAATAGGGTCGGTTGGAATTTCAGGTTCAGATACCTCCTAGAAAAAATTTCTATGTCAACTTGATGGGCATAATTTGTCATAAACACGAAATGCAACTAGTTTTAAAAGAGAATATACATACCACATCCGAATCATAACAAGGACTAGGGCTGACGGGGACGGATATCAAAACCATGGCACTATATATATAACAAACAACGTACGGGTAAGATAATTATACGAGTAACTATATATCCAAATCACACACATCAATTTTTATATAAAATTTCATGAACAAGAGGCTCACCACAAGGTGGTGCCGGCGACGGGACGGTGCGGGCGATCGACGGTGGCTACGATGGAGATTTAGAAGGTACTAAGTAAACCACACCTACATATGCAAACTAAGTGTTATTTTTGACCTCAAATTGCATATAAATCAAATACTAGCACATATGTATATATATCCTCCCAAATTACTAAACTCACAAATTAATCACTATATAAACCAATGCAAGAGCTAATCTAGCAATGAGAGATGAAAGGACAAAGTTGCTAACCTTTGTGATCATTTGAATGGATGAGGGCCTTCAAATCTTGACAAATTTTGGGCAAATTTTGTGATGAACTCGAGAGGAAGAAGGGAAGAACAGAGGAGAGGGCCGGAGAGGGGAAAGGGGGAAGAACAGAGTGCTGGTGGACGAAGGGTTTATATAGGACGACCTTTAGTACCGGTTCGTGGCACGAACCGGTACTAAAGGTGCTGGAGGGGCCCCACTCTGACAACATCCTGCCACCACTCTCATTAGTACCGGTTCGTGGCACGAACCGGTGCTAAAGGTTCTCCACGAACCGGTACTAATGAAAGTGGCCCGGCTAGCCGTTGGAACCGGCACTAATGTATACATTAGTGCCGGCTCAAATACAAACCGGCACTAATGTGCTTCACGATTGACCCTTTTTCTACTAGTGTCATTATCGCCACCTGACTATAGCCGAATGGAAGCATGTAGAAGAGAGACTGGAGAAACGCTTGGCAAGTTGAAAGGCCAAGCTCCTGTCCTACGGGGGTCGACTAATTTTGATCAATTCGGTCCTCACTAATATGGTTCTATACATGTTATCATTCTTTCATCTTCCAAAAGGAGTGATGCAGCGCCTAGATTATTTTAGATCAAGGTTCTTTTGGTAGAGCGATAATGAAACCAAGAAATACCGTCTGGCTAGGTGGAATGTATTATGTCGACCTAAAAGCCAAGGGGGTCTTGGAATCCAGGACCAAGAGATTAACAACATCGCTCTTCTTAGCAAATGGGTGTACAAACTATTCACTGAGGAGGGCGTTTGGCAGGAAATCATTCATAATAAATATGTGGGATCCAAAGCAATATCTCAGGTATACTGGAAACCAGGTGATTCTCATTTTTGGAGTAGGGTGTTGAAAGCTAAAGATTTCTTTTTCCAATTTGGTTCGTTCTCGGTCCGGGATGGTTCCCAACTACGGTTTGGGAAGATACCTGGCTGGGGACTAATCCGCTTAGCGTTCAATACCCAAGCTTGTATAGGATTGTTAGACATAAGTTTGTCATGATTAAACAAGTTTTGGGTCAGGAAAATCCCGACATTTCTTTTCGTAGGGACCTTCTTGGACCTCGTCTGACAGCCTGGAATGAACTGCTCATCCGTTTGTAGGCCGTACAGCTGTCGGATGAGCCAGACATTTTTAGATGGAAATTGCATCAGAATGGCAAGTTTTCAGTAAAATCCATGTATGATGCATTGGTCCATAACGAGGTTCCAATTAATAACAGGAAATTGTGGAAGCTAAAAATCCCTCTAAAAGTGAAGATATTCCTATGGTTTTTTAACAAAGGGGTGATCTTAACTAGGGATAACTTGGCAAGACGTAATTGGCAAGGTTGCAAAAAATGTGTTTTCTGCCATCATGATGAGTCCATTAAACACTTATTTTTCGAGTGCAAGTTTGCACAGTCGGTTTGGGCCATTGTTCAGATAGCGTCGAATCTTTACCCCCCACGTAGTGCACGGAATATGTTTGGCAATTGGTTGTGGGGAATAGATAAAAAAAATTCTGCTCACATCCTTGTGGGAGCAGCCGCCTTATGTTGGGCGCTGTGGCTCACCAGGAATGATATAGTTTTTAACCATAAATGCGTTCCATCTCCTCTGCAGGTTATTCATATATATTCGTGATGGCTCCGTACGTGGTCTATCCTGCAGAGGCCGGAGGACAGAGACCTTTTTACGATGGCGTCTACTCGGCTGGAGCATTCGGCCAGAGAGGTTTTCTACCCCCATGGATGGCGGTGTGACATTCGGTTAGGATCAGCCACATCGTAGGCTGGCTTTGCTTTCTTTTTTAATGTAATGGCTGTGTCAACCTATTATGTTTTCTTTTAAGTAGGACTGGACGTGTTGGCTGTGTGCATCTAGTTATGCAGAGGCCAGGGTTTCTATAAAACGATTGTATCACCTCGATATTTCAATTCAATGAAATGCTCTTTATCGAAAAAAGCAATCTGTGCACATGCTTGTCTTTTTTTCTCCTGATAATGGGCACATGCACGTCTTAACGGGTGAGACGTGTCTCAATTGAAACTCTTTTTTTATGCATGCTTGACGGTTTCGGCTGGAGCTAGTAATACCCTTGGTTAGCCCTTAACGATGAGTTCACTTTAAAAAGCACTTATGATTAGATAAGGCAGGATATGTATATCTCTACTTCTAACTAGTAGAACGCCTGTGCGTTGTCACGGGCCTTTTCCCTTTATGATTGCACCTACAAATGTGGAAGCCCGCCATAGTATTCCATCTGAGTGATAAATATATAATTTCACATGTATAGAAAAAATTGAAATCCACTCCACTTACAGTGTAATTTGACGATGTATACAAAGAAAGCACTAATAATTACTCCCGTCGTAACGTTTTGTGATCTACACTCTCTTTTATTTCTTTGCCGAGGGAGAATCTACTATAAACTAAGATCTACTTGTTGCTTGACAAATTCCTATAAAACGTCGGGAATATTGTCTTTTGCTTCGCCCGCATGGTACTTCTACAAGTATAGTAAAATTTTCATTCTCAACTCATAACCATGATGCACGAGCAATATATATAATTAGCACGAAAATTTCATGTGGAAGATGTATGAATGTCCAACATAGAATACTCATCATGCATTGTATACAAAACCTGGTTATATATTTTGTGACCATATATACAATGAGTGTCTCACATTATCTGGATGCCCCTCTATGACTCTACCATGGTTCCCTCCATGGTGTGTAAACTGAGCATAAACTTTAACCACCCAACATTTCCACACATGACTAAGGAAATTAAATGAAATAAAAGTTAAGACTTTTTAGTGATGTTTCTTCAAAAAAAAAAGATAGCAAACAGTAGGGGAACCCCCTACTGTGTAATTTTCACTAAAATGAAGCAGGGAAAAGGGGATGAATGTACAAAGTTGCATAATTACATAGGGGTAGAGGATACCCCTAAAAGAAAAAGGAAAATTATATCATAAGGATCAAGAGCTCAAGACATAGAGGAAATCCAAGCACTCAGAATGGACTTTGGTTTAACTCTATGTGACCAGAGCCATCCAGACAAAGATGCTTGCTTCCCTTAAAAAAATCCAAGCATTCACCTATTTTCAAATATCCCACAACACAAAAGAGATGATCTCCAAGAAATAAGGGCCAGCAAAATTGTCTTTAGCTATCTGAAAAAGAGGCATACTATCTAAACTTGCCCCTAGGAAATATCATACGTCACCTACACTGCTGAGCAAACCTGCAATTAAAAAAAAAATGTTCCCCGGCTTACCATCATCTCTCTAAGTGTACGACTTCCAGGAAAAAGATATGCATCCTACAGAATGTATAAGTTGTATGTTTTCTATTAGATGCGACGAGACCAGCACAGCTAAAAAATATGCAACAACTTATTATTTTGCTATAACAAAGATAATGTTTTTTTGTGACAGCAAGAAACATAAATAAGAACACCTACAATGTGTATATATATTAGAAAATCAAACTAAGACAAAGACATGATTAGCCGCCCTCTTCCTTAAACATCTCCTATTTCATTCTACTTGAACTGAAAGCTTGTATGCACCCATACAGCTGAATACAATGGCAAGAGCATGATTGCAAACTGTTGTTTGAACATGACCTGGGCCTAAAAGGAACTCA
Source organism: Triticum urartu (assembly GCF_056163025.1). Classification (NCBI taxonomy): domain Eukaryota; kingdom Viridiplantae; phylum Streptophyta; class Magnoliopsida; order Poales; family Poaceae; genus Triticum; species Triticum urartu. The sequence goes on along the minus strand of NC_141878.1, from coordinate 2,712,605 downwards.
TCCTTCTTAAGTGCTTCCTAAAGATACCTAAGAGCAGTACTCATATTGCTCGCATCCTGGTACATCATCGCCACATTTATAAGAGGTGCTGCAACATCTAGATGATCAGGACCGAATGCTAAACTCAGCACCAGAAATGTACGGAACATGTGTCGCAGCGCAAGTTCGTTTTGATTGAACCCATGATAGAACTACTGCTACAAAAAAGTAGACAACTCATAAATGTAACATCCAAAGTTAGATTTTCAAAAAGCTATTGCTTTTTAACCAAGAAATTGGGCCTTCCACTCTTGCTTTTCAATTTTTGGTTTCAAATTGAAAAATAAGTTCATTTAATGGCAACATGAATCGACGGCCATTACGAAGAACAAGCACAAATAAACTTAATCAAAGTACATGCCTCTATCTGGACGGTATAGACCAAGGGATCGCTCATTTATGTTGCGCTCTCTGTGTTGCTGCACAATTGCTCTTGCTGGGTCGCCCGTATGGTACAAAACCATAGCAAAGGTACTTGAGGCAAAACAATACACATAAAGAGAAGGATTTCAATAGAAGTTTGTTCGCAAAAAGAAATTGTTAATACGTTCACAGTAACAAAGCAGATAAGTTGTTTCAATCAGGAATGTCGTTTCATAGGAAATCTTCTTATCTACTCATCTTCATAGTAACTCGCATGTTTGCAGACAGACATGTGATATTGCAATATATTCTTAATAATGTCTCTCGTACTGGTTTATCTAAGAAACATTTCAAACAATACATTTATAGTAAGCATGGTCAACATAAATCTGAAAATTGTGTTCAAGAGGGTTTAGGATCTCAACATATGAAATTTCCTGGTAAAAGAAAATACAAATAATAAATCATGTATGAGTAAGTTTGTACGTTACAGATAATAGTTGGCATCGTCCTTGTGCATGGGACCATTGATCTGCAATACGCATTGATCAGGAGTAAATAACAGAAGTTCGGAGGATTCTCATGCTAAGATAGATGTATTATACCTGTTGAAGTAGGGAAAAAGCTTCAAGAAAATAGTGCATAGGCGGATAGGCCTCATTTAGGGTTCCTTGAAATGCATGAACAAGAATTTGCAAAATTCATACATTGAAATATTAAATAGGTATACAAGTCAGTTAGAACAAGACGGTATACGAAATTTATATACCTCAGCCATCCGGATTTTCCCGGCTTCCATAAGCTTCTTTGCATCAGTACAGGTAGGAACTGAGTGCTTAACATCTGGTTCCAACCTATTAAATGAAGAATATTTGGTATGTCAAACAAATAAGATGGCACCATAATTTTGAGAGGCACTATATACTACGTGGAGCATGATTCTAAAAACAAGCCAACATTTTGTAAAAGAGAAAGTGATGAGAAGAGCAACGGAAACCCATAACAACATAATTTTTTCTCTTTATCAAGACCAAACCAAGCATCACCCGACAAATATAATTATAATGTAAGTCTGAACGTAGCAAACCTTTTGGCAAAGGTTGTGGAGAACTGTATCTCTTTTAGCCCCAACCCTCGCATCATCTGACGCTTCAAACAAAAAAAACGAAGTCCGTTAGCCATAGTGTTTGATAAAAAAACTGAAAACGTAAAGAAATAGTAACTGCCTATACTTGGTATTTATGTTTCGCGAGTATCAGACCAAACTCCGTCAGATGTTAGCCGGGAATATGCAGATTGACCCTTTCTTGAAGAAGCTGACTGACTTGATTTCTAAATGTATACCAACAAAAGATTAAAATACTCCCTCTGTTCCTAAATGTATGACATTTTGGTAGTTCAATTTGAACTACCAAAACTTCATATATTTAGGAACAGATGGAGTAGTAAACTAAGCTCCAGATAAAGTTCAACAGTGCATAGCAACGTAAGAGTATTGCTTGTGATTGGATAGCATACTGCAGGCTGCCAGTACTGCTTTTAGGAACAGATGGGTTTTGCCAGCAGGCAGCCCGCAGTCCAAAACTTTGCCAAAGAAACAATCAAGAAATGAACAACAGCAGGTGCAATATTATGGTCTGGGCTTTGCCTCATTATGTCCTGGAGTAGGACGAGCGCATGATGGTTAATAAAATAATATTTTAACACCATAACTGAGTTGAACATAGCAACAAATTAAAAACTTGCGATTTTGAGATTCCTATGACAGAAAGAATTACACGTGACTAATCATCTTATGACATAATTATGTGATGTAAGCTAACCCACAATGTGGATATCACAACAGTACGATGAGATGAAACTAACAAACCAGAGTGAAGGAGAAGGCATTTGCATCACGCACCTTCTCTGGTACAGAGTGTTGTACTACGTGAAGTAGAAGTTGACGTCGAGGTCAGCTCTCCCAAGGGACCAGCAGCTCTAACGCCTCCTCCTCCTTGCTGCTAGCGCCACCAGGGAGGGCGCAGGGCGCCACGTGCGCGCCGCCATTGCTGTGGGAACCCGCTGCCAGCCAACCTCCGGCGAACGCCACCACGTCGGTGAGCCCCTTTTCGGTTCCCTCCTTCCTCCTCCCATATCTCCTCCAATTCCTCGTCGCACCATTGATGCAGGACGCCGCCGCCGCCGGTTCTTCGACACGCAGAACGGCAGGAGCACCTCCATCTGACCCCTGTGCAACTGTTCATTGGACTTGCACTGCTCACGTCGATCGAAGGGGAAAGGGATGGCGTGCAACTGCGGCCATGGGAGGGGAGATAAGCGGCGGCTAGGGTTACTGGGAGGGAGACTGATCTATGAGTCACAAATTTTTGGCTACGGAGAAGAGGAGCGGGAAGGGGTGAACGTCGAGCGGGGACGAGCGATGAGAGGTTATCGAGTGGCCGCCTGCCATCTATGAGTCTCTCACGCTAGCCCGGACTGCAAGGAAAGATTTTAGACTGTTTTGTGATTTGCAAAGTGTGGGTCTAAGCAAGGAAAGTTAAGATTTTTGGCATGATTGTTCTGTGTTTTGGGAAGTGTAGGCTACATCCACGCTTGATTATTTGAATGAAAATCAGTAAGACAGAGATCTTTACCCCAAGATGGAAAGAATCGTACATAATGGGGAAATACAAGTGCCAAGATGGAAAAAACAGAGTAAGGGTTGTGGAAATTGATTTGGTTTTTAGTCGGAGGGTGATGGGACATGAGACAAAAAAACCAGCGAAAAAAACCCAGACGAAAGTGATGGGACTATTCAACCAACTCGTCCATTAGGAGTAGATATGTCTCACTTGGTAGGATAGACTCCACGGTTTCTTTTCGTCTGGTTTATTTTCGTCAGGTTTATTTTCGTCTGATTTATTTTCGTCTCACCTCCCATCATCAACGCCTCATGTTGGTGTTTTCATCCTCCCAATAAAAACTTTCCTAACCTTTTCAAACTTTCCGAACCAGACACACTACAAACGGGCAGGAACCGATAGCACATTACCAAACAATAAAATCCAGTTTCATGAAAATCAATTCCAAATCATAAATTTCCTAACGCAACGATCCTTGCCTTTTCAGTACGCTGTGCGCCGCCGCCCCTCACTCGCCGTGTCCGGACGCTCGCTCCCGCCGCCATCGACTGGCACCCTTCACATGTCGCCCTCCTGGCGCTCCCCACTCCGTTACCCTGGTCAGGGATAGGAACAAGATTGTGTTGTAGATGGGTTGAGGGAGGAGACTGAGGGTTGAGTGGACTTCGGTGCCTGTCGCTGCGCCGCCACCGGATGTCGAGGGCTTGGGCAATGCGCGCTTCTCGCCGGCGGGCATTGCCTCCGCGGCCGCGACTGCGGCTGTTTCGCGGGAAGTTTCATCGAGGCATAGGCCATGCGGGACAAGCCACATGATTGTACTGAAGATTGGTGTGAGTCTTTTTGGGCCCAATGCATTTCAAAGTAAATTATGATAGCTCGTATCAAGTATATATGCAGCTAGCTCATCTCAGCAACCCATCGTCCACACCCACTGCCATGGCAGCTAAAGGAAAGGAAGGACACTCCACCCCGAGCAACCAATTGCAGGAATTTTGTCTATTTTGGGCGTAGCCCAAATAACAGTTTCAGAAATTCCTAATAAATTCTAAAGGCCCACGCAGCCCATTCGTGCAAGGCAAGAGGTGGAACAAAAGTTTAGTCCCATTGCTAGTTTAAAGGGAGTTGGACTTCTTTATAAGGGAGGCTCTTTCTCCACATGTATGAGGATGAGAACAAGAGGGACATCCACGCGCGCTCCTCCTCCGCAGCCCGCCTCGTCAAGACGTGACGCGACGCGGGTTGCGGGAATGAGCCGAGCCGATGTATAAGTCTTTGCCACGCACACGGGTATACGTAAGGTCACGCGGGAGCTGAAACGTTTTCTATAGTGGACACTGAATTCGAACAGCGCGCCTCTTCGGCCACTGCCTGTTCGCTTCGTCTCCCTCCGTTGCTTCACCTCCCGTCGCAGCCTGTTCGCGTCCCTCTCCTATGCCTATAAAAGGGAGGTTGCTCCTCCCAAGTTCCTGACCACTGAGCTACTGCTACGATCTTCCTCATCCCGGCTTGCGGCGTACCGCAGGTAGGGACAGTAGGCCTCCGAAACCGCACCTCTTTTGAGTCCTGTACGGGAGAAGGGTGATAAGGTTTTTGGGGAGCACTTTGCGCGACTACTGACTAACTCCTTCGTTACGGACGCCCTGGACTCCGACGACTACTTCCCCGACGATGACTTCTTCCCCGACGTTGACAACCTCCTCGACGACATGGCTGGCGAGGACACCGACCCCAAGTGCAGTGCTACTGCTGCTGCTGTCCCGTATGTGTTCTTCTTTCTATTAGATGTCCTGCCACAATTTCTTGTACTAGTACTTGCCCTAGATATGTTAGGTTCTACTTCACATATGCAACTAGTTCTACTGTCTGCTATAGATATGCTAGGCTACGGTTCATATATGCAGAAGCTATTTACCTTCTCTCTGTCAGAACGCATGACTTGTTTTATCTCTACGATATTAGTCATGCTTTATCTAGTATTTCTGTTAATAAAATCATTTGGTAAATTGCTCATATTTCCAACAATCCAAAAACCTTATAATAGGCAATTTACACCAAGTGGTTTTGCTGCTTCCATGAGACCTCCTATGTTTGAGGGTATCCACTATAAGAGGTGGCGTGCGAGAGCAGTCTTATGGTTTCAGACCATGAATTGCTATGACGCCACTCTTGGCAAACCTGAAGGAGAGTTTGATGCTCAACAGGCACAAGCTTTTCAGAAAATGGATACTCTGTTTAAGGCCGCTCTCTTGAGTGTTCTTGGTGAGAACATAGTTGATGCTCATGCGTCAATTGATAATGGAAAAGATATGTGGGATGCACTCGAGGCCAAGTTTGGGGTCTCGGATGCTGGCACTGAGCTGTACATCATGGAGCAATTCTATGATTACAGGATGACTGAAGAACGCTCCGTGGTTGAGCAAGCTCATGAGATACAGTCATTTGCTAGAGAACTTGAGTGTGACGCCCGGATAATCAAGCTATAGTAAACCTCTGCTAATGGTGCCACGTCACCTCGGTTACTGATGATGAACTCGAGTTAGTTCGAAGCCGATTCAAATTCAAATTCAAAATCAGGCAAACAATAAAGGTTTTCAAACGTTAAAATTTAAAATGTCCAAAATGTGTCAAATAAATCATGGATAATACTAGTGGAGAAACCACTAGTTTTATAGAATGTTTAAAGGCTCTAAAGTAATTAAAACAGCAGCTATGACAATTGATTAAATGCCTTTTAAAAATTACAATAATGCAAACTATTTTATTTAGGTGTCAAACTTTTTGGGGCAGTAGAATAAGTTATAACATTAGTTTAGGAGTTGTATTTATATTTTATAAAACAAAAAACCAAAAGAAATTAAAACAGAAAAGAAAATAAAGAAAAAGGAAAAGAACAAAAACAGGAAACAAAACTAACAAAAAAAATGAAAAGCAAACCCCACCCCGTTGGGCCTCAACCCACCAGGCCCCTAGGCCAGCCCACTCTCACCCCATAACCTCCCCCCCAATCCCGAGTACTCACCGACACTTTCCCCCCCTCTCCCCAAAAATATCTCCCCCTCTCTCCCGCCTGGATCGGGATCGAGGGAGGAGGCCCTCGTCATCGCGGAACCACGCCGCCGCCGCCCGAAGCCGCCTCGCCAGCGCCGCCTCCCCACCGGACCGCCGCATCCCCTTCTTCTCTCTGTCGCCCCCACGTCACCGGGCCGCCACTGCTCTGCAGTCGCCCAACGCCACCTCGACCTCGTCTCCTCCCAACGACGCGGTCGCCATCGATTCCTGTCGCCGGAGCAACCCCGACGCGTGCCGCCTCCCCACCGGCCTACCTCCTCCACAACGCCGTCGTCACCGTCCCCCTCCACGACCCCCCGCTGCCCGTGCCCTACGTCCCCCATGTGAGCCCTCTCCTCTCTCCCTGTCCAGACGCCCGCACGCGCGCGTCCGTGCTCGCCGCGCTCGCACCGCGGCCGACGTCGCCCTGCGCCCAGATGCGCGCCCGCGCCTCCCTGCTAGCACAGCCGCGCTCCGCGCCGTCCCGCTCAGGCCATGGCCTCGCCTCCCCGCGCGTTGCGCTTGCTGGCCGCATCCTGGCCGTGCCCGGCGTTGCTCGCTGCTCCCCTTGCCGCCGCCTTCAGCCTTTCCCCGCTCGCCGCCGCCCCTGTCTTCTGCTGCTGTGCGCCCCCGCTCGCCCCGCCCTTGCAGCCCTGCCACTCCGGCCGTCCCTGGCCACCGGTCCCCCCCACGGCGCCTTGCCGCACCCGTCGGCCCTTGCATCGCCCCACTCCCTCGCCCGCTTCCTGCCCTGGCTGCACGAGCTCCGCCCGACCGTGCTCGCGCCAGGCCGGCCCCGACGCCGCCTCGTCGTGGCCTCGCCGCTGCCATCCCCGGTGCCGGCGCCCCTCAGCGCTCGCTCGGCCCTCTCCTGGGTCGAGCGCCCGCAACGCCCAACGCCCAATGCCCGCTAACCCGCATCAGCCCCCTGCCAATGACACAGGGGGCCCACGCCCCAGAACGTTAAAGAATATATATATAAAAATAAATAAAACAATAATTAAAAAAATAATAAATTTAATTAATTAATTAATTAACTAAATTAATTAAGTTAATTAACCTTAATTAACTAATCTAATTAACCTGTTAGCTTAATTAAACAGTAATTAGTTTAACTAAACCCTAATTAACCTAACAGAGTATGACAGGTGGGTCCTACTGGACCCACGCGTCAGTCTGACCCAGTCAACCCCTGTTGACTGCTGATGTCAGCATGACATCATGATGATGTCATAAATCTATTTTTGAATTAATTAAATAATTAATTAAATTTCGGAAATAAATAAAATCTTTAGAAAATCATATCTTTTAATCCGTAACTCGGATTAAATTATTTTCAACATGAAAGTTGCTCAGAACGACGAGACGATTTCAGATACGCAACCCGTTCGTCTGCCACACCCCCCCTAACCTATTGAACACGCAACTTTCCCCCTCCGGTTCATCTGTCCGAAAACGCGAAACACTGGGAATACTTTCCCGGATGTTTCCCCCCTTCGCCGATACCACCTATCCTTGCGTTAGGTCACCCCTAGCAACGTATTGCCGCGTCTTGCTTTGTGTTACATTTGATTGCTTTGTTATTTATTTTGTTCCCCCTCCGTTACTTCTTTCCGGTAGACTACGAGACTGACGCTGCTGCTGGTACCCCGATCGACTACGGTGTTGACGACCCCTCCTTGTCTGAGCAACCAGGCAAGCCCCCCCCCTTGATCACCAGATATCGCCTACTCTTCTCTATACTGCTTGCATTAGAGTAGTGTAGTATGTTACTGCTTTCCGTTATTCCTATCCTGATGCATAGCCTATCCTTGCTACTACTGTTGTTACCATTACCTGCTATCCTACTGCTTAGTATAGGATGCTAGTGTTCCATCAGTGGCCCTACACTCTTGTCCATCTGCCATGCTATACTACTGGGCCGTGATCACTTCGGGAGGTGATCACGGGCATATACGATATACTTTACACATTTGCATTACTTATGATACTGTTCGGAGATGGGGGCTGAAGGGGCAGGTGGCTCCATCCCGGTAGAGGTGGGCCTGGGATCCCGACGGCCCCCGACTGTTACTTGTGGCGGAGCGATAGGGCAGGTTGAGACCACCTAGGAGAGAGGTGGGCCTGGCCTTGGTCGGCGTTCGCGGATACTTAACACGCTTAACGAGATCTGGGTGTTTGATCTGAGTCTGGCCATTTGGTCTATACGCACTAACCATCTACGTGGGAGTAGTTATGGGTATCCCGGCATCGTGGTATCAGCCGAAGCCTTCGTGACGTTAGCGACTGAGTGGCGCGCGCCGGATTGGACTGGAACGCCATTAGGCTAGGTCTGCTTCCGGCCGCGTACGCAACGTGCAGGTGTGCAAAGGGCGATGGGCCTAGACCCCTGCGCCATAGGATTTAGACCGGCGTGCTGACCTCTCTGTTGTGCCTAGGTAGGGCTGCGACGTGTTGATCTTCCGAGGCCGGGCATGACCCAGGAAAGTGTGTCCGGCCAAATGGGATCGAGCGTGTTGGGGAATGTGGTGCACCCCTGCAGGGAAGTTTATCTATTCGAATAGCCGTGATCTTCGGTAACAGGACGACTTGGAGTTGTACCTTGACCTTATGACAACTAGAACCGGATACTTAATAAAACACACCCTTGCAAGTGCCAGATACAACCGGTGATTGCTCTCTCACAGGGCGACGAGGGGAGGATCATCGGTTAGGATTATGCTATGCGATGCTACTTGGAGGTCTTCAGTCTACTCTCTTCTACATGTTGCAAGACGGAGGCTGCCAGAAGCGAAGTCTTCGAAAGGATTAGTTATCCCCCTCTTATTCTGGCATTCTGCAATTCAGTCCACATATGATACCCTTACTCCATTTGATACCCATGCATATGTAGTGTAGCTCCTTGCTTGCGAGTACTTTGGATGAGTACTCACGGTTGCTTTCTCCCCCTTTTCCCCCTTTTTTTCCTTTCATTCTGGTTGTCGCAACCAGATGCTGGAGTCCAGGAGGCAGACGCCACCGTCGACGACGACCCCTACTACACCGGAGGTGCCTACTACTACGTGATGCCCGCTGACGACGACAAGGAGTAGTTAGGAGGATCCCAGGCAGGAGGCCTGCGCCTCTTTCGATCTATATCCCAGTTTGTGCTAGCCTTCTTAAGGCAAACTTGTAACTTATGTCTGTACTCAGACATTGTTGCTTCCGCTGACTCGTCTATGATCGAGCTCTTGTATTCGAGCCCTCGAGGCCCCTGGCTTGTAATATGATGCTTGTATGACTTATTTTATTTGTAGAGTTGTGTTGTGATATCTTCCCGTGAGTCCTTGATCTTGATCGTACACATTTGCGTGCATGATTAGTGTACGGTCAAATCGGGGGCGTCACAAGTTGGTATCAGAGCCGACTGCCTATAGGAATCCCCCTTCCACACTCCTTGGCCAAAGTCGAGTCTAGTCATTACAAAACTTTTACTAACATGGCTGTGTGTCTTACGGGCCCACGTCGCCATTGGGTGATATTAGGATCCTTTATTTCTCGTCTATGCTCTGGGACTCTAATCTCTCTTCTATTCGGGTTAAATGATTTTATGAACTCTGACTCTAGGATCTCGTAACTACTTCCTCCCAGAGAGCCCCTCACTCCAGATGATTGCATGGTGCGCCGAAGGATTCCGCGGCTACTCTCCGATGTTATCCTGAGAACTTTTGTTCATCGTGTTTGCATTTCCCCTTCCACCGTCGACCCTTATGGATAACTACTTGCAGTTGTTATTCTTACTTTCATCCCCAGTTGGTCTTGTTATTACAAGATACCCAGAAATACTCGTCGTTGTTTCGATAACCCTTTAAGCTTACTGCCTTGCTGTTCTTTGTCACCTGAATACCCCTATGGGTAATTCTCGCACTTATCAAGTATCCGCTCATCCCCCAGTTGTTCATGTGTTTCACAATGGTCTTCAAAATACTATTCGATCCTCCAAAAATCCTTAGTAGCTTATTGCTCTGCAATACTTGTCTGCTTGCATTATGGATGCTTTCCATATGTCTGACAATATTCGTCAGTATCCTTAGAAACCGTCATTTTGATCCTATTGATTCAACATGAGTGCGAATGCACTCAATCATCAGTTGATCCTTTCAAATTATCTTTCTGGCTCAGACGTCATTTTTGAACATGAGCTTGTTCTCGACCATTCTATTTGCCGTCAATTGTAACCTTAGGACTATTGAACTTATCCACCCTTGATCAGAGCGTCTGCTTCTGATCCTTCTATTTGGAAATCGTAATTCCTTTGATATCTAAGCATCGAATCATTCAGGTGTTCTATAATCTGATGCCCTTGCATCCTTTCTTCAACTGATTGTGTGCCGATGCTCACATCAGCTCCGCTATGGACCATCGGATCCTTTATTGGATTATTATTCGACAGTGTCCTCCTTAATCATTAACCTCGTGAGCCTTTCCTCTGATACATAATGCTTTTGGTAAATTGTATCCTCTGTTTTATCAACCATGCTCTGTTTTCGAGCTGGTGGTATTTACAATTGAAGCTTGTGGTATATGTTTCCATGATACCCTGACGGGTTGAACCTATGCCTTACTTAATCTGTGTGAACCCGAAAGTTTCCACGGGTCATACTCCTCTGGTAATTCACCAAGTAGGTTTTGACACTGAAATCATTTTTATCTAGAGCAGTGAATGAAAGGTTATGCATTGCAGAATGGGAGTCGACCTTGAACTTTGTGTTCATGCCCATGGACACGATGTAGATCTTATCATTAAAGCTTCTCTTAAATTAAATTATTCCTTTGGTATAAGTTCATCTTATATCCGGGATCTGGCCTTTTGCAATCGTGGTTCCGACCATGTTCTCCTTTAAATACCATTTCGCGTGCAAGTTTAAGCGCTTGTCTTTGTAGAGCAGTACCCCAGTCCAACCGCTACTTTGATCTGTCATCAAGTATTACCCCCTTTGGTATCTCGAGATTATCACGGAACTGCATAACTTCTTATGAGTTCTTCTTCAAGTATTATTTGACTTCCGCTGCACCATCATTTGACTTGATGTCATCGCCAACCGATTACATCTTCATGAAATCTCTCAACAATTGCGTCGTGGTCATCATCAACATCCTGAGCTCTTCCAAGATATATATCGAATTCTTGATGAGAAATACCATCCTCGCCCCTCAATGGTTTGTGTTATCACCGACCACTTTATTGCCTTCCGTTCAACACAAACTTATTCGTGTTTTGTGTTATACCTTGAGATCCTTGCTATCCAGCATTTGTTCTTCTTTACCTTGGATATTACCACCTTTTATGTCAAGAATGTCGTGGTAATTTTACCACCTCTTGAGAATTCTTGGTATAGTAATATCTCTCGCCATTTGCGTTCATTTCTTGGTCTCCGTGTTGTTTCTAACCGGAATACCGACAAATGGTCTGTGATGTGTAAATTCTAAACTTCTAGCAACCCTATTGCTTTGAATTTATTGGTCTACAATTTCATTAGAATTATATTGCTTGTTGAATCATCATTCAAACATTGATCGTGCTACCTAGTCCAGATTCCTGGGTGCACCCTTCTATCATTGCTCACTTAAGCATGTTTCCCTCGAGCATACATCATTATATCATTGATCCGACAAATGATATTTCCTTGTTCACATAATTGTGGAAATCCATCTTTTGGAAATCTCGATGAATTGTTGCTGATTTCATCAGCCACCTCATCCTATCCTTGATTTAATAATGAACTCATGATTCGGAACTTGCTTCCACAGTTCAATTCCCGAGAATCTTACAATGTCATCTTGACAATTTGTGTCGCACCTTTTCTCCTCGGGCCTCCTGAGTCTGAGTTAACCTGACACCAATCAGATCTGAATCTCGGTCAGATATGATGGTTGGAACATATTTCCAAGAGTTATAACATTGGTCTTATGTGACCCGGTAAGGTGGTGTCGTGCCTAGCACACCTGGCTGGTTGGCCATATTGTTATAGATTCCTTTTCAGCAAGGTTATCCATTCTTCCATGAGGAAATTGTAAGACTTATTCTACAAGTTATTCCTGATGGATCCTTTGTGTTTCCAAAGTCTGATCTTCACCTGATGACCATGTCAATGCTTTCTCGGAGCATGCCTATGGTACTTCAATTTTCAACAAGACCATTTGAAGCCCAATGCTAAATGTTTCCTGCTCAATTATCTGAACACCGATGTACGGGTAATGTCATGAAATTTCTCTCCCCTACCTAAGGAGTTTTCTACATTATATACTGTCTTGGATATCATGCTCTGCTTGTCCTTGGGAAGGGTATACCCCTGGTATATGTGTCAAACACATTATCCTTTCCACTGTTCTGTTTGATCTGATGATCACATTTTCCTTCCATTGGTTTGTTTAAACCTCCTTGTGATCTATAATATATAAGCAGTAATATTCTCCTGCTTATGTAAACACCTCGGTGTACATTTCTGTCAGCAAGACCCTGTTACTATTGTTGATGACATTCTGGTAACCACCGATGGACGAGAACTTGGCCTGTTGGTCCGCCTCGTTCAACGAGCAGGAAAAATGGTTCTCTTCGTCCCTCGCTCTTGGTACCGATGTTGTTGTCGACATAACCGATAGACTAACCTCTGACATGCCTTTCCTACATGACCATGCAAGATGTCAATGCCCTTCCTAGTTTTAACCCACATGGTGGGCCCATAACCCACAGTTCCACAGGATCGAAACCTGACTCTCCCATACACCCTGTTGTCGAAGTTAATCCTCGCGCTTGGCTTCGTATTTAATTCACGGGCCACCTTCCTAGTGCTCTATTCTGGTATCAGACACAATACTTACTCTCGCTGCTCTGAAACCCTTTCTCACTCTGGTTCAGACTTCGAGCAACTATCTATCCACTTGGAACCTCTTATTGTACCTTCGTACCTTACTCTTGATGTATTCAATATGTTCAGCTCGAGAGATAATCTTACGCTCATTCATGGGTTAACCCCCAGATTGTTTCCCTCATAAGCATTCTGTCGTAGCCGAGCTGCCCCTTACCTATTCGTAAGTACGTTGGAGTTCCCGAGAAAAGGACGACATCACCATGATGACCTGAAGCAGAGAAATGAAGACGTCAATGTAATGGATCGACCTCTTCGAGAAGAGCAACCAACACCGAGAAGATCCGTTAGAATTTCGTAACCAATCTCTCCCCCTTACTCCCCTCCTAAATCTCGGGACGAGATTTCTTGTAGTGGAGGAGAATTGTGACGCCCGGATAATCAAGCTACAGTAAACCTCTGCTAATGGTGCCACGTCACCTCGGTTACTGATGATGAACTCGAGTTAGTTCGAAGCCGATTCAAATTCAAATTCAAAATCAGGCAAACAATAAAGGTTTTCAAACGTTAAATTTAAAATGTCCAAAATGTGTCAAATAAATCATGGATAATACTAGTGGAGAAACCACTAGTTTTATAGAATGTTTAAAGGCTCTAAAGTAATTAAAACAGCAGCTATGACAATTGATTAAATGCCTTTTAAAAATTACAATAATGCAAACTATTTTATTTAGGTGTCAAACTTTTTGGGGCAGTAGAATAAGTTATAACATTAGTTTAGGAGTTGTATTTATATTTTATAAAACAAAAAACCAAAAGAAATTAAAACAGAAAAGAAAATAAAGAAAAAGGAAAAGAACAAAAACAGGAAACAAAACTAACAAAAAAAATGAAAAGCAAACCCCACCCCGTTGGGCCTCAACCCACCAGGCCCCTAGGCCAGCCCACTCTCACCCCATAACCTCCCCCCCAATCCCGAGTACTCACCGACACTTTCCCCCCCTCTCCCCAAAAATATCTCCCCCTCTCTCCCGCCTGGATCGGGATCGAGGGAGGAGGCCCTCGTCACCGCGGAACCACGCCGCCGCCGCCCGAAGCCGCCTCGCCAGCGCCGCCTCCCCACCGGACCGCCGCATCCCCTTCTTCTCTCTGTCGCCCCCACGTCACCGGGCCGCCACTGCTCTGCAGTCGCCCAACGCCACCTCGACCTCGTCTCCTCCCAACGACGCGGTCGCCGTCGATTCCTGTCGCCGGAGCAACCCCGACGCGTGCCGCCTCCCCACCGGCCTACCTCCTCCACAACGCCGTCGTCACCGTCCCCCTCCACGACCCCCCGCTGCCCGTGCCCTACGTCCCCCATGTGAGCCCTCTCCTCTCTCCCTGTCCAGACGCCCGCACGCGCGCGTCCGTGCTCGCCGCGCCCGCACCGCGGCCGACGTCGCCCTGCGCCCAGATGCGCGCCCGCGCCTCCCTGCTAGCACAGCCGCGCTCCGCGCCGTCCCGCTCAGGCCATGGCCTCGCCTCCCCGCGCGTTGCGCTTGCCGGCCGCATCCTGGCCGTGCCCGGCGTTGCTCGCTGCTCCCCTTGCCGCCGCCTTCAGCCTTTCCCCGCTCGCCGCCGCCCCTGTCTTCTGCTGTTGTGCGCCCCCGCTCGCCCCGCCCTTGCAGCCCTGCCACTCCGGCCGTCCCTGGCCACCGGTCCCCCCCACGGCGCCTTGCCGCACCCGTCGGCCCTTGCATCGCCCCACTCCCTCGCCCGCTTCCTGCCCTGGCCGCACGAGCTCCGCCCGACCATGCTCGCGCCAGGCCGGCCCCAACGCCGCCTCGTCGTGGCCTTGCCGCTGCCATCCCCGGTGCCGGCGCCCCTCAGCGCTCGCTCGGCCCTCTCCTGGGTCGAGCGCCCGCAACGCCCAACGCCCAATGCCCGCTAACCCGCATCAGCCCCCTGCCAATGACACAGGGGGCCCACGCCCCAGAACGTTAAAGAATATATATATAAAAATAAATAAAACAATAATTAAAAAAAAATAATAAATTTAATTAATTAATTAATTAACTAAATTAATTAAGTTAATTAACCTTAATTAACTAATATAATTAAACTGTTAGCTTAATTAAACAGTAATTAGTTTAACTAAACCCTAATTAACCTAACAGAGTATGACAGGTGGGTCCTACTGGACCCACGCGTCAGTCTGACCCAGTCAACCCCTGTTGACTGCTGATGTCAGCATGACATCATGATGATGTCATAAATCTATTTTTGAATTAATTAAATAATTAATTAAATTTCGGAAATAAATAAAATCTTTAGAAAATCATATCTTTTAATCCGTAACTCGGATTAAATTATTTTCAACATGAAAGTTGCTCAGAACGACGAGACGATTTCGGATACGCAACCCGTTCGTCTGCCACACCCCCCCTAACCTATTGAACACGCAACTTTCCCCCTCCGGTTCATCTGTCCGAAAACGCGAAACACTGGGAATACTTTCCCGGATGTTTCCCCCCTTCGCCGATACCACCTATCCCTGCGTTAGGTCACCCCTAGCAACGTATTGCCGCGTCTTGCTTTGTGTTACATTTGATTGCTTTGTTATTTATTTTGTTCCCCCTCCGTTACTTCTTTCCGGTAGACTACGAGACTGACGCTGCTGCTGGTACCCCGATCGACTACGGTGTTGACGACCCCTCCTTGTCTGAGCAACCAGGCAAGCCCCCCCCCCTTGATCACCAGATATCGCCTACTCTTCTCTATACTGCTTGCATTAGAGTAGTGTAGTATGTTACTGCTTTCCGTTATTCCTATCCTGATGCATAGCCTATCCTTGCTACTACTGTTGTTACCATTACCTGCTATCCTACTGCTTAGTATAGGATGCTAGTGTTCCATCAGTGGCCCTACACTCTTGTCCGTCTGCCATGCTATACTACTGGGCCGTGATCACTTCGGGAGGTGATCACGGGCATATACGATATACTTTACACATTTGCATTACTTATGATACTGTTCGGAGATGGGGGCTGAAGGGGCAGGTGGCTCCATCCCGGTAGAGGTGGGCCTGGGATCCCGACGGCCCCCGACTGTTACTTGTGGCGGAGCGACAGGGCAGGTTGAGACCACCTAGGAGAGAGGTGGGCCTGGCCCTGGTCGGCGTTCGCGAATACTTAACACGCTTAACGAGATCTGGGTATTTGATCTGAGTCTAGCCATTTGGTCTATACGCACTAACCATCTACATGGGAGTAGTTATGGGTATCCCGGCGTCGTGGTATCAGCCGAAGCCTTCGTGATGTCAGCGACTGAGTGGCGGCGCCGGATTGGACTGGAACGCCATTAGGCTAGGTCTGCTTCCGGCCGCGTACGCAACGTGCAGGTGTGCAAAGGGCGATGGGACCAGACCCCTGCGCCATAGGATTTAGACAGGCGTGCTGACCTCTCTGTTGTGCCTAGGTAGGGCTGCGACGTGTTGATCTTCCGAGGCCGGGCATGACCCAGGAAAGTGTGTCCGGCCAAATGGGATCGAGCGTGTTGGGGAATGTGGTGCACCCCTGCAGGGAAGTTTATCTATTCGAATAGCCGTGATCTTCGGTAACAGGACGACTTGGAGTTGTACCTTGACCTTATGACAACTAGAACCGAATACTTAATAAAACACACCCTTGCAAGTGTTAGATACAACCGGTGATCGCTCTCTCACAGGGCGACAAGGGGAGGATCATCCGTTAGGATTATGCTATGCGATGCTACTTGGAGGTCTTCAGTCTACTCTCTTCTATATGTTGCAAGACGGAGGCTGCCAGAAGCGTAGTCTTCGAAAGGATTAGTTATCCCCCTCTTATTCTGGCATTCTGCAGTTCACTCCACATATGATACCCTTACTCCATTTGATACCCATGCATATGTAGTGTAGCTCCTTGCTTGCAAGTACTTTGGATGAGTACTCACGGTTGCTTTCTCCCCCTTTCCCCCTTTTTTTCCTTTCATTCTGGTTGTCGCAACCAGATGCTGGAGTCCAGGAGCCAGACGCCACCGTCGACGACGACCCCTACTACACCGGAGGTGCCTACTACTACGTGATGCCCGCTGACGACGACAAGGAGTAGTTAGGAGGATCCCAGGCAGGAGGCCTGCGCCTCTTTCGATCTGTATCCCAGTTTGTGCTAGCCTTCTTAAGGCAAACTTGTTTAACTTATGTCTGTACTCAGATATTGTTGCTTCCGCTGACTCGTCTATGATCGAGCTCTTGTATTCGAGCCCTCGAGGCCCCTGGCTTGTAATATGATGCTTGTATGACTTATTTTATTTGTAGAGTTGTGTTGTGATATCTTCCCGTGAGTCCTTGATCTTGATCGTACACATTTGCGTGCATGATTAGTGTACGGTTAAATCAGGGGCGTCACATTGAGCACTTCAGTTGTATGCTACCGGACAAGTTTGTTGCCGGAGGTATCATCACTAAGATTCCTCCTTCAAGGAGGAACTTTGCTACCTTACTGAGACATAAGAGACAGGAGTTTTCTGTCCCGGATCTCATTGGCACTCTTGATGTGGAAGAAAAGGCGAGAGCAAAGGACACACGTGCTCGAGGTATTGAGGGAGGATCTAGTGCCCATCTGGTACAGAAGAAGAACTTCCAGCCCCACAAGTTCAAGAACAAGGGCAAGTTTGATGGTAAAGCAAAGTTTGATGGGAAGAACAAGGTTGTGCAACACACGAACTTCAAGAAGAAGAATGATAAGAAGAAAGGTGTTTGTCATGTTTGTGGAGATCCTGATCATTGGGCTCCTAGTTGCCCTAATCGCTATGACAAGCTTCATCCTACGAAAGGCGGCAAGACCGCTAATGTTGTTATTGGAGACACTGACATGAAGGATGTTGGGTATGGTATATTTCCCACTATTCTTTCAGTATACCATTCCCCTGATTGGTTGATTGACACGGGTGCTAATGTGCATGTATGCGGTGATATTTCCATGTTTTCGTCTTATCAGACCGCAGGGACTTCAACCGTGCTGATGGGCAACGGTTCAAGTGCTTCTGTTCATGGTGTTGGCACGGTCGATCTGAAGTTTACTTTGGGGAAGATCGTGCGGCTGAAGAACATGCATTATGTTCCCTCCGTCAATAAAAATCTTGTTAGCGGATATCTTCTATGTAGAGATGGCTATAAGCTTGTCTTTGAGTCGAATAAATTTGTAATATCCAAGTATGGAACCTTTGTTGGTAAAGGCTATGAGTCAGGAGGCCTGTTTCATTTAACCTTATCAGATGTTTGCAATAAAGTTGTTAATCATGTTTGCAACAATAGTGAATCAAATGTATGGCATTAACGTCTTTGTCATGTTAACTTTGGTTGCATGTCGCGACTAGCAAAGTTGAATTTAATCCCTAGTTTCACCACCGCTAAGGGATCTAAGTGTCAAGTTTGTGTGCAAGCTAAGCAACCTCGTAAGTCTCACACGACTGCGGAAACGAGAAATCTTGCACCACTAGAGTTCATACATTCAGATCTTTGTGAAATGAATGGTGTTTTGACAAAAGGAGGAAAGAAATATTTCATGACATTAATTGATGAGTCCACTAGATACTGTCGTGTGTATCTTCTGAAATCTAAGGATGAGACTTTGAACTTTTACAAGATCTATAAAGCTGAAGTGGAAAACCAACTTGATCGAAAAATCAAGAGGCTTAGGTCCCAGCGTGGGGGAGAGTATTTTTCCAAAGAATTTGATGCTTTTTGTGCGGAATAGTGTATAATTCATGAGAGGACGCCTCCCTACTCACCTCAGTCAAATGGGGTGGCCGAAAGAAAGAACCGTACTCTAACTGATTTGGTTAACGCCATGTTAGACACATCGGGTCTCTCCAAGGCATGGTGGGGGAGGCGATATTGATAGCATGTCATGTCCTAAACCGAGTTCCCACAAAGAACAAAGAGATAACTCCATTCAAGGAATGGGAGAAGAAAAGGTTAAAACTCTCTTATCTACGAACATGGGGTTGTTTGGCGAAAGCCAATGTTCCAATTCCAAAGAAGCGAAAGCTTGGACCAAAGACTCTGGATTGTGTTTTCCTGGGATATGCTTTTCATAGCATTGGCTATAGATTCTTGGTTGTAAAATCTGAGGTACCTGACATGCATGTCGGTACGATCATGGAGTCGAATGATGCGACTTTCTTTGAAGATATCTTCCCCATGAAGGATATGGCTACCTCATCTAATCAGGAGATGCCTAGTTCATCGAATCAGGAACCAGTTACAATTACCGAAACTGCGATTTTGTTGGAACACTTTGAAAGTCCTGTGGAGGAAAACAATGAAGTTCCTACTAGGAGCAAGAGATAGAGGACTACAAAGTCCTTTGGTGATGATTTTCTTGTGTATCTCGTAGATGACACTCCCAGTTCTATTTCAGAGGCCTATGCATCTGAAGACGCTGACTACTGAAAGGAAGCGGTTCGTAGCGAGATGGATTCCATCTTGGCGAATGAAACTTGGGAGATAACTGATCGTCCTTATGGGTGCAAACCTATAGGATGCAAATGGGTATTCAAAAAGAAGCTTAGGCCTAATGGTACTATTGAAAAGTACAAGGCTTGGCTAGTGGCTAAGGTTATACCCAAAAGGAAGGTGAAGACTTCTTTGATACTTACTCACCTGTGGCTCGACTGACCACTATTTGAGTTCTACTTTCACTAGCTGCCTCACATGGTCTTCTCGTTCAACAGATGGATGTTAAGACTGCTTTCCTAAATGGAGAGTTGGACGAGGAAATTTATATGGAACAACCATATGGGTTTGTAATAGATGGTCAGGAAGGGAAAGTGTGCAAAAGTTGCTGAAGTCTTTGTACGGACTTAAGCAAGCACCCAAACAGTGGCATGAGAAGTTTGAAAGAACTTTAACAGCTGCAGGCTTTGTTATAAACGAAGCTGACAAATGTGTGTACTATCGCCATGGTGGGGGCGAGAGAGTTATGCTTTGCTTGTATGTTGATGACATACTGATTTTCGGAACAAATCTGAATGTTATTAAGGAGGTCAAGCATTTCCTATTTCATTGTTTTGAGATGAAGGATTTAGGAGTGGTTGGTGTCATTCTGAACATCAACTTGTTGAGAGACGATGATGGTGGGATTACATTGCTTCAATCTCACTATGTGGAAAAGATCTTGAGTCGCTTTGGCTACAGTGACTGCAAGCCCTCTCCAACACCATATGATACTAGTGTGTTGCTTCGAAAGAATCGAAGAATTGCTAGAGACCAATTGAAGTATTCTCAGATTATTGGCTCGCTTATGTACTTAGCCAGTGCTACAAGACCTGACATCTCTTTTGCTGTTAGCAAAATAAGTCGGTTTGTTTCAAAACCAGGAGATGTGCATTGGAAAGCTCTTGAGAGAGTTTTGCGTTATTTGAAAGGCACTGCGAATTATGGAATTCACTATACTGGGCACCCAAAGGTACTTGAAGGGTATAGTGACTCAAACTGGATCTCAGATGCTGATGAGATAAAGGCCATGAGCGGGTATGTATTCACTCATGGAGGTGGCGCTGTTTCTTGGAAGTCTTGCAAGCAGACCATCTTAACGAGGTCAACAATGGAAGCAGAACTCACAGCACTAGATACAGCTACGGTCGAAGTAGATTGGCCTCGTCGGCTCTTGAATGACTTGCTGGTTGTTGAGAAACCTATACCGGGTATCCTTATGAACTGCGACAATCAAACTGTGATCACGAAAGTGAGCAGCTCAAAGGATAACATGAAGTCATCAAGACACATTCAGAGAAGGTTAAAGTCTGTCAGTAAAATGAAAAACTCCAGAGTTATTGCATTGGATTATATCCAAACGTCTAAAAATCTGGCAGATCCTTTTACTAAGGGTCTATCACGTAATGTGATAGATAATGCATCGAGGGAGATAGGTATGAGACCCACAATATGAATTGTTCACAGTGGTAACCTATTCTTTGTGATCGGAGATCCCGTGAATTAGATGTGGAAGACAAGTTGTTGGTCAACTGAGAGGAGAGTATCCTTACTATTAACAATACCACTCCATGAAGATGCAATACTCTTCTAATCTGCATGGTAGGTTGATGTATATCTTAATGTGTTCTAAGTGGCTCTTTTAAGCAGAGATGTTGTCCTGCAGAACATCTTTTGAAGAACACACCTATATGAGTCTGATTGTTAAACGTCGCAATCTATGAGAGTAGGGTTCTCTCTTGTAACTCATGAAAGGTCTCAGAGTATGACACATAAGCTCCACCCACGGGCAAGACCCACGGTAGCCACGTATTGGTAAAGGCTTTATGTGAAGCTAGATTCGCAGAAAACTTGCAGTTCAAGGCCCAGTCCACTGTTCAAGTTGCTTACTAGTGCAGCATAGAGTTCTAGGTGGAAGTTCAACCTAACAGTCTCCACTGCAGTACCGGTATATAAAACAGTGTTTTGGAACCAAAGGCAAATTTTGTGTGCCTCTGGGATCTAGTGGGGGATTGCTGGAATTTTGTCTATTTTCGGCCTAGCCCAAATAGCAGTTTCAGAAATTGCTAATAAATCCTAGAGGCCCACGCAGCCCATTCGTGCAAGGCAAGAGGTGGAACAAAAGTTTAGTCCCACATAGAAGTTTAGGGGGAGTTGGACCTCTTTATAAGGGAGGCTCTTTCTCCACATGTATGAGGATGAGAACAAGAGGGACATCCACGCGCGCTCCTCCTCCGCCGCCCGCCTCGTCAAGACGCGACGCGGGTTGCGAGTTGCGGGAATGAGCCGAGCCGTTGTCTATGTTTTTGTCACGCACGACGGGTATACTTAAGGTCACGCGGGAGCTGAAACATTTTCTGTAGTGGACATTGAATTCGAACGGCGCGCCTCTTCGGCCGCTGCCTGTTCGCTTCGTCTCCCTCCGTTGCTTCACCTCCCATCGCAGCCTGTTCGCGTCCCTCTCCTGTGCCTATAAAAGGGAGGTCGCTCCTCCCAGAGAGACACAGCAGAACAACGCAACCCTCTTGCCTCGAAGTTCCTGACCACTGAGCTACTGCTACGATCTTCCTCATCCCGGCTTGCGGCGTGCACCGCAGGTCGGGACAGTAGGCCTCCGAAACCGCACCTCTTTGAGTCCTGTACAGGAGAAGGGTGATAAGGTTTTTGGGGAGCGCTCTGCGCGACTACTGACTGACTCCTTCGTCACGGACGCCCCGGACTCCGGCGACTACTTCCTCGATGACGACTTCTTCCCCGATGTCGACAACCTCCTCGACGACATGGCTGGCAAGGACACCGACCCCAAGTCCAGTGCTACTGCTGCTGCTGTCCCGTATGTGTTCTTCTTTCTGTTAGATGTCCTGCCACAATTTCTCGTACTAGTACTTGCCCTAGATATGTTAAGTTCTACTTCATATATGCAACTAGTTCTACTGTCTGCTATAGATATGCTAGGCTACGGTTCTTATATGCAGTAGTTATTTACCTTCTCTCTGTGAGAACACATGACTTGTTTTATCTTTACTATATTAGTCATGCTTTATCTAGTATTTCTGTTAATAAAATCATTTGGTAAATTGCTCATATTTCCAACACCAATCAGGGTGAAGAGCCTGTCACCAGCCGTCCACGTCGGATGGCCCAACCCAATAGCAAGTGTGTGGGCCCGGCATGGTCCAATGCTACTCAAGGAGAAGAAGAGAATCAGTTGACACATCTGGGCTTGGATCATAAAATCATCAACGGCATGGCACGGCACAGCTCCCCCTACCTTTTTCTTTTGCAAGTTGTAATCGAGAAGGACTCGTGTGCATCCTAGTGTGTAGCTGTGCGTGAGTAATACAGAGGTCGAGAGCAAGACGCTAACAGCTACTACCGTGGAACGATTTGCCAAAACAATCAATCAATTATACTACTGTATGTATGATGGACCACACACATGCGTCACCTGCTTCCTCTGTATCATTGATGCATAACACAGATAGTCCTTCCTTGATTTCCTGCCAAGCTTCACTTACTGGTATATATAAGTACTCCTTCATCTTGCACAGGTAGATAGGCATGGCAATGGCATTGGTGTACACTTCATCATTATTTGAATCCACTTCATACAGATAGTTCTTTTTTTTGAACCATGTAGGAGGACTACATGTATTATATTAAAGAGAGAGAGAGGGAGAAATACAGGACCAACGTCAATGTTATAGCAAGCTGGGCGTGGCCATGATGGTGCCCTTTCCTCTCTACTAGTGGTTGGGGCGCACCTATAGTGCGCCGCCTGAAAGGAAGCTGGGGCAGTGCCAGGTAGGGTGCGCCCCTTTCACCTTCTTATATGACTAATGTATGCATCTATTTCCGATTTATGTAACACAATTGCATGAACTTGGCTTAGTGCGGTGACAGTTTATTCATTTGGTACTGAGTAAAAATTCAGCATGGAATCATCAAAATACAAACCACTACAGCGTATACTGGCATACAAAGATAGTTCCCCATCAAACAAAAGACTACAGATATAGCTGCACATCCAGCTCTTGGCCTCCTTGTCCATCCCTCCAGAGCCGTACACCAAGAGGACGCTGGTGAAGATGCCACAGATTGCTTGGCTTCCTCGTCTGAATCCTCGGCTCCACACGCCATGGAAAGAACATGAAAGCATAGACTGCCCGACCTCATTCGTGTCTCTGACGCCGCGCGCGACGGTGCAAGGACGATGGCAGCGCCCAAAGGGGACATAAAAGGTTACTTCTGCACACGATTAAGGCTATAATTCATGTGTGCTGGAGAGACAAGCAGCCATATGATACATACCTGATCCGTAAGATGTATTTGTAGTAGGTGTCGCTCGGGAGGGGCGACCCGGGAGATCCAATCGCCGCCGCCAAGTCTCCCTTCCCATCGAAGCCGCACGCACCGCCATCGCCGCCGGCGCTTGCCGAGGTGGCGGCGGGGCTTGCCCCTTGGACGCAGTGCTCCCTCCCAGCGGTGCGCTCCTCTGTCATGGCGGCTTGTTCCTCCAACGATGGATCCATCTAGCTTGTTGGTCCTGGTTTGCAATCCATTCATGGGTGGGGGCTGCATGGAGACGTTGAAGGCGCTCAGCGGCTGGACGCTCAAGGACGAGTGGCCTCCGGTGGGTCTCGTTGTCATGGACTTGCCTACGTGGGTTGTTTCTGGCATCCAGCTCCCGTCGACGGGACCGAACAAGGCTCTTCGGCGAGGTGGTACTCACGGTGATGTACTCCACCATCGGTTTTCTCCGGCCTGTGGTGGCTGCCTTGCCGTGGATTACAGTGGCTACTGAAAGGTCTTCGTGAGTGATCCTCTCCAGACCCGGTGGTTGACTTCGGCGATGAGATGTAGACTACCGACAGCGACTTGATGCAGAGGGATGGCTGTGTAGCGACGGTGCTCACACATCGCATGTAGCTACTGGGATTGCACAAAAGTGGCGGCGACAACACAAAAGTGGTGTCAATGGTGGTGCCACTCGAGCACCCAGTCTCGAGCTCCGGGGTGAAAGCCTAGGTCTTATACCTGGCAATGGTGATGTTCTCATGTCGTTACCTTGTTGAAGGCATTGCTCGAATATGTTCGGACTGGTTTTTCAGCGTGAAAACCTAGATTCTGGCCTTGGATGGTTGGATCCGGTGACGGCGGCGATTGAGCGTCGCTCCCTTCCTGAAGGCGTTGCTGTTGAAGAACATCCTCAACCATGTGGTGCCATGAGATTGTTGGTGCAGATATGATCGTGGGTGTAGTTTGCCGATCACGGATTTGATCGAGTTTTTTTTTCTCGCTAGAGCATAGCTTTGATCATATATGACTTTGCTATTTGCCGGCGTGTTTTTGTAAGCGTCTGTTGATTTTGGTTGTGTGCATCTTAGCTATGCAGAGGCCAGGTGTGTGCTCTTTCTGTTTGTAACTTCTTGATGCTTCGT
This sequence comes from Triticum urartu, assembly GCF_056163025.1. Lineage (NCBI taxonomy): Eukaryota > Viridiplantae > Streptophyta > Magnoliopsida > Poales > Poaceae > Triticum > Triticum urartu. Next base: position 2,687,746 of record NC_141878.1, on the reverse strand, counting down.
TTTGAGCTAATAAAATTCACCCTTTGTCAAAAAAGTAGGTGCCCTCAAAGCACGAACTGAAGGTGCCGCTGTCGTTGCAACTACAAGATTCTTTGCAGCCTCTGATACGAACACAGATAAAAATCTAGCAATCCGGATAATATATTTGGTATTAAACAACCGTGACAACAATCGCAACCCGTAAATTAAGTGGCTCGAAAATGGCAACCCAACACATGAATAAAGCGGTGTGGATCTGAAACGCAGTGCCTGAAGTAACATGTATTTAAAAAAGGCTTGTGTTCCGTTGGACATGAAAACCTCGTGATTCCCTAGCTAGACGAACATAGCAAGATGATAAGGAAAAATCAGCACAAAGAAACATATTTATTTATACCCTAACCCAGTTGCCCCAGCCCTTGGTACACCCAATTTTAGTTCAGATGGATATGTGTTATACTATCATGCATGCGATTTCCTGTCTGTACGATATCTTAAAGATCTAAAATAAGTAATATAGACTTAGGAACATAAGGATGTTCTGTCTTGTCGTTTACCATTTGCATCTTTTAACTGGCACACCAAGCAAACGCATATGGCATACATTCATATAGGAGATGGTCAAACCAGTTCTGAACATGCAAATGCAACAATAAAGATGCGATGGACGATAAGCAGCAGGCAAAAAAGTTGAATTCTAATGAGCTGCAGATCTATATCTTGTTTATGGATCATCAAGTTAAACAAAGCATCTGTAACTTTGTCAGGAGACCAAAAGCCCTAAACGTCAAAATGCTTGCAAGCACTGGAGAGACAAGGCATCACTTTGAGTACTGCTCTGTTAAAATAGAAGTAAATTGCCTTATCTGTTATCACCTCAGTTTCAGCAGATTCTCTTTTAACTCTCACACTCTGAGTACTGCTCCTCATACAACAGAAAATGGTATGCATCAGAACACATGGTATTGATATAAATAATCACCGGAACGACTAAGGAACCAAATAAAGAGAACACCTTTCGAAGTCCTCCAGAGGCTTGGCATCATCCTTTTCCACATCAGAATCAGCATGATGTCTTTCATCGGAATTCTTGTGATTTTCATCTTAATGTACCAAACACAAATGCGACTTAGCCAATATATGACTGCTAGCATGCTACTTCTGAAACTACAACTACAGTTAATAAGCATTAGTGATCACATCTAAAGCTAAGTAGCTAACTAAGGCGGGTCAACTCTGGAAGCACCAGAACAACCCACTCTTTATCACAACGTCGAGCTATCAGGGTGACAAAAGCACTCCACCACACTCCACAAACTTGGTAGTAACAAATATTTACCTGTTTGCATATATTTCTTTGAAATAGGGAATGGCAAGATAAAAATATACATGACTGCATACATATTTATGTGTTTGCCTACATTTCTTTGAAACAGGAAATAACAAGATAAGAAGATACACTGCAGTGGTGTGATGTGAACGTCGCCGACATGGCACTTCACCATATTTGGACCTAAGGAAATGCATTGTGGAGTAGTTATTAGGTGATGGGTTGCTAGAGTGATAGAAGCTCAAACCCTAGTTTATGCGCTATTTCGTAAGGGACCGATTTGGATCCTAAATTTAACGCTACGGTTAGATTTTATCTTAATACTTTTCTCGTAGTAACAGATGCTTGCGAGGGGGTTAATCATAAGTGGGAGGTTTGTTCAAGTAAGAACAACAGCTAAGCACCGGGTCCACCCACATATCAAATTATCAAAGTAGCGAATATGAATCAAACCAACATGATGAAAGTGACATGGTGAAATTCCCGTGTACCCTCAAGAACGCTTTGCTTATCATAAGAGACCATTTTGGCATGTCAATTGCCACAAAAGGATTGGGCTTCCTTGATGCACTTTATTTACCGTTGCCGTTACTTGTCTGTTACAAATTATCTTGCTATCAAACTACTTGTTACCGACTATTTCAGTTCTTGTAGAAAATACCTTGCTGAAAACCACTTGTCTTTTCTTTCTGCTCATCGTTGGGTTCGAAACTCTTACTTATCGAAAGGACTACGATTGATCCCCTATACTTCTGGGTCATCAGCTACCCATGGCTATCTGCCAGATTCGAATCTAGCCTCCACTTGCCCAGGATTGACGTCCATGAATGGGAAAGCGCACGTGGAGAATGATCCATCCCCTCACGAGGGCGAACGGGTATGCTTTGCTTCCTTCCTCCTTCGTGGCCTGGGATTTCCAGTTCACCCCTTTCTTCGGGGTTTGCTCGAATTCTACGGGCTCCAACTCCGCCACCTTACACCCAACTCCATCTTACACATCGTCGGGATCATTGCCCTATGCGAGATGCACCTTGGCTGCGAAGTGCACTTCGGGCTCTGGCGGAGGTTCTTCTGTATAATGCTTTGCTCCCTAACCAAGGAACTGATCGAGGTGGGGGCCGCCGAGGTCTGTCCGGTTAAGGGGATCGACTACCCCTAGGTAATCCTCCGACTTCTTGTCATCCGAGTGGTTTTACATAGACAACGTCCTGTTATATGATCCAGTTTGGCCCGGGCACCCCGATTTTTCCTCGGAACCCCCAAAGAAACACTATGGCTGGAGACCGCGGACTGCTTCTCAGGACGATGACACCAACGTAGTCAGCCTAGCAGCCCAAGTGAAACTTTTGACAAATACTGGCCTCACCATTATAGATGTTATCGACATGGCAATCAGTCGAAAAGTCCAACCACTTTGGCAACGCCCGCACTTGTTATGCATGTATAATGAAATTGATGAATCCTCCTCATCTTTCTGAGCAAATCTTGACGACCTGATGGTCCTCGGGACCACTCTAGCCAGCATATATCAAGGATCGACAGAGGAGGTCGCAAGATGATAGTTCTGAGACGGGCTATCTTACTATAATCCTATAGATATAGTAAGCTTCCTCAACCCTTTTTACCCATCTAAGTTTCCTGACCTACCCTTTATTGAACCTGGACAAAGATGAAGGCGCTGGGTCGAAACCCTAAGCAACCCTGTGCCCGAGCCGGAGACACGCTGCCGGGCAGACGACCCCCTCTTCAACGAGGACGAAGAACCGTCGCTTATATATGAAGAGGGGAATTTTTTCTGGAGAGCCTTCACGGAACAAGGGTTGCCGTCACTCAGGATGTGTCAGGAACACAGCAGGCCTCCTAGGTAAAGACCCCCTCCTCTACTCGAAAGAGAGCGTCTTGTCTTAAAGCCCCTAGTCCTCTAACTTCTACTCCAAAAGGATGGCATGCAAAATGTCCGCGCGGAGGAGCCACCCCTCAAGGGAGCCTACTGCTGGGGATGCAGGGAGCTCGTGTGTGTACAACGGCTGTGGAGGCGGTCTAAAGTACTTCCTCTGCTCGTAGCTAATGTTACTCTGTTTTCCAGAACGATTTATCATGGATCTTAATTCTTTCAATCATGTGATAGTCAGCCCATTCCACCATTGCCAATGGAGGGTCAAAGAGTTGACAGGACGTCAGCTCCAAATAGTGGTGTGTGTCGCCTTCCAGCCTCAGCAGTGCCGGTCGTGGGGTTTTAGGGGGCCAGGGCGAAACTAAATGTCGGGGCCCATTAGAGTATGTCACCGGGACCAGCTTTATGGTCATTTCCCACTCTTTTTGTTCAATCTAGGGTTTTAACCTTGCACCCGGCGCGGCACATATATAATTATTTGCAAAAATGAGGAGGCACGATTAGAAGTGCTATCAAATGAGACATGTTTCCATAAATAAAAGTGTTACCATATTATGCAAAAATCATGAATTGGTTAACGAGTGTTTGCATCTCTGCGTTACAAAAACATATGCTATCCAATCAGTTTAATCGTAGAAGCATATGTACATTACAATTAGCACCCAAGGTAGTGACTCTTAGACATGGTATGTAATTGGCATTTTCTATATGTTTTCTGCAAGCATCACACAGGGTTCACAAATTAGATATATCCCTAGTAATTGAAAAGTACTCAATATATCTTGTTAAAAATGAAATCAATAATATGCATCGCTAGCAAAACCCAGACAATCAATTATCAATGCCCTATTATACCGATGAAGACGAAATATTGATTATATCTACTTTTGATTATCATAGTAAAGTCGCTAGGGTAGGTACCTTCTAAAAAAATCAGCTTCTAGTCTCTCGGCGTAGGGATCGATGATGGGGCATCTCCAGAACTCTGGCTGAAGTGTTGCCAGCCACATGTGCGCTAGGTCGTTCGCCGTTGTTCTTGCGGTGAGGGCGTGGCGACAACTACCCACTACAAGGATTCCGGTCTATTGCAACGAAATTTATTGCTACAACTACGTTTTGTTGCAATAAAACGCAAATATTACCAAAAATTCTCCGCTTGTGGTAATAGGCTGCACGTATTGCCATAACTTAGTTTCATCGCGATAAATACTAACTTTGTTGCAATACATGCCTCATATTGCAACAAACTGTATCGATGTTGCAATATGGTAGCGGTATTGCGACAAACAAACTCCATTGCATGGGGGCTGTCATTTTGTTGTAATAGAGACTAGGTATTTCAACAGAATAACTATTCGTGGCAATATTTGAAACGATATTGCAACATCGGCGTGACGTTGCATTAGTTACAAATATTGTTGCAAAAAGTGGCTATCCATTGCAACAAACTGCATCGGCGTTGCAATATGGTAGCGATATTGCGACAAACAAATTTCGTTGCGCGAGGCAACCATCTTGTTGTAATAGAGACTAGGTATTTCAACAGAATAACTATTTGTGGTAATATTCAGAAATATATTGCAACATCAGTGTGACGTTGCATTAGTTACAAGGAAAACAGTGAAAAATATATTATTCGAATTTATAGATATTAAGTTATGATTTTTGCAAGCTTTAAGGACTAATTAAAATATATTTTAATTGCACCAATTTCAATTAAACAAAACAATGGGAAAAATTTATAAATGGATAGAACACACTTTCTTGATAGGAATATATATTTAATTTGTTAAATTTGGATTTGAAATGATCAAGTTGTTGCCATTTTAAAACTAGGGTGTTTTCTACCAAAACAGGGACTTGTCAAGTGAAAACCAAAAATAAAGGGGGCCTGGTATGAAAATTGTCAGATCCAGATCTGTAGCTGAAGCTGACCGAGGACTTCTATAGCCGCAACCGCTGACCTGCGGGCCCGTGGCTTCGCTGGGGCTGACTGGCGCGGGTGGCATCCACGTTGACCTCCAGGGGTGATGACAAGTGAGGCCGACCACCGCACAGTAACCAAAAAATGTGGAGGACTTCGCGTGCGCAGGGATTCAAACGCTCGTCCTCAGTGTTGCGAATGTTGATGAACGCACTGGGGTCTCGTGTAAATATCTGGTACCATCCCGATCAAGAATTCAGCTACCAATGAGTAGTATCTCTTGTCCATTTAGTGGTTCGTGTCATTAAGTTGATTTAAAAAGGCTGAATCATATGGTTCGTTAAACTCGGAATAAATTCTATGAGTATGATATACTTATTTGGTTATTCATTGCAACTTGGAAAGGCTCAGGGCATCTCCAGCCGTTGGCCCCCCAGGAGGGGCAAAAAATCGCCCCCTGGGGGCGCACCGGCGCTAAACCGCGCACTGGGGGCGTGATGCCCATCAGTCGCGGCGCCCACGTTTTTAAAAAAAAGTCAAATACGGCGCAAACACGACTCAAGTTTAACGCGAACATCGGCGAGTTCGTTCAAATTTAAACATACTTTGCAAAAAAGGAAAAACTACCGCGGGCTACCCCCACCGTCTCCCTCGCCGCCCGCCTCGCCGCCTGCCCACGCGGTTCTACATGCCGAGGAGGCTGTAGAACCGCGTGTAGTCACCGCCGTCGTCATCGTCGTCGCCCCCGCCTACGCCTCCGTCGTCCCTGCTGCATCCCTCCCCTGGTTGGCGCGGCGGGTTGGACGGTCTGGGGGCGTCGTCGCTATCGAGGACCACGACACCGTGCTTGTCCTCGCGCCCACGCTTGTGGGCGGCGATCTCCTCCAGGGCCCGGCGCTGCCGGACCATCTCGTCGTGGAGGTAGTCGTCCCGCGCCCACCGCAGGGCGTCCTCGTCGGAGAAGCCGCGCCGGGCTATGTCCTCGTACTCTGCGGGGAGGCCGGGCTCCGTCTTGGGCTCGACGAGGACGAAGCGACCGGTGGGGGAGGCATTATCGCCGATGCGGATGCCGGAGCTGCGGGTGCGCGCGCTGACAGGCGTGCCCTGGGGCTCCGGGTTGACGGGGCTGAGGGGGAGGCAGGGAGAGCCGCCGGACGAGGAGGAGGACCCCCCGGTCTCCATGCGCCTCGGGGTCCAGGAGCTTCCCCGGCACCGTGAGAAGGACGGGGGAGCGGGGTACTTGAGGCGCGGTGTGTTGCCGCCCTTGATGTACTCGAGGACGGCCTCCAACATGCGCCCGGGCACGCCCCACCACCGACGCCGGCCGGTGGCGTTGAGCCTGCCGGAGGGCACGACGCCATTGGTGGCATCGAGTTGCTCGGCGTGACGACGGCGGAAATAACGCTCCCAGAGGGGGCTGTCGGGGACGTACCGTGGCCCCTCCCTCGCCGCACGCAGCAGGGACGAACGGATGCGTGCGATCTCCGCACGCCGCGCCGCGCCGGTGGGTACCGGGGGCACCGGCACGCTGCCGGCGCTGATCCTCCACGCCCCAGGAACCCGCATGTCCGGCGGGATCGGGTACTCGGCCTCGAAAAGGAGGCGAGCCTCGTTCTCGTGGAGATGGCGGTGGCCGAAGCCGTTCGCCGCCGCGCCGTCACCTGGGAAGCGCTCGGCCATTGGTGTGATGAACTGGAGACGGCGAGAGAGAGGAGAGGCAAGAACGACGACGGCGAGAGAGTGTGAGATCGCCGAGTGCGCTGGGGCGCGTCTTATATAGGCTGAGGCGCCGCTCGTGCGCGTGCCGCCGTGTGTACGCGTGGCGGGCGAGGGACGCGTGTCATCCGGTCTTCACTGCGCCGCCCGTGAGGCATCAATGGCACAGGTTGACCGGCGAGGCAGCGCGGCAGCTTTGGCATTGATTCTCCGCGGGAAACGAGGCGATGAGGACGACGAAGGGCCGAGAAGAGAGCCGTGTCGCTGACGCGGCGGGCCCGCGGCTATTTCGCGCCAAAACAGTTCGCCCCGGCGCCCCCGGGCGCCCCCCAGCGCGCCGGATTCGGCCTGGGTCTATCGGCGCTGTTTTCGGCGCAGACCGACGAAAATCGTGCTCCTGGGGGCGCGACTGGGCCGATTTTTCGGCGCCGGCGCAAAAAAAAAACGCCTGGGGAGGCCTTCCTGGAGGTGCGGCTGGAGATGCCCTCAATTAGGGCCGGTTCTATGTTTTGGAATGCCCTAAGACAAACTCAGACGACATGGCCCCGAAGTCCTAAACTTACACATTAGAACCCTAATCATCTGCATTGAATCTAGGGATGGATGAATTACTTGTGAAAGGCTGGACAATGAACTCGTGGCCGTACACTAGTGCAGAACCGGGCAATAGCACCGGTTCGTAAGGCCCTTTAGAGCCGGTTCCATAACCGGCACTAAAGTGTGGTCACTAAAGGCCCCCCCACTTTTGTACCGGTTCAGCACGAACCGGTGCTAAAGGGCAACCACGTGGCACGAGCCAGCTCCGGGGGCCGGGAGCCCTTTAGTAGCGGTTGGTAACACCAACCGGTACTAAAATGTTTGGGGGGTTTTTGGTTTTATGATTTCTTTTTCATTTAATTTTGTGTTTTTCATTTTAATTCTTTTTCGTTTGCTGGTATTTTACGATACTACACATTGTACACGTTATGCATATATATATATATAGAATTTCTAGTAGAACCAATCATATACATATCATCAATGTCTCACAAACCACCATATTAATTCACACACACACATGTATAGCTATAAACAATTTGTCCTACATATGCATGTTGTCTTCGGAGCCAGTGGCATTAGCCTAATTGGTGCCTTCGGAGCACGATGACAATTGGAAGTGGTTCATGACCTGGTCGATGGGGGCGGTAGCGGGTAATAATATTCTCCCTTCGGATTTATGACCTGGTCGAGCAAAAATCCCGCTTTTTCCTCTTGAAGTGCTTCTACGCGCTCCGCTTCTAGGAGCTTGTCCCACACCTCTTTGAACTGTTAAGAAGGAGATCAATATGCATGTGTATTAGTTGTGTGACTAGATATCGATAATGGTGTAAAAATTGTGAATAGTGTTCTGACAAGCGTACCCATTCCTGTCTTTGAGATCTGCTCCTTTCGGACGCCATCATGCGAATGTTTTCGCAAACGCAGAATGCACACAGATTAGTCCCCTGCGCCTGCTTCAGGGCCTTTATTACGAGAATGGAATTTAATTTGATCAGATAATAATTAATCAAGCATGATAATTAAAGAGATGGCAGCTATCTAGCTAGCTAGTACTACTTAATTACTTACCTTGGGTCGAAACCATTTCAGCTGTCGTTTCCATTCGCCATCCGTGACGCTGATGAACCTTGCCCAAGCCCTGCCCGCTGACAAAGAAAATGAATAAAGGGGTTATTAAATAGTTCATATCATGAAATGACGAACTAAATAGGCCGAGATATATAGTTAATAATGATTGAAATTACCTGTTGACTATCCCAAACAAGATGTTATAGTCACTATTTGCTTTGAGTAGTGAGTCCAGTATTTGAACTGTTCCGGCATCAACTTCAATGATACACAAGATCCAGTGAAATCTGCATGCACACACGTTTGCATGTCTTAATTAAGCGGGTATATGTAAGCAAAAACATGTAGCTAGCTAGTAGGCAAAACAGAGAATTTGTAGTACAAGAAAGTGTGACTCACTGGAAGTTGTAAGGAAGTAGTATATCTTCATTGTATTTGAGGCGCTTCAAGAACTCTAGCATGCTGTCCGCTACCTGCTTTTCATGATGCTTGTTTATTGTCCATGTGTATTCGTTAACGGTGTTTGGGTCAATGAACCCAATGCCATAGCGTCCAGCTTTTCTCAATTCATACATCTTCATCCTGTATAATACCACATAAAAGAATATAGTGAGGATAATTACAGGTAATGATTGATCAAAAGGATCACTACAGCTAGCTTGAGACTTAAATTACAGAAAGAAATCACTTACAGACAATAGCAATTGACGATAGATTTGTCGAGTGCGTCTTGATTGTATAACTGAAACAGTTCAGAATACTCAACGGTCACAAGTTTCTCATGGTAGTAATGATCCTTCTTGACTTGCACCATGAGGGACTCTCGATCGGATCTCTTGGTAATGTCCATGTACCATTGATGCAATTCATACATTCTCGTTGGGAGCTTCTTGACCACTTCTGGCTTGACCAAAGGTTGGCCCCGGGCATATTTCTGTTTTATTTCCTCCTCTTTAAGCACAGGCATGTCCTCGATCTCGAGGAGTTGTCCAACAGTGATTTTGAGAGTTTTAGCCTGCATTATATGCTCCTGGGTTATTACCACATCGCCCACCTCGGGAACGTAAACTGTTTGGCCACAATAATATTGGGCGCGCGTACTGTCACGTGTTGTTGGCGGCACAACAAGCGGGGGGATCGATTGCGCCGCCTGTTCTCCCAGCTGGGCAGCGGTTTTCCCGCATTTTTTGACAGCTGCTTGTTGTTTGCTCGAGCTCGAGCTTGCCTCCTTCTGTAGACGTTGTCGATGTAACTTCCTGATGTGGCGCTCATAGTCTGTGTCAAGAGGCTTAGGAGCTGGTGGTTGAGCCATACAAATGAAGTGGTCAACTACTTCCACAGGCACTTTCTCCCTTGGCGGCGGTGGCGGTTTCGGTCCAAAATGGGCGTCGACTTCTGCCCGCACTATGGCATTGGTTTGCTCCTCGGTCCTGTCGTAAGCCCTCTCAGGAAGAGGAGTAGTGAGGTTTGGACCATATTTATATCGCTTGCCTCCGCCTGTACTTCCTGTACTATGACCTCGACTCGCATCGCTACGCACCATAGCTGCGGGGTGTCTCTTCTGTGATTGCTGAGGCGGCGGAGATGGCTGACGGGGCTGAGTTGGACGAGGAGGAGTGGCCTGAAGCTGTGCCGGACTTGCAGTGGCCTGAGGTTGTGCCGGACTTGGAGGAGGAGTGGATGTCTGACGCTGTGTCGGACTTGGAGGAGGAGTGGCCTGACACTTTGCTGGACTTGGAGGAGGAGGAGTGGCCTCACGCGTTGGTGGACTTGGAGGAGCGGGAGTCTGCTGACTCGGTGGCGAACTTCGACGAGGAGTCGGGTGACGCGGTGTCGGTGGCCTTCGAAAGATGATGCAATCCTTTCTCCATAGGATGATACGATGTTTGGCATCTCCGAGTGTGTGCTCCTCGTCACCTCCAGGAATGTCAAGCTCTAGCCCCGAATATTGGTCCACCACCTCATCAACCACGACACGAGCATAGCCTGCTGGAATCGGGTTGCAATGGAAGGTTGCATCGGGGGAATTTGTATAAGCAACGCCGTCCGCCACCTTCAAGGATATGTTCTTAATTTTGAAGTGTAGCTCGCAGTTAGTGTTCTCCGCGATGTCATCCACGGGATATCTATCCAGCATTGTGTCAAACGGGGCCGAACCCACGCTGCTTCTCGGCATGGATGGGGCGGTGGTATCCAATGTTGGATCATCCGCTAGCTGCTGCAGCTGCTGAGACCCCCTTTGCTGGCTAAGTGAATCGATCTTCTCCCGCTGCCGCTGGAATTTGATTGCCAAGTCCACGTGCGCTGATTCTAGGCCTTGAAGGCGTTCATAGTCGAGCTTCCTCTGCTCCTCCTCCATCTTCCTCTTCTTCTCCTCCGCAATCTTCTTTCTCGCATGGGTTCTGTAGTCGGCGTTCCAGTCCGAAAACCCATCATACCACGGAATAGCGCCCATGCCTCGTGTTCTTCCCGGGTGTTCAGGATTTTCTAGGGCATGCGTAAGCTCGTCGTTCTCTCTGTTGGGCTCGAACAACCCGGATCGAGCCTCTTCTATTGCAACAAGTAGTTTATCTTCGGCTCCGTCCAGACATGCCTTCTTGGAAACTTTGCCTGTCTTCGGGTCCAACTCCCCCCCATGCGCATAGAACCAAGTCCTGCACCTGGGGGGCCAGCTCAATGTTTCTGGAGTGACACTTGCATCTAGCATCTCTTTCTCAGACTTATCCCACATAGGCATTCCCACCGCAAAGCCACCTAGCCCCAGCTTATGGAACTTATCCTTTTTTGTGGCATTGGGCTTGTTTATTCTTGACCGTTCCTTAGATAATTCTGAATCCTTGAATTTCACAAAATCGTCCCAATGAGCACTTTGATTCTCTAGTGTTCCCTCGAATACTGGAGTCTTCCTTCCTCCCTTGACGTACTTGTCCCATTCACGATGCTTGTGGTTCTTGAATGCAACCGCCATCTTCCTAAGAGCAGCGTCCTTGACTTTCTGCACATCTGCTTCTGTGAAATGATCTGGTAGGGTGAAATGTTCCATCAGAGTATCCCAAAGCAGACTTTTTTGTCTGTCGTCGACAAATGTAAGATCTGGACGTGGCTTTGCTGGCTCTCTCCATTCTTGAAGGGAGATCGGGAGTTGGTCCTTCACAAGAACTCCGCACTGACGAACGAACTTGTCCGCAATCTTCTTAGGCGCTAATGGTTCGCCATTAGGTTTGATTGCCTCGATATTATACTTTACGCCCTCCTTCAACTTTTTGTTCGGGCCTCGTTTCGTCCTGTTGCCTGAAGATTTGCTCGATCCGGATGGCTGAAAGAAGAAAGATTGATTCGTTAATATATTCAACTCATTTAAAACATGTGATGATCACCAAATGCCTGCTTATATAAATATATATACCTCTCCGGTGTTGTCATAATCGTAGTTCATGACTTCATCAATTAGGTCGTCGCGATCGAATATCATATCACCCTCTGCGGTGTTGTATAGAAATTCGGAGCCGTCATAATCTTCTTCACTCTGATCATCATCTGGCCCGCGTATTATATCGAACATGGTCTGTTCTCCCTCTCTGTCGGTATTGTCCGCCATAGCTTTTATTTAACTATGCCAAAAGAAATATAAAACAATTTAGTATTCAAATTACATCGTGTCGAATAATAGATATAATCTCGAATACATCGTCTCGAATAATAGATATAATCTCGAATACATCGTCTCGAATAATAGATATAATCTCGAATACATCGTCTCGAATAATAGATATAATCTCGAATACATCGTCTCGAATAATAGATATAATCTCGAATACATCGTCTCGTATAATAGATATAATCTCGAATACATCGTCTCGAATAATATATAATCTCGAATACATCGTCTTGAATATTATATATCGAGTACATCACTGGCTAGGTAGCTAATAAAGATCGAATACTACAGAAGAATCTAGGACACTCGCGGTTCCTGCGGTGCGGGCGGTGGACACCCAAAGAGAAGGAACCCTCACAGTATCATAGCTGAAGTGAGATCCCTGAAGAAACTACCAGGTATTGGAGAACCTGCCGCCCTCTAACGTAACCATGTAGCGATGGACATGCTCGTCCTCCTCCCTAACACGGTGACGTACCACCTCCGGCGGGGCCGGCTCCCTCCGTACCGAAACTGGCCCACGCGAATGCCACCAAATGAGATCAGGGTCGACGACGGGACCCGGGGCCGGGTTCCTCATCAAGCGGCACGCCCCTCCAGGCAGCACCTCCCAGTGCCAGCCCGACGGAGCCCAGTCCCGGACATGGGTCAGTCGGACGTCGTCGTGGACGGGTCGACGGCGAGGATGCGGGCCGGGCATCATCGAGAACAAATACTAGCTATATGCCCGCAAAAAGTAACATTTTTTTAATGATTGGATTTTGATAACTAAAATTTCTAACATTTCTATATAACTAACATTTTTATAACATTTCTAATATTTCTAGAACTAAAAAAACGAAAAATTTCTAACTTTTTTATAACTATTTCTATAACTAAAAAACAGAAAAATTTCTAACAATTCTAACATTTCTAACAATTCTAACAATTCTAACATTTCTAACTATTCTAACAATTCTAACATTTATAACTATTTCTAAAAAACAGAAAAATTTCTAACAATTTCTAAAAAACAGAAAAATTTCTAACAATTCTAACTTTTTATAACTATTTCTATAACTAAAAAATAGAAAAATTTCTAACAATTCTAACATTTCTAACTATTCTAACAATTGTAACATTTCTAACTATTTCTAAAAAACAGAAAAATTTCTAACAATTTCTAAAAAACACAAAAATTTCTAACTATTTGTATAACTAAAAAACAAAAAATGTATGTGTGTGTGTACGCTCACCGGCGAGGCGAGAGGTGACGGGGGGGGGGGGGGGCGACGGGGACGGCGATGGGCGCGGCGACGACGGGGATGACGACGATGGGGACAGGGACGGGGCGGCGATGACGGGGATGGAAATATGCCCTAGAGGCAATAATAAATTAGTTATTATTATATTTCCTTGTGCATGATAATCGTTTACTATCCATGCTAGAATTGTATTGATAGGAAACTCAGATACATGTGTGGATACATAGACAACACCATGTCCCTAGTAAGCCTCTAGTTGACTAGCTCGTTGATCAATAGATGGTTACGGTTTCCTGACCATGGACATTGGATGTCGTTGATAACGAGATCACATCATTAGGAGAATGATGTGATGGACAAGACCCAATCCTAAGCCTAGCACAAGATCATGTAGTTCGTATGCTAAAGCTTTTCTAATGTCAAGTATCATTTCCTTAGACCATGAGATTGTGCAACTCCCGGATACCGTAGGAATGCTTTGGGTGTACCAAACGTCACAACGTAACTGGGTGACTATAAAGGTACACTACAGGTATCTCCGAAAGTGTCTGTTGGGTTGGCACGAATTGAGACTGGGATTTGTCACTCTGTGTAAACGGAGAGGTATCTCTGGGCCCACTTGGTAGGACATCATCATAATGTGCACAATGTGATCAAGGAGTTGATCACGGGATGATGTGTTACGGAACGAGTAAAAGAGACTTGCCGGTAACGAGATTGAACAAGGTATCGGGATACCGACGATCGAATCTCGGGCAAGTATCGTACCGCTAGACAAAGGGAATTGTATACGGGATTGATTAAGTCCTTGACATCGTGGTTCATCCGATGAGATCATCGTGGAACATGTGGGAGCCAACATGGGTATCCAGATCCCGCTGTTGGTTATTGACCGGAGAACGTCTCGGTCATGTCTGCATGTCTCCCGAACCCGTAGGGTCTACACACTTAAGGTTCGATGACGCTAGGGTTATAAAGGAAGCTTGTATGTGGTTACCGAATGTTGTTCGGAGTCCTGGATGAGATCCCGGACGTCACGAGAAGTTCCAGAATGGTCCGGAGGTAAAGATTTATATATAGGAAGTCCTATTTCGGCCATCGGGACAAGTTTCGGGGTCATCGGTATTGTACCGGGACCACCGGAAGGGTCCCGGGGGCCCACCGGGTGGGGCCACCTATCCCGGAGGGTCCCATTAGCTGAAGTGGGAAGGGATCCAGCCCAAAGTGGGCTGGGGCGCCACTTCCCTTATGGCCCATGCGCCTAGGGTGAAGGGGGAACCCTAAGGAAGAGTCCCAAGGAGGGAAGGCACCTCCTAGGTGCCTTGGGGGGGAGGGAAACCTCCCCTGGCTGCCGCCCCCTAGGAGATTGGATCTCCTAGGGCTGGCGCACCCCCCCTTGGGCTCCCTATATATAGTGAGGGTAGGAGGGCCTCTTGAGACACCCCTTATGCCTTTGGTGCAGCCCCTCCCTCTCTCCTATGTCCTTCTCCTCTCCCGTGGTGCTTGGCGAAGCCCTGCAGGATTGCCACGCTCCTCCACCACCACCACGCCGTTGTGCTGCTGCTGGATGGAGTCTTCCTCAACCTCTCCCTCTCTCCTTGCTGGATCAAGGCGTGGGAGACGTCACTGGGCTGTACGTGTGTTGAACGCGGAGGTGCCGTGCTTTCGGCACTTGATCATCGGTGATTTGGATCATGACGAGTACGACTCCATCGACCCCGTTCACTTGAACGCTTCCGCTTAGCGATCTACAAGGGTATGTAGATGCACTCTCCTTCCCCTCGTTGCTGGTCTCTCCATAGATAGATCTTGGTGACACGTAGGAAAATTTTGAATTTCTGCTACGTTCCCCAATAGTACGGGGCGGCGACGACGGGGACGGGGACGACGCGGGACGGGCCGGGACGGGGCGGCGGTGACGACAGGGACGACGGGGACGGGGACGACGGGGCGGCGACGACGGGGACGGGGCGACGACAGGGGCGGCGACGAGGGATGGAGACGTACGGGGGCGGCGGGCGACGGTGCAGAGGAGAAGAAGCAGATGAGAAACTGAAATTTTCGTAAGTGTTGTTTATATAGGTGGGGCCTTTAGTATCGGTTGGAGCCACCAACCGGTACTAAAGGCCTGTTTTGGCCAGGCCAAGCGGCGGGAAGCGACCCCGTTTAGTACCGGGTGGTGGCTCTAGCCGGTACTAAAGGCCCCCCCTTTAGTACCGGTTGGTGCCACGACCCGGTACTAAAGGGGGTGCGCTGGCGCAGGTGCAGTGCGCAAGTTTAGTCCCACCTCGCTAGCCGAGGGGCGACCGCACTGGTTTATAAACCCCCGTGCGGTAGCTCTCTCGAGCTCCTCTCCAAAGCAGGCCTACTGGGCCTACATGTTCTGTCCTGCCCTGTTGGCCTATTGGGCCTTTGCTGGCCTGCATCCTGGCCCAACAACAACAAGTTGGGTTTCTAGTCGTATGCAGGCCGCTCTGGCCTAGTAGGCGGGTTTTTTTTTGCTTTATTTATTTTTGAGTTGTTTTTTTGTGTATTTAGAGTTTCTTTGTGAATATTTTTGCTTTAGGTACAAAAAATTACAAACTTTCTGTTAGTGCCCGTAGTTTTCAAATTTGAATAGTTTAAATTTTGAATTATTTGAAATTAGTGTGAATCACTAGTTTGTGAATAACTTAACTTTAAAAATCAGTAAAGGCATGAAATAATTTGTTTGCACATAAAATTTCTTCGTGTTTCAAATGCCAAAACACATAATTAACTACCCTAACTATTACAGAGATTCCCTTCTGGGTGTGAAACACAGAAGAAAGTGATGATAGTGAAGCCGATCACATCCCAGATCTTTGGGTGTGAAAGTTTTTCTTCGCATGTGTCCCTTTGCGCCGTAACCATGGAAAATCTTCATCATTTAATGGGATGCTCGGGTCAATATTCACTGTGAACGGAGCAATTTCATCAAACTTTTCATAATCTTCTGACTTGTCTGTCTTGTCATCCACTCCCGCGATGTTTCTCTTCCCAGAAAGAACTATGTGCCACTTTGGCTCATCGTACGATGCATTCGCTTCCTTATCTTTTCTTTTTCTTGGCTTGGTAGACATGTCCTTCACATAGAAAACCTGTGCCACATCATTGGCTAGGACGAATGGTTCGTCTGCATACGCAAGATTGTTGAGATCCACTGTTGTCATTCCGTACCGCGGGTCTTCCTTTACCCCGCCTCATGTCATATTGACCCATTTGCACCGAAACAAAGGGACCTTCAAACCACGTCGATAGTCAAGTTCCCATATGTCTTGTATATAACCATAATATGTTTCCTTTCCCGTCTTGGTTTCTGCATCAAAGCGGACACCACTGTTTTGGTTGGTGCTCTTCTTATCTTGGGCGATCATGTAAAATGTATTACCATTTATCTCGTACCCTTTGAAAGTCATTATATTCGAAGATGATAACTGGGACAGCAAGTACAGGTCATCTTCAATAGAGATGTCATGCATGGTACGTGTCTGCAACCAGCTGGCGAAACTCCTGGTTTGTCCATGTGTAATCCAGTCATCAGACCGCTCCGGGTGTTTGGAGCGTAGCAAATTCTTGTGTTCATCCATATACGGAGCCACCAAAGCGGAATTCTGTAGAACTGTGTAGTGTGCTTCAGTGAGAGAATGTCCGTCCATACATATTATTTGTTCCCCTCCTAGCGTGCCTTTTCCATCCAGTCTGCCCTTATGCCGCGATTCAGGAACACCAATCGGCTTAAGGTCAGGAATAAAGTCAATACAAAACTCAATGACCTCCTCATTTTGACGGCCCTTGGAGATGCTTCCTTCTGGCCTAGCACGGTTATGAACATATTTCTTTAAGACTCCCATGAACCTCTCAAAGGGGAACATATTGTGTAGAAATACAGGACCGAAAACGTTAATCTCTTCGCATAGGTGAACTAGGATGTGCGTCATGATGTTGAAGAAGGATGGTGGGAACACCAACTCGAAACTGACAAGACATTGCACCAAATCATTCTCTAACCTTGGTATGATTTCTGGATCGATTACCTTCTGAGAGATTGCATTGAGAAATGCACATAGCTTCACAATGGCTAATCGAACGTTTTCCGGTAGAAGCCCCCTCAATGCAACCGGAAGCAGTTGTGTCATAATCACATGGCAGTCATGAGACTTCAGGTTCTGGAACTTTTTCTCTGCCATGTTTATTATTCTCTTTATATTCGAGGAGAAGCCAGACGGTACATTAATACTGAGCAGGCATTCAAAGAAGATTTCCTTCTCTTCCTTGGTAAGAGCATAGCTTGCATGACCCTGATGTATGCCGTCTTTTCCGTGCATACGTTGCTGGTCCTCTCGTGCCTCAGGTGTATCTTTTGTCTTCCCATACATGCCCAAGAAGCCAAGCAGGGTCACACAAAGATTCTTCGTCACGTGCATCACGTTGATTGCGGAGCGGACCTCTAGGTCTTTCCAATAGGGCAGGTCCCAAAATATAGATTTCTTCTTCCACATGGGTGCGCATCCGTCAGCATCATTCGGAACAGGTTGTCCACCAGGACCCTTTCCAAAGACCACCTTCAAATCCTTGACCATATCATGTACATCAGCACCAGTACGGTGGCGAGGCTTCGTCCGGTGATCTGCCTCACCTTTGAAATGCTTGCCTTTCTTTCTTACGGGATGCCTGCTCGGAAGAAATCGACGATGTCCCAGGTACAGATTCTTCTTACAATTAGCCAAATATATACGGTCGGTATCGTCCAAACAGTGCGTGCATGCGTGGTATCCCTTGTTTGTCTGTCTTGAAAGGTTACTGAGAGGAGGCCAATCATTGATGGTCACGAACAGCAACGCCTTTAGGTCAAATTCTTCCCCCATGTGCTCATCCCATGCACGTACACCTGTTCCATTCCACAGTTGTAAGAGGTCTTCAACTAATGGCCTTAGGTACACATCAATGTCGTTGCCGGGTTGCTTAGGGCCTTGGATGAGCACTGGCATCACAATGAACTTCCGCTTCATGCACAACCAAGGAGGAAGGTTATACAAACATATAGTCACAGGCCAGGTGCTATGGTTGCTGCTCTGCTCCCCAAAAGGATTAATGCCATCTGCGCTTAGACCAAACCATACGCTCCTTGCGTCATCTGAAAACTCCTTCCCATACTTTCTTTCGATTTTTCTCCACTACGACCCGTCAGCGCGTACTCTCAACTTTCCATCTTTCTTACGGTCTTCTCTGTGCCATCGCATCGCCTTGGCATGCTCTTTGTTTTGGAACAAACGTTTCAACCGTGGTATTATAGGAGCATACCACATCACCTTGGCAGGAATATTCTTCCTGGGGCGCTCGCCCTCGACATCACCAGGGTCATCGCGGCTGATCTTATAGCACAATGCACCACATACTGGGCAAGCGTTCAAATCCTCGTACTCACCGCGGTAGTGGATGCAATCATTAGGGCATGCATGTATCTTCTGCACCTCTAACCCTAGAGGGCAGACAACCTTCTTTGCTTCCTGCGTACTCTCGGGCAATTCGTTGTCCTTTGGAAGCATATCCTTTATCATTACCATCAACTTTCCAAATCCCTTGTCAGATACACCATTCTCTGCCTTCCATTGCAGCAATTCCAGTGTGGTGCCCAGCTTTTTCTTCTCACCTGCGCAATTCGGGTACAACAATTTTTTGTGATCCTCTAACATGCGCTGCAACTTCTTCTTTTCCAAATCACTTGCACAGTTTCTCTTTGCATCGGCAATGGCCCGACCTAGATCATCAACGGGCTCATCTGATGCCTCTTCTTCAGCTTCTTCCCGCATTACCGGCTCAGCTTCTTCCCCCATTGTTGTATCATCATATTCAGGGAACCCATGGCCAGGATAGCTGTCGTCGTCCTCTTCTTCTTCATTGTCTTCCATCATAACCCCTCTTTCTCCGTGCTTGGTCCAAACATTATAGTGGGGCATGAAACCGGACTTAAACAGGTGGACGTGAATGGTTCTTGACGTAGAGTAATTGTGACCATTCTTACAGCGAGCACATGGACAAGGCATAAAACCATCCGCCCGCTTGTTTGCCTCACCCGCAAGCAGAAAAGTATGCACGCCCTCAACGAACTAGGGAGAGCATCGGTCATCATACATCCATTGCCGGCTCATCTTCATTACACAACACCGAATAGACCAAATTAATACAAGTTCATACATAAAGTTCATACAACACTTAAATGCAACAAACAAATAACTCTCTAGCTAAAGCATTTAAATGCAACAACAAATACGATCAAGATCGCAACTAAGGTAACAATGGAT
This sequence comes from Triticum urartu, assembly GCF_056163025.1. Classification (NCBI taxonomy): domain Eukaryota; kingdom Viridiplantae; phylum Streptophyta; class Magnoliopsida; order Poales; family Poaceae; genus Triticum; species Triticum urartu. The sequence goes on along the minus strand of NC_141878.1, from coordinate 2,668,070 downwards.
CCAACAGCATAATGATACCAAGCCTCACTATCGATGGCATATTTTCTAATCTTTCTAATCTTCAAGCGCATTTTCTCCATCTTGATCTTGTGATCATCGACGACATCGGCAACATGCAACTCCAATTCCATCTTCTCCCCCTCAATTCTTTTCAATTTTTCTTTCAAGTACACGTTTTCTCTTTCAACTAAATTTAACCTCTCGACAATAGGGTCGGTTGGAATTTCCGGTTCACATACCTCCTAGAAAATATTGCATATAAATCAAATATGAGCACATACATATATATCCTCCCAAATTACTAAACTCACAAATTAATCACTATATAAAGCATTGCAAGAGCTAATCTAGCAATGAGAGATGAAAGGACAAAGTTGCTAACCTTTGTGATCATTTGAATGGATGGGGGCCTTCAAATCTTGACAAATTTTGGGCAAAATGTGTGATGAGTTCGAGAGGAAGAGGGGAAGAATAGAGAAGAGAGGGGAAAGGGGAATAACAGAGCGAGCTCGGGTGGACGAAGGGTTTATGTAGGATGACCTTTAGTACCGGTTCGTGCCAAGAACCGGTACTAAAGGGGCTGGAGGGGCCCCAGTCTGACAACATCCTGCCACCACTCTCATTAGAACCGGTTCGTGGCACGAACCGGTGCTAAAGGTTCGCCACGAACCGGTACTAATGAAAGCGGCCCGGCTAGCCGTTGGAACCGGCACTAATATATACATTAGTGCCGGCTCAAATACAAACCGGCACTAATGTGCTTCACGTTTGACCCTTTTTCTACTAGTGGTAGTCTCACGGATGGCCGGACGTGAGGGCCAATGCAGCGCGACGGCGGCACTCTAGGTCGCCAGCAAGGGCGCACGGGGGCGGCGCAAGACCTAGCCAACGAAGAATCCCGAGTGACGGCTGACGGTTGAGGAAGAGACGAAGGCATAAAGCGATGCGATTGATGCGTGCGGCCGGCCGGCTTCACCTAGCGCTAGCGATCAGCCAAAGGCAATTGGGCCTCCTTTTGTTCGTTTCCTCCCTTATTTTTTTCCTACCTATTTGCTTGCTGGGCTATACATTACATGCATAGCAGATTATGGGCCCCTCCCCAGGCATGGGCCCTGGGAGGTCGCCTCTCTGGCCATACGCCAGCGGAAACCCTAATTTGCCGTTCTCTGCGTCAAATAGTCGGGGTTACGCACAGGTTATCCGCCGAGCGCTCCGGAGTGGGCTGACCTGTTTAGCGTTTAACTCATACCGGTTTTGGGAAACTTTGATGCTTTTGTATTTCTTTTCGTCACCGGGAGCCTGCCGCCTCGCAGGGATCGAAGTTATATACTTTTGTATTTCTTTTCGTTAAACTCACAAAAAAGTGCAGCTGACAGGATTGATCCGATGATATCTCCGTACGAAAGGAAAGAACGCAAACCACTAGGCTATCCCATCGGTTGTGATATACATGCTTTTTTACTTCTTTTATTTGTTCTGTCATTTCATGGTTTTTTCTCCTGCCGTTTTTATTCTGTTATTCTGTTTTTTTATCTTTTTTCCTTTTTCCTAAATGCACGGATTCCTTTCAAATTCATGAACTTTTTTAAACCGATGAAGCTTTTTTTGAAATCCATGAACTTTTACTCAAATTCGTAAACCTTCTTTCAAAATTGATGAATTTTTTAATTTGTGAACTGTCTAAAAAATCAATGAACTTTTTTCCAAATTTGATGAATTTCTTCGAAACAAATGAACCTTTTTAAATTGATTAACCTTTTTTAAATTCGAAGAACTGTTTCAAATTTGATGATTTTTTGAAAATTAAACTACAAAAGTAGCATCAATTATACTAGTAGAACTTGATATAGCAACTAAAGCATGATATTCCAACAAGGATGGCGGCGGCAGGGCTCCTTTGCCTCCTCGCGCGTGGATCCGAGGCGGGACGAATTTGACGGACAAGGGCGTCGGATGTGGAGGGTTGGGGCGGTGCGATCCAACTTCCTAGCAGCTACGTTGGGAGGCGCGTGACATGAATATGGCCTCCGGTGGTGGGGTGTGTTGGCAACTTGGGAGTAAAGAAAGTTACACAATTATAGATCCATGTTGAAACAACACGTTCCTAACACGAAAGATCTCAAAAGGAAATTGGTTTGGTTGTTAATTTGCACAGTTGAATCTTTATGGTTTTCGTTGAAACAAAAATGACATGATTATGTTGGATCTACTCTAGTGTGGAGGAACCCTCCACGGACTGTCCGGTAAGATGAAAGATGTTGAGATCATCCCATCTCAAGATCAAAATGTGAGATCGAGACTAACATAGATCGACCGTCTCATCAACCCATCCCATTTGTACTTGTGTTCCAAGGCAAGAGTATAACCTAGTGAGGGCCACATGAGGTTTCTGTAAGTTGTCGTTCAAAACTGGCCAAGTTTTTGCTGCTTTTCTGAAATGATTTTCGAAATTGTAGGGCAAACCTGGTTGTACCTACAATCGGAGCGTCCGGCGAGAACGCGCTAGCACCGGTCGCGACCCCTACTTCCGCGCGACAGCCACCCCTACCACGCTGCAGCTCGTGCCGTCCTGACCCGGGCGACAAGCCCCAGCAGGCGAGTCGCCCCTCTAACCTTGCATGTCGCTCCTGGTCGGCCATGGCTCCTGTTGCCCGCTTCCTTCATCCTCGGTGCTGACCAAGCAGTTCCGTTGTCCCTCTTCCTGATATTCGCCTATGAGCTCGAAACTTTCCACCGACCATGGGTCCGAGCTTCCCACATGCCGCCTACCACCGGACTTAGGGAAGATGATGGACGTGGGACGATTTCATCGGGAATCTCCCGATCTAGTTCGGAGGGAAGACGACGGTTGTGAGATGATTTAGTAGCATATACTTCCTCCGTTCCTAAATATGTCTTTGTAGAGATTTCACTATAAACTACATACAGAGCAAAATAAGTGAATCTACACTCTAAAATGTATCTATATACATCCGTACGTGATTCATGGTGAAATCTCTAAAAAGACTTATATTTGGAAACGAAGGGAGTATATATCATATTGCTTTGAAATATTAACATTCCCTCCAAAAAGAATTACTTTCCCACCATATAATTTTGCTTTACTGTAGTTTGCGCCAATATTTTGTGTTCCCACAAAAAAATAGAGTCTATTTATCCTTGCCGCTAAAGACCCTTCCTAACTATCCACGGTTACTATCTTCTAAACCAAATCACACGGCGTCTTCACGGCCGATTGGATCCGAGCTCTCGTCTGAGGTTCCTCCGTGCTGACGGCGTCAGCATAGCGAACCACACCGGAGTTAACTACACGGAGAATGTTTCAGGTTGTTCTTTCTCCCGATCTCCTCCCATCGTAGAACATCCAGAAATCGTAGCGTCGTGCCGTGCCGCCAAAGAGGAGACGTCGTCCTCAATCTCGCCCTCCTCCCTCTCCTTCGTGCCCGCCGACGCTGGCCGCATCTCCGTGTCCTTGGCCATGTTAGCTCGCAGCTGCACGCCCCATCGGCTGCTCGACACCCGCGCGACCCCGCCCGCTCGCTGCCAGAGGCCGTCGCCCTCGCCCGTTGGCGGAGACCCCGGCCCGTGGCCACCGCCCCTCGTCCGCTGCCCGAGACTCGCGAGCGCCGACCCGCTCGCTCGCCCCATTCACTGCGTCATAGGGCGACACCGCCCGGCCCGCCCCGGTGCTGCCCGCCGCGAACCCCGGCCAGTGCGCCCTCCCTTGGCGGCGCCTACGTTCGGCGAAGTCGAGCCAGGGCTGGTCGCATGGCTCCCCTCCCCCGGGCATTAAGATAGAAGTCTGGCTTGCCTCCTTTAAACGTGGAGGAGCCATGCACTGCTAATGTAGTATCTCATGTTTTTGATAATTTCGCATAATGTAGTTCAGAACTACAATGTTTCTTACTCTGATTTTATTGTGAAGATGTCGGATGATGAAGACGATGTGCCATGTGTGATCGTGATGGTGACACCCACAGCTAGAAGGCCACGAGGAGTTCAGTATGACATGTTAGAATTCACATCTGCTCTACATAATTCTGCAACTGTATGTGTATGAGTACTAATCAAACCAAAAACTAACAATATTTCTTTTATTTGTAAAGCAACAATGGTATGAAGAATATCTGCTATTGCCGGCGTGTTGTCTTTGTAGCAGCTCATTGAGAAGTTAGGCTTTAATAATGTGACTGATAAGCCAATCTGCACTTAAAATGATGAGAGATACATGTAAATCTGTTCTTGAATGCTCCGAAAGGAAGCAAAGCTAGCACATAGTCGCCGTGATATCTTGAAGAGTTACAGAGTGGCCGTGCGGAGGCAGCTTGCGTAGGTTAACAAGGGATTGCATTGGATGCATTTCTGATTAAGTATTAGCTCTGGATTATACCTATGGTAGATCTCTTAATTCAGATTTCACACACCTACTTAATCTTTTACTTGATTTCCTTTAACCAATTCTACATTTCCGGGCTCAAGGTGAATTGTGATAATTTACTACTTTTTGTACTGGGAAGCTTTGTGTTAATTTAGCTTTTAGATTGAAAGTAATTCGTTCACATCCTTGAATTGGTGGGACTAACGCTTGACAGAAATATGCATTTCACAACATTTTAGAGTTGTAGCTGTAGAAGCAACAGCAACATAATAATAATAGAGGGATTGGTCCCAAGGTTAATTATTCCGGTATAATAGTTGACCTTTACATTCCCTGGACTTTTTTTAAGTTATCAAACAAGTTTGGTTCTCAAAGTTAACATCACAGGTTCGCAACCACATCGAGGGAAAGTGTAGCGCCACTACTACCGTGTAATCGCTTGATTTTAACGCACGTTGTAAAATAAATACTACTAATAACAATCATATGTGTTGTACATCTTACTTAGATATTAGATGGTACTAACAACAATCATAAATTAGATTGTACAATTGTTCAGTCCAGAAAAGTGAGTAAACATATGTATATTCAGCATGATCCTTTGTATGCAGAATGTTACGACATTTAAAATTGTCAAAGGATGTGATGATGCAAGGAAAGAACTTGACTAGTGTGCTACTCGCCTTGGTGGAAAGGCACCAAAGGTAATTTGTTCTATCCAGTTTGCATGATGTATTTTCAATCTGCTATGGACCTTTCTTTATAGAATATTCTAGATACATTTGTAGCTTAAGATATTTTTGGTTCAATGTTGATTCAATAATTCTGAACCTTTAATAATATTTTTTCTTCTGAGAATGCTTTTAACTGGAACTCCAAGAATTGGGAAGAACCTGTTCGCTAGCTTCATGTTATTCTGAACCGAGTAAAAGAACACACCCATCTATGAGGTACTTGCTATGCTTCATACTTTGTTTTCACACACAAACAATGGATGTTAACTATGTATGTGGGAATAGAAAGGTCAAGAATTATTGTATTTGCCCTTTTCTGCTTCCATGTTTTCTAGCAAAATGCTTAATTATATTCACTGAAATCTTGTGATGATTATTTGGTTTGCAAATTTGTGTCCTCTTTAATTCGTAGCAGGGATCATTGCCCTTACTTTGCATGATAAAACACTTGGATGGGCTCTGAAGAATCTTTTTTTTAGCAGTGAGAACAACCTTGATCAAGAAATAAACCTCCTTTTTGTTTTTAGACATAAAAGAAAAATCATCAATGTCTATCCTTCTAGTACCTGCAGTAGGACCAAATCTAAGAGAAGATGGCCAGAACAACTTATTTTTAGCATGGTTTGTGGGATGCACAAACCGGGAACAGTGGGATTTATGTTTGTTATATCAGTGGGAACGATAGCACTCGATGTCAAGTAATCTATGTTCGATACATGATATATTTGTAATGAAAACTGCAACAACATGTGCGATTTGCGGAATGCAATGAAGTTAAAAGGTTCTATTACTGCGACAGCCAAATATATATAGTACGTAGATTTTCAGCACATGAGCTCACATGCTTTATTTTTTTCAGAAAATTCAAAGAATGGAGTGTAGAGAATTCAGAAAGAAGATTTGTCATATAGATTATCTTGAGTCGAAGTTTGCATGAATTTCTGTTGTTGCTTTTTTTCTCTACAATGCAAAATATGTAAAGATTTTCACGAAACCTGAAAACTTGACATAATAATGAATCCATCATCCCTAGAGTCGTATCAGATTAGGCAAAGAGAATAGATATAGAATTTTCTTATCATTTGAATATTGTCAACTGACTAATGATGAGAAATATATTCATCTAGATTTTGAGCACAAGCTTCTCAACTATGTTCTGTATTAATACAATTTCGTAATAAATTTAGGTTCTTATTTTTTGATTTTTTAATTGTTTGGTAACAAGAATAAAATACAAAAGTTCTTCAAAAGGCTACGCACGTGCAAGCTAACTAGTTTGTTATAATGCATAAAATCCCAGTATGGGTTAAATTGCTAAACCTTCAAGACTGCTCATTGGAGTGAGGATGTAGTCGGACATTCACATTACCATCCATCGACTCATTGTTACTAATATCATAGTGCATACAACCTTTTTCACATGTCTTATCTTATTTCACCATGGATAATGCATTGCTTATGTTTATTCATTTGTTGTATGCTTTATAGGACAGATGGGACTTGGAAGATACACCAGAAACAGAAGAAAAAGTTCTCAAAATTGTGGAAGAGCGATATAGAGGCTGGCGATCAACTGTAAGCTCCACCTACAAGGCATACAAAATAGATGTAGCTAGATTGGCTAATCTGCTGGAAGATTTACAACGAGAAGAGTGGGAATGGATGATTGAGTATTTTGGTACTGATTCGAAATTTCAGGTTATCTCTAAGATCACTCTTTGTCTACTATGTGTTAAGATGAAATTGCATTTCTGTCTGGTTATATTTGGTTCCGATAGCTGCTTCTTCTCTTCCACCATGCATTGTTGCAGCATCGAGTCACAACTTAGAAAACTGAATATGTGCTAGCTAGGGACATGAAACTATAGATTGAGTTACAACTTAAATCAATACTGGAAGATTTTAGTACATGTACATGTGCTTATGCTTTAGACATTTACACTTGTAAAATTGTTCTGATACCTCAGTTACATGTACATGTGGCAACTACTCTTTTTGACAATGGGGCTGGAATAATAGTATGGCCTATGTTATGTTGGGCTCATTAACTAGAACTTTTTTTTTGATTTCTTGATTGCAGGATCCAAAGTACTAGCTCGACTGGACTCTGATCACGACAATTTAGTCCTGGCACTTAATTAGGATGGCTAAATTAAATTTGAGTTTCATTTGATGGATATTTGCTATGAGAATTATGAATTTTATGAATCTACATATTATACGTATGGTTTTGAATATTGTAATTGAATGCTCCTATTTTTTTTTGAGTTGCAATAGGCTATTGCCACAATCCACTTTTGGTTGCCACATGTTAGCACCAAGAAATTTAAATTGTTGCAATAGTTTCTCGCTACAAAAATTTCACCCGTTGTGATATCTATTTATCACCGCCTAAACTAGTATGTTGCAATTTTCTGTTACGACAACTGGAATATTTGTTGCCATAACTTAATGCCACAAGTGTACAGTTCGTGGCAAAATGCCTAATACCACGAAAACAAAGATTGTTGTCATAGTTTATTGCCACAATTGTCTATTGCCACAGAACACTATGCACCACGAAACAAGGGTCGTTGGCATAGGTTGTTGCCACAAATGTCTATCGCCACGAGCTATCAGTTGCCATGATTCGTTACATGTTGCATTAAAGCTATCTCCACAAAGCAAATTGTGGCATCAGATGAGTGTTGCCACAGGAAAACATGTGGCGACTTCCCACATGGCTGTTGCAATAGCATACTTTATTGCCACAGTTGCCTTTTCGTTGCAATAACCTATTACCATGTGTCCAGTCGCAACGGCTGCCAACGAATGCTGTTTCGTGGCAATAGGTACTTATCACCACAAATCGGCATGTATTGCGACAAACAATTTTGTTGCAATAGAGCCGGATCCTTGTAGTGACCGATACGGCGAGGGCGTGGCTTGACCCGTGCGGTGATCAGGCGAAAACGCATCCGCAGAAGCTGCCGCCATCGTGCCTTGTGGGTGAGGTCGTAACAGATACGTCGCTCTGTGCGCCATCACAGCTGTTTTCTGAACTAGGCCGTGTGATTTTAGCTTCTGCACGCAGTATCTTCAGACTGCATGGTCGCTTATTTTTCTTCGTCCGATGCCTCCCCCCCCCCCCCCCCCGCAGGGCCGGGCCTAAACCTGAGATTCGGGGACCTGCTCGGCTACCACCTAGTGGTATGTAAACATACTGTTGGATGATGCTGAAGGTGGAGTATGTGTGTGAGGGCATGATCCGTTAATGAAAAAACTTGTTGGACATTGTTGTACTAGACTTAATATGCATGCTACTAGTAAAATGCCTGTGCGTTGCACCGGACGGTAAAAAGGGGCACAGCCTGCTTCATGTTGTGCGCTTTCTTTATATCCAGTTCTAACAAACGTCGATAATACGGTTAAACATGGAAATATCCTTATTTTTAATAAAAGTTAATGTTTTCATGCCCCTTCAGCTCATCAACCGTGCTACAATCTTCAACTTCAGTATCAAGCATGCTATCATCAGAGACGCGCGAGTAGTTCCACTGTAGTGAGAGCGCTCTGCTAATGTTGCATGATGCAGCCTGCTCGTGCTGCTGCTCTTGCATGCTCAGGTTGTCGGGTGTCCGGAAAGAAGAAAAAGTATTAGAGCTGCGGGAGCAGCAGCGTCAAGTGTTGGCGTGCTCTCAAGGAATCCTTCCGTGTCGGAAAATTCAGTCTCCGATTTCTTAGCATAGATAAGATATATAGCAATTTCTTAGTCTGTGCTACTACTCATGAATTCTTTTACCCACCGATGTGGTTAATAAGATCAAAAAGTTCAGCATAACTCAGACCTGAGGTGTCAACTTTGTTGTTGCTTGTAATAAATATGGGCGAAGAGCACCTTTTGAGTGGTGCATTATCTCTCCAAATATATAGCGCTTGTACTCAACCATGCACTTCTCGTGTATGATGTAAGGCCAGATTAGCTATATGAACTTTTTCAAGTAATAATATGACAGCCAGCAAAATTTCACATCAACAAGATCAAAAGGCAATGTTTCGAATGTTAGGATATGCTAAACAGGAATAGATTAAGACTGGTCTAGTTTAGCTAATTATCACTACATTCTGGAATTAAGAAAAACAATATGGTGAAATATGAGAGCTTGACTTTAAATTGTGCATTAGAAACATGACAAAAAACACCCCTCTCCAATAAAAGGGAGTAGATCCATAAAGAACACACATGAGTAATTCAAATTATGAATTGGACAGAGTTTTTCATGGTTGCCCAGCATAGCAAATGAAAATAGCACCTTATCATATATTGGGTCTTCAATAGAATAGAATACATGGTCACACTATTCCTGAGATTGATGGTTTTTGAACTCTGAATAACAATAATAAGAGGAGCACAACAGCAACTGAAAGGTTTGCTACGAACCCATAATTCGCTTGCTCCTGAGAAGATAAAACCAACATAAAACTGATTATCATCCTGCAATAATTAAAATCGAGACTCCCAGGTCCCAGCAAATTACCATGCTAAAAGGAAAAAATACTAAAACTCAAAAGCAACTGAAATTAGAATGTAACAACAAATAGTGTTCCATTATCCCATTCCATGTTCAGCACCCAAGGATTACCTCTTTTGGTTGGTCCCCCTCATCGAGGATAAGTAATGTTCAGAAGGGCTTCTTTTATCCATAATCAGGCATGCAAATTAATTTCCCTTCCCATGGAAGGATCATCCCTTTGTGAGCCTCGCCTTTCCTCTAGTAGGTTGGCAAAGCATGGGTTGGCAGCCGGCGTACACCACCAAAGTCAGATAGTGGCTGAACACAGTCATTCTGTGAGAAAAAAAATAGTAAGTTGGATTTTGTCACGGAAGAGAGATAATTAACAATTATATCAGATTATGTAAAGACCCCGTGGACAGGTAAGTTGATTTAGCCGAGCGTAGTGCAGGTTCTGTTTAGATTTCTAAGATAGATTTGCCTTGCCTTACATAGATTGCCTATTTTGCGGACTGTGAATTAAGTGCTTTGTGCTTGCTGAACTTCTACTATGCAGCTAGCTTGTGTGAGTCAGAAACAATGTAACTATGCAAGTGATCTATATTTTGTAATAAGAACAGAAACATATCATATGATGGTATTACGGTTAAAGAAACCAAAGCAAGTCCCACAAAAGAACAAAGCAAGAAAAGGACTACTCCAGGAACGAGATATCAGACCAATACCAAAGCACACTATCAGCTAAACCAAAAGAAAATGTACCTGCAGGAAACTACTTTGAATTACTTAGCTTTGATGCACATCTATGTCTTGCATTTGAGGATAATGACTGAGAACAATTATGTTGAAACTAATCCAGATTAATTAGGAGTACAGAAGCAAATCTCTCGTGCTTTTCTAAAAGAAAAGTGCAGAATTTGTAGGGCAATGACATCTATTAGTGTATAGAAAAGGATATATAGAGAGGTCTTGTCATAGAGGCATCTCCATGAGCTGTCTTTACCCTCAGATATTTAAACAAACTGTTATTGCACACAAACCAACCTCAAAATAGGAGAGCAAAAGAATGCTACAGATCAGACTGGAATTTCATGGCCGGGTGAGGAGGCTACATAAATAACACCTGTTATACCTGAGCATGGTTCAGGAGTCCCTGCCGCCTGAGGCGGCTCCTGCATCCTTGAGAGCTGTGGTGTGTGAGTGAGCTCACGTACTCGCTGGCCATGGAGACTCCCGTGTTCTCGGAAGTTGCAGCGCCCACATGAGCTCGCGTTGTCACTAGATGCGGTGGCGTCATCGTAAATCTGGACCCGCGACGAACGCCTGGAAGAAGGACGACACCGTGGTGGTAGCCGCTGGCCTCGGCACACTTGGACGACGCCACACGAAAAACAACCATTCATAATGATTTACCACAAACATGACAATTTGTTTGGGCACACATCACAGGCAGCTAACTACTCATAACAAACCCTAAACTCCCAAATCCTTGGGCTACTTGTGGACAAATTAATTAAGGATCCCTTCATTCAAGCATTTCATATATCATAATACTCATACACGAGATAAAGAACTGTATATCAACATGGATGCGGTCACTGCTTAGGCATCCTGTCGGACATCATAAGTGCAAACCAGACATGGTGCATTCAACAGATATTTTTTAGGAGAAGTAGAGCATTGTGCAGAGTACTGCACTCAGATTAGCATAGAGATGCAGGGGTGGCATAGTTCTGTTGGAAATATGAGCAAATTACTACGAGATTTAATCCGAATAAATAGAATATAAATCATGACTACAGTAGCAGAGATTAAACTAATCATGCGAACTAGCATAGCAGATGAACATATCACATCTAGGGCACATACTAGAAACATGAATTCTACCACGATCTCGAACAGGAAGGATAGAATCACATACGGTGCAGCGGGAGCAGCACCGCCGGTGTTGACGTTGTCGCCCATGTCGTCGAGGATGAGGTTGCCGAGGTCGGGGAAGAAGTTGTTGTTCGCGAAGTCGTCGCTGCCAGCAGTCGCGCGAGTGCGCTCCCCAAAAACCTGATCGCCCCTCTCCCGTACAGGATTACGAGAGGCGTGGTTCCGGAGGCCTGCTGTCCCTTCTCCCGGTGCACGCCGAAAGGAGGGATGGAGAAGACTTGCTTGGCGGCGCAATGATATGGAATGGTGGTGAGAAACCATACGAAACGGCTGCGGCTAGGGTAGACGTCTGCCTGACTATATAGTGCGGGCCGGGCGGGTCGTGGGAGTTGAAGGAAATATGCCCTAGAGGCAATAATAAAGTTATTATTTATTTGCTTATTTCATGATGAATGTTTATTATTCATGCTAGAATTGTATTAACAGGAAACATAATACATGTGTGAATACATAGACAACCAGAGTGTCACTAGTATGCCTCTACTTGACTAGCTCGTTAATCAAAGATGGTTATGTTTCCTAACCATGAACAAAGTGTTGTTATTTGATTAACGAGGTCACATCATTAGTTGAATGATCTGATTGACATGACCCATTCCATTAGCTTAGCACCCGATCGTTTAGTATGTTGCTATTGCTTTCTTCATGACTTATACATGTTCCTATAACTATGAGATTATGCAACTCCCGTTTGCCGGAGGAACACTTTGGGTGCTACCAAACGTCACAACATAACTGGGTGATTATAAAGGAGCATTACAGGTGTCTCCAAAGGTAGATGTTGGGTTGGCGTATTTCGAGATTAGGTTCTGTCACTCCGATTGTCGGAGAGGTATCTCTGGGCCCTCTCGGTAATGCACATCACTTAAGCCTTGCAAGCATTGCAACTAAATGAGTTAGTTGCGGGATGATGTATTACAGAACGAGTAAAGAGACTTGCCGGTAACGAGATTGAACTAGGTATTGGAATACCGACGATTGAATCTCGGGCAAGTAACATACCGATGAAAAAGGGAACAACGTATGTTGTTGTGCGGTCTGACCGATAAAGATCTTCGTAGAATATGTAGAAGCCAATATGGGCATCCAGGTCCCGCTATTGGTTATTGACCGGAGACGTGTCTTGGTCATGTCTACATTGTTCTCGAACCCGTAGGGTCCGCACGCTTAAGGTTACGATGACAGTTATATTATGAGTTTATGCATTTTGATGTACCGAAGGTTGTTCGGAGTCCCGGATGTGATCACGGACATGACGAGGAGTCTCGAAATTGTCGAGACATAAAGATTGATATTTTGGAAGCCTATGTTTGGATATCGGAAGTGTTCCGGGTGAAATCGGGATTTTACCGGAGTACCGGGAAGGTTACCGGAACCCCCCCGGGAGCTAAATGGGCCATGATGGGCCTTAGTGGAAAAGAGAAGAGGCAGCCCTACATGGGCTGCGCGCCTCCCCCTTCCCCTAGTCCTATTAGGAGTAGGAGAGGTGGCCGGCCCCCTCTCTCTCTATTCCCCCCTCCGCGAATCCTATTCCAACTAGGATTGGGGGGGGGGATCCTACTCCACTGGTAGAAAAAGGGCCTATAGTCCCGGTTCGTAAGGGCCTTTAGTCCCGGTTCCGGAACCGGGACTAAAGTGTCGGTACTAATACCTCCCCCCTTTAGTCCCGGTTCAATCCAGAACCGGGACTAAAGGCCCTGCACGTGGGCAGTGCGCAGAGCCCAGTCAGGAGACCCTTTGGTCCCGGTTGGTGGCACCAACCGGGACCAATAGGCATCCACGCGTCAGCACTTCTGTGGCTGGGGTTTTTGTTTTTTTTTTGAAAGGGGGGGGGTTGGGGGTTTTGCGGGGTTAATTTAGGTGTTTCATATATTGTGTTAGCTAGTTATAATTAATAGAGAGAAGTGTCCTCTCTTATGTCCGTGCTTGGTCGACGCTACGTACTATACATACATATATAGAGAGGACTAGACACGCTAGCTAGCTAGTAAGCAAACGAAGGAAACAGAAGATCGTCATGAACATATATGCATATATACAGAGAGAAGTGATATCGACCACCTCTCCTTCTCCGAGAGATTGGTCGAACAACAAGTTCTCTATATCTATCTGACACTACCGGCTACATTTATACAATAATTATCTCTTACAAATATAATCATACGGACTCAGGGTCCACATAGAATTCTCCGTCTTCAGGGATCACGTGGTCAAGAAAGAATGCCGCCAATTCCTCTTGAATTGCTCGCATGCGAGCTGGTGGTAGGAGTTCATCCCACTTCCGAAACATCTAATTTGAAGAAGGGGGTCAATACATATATATATATATATAAATGAATGAAACTCAACACAAATGATGGTAATAAAATAAAATTGTGAATGTTGTTATTTACGTACTTCATATTGTTCGTTAGAGTACCCGCCCCGCTCACAGGTCCTGTGGCGGATGGACTCGCAGATGTAGTATCCACAGAAATCATTCCCTTGTTCCTACCACAACCACTTTACAAGAAATAGAGGTCAATCAATCTGATAAGCAAGAATGCTAAATGGTACTGATGAAACTAGCGCTTGAATCACTAGGAGATGCGCGGAACATGCTACTATAGTACTTACTTTCGGGTGTCTAAATTCCAGCTCCTTCGGCAGTCCCGGAACTGTTTTGGTGAATTTTCTCCAAACCCTGCCGGACAAAGAAAAAAATTACTTGATATCAGGAAATGAACAAAGTTGCTGATATGGTGGATAATGATCGATTTAACTTACTTCTTGAGGATTTCATTCATGTCCGCATACTCCTTGGGATCTTTTCGTTTAGAGTCCAAGACAGTTACTACTCCCTGCTCAAGCTTAATCTCTAGGAGAATATAGTGGTAACTGCACACACATGCATAACTCATCAATTACATTACTATAACCTTGACTAATATATAAGGGAAACCGAATACGCACAAGATAGTAACACTCACCTGAAGTTGTAAGGAAAGAGTATTATATCTTTGTTTTGATTTATTACGAACGATCGTAGCAAGCTGGCCTCGGTAGCTGCGACATGAAGTTTAACCTGAGTTGCATCTATGAGATATGTGTTAATGAACCCAATATCACCGACTTGTCTTTTCTTCAATTCGACGATCTTCAATCTGCATAATATAGTGAGGATGATTATAAATACATGCAATGAAATAGCTAAGCTATATAGAGAAACTTAATGACAGAAGTAGTACTACTTACAGACAGTAGCAGGCGACCGTTGTTTTATCGAGGGCCAATTGATTGAAAAACTGATAGAACTCCTCAAATGGAACAGGCAGCAGATCAATTCCAACAAGGTCATGCTCCGGTTTAACTCTCGCATACAAAGTACTCCTCCCCCCAGAGTCTCTGCAGATTTTCAAGTACCAATCATGCAATCTTCGCATCATCGTTGATAGAGATCTTTCATCTTTGACGAGAGGCTTCCCGTACTCGTATCTTTGTATCTGCACATCCATGGGTTCATAATGTACTTCGTCGGGCAGGTAATCTGCAAGATTGCTATAACCGGGCACCATCCTCGGATCATTATTGATGTTGTGGCTAGGCAACTTGAGCGGGGGGCACGATTGCTTCGCTTGTTCGCCGAGCTGGGCAATTTGTTTCCCAGCTCGTCGTTCTTTCAGCCTTTGATCACTGACAGTACTTCCCGACCGCTCCGCTTCGGCAAATTCTTTTCCAATAATGCGGTCATAGTTTCCTTTCGGCGGATCAGACTTCGGTGGTTTTGTCAGGGCAGCCAGAGTGCGCTTCACTTTCACCCGATCTACCTTCTCCTCCGGAGGTGGATGTTTCTTTGCTTTCACCCCTTCAAAGAATTTCTTCACTTCTTCTCGCGCGATCTCGGCGTTTTCCTCCTGGGTCCTCTCGTATGGTAACTTCTCTGGAGTCTTCAGAGAAGGACCGAATCTGTATGTCCTCCCGCCTCTGGTTGTACTGCTAGACGCCGACCGAGCAAACGTAGCGTTTGTCTTCTTTACTTGCTTAAGCGGCGGAGGAGAAGGACTACGACGCGCCGGAGCAGCTGGAGCGGCGGCAGGTCTCTTCCGCCCTTGCTAACGAGGCGGAGAAGGAGGAGGCTGGCTGCTCGGGCGCGTCGGCGCAGGCGGAGAAGGAGGCGGAGTGCCACCACGCGCCGGAGAAGGAGCCGGCCGAGGGCCCTGATCGTCACTCGCCAGAGGAGGAGGCGGTGGAGGCGGAGTGCCCTGATTCGCCGGAGGAGGAGGAGGAGGCGGAGGCGTCCAGTTCGGAAGGTTGATGAGCTCCTTCCGCCATAGGCATGGAGTCTTCAAAGCAGACCCCAGCCGAGTCTCCCCTTCACCGGTGGGGTGGTCAAGCTGGAGGTCCTCAAATCCCTCCGTTATCTCATCCACCATCACCCTAGCATATCCTTCTGGAATCGGCCGGCAGTGAAAAGTTGCGCCGGGTTCAGTAGGATAAACAGAGCCAACAGCCGCCTTGACCTTCAAATTCATCCATTGCGTCATAAGGTGGCAATTTTGAGACTCCGTGATAGCATCCACGGGAGAGCTGGCAAGAGCCGTCAACGCATGCTCTGGCTGAAGCAGCTCGGTGGAAGCCACGCTGCTTCTGCGCTGAGATGGCGGGGTAGCTTCGGGGGAGGTTTCGGCAGTACGTTTGCTGCGATTTGCTTCTCGTTCCTCTATCGCGTCCACCCTTGCTTGCAGCGCCTGCATTTGGGTCTGCTGCACTTTTTTCCTCCTCTCATGGGATTTGTAACCGCCTGCATCCGGAAACCCAACCTTCCACGGAACGGAGCCTGGCGTGCCTCGTGTCCGTCCAGGGTGCTCAGGATTCCCGAGGGCCATTGTGAGCTCGTCGTTCTCTCTATCTGGAAAGAATGTCCCTTCCTGCGCTGCTTCGATATACTGCTTAAGCTTACTGACTGGTATGTCCATTTGATCGTTCGTCCAAATGAACTTCCCTGTTTCAGGGTCCAGGGTTCCGCCAGCCCCGAAGAACCAAGTCCGGCAACGGTCTGGCCAGTTATTTGTCTCTGGTTCGATCCCTTTATGAACCAGATCATTCTCACTCTTGGACCACTTAGGCCGGGCTACGAGGTAGCCACCTGACCCCGTGCGATGGTGAAGCTTCTTCTTCGCAGCATTTTGCTTATTTGTCGCCGACATCTTCTTACTCTTTTCTGATGTCTTGTGGGCCACAAATGCGGGCCAGTGATCTCTGATCTTCTCATATCTGTCCTTGAATTTTGGTGTCTCATTATTTTCGACAAACTTATTCAGCTCTTTCTTCCACCTCCTGAATAGTTCTGCCATCCTCTTCAGAGCAAAAGACTTGATTAATTTCTCTTTAACTGGGTTCTCTGGATTATCCTCAGGTGGTAGGGTGAAATTTGACTTCAGCTCAGTCCAAAGATCATTTTTCTGCATATCATTGACATAAGACACCTCAGGGTCTTCTGTAGCCGGCTTAAACCATTGCTGGATGCTTATCGGGATCTTGTCCCTAACCAGAACCCCGCACTGAGCAACAAATGCGCTCTTTTTCCGGAGGGGTTCAATAGGTTGGCCGTCAGGCGCGATTGCTATGATCTCAAACTTTTCATCCGAGCTCAACTTTTTCTTCGGGCCTCGTCTCTTTACCGAAGTTGTTCTCGATTCGGAGGGCTAGAAAAAAGAACAAAGACTTAATTAATATGTGTACATACCAAAACAATGAATGCATCAATCAGCTAGTCAGCATAGGCTTAACTAATATATATACCTGGCCGGACTGGGTTCGGTCACCGGAGCCGTCATCACGGTCTCCTTCTTGCACCGGCATTGGGTCACCGGAGCCGTCCTCATGTTCTTCTTCTTGCACCGGCATTAGGTCACCGTAGCCAGCTTGTTCACCCTCTCCTTCCAGACCATCGGTTTCGTTGAGAAACAACGAGATGGCATCACTTCCTTCTGCGATTATGTCCCTCAACAACGCTTCTTTTGTTGCTTCGTCTAGGGCGGTGTCCATAGTTTCTACAAATATTTACAACATGGCAATTATTATTCAAACATGACAGATGGATATATTAGTGCCAAACGTAGAACTAGCTACCTAATCATAGTAAGCTATCGGGAGGGGGTATATATCGACAACGACGACACTACATCTATGTCCCTCGACGACCCTCATTCCCGATAAAAAAAGAGGAAGAAGAAGAAAAATAAGAGGAGAAGAAAGAATAGAGGAGAAGATCTCCTCTATTCTTTCTTCTCCACTTTTTTTCTTCTTCCTCTTCTTTTTTTATCCTCTTCTTCCTCTCATGCTCGAGAGGATCGCCGAGGGGTCGGGAGGTTGCCTAGTGTCAAAGGATTCAACAAAACCATGTCTTCATCATTAGGCGAAAGTAACATGTGCATGATGGTACGAAGCTCTTCAAAGTTGTTCTGGAACGGAGTCCCAGATAGGATAATTCGCTTTTTGGTACAAAGTTCAGCAAGAGCCTTTCGAATATCGCTATTTGGAAGGCCTTTGCTGAATTCGTACCAAAAAGTGGATTATTCTATCCGGGACTCCATTCCAGAATAACTTTGCAGAACTTCGTACCAACATGCCCTGGTTACTTCCGGCTAATGATGAAGGCATGGATTTCTTCAATACTTTGACACTAGGAAACCTCTCTCGACCCCTCGGCGATCCTCGACCCCTCGAACCCTCGACGACCCTGAACCCTCGACCCCTAGACGACCCTCTTCTTCCTCTCATGCTCGAGAGGATCGCCGAGGGGTCGGGAGGTTGCCTAGTGTCAAAGGATTCAACAAAACCATGTCTTCATCATTAGGCGAAAGTAACATGTGCATGATGGTACGAAGCTCTTCAAAGTTGTTCTGGAACGGAGTCCCAGATAGGATAATTCGCTTTTTGGTACAAAGTTCAGCAAGAGCCTTTCGAATATCGCTATTTGGAAGGCCTTTGCTGAATTCGTACCAAAAAGTGGATTATTCTATCCGGGACTCCATTCCAGAATAACTTTGCAGAACTTCGTACCAACATGCCCTGGTTACTTCCGGCTAATGATGAAGGCATGGATTTCTTCAATACTTTGACACTAGGAAACCTCTCTCGACCCCTCGGCGATCCTCGACCCCTCGAACCCTCGACGACCCTGGAACCCTCGACCCCTAGACGACCCTCTTCTTCCTCTCATGCTCGAGAGGATCGCCGAGGGGTCGGGAGGTTGCCTAGTGTCAAAGGATTCAACAAAACCATGTCTTCATCATTAGGCGAAAGTAACATGTGCATGATGGTACGAAGCTCTTCAAAGTTGTTCTGGAAGGGAGTCCCAGATAGGATAATTCACTTTCTGGTACAAAGTTCAGCAAGAGCCTTCCGAATATCGCTATTTGGAACGCCTTTGCTGAATTCATTCCAAAAAGCGGATTATTCTATCCGGGACTCCATTCCAGAATAACTTTGCAGAACTTCGTACCAACATGCCCTGGTTACTTCCGGCTAATGATGAAGGGATGGATTTCTTCAATACTTTGACACTAGGAAACCTCTCTCTACTTCCGGCTAATAATAATAATAAGAAGAAGAAGAAGAAGAAGAAGAAGAAGAAGAAAAAAGAAGAAAAAGAAGAGGAGAAGAAGAAAGGAATAGTGGAGAAGAAGAGAAAATAGAATATGTGGGTGTGAGATACATGTGGCCTTCGGTGTCGGACACTACATCCACGTCCCACAAGTGACGTGGGCGTCGAAGCCCGCGCCACTTGTGGGATGTGGGTGTAGTGTCCGACACCGACGGTACATGTATCTCACACCGACGATACTTTCTATTTAGGGTTTCTCCTCTACCGCTCCTCGACCTCTCGACGACCCTCGTTCCCGATAAAATAAAGAGGAGGAAGAAGAAGAAAAAAGAAGAAAAGAAAGAATAGAGGAGAAGACTTCCTCTTCTTCCTCTCCTCTTCTTCTCCCTCTTCTTCCCCTTCTTCCTCGCCTCTCTCATGAATGTCCGACGTTCTCGACCCCCCCCCCACGTGTCGAAGAAAAAAAGAAGAAAAGAAAGAGGAGAAGAAGAAAGGAATAGTGGAGAAGAAGAGAAAATAGAATATATTCTATTTTCTCTTCTTCTCCACTATTCCTTTCTTCTTCTCCTCTTCTTTTTCTTCTTTTTTCTTCTTCTTATTTATTTCTCCTCGTCTTCCTCTCCCCTCTCGGCGACCCTAGACCCTCTCTCGACCCTCGACCCCTAGGCGACCGTCGACCCCTCTCTTTTTTTTCTTCCTCTTCTATTTTATCCTCTTCTTCCTCTACCGCTCGGCGACCCTCGACAACCCTCGTTCCCGATAAAAAAAAGAGGAAGAAGAAGAAAAAAAGAGGAGAAGAAAGAATAGAGGAGAAGATCATCTCCTCTATTCTTTCTTCTCCTCTTTTTTCTTTTCTTATTCCTCTTATTTTTTTATCCTCTTCCTCCTCTCATGTTCGACGACCCTCGACCCCCTCTTCTTCTCCCTCTTCTAATTCATTTGTTCATATGAATATACAAACATTTTCATATTTACAATAATTAATATCACCAAAAAAAATCTATGAACAGAAAAAATCCTAATTTTTCTAATCCTAATCTTTTGCATATATACATGAACATAGATATATACACAGAGAACATATGTATACATATATATAAAAAATCCTAATATTCTTCTCCCTCTTCTAATCCTAATCTTTTGCATATATACATGAACATAGATATATACACAGAGAACATATGTATACATATATATAAAAAACAAGCATATATATATGAAAAAAAGCATATATATGAAAAAAATGCTAGCTAGGGCGCCGGCCGGACCAGAGGAGGACCGCAGAGTCGGCGGCGAGGATGGCGACGGGGCAGTGGGCGCGCGCTTGGGGTAGGAGACGCGGGCGACGGCGACGACGGGCCGGGGCGGCGGGCGTCGGGCAAGGGGCCGGCCGGCGCGGGCGACGGCGAGGGCGGGACGGGGCGGTGCGCGTCGGGGCAGGGACGAGGGCGACGGCGACGGGGGCGGGCCGGGGCGGCGCGCGTCGCGGGCGACGGCGACGATGGGCACGGGCGACGGCGACGATGGGGGCGGGCGGCGTCGGGGCAGCCTGGCGGCGTCGGCAACTGCAACTGCAAGATGAGAATGAAAAATTCCAAAGTGTGGCCTTATATAGCAGAGGCTTTAGTCTCGGTTCGTGGCAGCAACCGGGACTAAAGGTGGGCATTAGTCCCGGTTGCTGCCACGAACCGAGACCAATGGCCTCTTTTCGGCAGCCCAAAGGGCGGGAAGCGAAGCCCATTGGTCCCGGTTGGTGGCACCAACCGGGACTAAAGGGGGGAAATGGTCACGGTTGGTGCCACGAACCGTGACCAATGCACCCTTTAGTCCCGGTTGGTGCCACCAACCGGGACCAATGCCCTTGTGCGCCCCGCGCCCAAAAGTTTAGTCCCACATCGCTAGTTGACAGCGCCCAACACCAGTTTATAAGCTCTGCTGCCTCCTCCCTCTCGAACTCCTCTGAACTGCAGGCCTATGGGCCTAATTTGACACTGCTTTGCCTGTGGGCCTATTGGGCCTTCTGCGGGCCTGAATCCTGGCCCATGTAGGGTTTCTAGTCGTATTCAGGCCGTGGAGGCCAAGTAGGTGGCATTTTTTTTTGGTTTTTTCTTTTTTATTTCTACATTTTTTTGGTTTTTTATTTTTTTATTTCTACTTAAAACTAAATACTTACAGTTTTTTAGTGATTTCTTTTTGCTTTTAGGTCACAAAAATTATAAACTTTCTGTTAGTGCCATTAGTTTTAAATTTTAAATAGTTTAAATTTGAATTTTTAAAAATTTGTGTGAATCACTAGTTTATGAATAACTTTACTATAAAATTAGAATTTTTTTCTATTTATTTTTTTCTTCTTTGCTATTTATTTTTTATTTTAGGTCACACAAATTATAGTTTGATTTTAGGTCACACAAATTATATTCTTTTTGCTATTGAAGAATATTATGGTTTTATTTTAGTTGATCATAACATAATATTTTAATTGATTGTTTTTATTTTCATAAAAGTTTTGTAGTTCATTCTGTTTGCTATTAATTCATTCTTTGAGCTAAATGACTCTGAAATTGGAAAGCATTTCAAAATGAACTCTGAAAAGGTTGAAAGTTGGCATATTCTCATCATTTCACCCACATAGCATGTTCCAAAAAGTAGAGAGGGTTACGACAAAAACTTGATGCACTTCGTGTACAAAATGGACAATCACTTTCGAAGTATCAAAGTTTCGAACCATAAGACATGAAAGCATTTCAAATGAACTCTGAAAAAGTTGAAAGTTGGGATGGTATCATACTTTCACCCACATAGCATTTGCTTATTGCGGGAGAAAGTCTTCACTTTTTCTTCGCTTGTGTCATTTGCTTATTGCGCCGTAACCATGGATAATCTTCATTGTTTATCAGGATGCTTGGGTCAGCCTTGACATTGAAGGGAGGAATTTCATGAAACTTTTCATAATCTTCAGACATGTCTGTCTTGCCGTCCACTCCCAGGATGTCCCTTTTTCCTGAAAGAACTATGTGGCGCTTTGGCTCATCGTATGATGTATTCGCTTCCTTATCTTTTCTTTTTCTCGGTTTGGTAGACATGTCCTTCACATAGATAACCTGTGCCACATCATTGGCTAGGACGAATGGTTCGTCAGTGTACCCAAGATTTTTCAGATCCACTGTTGTCATTCCGTACTGTGGGTCTACCTGTACCCCGCCGCCTAACAGATTGACCCATTTGCACTTAAACAAAGGGACCTTAAAATTAGGTCCGTAGTCAAGTTCCCATATGTCCACTATGTAACCATAATATGTGTCCTTTCCGCTCTCGGTTGCTGCATCAAAGCGGACACCGCTGTTTTGGTTGGTGCTCTTTTGATCTTGGGCGATCGTGTAAAATGTATTCCCATTTATCTCGTATCCTTTGTAAGTCAATACAGTCAAAGATGGTCCCCTGGACAACAAGTACAACTCATCACAAACAGTGTTGTCACCTCTGAGACGTGTTTCCAACCAACTGCTGAAAGTCCTGATGTGTTCACATGTAATCCAGTCGTCGCACTGCTCCGGGTGTTTGGAGCGCAGAATGTTCTTGTGTTCATCGACATACGGGGTCACCAAGGTAGAGTTCTGTAGAACTGTGTAGTGTGCTTGAGACCAAGAATATCCGTCCCTGCATATTATTGAGTCTCCTCCAAGAGTGCCTTTTCCAGTCAGTCTCCCCTCATACCGCGATTTAGGGAGACCTATCTTGTTAAGGCCAGGAATGAAGTCAACACAAAACCCGATAACATCCTCTGTTTGATGGCCCATGGAGATGCTTCCTTCTGGCCTAGCGCGGTTACGGACATATTTCTTTAGCACTCCCATGAACCTCTCAAAGGGGAACATATTGTGTAGAAATACGGGCCCCAGGATGACAATCTCGTCGACTAGATGAACTAGGACGTGCGTCATGATATTGAAGAAGGATGGTGGGAACACCAGCTCGAAACTGACAAGACATTGCGCCACATCACTCCTTAGCCTTGGTACGATTTCTGGATCGATCACCTTCTGAGAGATTGCATTGAGGAATGCACATAGCTTCACAATGGCTAATCGGACGTTTTCCGGTAGAAGCCCCCTCAATGCAACCGGAAGCAGTTGCGTCATAACCATGTGGCAGTCATGAGACTTTAGGTTCTGAAACTTTTTCTCTGGCATATTTATTATTCCCTTTATATTCGACGAGAAGCCAGTCGTGACCTTCATACTGAGCAGGCATTCAAAGAAGATTTCTTTCTCTTCTTTTGTAAGAGTGTAGCTGGCAGGACCTTTATACTGCTTCGGAGGCATGCCGTCTTTTTTGTGCAAATATTGTAGGTCCTCTCGTGCCTCAGGTGTATCTTTTGTCTTCCCATACACGCCCAAGAAGCCTAGCAGGTTCACGCAAAGGTTCTTCGTCACGTGCATCACGTCGATTGAGGAGCGGACCTCTAGGTCTTTCCAGTAGGGTAGGTCCCAAAATATAGATTTCTTCTTCCACATGGGTGCGTGTCCCTCAGCGTCATTCGGAACAGCTAGTCCACCGGGACCCTTTCCAAAGATTACGTAGTGTAAATCATTGACCATAGCAAGCACGTGATCACCGGTGCGCATGGAGGGCTTCTTCCGGTGATCTTCCTCGCCTTTGAAATGCTTGCCTTTCTTTCGACATTGATGGTTGGTCGGAAGAAATCGACGATGGCCCAGGTACACATTATTCCTGCATTTGTCCAGGTATATACTTTCAGTGTCATCTAAACAGTGCGTGCATGCGTGGTATCCTTTGTTTGTCTGTCCTGAAAGGTTACTGAGAGCGGGCCAATCGTTGATGGTCACGAACAGCAACGCCTTAAGGTTAAATTCCTCCTGTCTGTGCTCATCCCACGTACGTACACCCTTTCCATTCCACAGCTATAAAAGTTCTTCAACTAATGGCCTTAGGTACACATCAATTTCGTTGCCGGGTTGCTTAGGGCCTTGGATGAGAACTGGCATCATAATGAACTTCCGCTTCATGAACATCCAAGGAGGAAGGTTATACATACATAGAGTCACGGGCCAGGTGCTGTGATTGCTGCTCTGCTCCCCGAAAGGATTAATGCCATTCGTGCTTAAAGCAAACCATACATTCCTTGGGTCCTTTGCAAACTCATCCCAGTACTTTCTCTCAATTTTTCTCCACTGCGACCCGTCAGCGGGTGCTCTCAACTTCCCATCTTTCTTTCGGTTCTCACTGTGCCATCGCATCAACTTGGCATGCTCTTCGTTTCTGAACAGACGTTTCAACCGTGGTATTATAGGAGCATACCACATCACCTTCGCAGGAACCCTCTTCCTGAGGGGCTCGCCGTCAACATCACCAGGGTCATCTCGTCTGATCTTATATGCACCGCATACCGGGCATGCGTTCAGATCCTTGTATGCACCGCGGTAGAGGATGCAGTCATTAGGGCATGCATGTATCTTCTCCACCTCCAATCCTAGAGGGCATACGACCTTCTTTGTTGCGTATGTACTGTCGGGCAATTCGTTATCCTTTGGAAGCTTCTTCTTCAATATTTTCAGTAGCTTCTCAAATCCTTTGTCAGCCACAGCATTCTCTGCCTTCCACTGCAGCAATTCCAGTACGGTACCGAGCTTTGTGTTGCCATCTTCGCAATTGGGGTATAACCCTTTTTTGTGATCCTCTAACATGTGATCAAACTTCAGCTTCTCCTTTTGACTAATGCATTGCGTCCTTGCATCGACAATGACCCGACGGAGATCATCATCATCGGGCACATCGTCTGGTTCCTCTTGATCTTCAGCAGCTTCACCCGTGGCAGCATCATTGGGCACATCGTCTGGTTCCTCTTGATCTTCACCAGCTCCCCCCGTTGCAGCATCACCGTATTCAGGGGGCACATAGTTGTCATCGTACTCTTGTTCTTCGCAGTCTTCCATCATAACCCCTATTTCTCCGTGCCTCGTCCAAACATTATAGTGTAAGGATTTTCCGGTTAGAGTAAGACCTCGTATTCCCACATTCAGTGCATGGACAACACATAAAACCATTCTGCTTGTTTGCCTCAGCCGCATCGAGAAACTCATGCACGCCCTTAATGTACTCGCGGGTGTGTCTGTCACCGTACATCCATTGACGGTTCATCTGTGCGTGCATTATATAAAATTAAGTGTCCTAATTAATAGAAGTGTACAAATCTCAAGGAAAATGGAGCTTGAAGGTCGAGCTTCGAGAGGAGAAAGCTTAAGTAGTGTGGCTCGGGCATTCCATCGAACACCTCATGTGCATAGGAGGTGAGCTAGAGCACCACAAAGCCCTCTCCCCCTCGGCCAGAAAAAACAGAGCACTGTTCTCTACTCTTGCGCGAGGGGGTATATATAGGCACCTCATTGGTCCCGGTTGGTGGCATGAACCGGGACTAAAGGGGAGCCTTTGGTCCCGGTTCAAGCCACCAACCGGGACCAATGGTGGTGGGCCAGGAGCGAGGCCCATTGGTCCCGGTTCGTCCCACCAACCGGGACCAAAAGGTCTAGACGAACCGGGACCAATGGCCCACGTGGCCCGGCCGGCCCCTGGGCTCACGAACCGGGACCATTGCCCACATTGGTCCCGGTTCTACACTGAACCGGGACTAATGGGCTGAGCCGGCCTGGACCATAGCCCTGTTTTCTACTAGTGCTCCCAGAGGGAGTAGGACTCTCCTGGCACGCCACACCTTGGCCGGCCAACCTCCCCCTCTAGTCCTTTATATAGTGAGGCAAAGGCACCCTAGAACACACAAGTTGATCCACGTGATCTATTCCTTAGCCGTGTGCGGTGCCCCCTGCCACCATAGTCCTCGATAATACTATAGCGGAGTTTAGGCGAAGCCCTGCTGCTGTAGTGCATCAAGATCGTCACCACGCCATCGTGCTGACGGTACTCTTCCCCGACACTTTGCTGGATCGGAGTCCGGGGATCATCATCGAGCTGAACGTGTGCTCGAACTTGGAGGTGCCGTAGTTTTGGTGCTTGATCGATTGGATCGTGAAGACGTACGACTACTTCCTCTACGTTCTGTCAGCGCTTCCGCAGTCGGTCTGTGTTGGGTACGTAGACATCAGTCGGTCTATGCATCACATGATCTAGCGTGTGCGTAGGAAATTTTGTGAAATTACTACGAAACCCAACAGTGGTATCAGAGCCTAGGTTATTTATGTTGATGTTATATGCACGAGTAGAACACAAGTGAGTTGTGGGCGATATAAGTCATACTGCCTACCAGCATGTCATACTTTGGTTTGGCGGCATTGTTGGACGAGACGACCCGGACCAACATTACGCGTACGCTTATGCGAGAGCGGTTCCACCGACGTGCTTTGCACATAGGTGGCTTGCGGGCGACTGTCTCTCCAACTTTAGTTGAACCAAGTATGGCTACGCCCGGTCCTTGCGAAGGTTAAAACGGAGTCTATTTGACAAACTATCGTTGTGGTTTTGATGCGTAGGTGAGATTGGTTCTTTCTTAAAGCCCGTAGCAGCCACGTAAAACTTGCAACAACAAAGTAGAGGACGTCTAACTTGTTTTTGCAGGGCATGTTGTGATGTGATATGGTCAAGACATGATGCTGAATTTTATTGTATGAGATGATCATGTTTTGTAACCGAGTTATCGGCAACTGGCAGGAGCCTTATGGTTGTCGTTTTATTGTATGCAATGAAATCGCGATGTAATGCTTTACTAAGCGGTAGTGATAGTCGTGGAAGCATAAGCTTGGCAAGACGACAACGATGCTACGATGGAGATCAAGGTGTCACGCCGGTGACGATGGTGGTCACGACGGTGCTTCGGAGATGGAGATCATAAGCACAAGATGATGATGGCCATATCATATCACTTATATTGATTGCATGTGATGTTTATCCTTTTATGCATCTTATCTTGCTTTGATTGACGGTAGCATTATAAGATGATCTCTCACTAAATTATCAAGAAGTGTTCTCCCTGAGTATGCACCATTGCGAAAGTTCTTCGTGCTGAGACACCATGTGATGATCGGGTGTGATAGGTTCTACGTTCAAATACAACGGGTGCAAAACAGTTGCACACGCGGAATACTCAGGTTATACTTGACGAGCCAAGCATATACAGATATGGCCTCGGAACACGGAGACCGAAAGGTCGAGCATGAATCATATAGTAGATATGATCAACATAACGATGTTCACCATTGAAAACTACTCCATCTCACGTGATGATCGGTTATGGTTTAGTTGATTTGGATCACGTGATCACTTAGAAGATTAGAGGGATGTCTATCTAAGTGGGAGTTCTTAAGTAATATGATTAATTGAACTTAAATTTATCATGAACTTAGTCCTGGTAGTATTAGCATATCTATGTTGTAGATCAATAGCTCGCGTTGTTGCTTCCCTGTGTTTAATTTGATATGTTCCTAGAGAAAATTGTGTTGAAAGATGTTAGTAGAAAAGATGCGGATTGGATCCGTGATCTGAGGTTTATCCTCATTGCTGCACAAAAGAATTATGTCCTTGATGCACCGCTAGGTGACAGACCTATTGCAGGAGCAGATGCAGACGTTATGAACGTTTGGCTAGCTCAATATGA
This sequence comes from Triticum urartu, assembly GCF_056163025.1. Classification (NCBI taxonomy): domain Eukaryota; kingdom Viridiplantae; phylum Streptophyta; class Magnoliopsida; order Poales; family Poaceae; genus Triticum; species Triticum urartu. The sequence continues at coordinate 2,640,316 of NC_141878.1, read as the reverse complement.
CTACATGATAGTTTAGTGCACCATGCTTAATGGCTTAGAATCGGGACTTCAAAGACATTTTTGAACGTCATGGACCATATGAGATGTTCCAGGAGTTGAAGTTAATATTTCAAGCAAATACCCGAGTAGAGAGATATGAAGTCTCCAACAAGTTCTATAGCTAAAAGATGGACGAGAATCGCTCAACTAGTGAGCATGTGCTCAGATTGTCTGGGTACTACAATCGCTTGAATCAAGTGGGAGTTTATCTTCCAGATAAGATAGTGATTGACAGAATTCTCTAGTCACCATCACCAAGTTAGTAGAACTTCGTGATGAACTATAGTATGCAAGGGATGACGAAAACGAATCCCGAGCTTTTCGTGATGATGAAATCGATGAAGGTAGAAATCAAGAAAGAGCATCAAGTGTTGATGGTTGACAAGATCACTAGTTTCAAGAAAAGGGCAAAGGGAAAAAGGGGAACTTGAAGAAGAACGGCAAGCAAGTTGCTGCTCAAGTGAAGAAGCCCAAGTCTGATCCTAAGCCTGAGACTAAGTGTTTCTACTGCGAAAGGGACTGGTCACTGGAAGCGGAACTACCCCAAGTGATTGGCAGATAAGAAGGATGGCAAAGTGAACATAAGTATATTTGATATACATGTTATTGATGTGTACTTTACTAGTGTTTATAGCAAGCCCTCAGTATTTGATACTAGTTCAGTTGCTAAGATTAGTAACTCGAAACGGGAGTTGCAGAATAAACAGAGACTAGTTAAGGGTGAAGTGACGATGTGTGTTGGAAGTGGTTCCAAGATTGATATGATCATCATCACACACTCCCTATACTTTCGGGATTAGTATTGAACCTGAATAAGTGTTATTTGGTGTTTGCGTAAAGCATGAATATGATTTGATCATGTTTATTGTAATACGGTTATTCATTTAAGTAAGAGAATAAATTGTTGTTCTGTTTAAATGAATAAAACCTTATATGGTTGCACACCCAATGAAAATAGTTCGTTGGATCTCGATCGTAGTGATACACATAATCATAATATTGAAAGCAAAAGATGCAAAGTTAATAATGATAGTGCAACTTATTTGTAGCACTGCCGTTTAGGTCATATTGGTGTAAAGCGCATGAAGAAACTCCATGCTGATGGGATTTTGGAATCACTTGATTATGAATCACTTGATGCTTGCGAACCATGCCTCATGGGCAAGATGACTAAGACTCCGTTCTCCGAAGCGAGCAACTGACTTATTGGAAATAATACATACTGATGTATGCGGTCCGATGAGTGTTAAGGCTCACGGCAAGTATCGTTATTTTCTGAACTTCACAGATGATTTGAGCAGATATGGGTATATCTACTTGATGAAACATAAGTCTGAAACATTTGAAAAATTCAAAGGATTTCAGAGTGAAGTGGAAAATCATCGTGACAAGAAAATAAAGTTTCTACGATCTGATCGCGGAGACAAATATTTGAGTTACGAGTTTTGTCTTCAATTAAAACAATGTGGAATAGTTTCACAAACTCATGCCATATGGAACACCACAGCATAATGGTGTGTCCGAATGTCATAACCGTACTTTATTGGATATAGTGCAATCTATGATGTCTCTTACCGATCTACCACTATCGTTTTGGGGTTATGCATTAGAGACAACTGCATTCACGTTAAATAGGGCACCATCTAAATCCGTTGAGACGACACCGTGTGAACTATGGTTTGGCAAGAAACCAAAGTTGTCGTTTCTTAAAATTTGGGATTGTGATGCTTATATGAAAAAGTTTCATCCTGATAAGCTCAAACCCAAATCGGAGAAATATGTCTTCATAGGATACCCAAAGGAGACTATTGGGTACACCTTCTATCATAGATTCGAAGGCAAGACTTTTGTTGCTAAATTCGGAAACTTTCTAGAGAAGGAGTTTCTCTCGAAAGAAGTGAGTGGGAGGAAAGTAAAAAAACTTGATAAGGTAATTGTACCTTCTCCCTTATTGGAAAGTAGTTCATCACAGAAATCTATTCTTGTGACTACTACACCAATTAGTGAGGAAGATAATGATGATGATCATGTAACTTCAGATCAAGTTACTACCGAATCTCGTAGGTAAACCAGAGTGAGATCCGCACCAGAGTGGTACGGTAATCCTGTTCTGGAAGTCATGTTACTAGACCATGACGAACTTGCGAACTATGAGGAAGCGATGATGAGCCCAGATTCCGCAAAATGGATTCAGGCCATGAAATCTGAGATATGATCCATGTATGAGAACAAAGTATGGACTTTGATGGTTTTGCCCGATGATCGGCTAGCCATAGAAAATAAATGGATCTTCAAGAGGAAGACGGACGCTGATAGTAGTGTTACTATCTACAAAGCTAGAATTGTCGCAAAAGGTTTTTCGACAAAGTTCAAGGTGTTGACTACGATGAGAGTTTCTCACTCGTATCTATGCTTAAGTCTGTCCGAATCATGTTAGCAATTGCCGCATTTTATGAAATCTGGCAAATGGATAAACAAAACTGCATTCCTTAATAGATTTATTAAAGAAGAGTTGTATATGATACAACCAGAAGGTTTTTGTCAATCCTAAAGGTGCTAACAAAATATGCAAGCTCCAGCGATCCATCTATGGACGGGTGCAAGCATCTCGGAGTTGGAATATACACTTTGATAAGTTGATCAAAGCATATAAGTTTTATACAGACTTGCGGTGAAGCCTGTATTTACAAGAAAAGTGAGTGGGAGCACTACAACATTTCTGATAAGTATATGTGATTGACATATTGTTGATCGGAAATAATGTAGAATTATTCTGTAAAGCATAAAGGAGTGTTTGAAAGGTATTTTTCAAAGAAATACTTCGGTGAAGCTGCTTACATATTGAGCTTCAAGATCTATAGAGATAGATCAAGACGTTTGATAAGTTTTTCAATGAGTACATACCTTGACAAGTTTTTGAAGTAGTTCAAAATGGAACAGTCAAAGAAAGAGTTCTTGCCTGTATTACAAGGTGTGAAGTTGAGTAAGACTCAAAGCCCGACCACGGCAGAAGATAGAAAGAGAATGAAAGTCATTCCCTATGCCTTGGCCATAGGTTCTATAAAGTATGTCATGCTGTATACCAGATCTATTGTATACCCTGCACTGATTTGGCAAGGGAGTACAACAGTGATCTAGGAGTAGATCACTGGACAGCGGTCAGAATTATCCTTAGTAAAATAAGGATATGTTTCTCGATTGTGGACGTGACAAAAGGGTTCGTTGTAAACGGACACTGATCCAGATGATTCTAAGTCTCAATATGGATACATATTGAAAGTCGGAGCAATTAGCTAGAGTAGCTCCATGCAGAGCATTGTGGACATAGAATTTTGCAAAATACATACGGATCTGAATTTGGCAGGCCCGTTGACTAAGATTCTCTCACAAGCAAAACATGATCACATCTTAGTACTCTTTGGGTGTTAATCACATAGCTATGTGAACTAGATTACCGAATCAAGTAAACCCTTTGGGTGTCGGTCACATGACGATGTGAACTATGGGTGTTAATCACATGATGATGTGAACTATCGATGTTAACCACATGGTGATGTGATCTAGATTATTGACTCTAGTGCAAGTGGGAGACTGAAGGAAATATGCCCTAGAGGCAATAATAAAGTTATTATTTATTTCCTTATTTCATGATGAATGTTTATTATTCATGCTAGAATTGTATTAACCGGAAACATAATACATGTGTGAATACATAGACAACCAGAGTGTCACTAGTATGCCTCTACTTGACTAGCTCGTTAATCAAAGATGGTTATGTTTCCTAACCATGAACAAAGTGTTGTTATTTGATTAACGAGGTCACATCATTAGTTGAATGATCTGATTGACATGACCCATTCCATTAGCTTAGCACCCGATCGTTTAGTATGTTGCTATTGCTTTCTTCATGACTTATACATGTTCCTATAACTATGAGATTATGCAACTCCCGTTTGCCGGAGGAACACTTTGTGTGCTACCAAACGTCACAACGTAACTGGGTGATTATAAAGGAGCATTATAGGTGTCTCCAAAGGTAGATGTTGGGTTGGCATATTTCGAGATTAGGTTTTGTCACTCCGATTGTCGGAGAGGTATCTCTGGGCCCTCTCGGTAATGCACATCACTTAAGCCTTGCAAGCATTGCAACTAAATGAGTTAGTTGCGGGATGATGTATTACAGAACGAGTAAAGAGACTTGCCGGTAACGAGATTGAACTAGGTATTGGAATACCGACGATCGAATCTCGGGCAAGTAATATACTGATGACAAAGGGAACAACGTATGTTGTTATGCGGTCTGACCGATAAAGATCTTCGTAGAATATGTAGGAGCCAATATGGGCATCCAGGTCCCGCTATTGGTTATTGACTGGAGACGTGTCTCGGTCATGTCTACATTGTTCTCGAACCCGTAGGGTCCGCACGCTTAAGGTTACGATGACAGTTATATTATGAGTTTATGCATTTTGATGTACCGAAGGTTGTTCGGAGTCCCGGATGTGATCACGTACATGACAAGGAGTCTTGAAATGGTCGAGACATAAAGATTGATATATTGGAAGCCTATGTTTGGATATCGGAAGTGTTCCGGGTGAAATCGGGATTTTACCGGAGTACCGGGAAGGTTACCGGAACCCCCCCGGGAGCTAAATGGGCCATGATGGGCCTTAGTGGAAAAGAGAAGAGGCAGCCCTACATGGGCTGCGTGCCTCCCCCTTCCCCTAGTCCTATTAGGACTAGGAGAGGTGGCCGGCCCCCTCTCTCTCTCTTCCCCCTCCATGAATCCTATTCCAACTAGGATTGGGGGGGGGAATCCTACTCCCAGAGGGAGAAGGACTCTCCTGGCGCACCACACCTTGGCCGGCCAGCCTCCCCCCTCTAGTCCTTTATATACTGAGGTAGAGGCACCCTAGAACACACAAGTTGATCCACGTGATCTATTCCTTAGCCGTGTGCGGTGCCCCCTGCCACCATAGTCCTCGATAATACTGTAGCGGAGTTTAGGCGAAGCCCTGCTGCTGTAGTGCATCAAGATCGTCACCACGCCGTCGTGCTGACGGTACTCTTCCCCGACACTTTGCTGGATCGGAGTCCGGGGATCATCATCGAGCTGAACGTGTGCTCGAACTCGGAGGTGCCGTAGTTTCGGTGCTTGATCGGTTGGATCGTGAAGACGTACGACTACTTCCTCTATGTTGTGTCAGCGCTTCCGCAGTCGGTCTGCGTTGGGTACGTAGACATCACTCTCCCCTCTCGTTGCTATGCATCACATGATCTCGCGTGTGCGTAGGAATTTTTTTTAAATTACTACGAAACCCAACAGGAGTAAACCCCATGTCTGAGTCGTTACGATCCGAAAGAATCGGAAACGGTTCGGTAATTAACACGCCCGTTAATTATTAATTAATGGCTCATTATTTTTTCCCGAACAACAAAAATATGGACAACGTGCATAGCTCTGTCCTCGGCTCGGCTCAATGCCGCAACCCGCCGCGCTGCGCGGCGCGTCGTGACGAGGCGTGGCGTGGCGAGGAGGAGGAGCGCGCGTGTAGGTCTCCTCTTCTCATGCTCATACAAGTGGTAGAAGATCTCACCTTATAAAGAGATGCAACTCTCTCTCAACTTCCGGGGTGAGACTAAACTTTAGCCTCACTCACTCCACTCACATGTGTGCATGAATGGGTCAAGAGAATTTCAGAATTTTAGCTGGGCTTTGGGCCAAAGGCCTACTAGCAAAATTCCAACAATCCCCCACAAAGTCTTATTGGCACATCTCATCATTTAGTTTCAAAACATTGTTTATATACCGGTGCTTAGTGGAGACTGTGAAGTTGAAATTCCACTCACAACTTGAATAGTGGACTATGCCTTGAACTACAAGTTTTCTGCGAGACTAGTTTCACACAAATTCTTGACCGATACTGAGCTGCCACAAGGCTTCCTGCGGGTGGAGCGTATACGTCGTACTCCAGGGATTTTTCATGAATTTATTAGAGAACACCCAATTCTCACAGACTGCGACTGTCGGTGTCAAAACCGGCGGATCTCGGGTAGGGGGTCCCGAACTGTGCGTCTAGGCCGGATGGTAACAGGAGGCAGGGAACACGATGTTTTACCCAGGTTCGGGCCCTCTCGATGGAGGTAAAACCCTACGTCCTGCTTGATTAATATTCATGATATGGGTAGTACAAGAGTAGATCTACCACAAGATCGAGGAGGCTAACCCCTAGAAGCTAGCCTATGGTATGATTGTTCTATGATGATGTTGTCCTACGGACTAAAACCCTCCGGTTTACATAGACACCGGATAGGGTTAGGGTTACATAGAGTCGGTTACAATGGTAGGAGATCTTGAATATCCGCATCGCCAAGCTTGCCTTCCACGCCAAGGAATGTCCCATCCGGACACGGGACGTAGTCTTCAATCTTGTATCTTCATAGTCCTGGAGTCCGGCTGAGGGTATAGTCCGACTACCCGAATACCCCCTAATCCAGGACTCGCTCAGTAGCCCCTGAACCAGGCTTCAATGACGACGAGTCCGGCGTGCAAATTGTCTTCGGCATTACAAGGCGGGTTCCTCCTCCAAGTCCTTCATAGAAGATTTGTAAACACCAAGAGTAGTGTCTGGTTCTGCAAAATAAGCTTCCACATATTGCCATAGAGAGAATAATATTAACACAAATGAAATCTGCTGATGTATTTCGCAGTGCGCCATCACACTACGGCCAAGTCCTTTACACGAATTGTTTTTACTTTTCCACCTCAGCACGTTTTGCGAGGCGGTTTCCTTGGCACGTCTCGTCGAAGCAGAGATCGTGTACCCCCCTTTTACGGGATTCTCATCAATACGGACGTGGGTAACCCAATCGTGCCCATTAGCATATTTTCTCGATTAAAGGCGAGTCCCAAACGGTTACGGGGAGGGCTCCTGGTATTCAACCTCTTGTAAAGAGACCAGGGCCTTCTCTTTTCTCCAACAAGTTCGCCCGTCGCCTCGAGTTCTAACACCCTAGGCTCCAGATTCCGGGCGCCTCGGACCTTCGACAATGTCCGGTTCCGACGTTCAAGGCCGATGGATGCCCTCCTCTGTCACGGAGGAAGACATGCTAAAGTTGAGAGAGGCTAAGTTCTTGACCGGCGAAATTCGGCATAGGTTGCCTGCTCAAGGGCAGGTCATCCCCAGTCCCCAGCCCGATGAGAGCGTGGTGTTCATGTCTCACTTCCTTCGGGGGTTGGGCTTCCCAATGGATCCCTTTGTGAGGGGATTGCTGTTTTATTACGGGCTGGAATTCCATGACTTAGCTCTGGAGTCCATCCTCCATATCTCCTCGTTTATCGTTGTGTGCGAAGCGTTCCTCCGTGTTACCCCTCACTTCGGACTATGGCTCAAGACCTTCAAAGTGGAGCCGAAGATGATCGAGGGACGGCACGCAGAGTGCGGAGGTGCTGTTATAAGCAAAAATGCTGATGCTCCATGGCCCAAGGGCTCTTTTCAAGAAGAGCTAGGCTTGTGGCAACGAGATTGGTTTTATATCACCGCTCCCCGGAGCACCAAATGGGTGGCGCCTCCTGCCTTTCCCTCGGGTCCCCCACCACGTCTGGCGTCATGGGTCAACAGGGGGATGGATTGGGGTTTACCCAAAGACGTGCGCTTGTTACAGGGCCGCATTAAAGATCTCTCGGAAGGAGACTTCAGCCTGGTCAAGGTGATGCAGGGCATGCTGATTCGCGGAATATTGCCCGACAAACGTCGCCCCCTTCGCCTGTGGGAATTTAAACCAGAGGGACCGCGAGCTCTCCAGAACTTCATGGGCGCAACGCCCGCGGAGATGTATAAACTGTTTTTCGGATCACAAGAGATGTGTCCGGATTCGACCGAGGACGCAGGCATAAGCCGCAATCGCCTGGATACTCAAGTAAGCAACCTTGTGCCCGGACCTTCTATCCGTATAATTGTCATAAACTTGCACCTAAAAGAGCCGTCCTTTTAAACAGGAGTGGATAGCGAAGGCAAAGCTGATCAGGTGTCCGGCTCCCCTTCCTGAAACCAGGCCGGATCCCGTGCTAGTCAGGATGCTGGAGATAATGCCTTTGGAGGGGGAGGACAAGGAAGCTATGGCCTCCTCGAAGGAGGCTGCTCCGAAGGGAGGAACCAACGATTCCTCTCCTAAGGGGAAGAAGAGAGCCGCCTCTGATGACCCGGAAACCATGGCCCCAAAGCGGGGGAGAAAATCCTCGTCAGAGGGTCCGACGCCGGGGAGTTCCTCGGCCGGACTACGCCCTCAAGGGGATCAGCCCTCCAGCGAGCCATAAGTAGAGAAAGATTTTCCTTTTGAGGGACGAGGGAAATCCTTGATTTATGTCTGAGTACATTAACCAAACTTTTACCCTTTAGCTCATACCTCAGCCCTTCTCAGCAGAGCTCGTCTTCGGGGGATCTTCTTCCGGAGATGCTGGAGAGTGGGACGCCTCTCCCTGCCGTGCCGCCTAGTGAGGCGGGCGAACTTGAGGTGTCGTCGCAGAGAGTTTCTCCGGATCCGGCAGGGGCAGAAGATGTCTATGTGGCCCCCCCGAGGTTCTCCGCGCCCGGCCTTCGAAAGAGGTCATGGGACAAGTCCGGCATCATCAGGTGCTCGGTCGGAGGAGCTAAAGATTCTGCTGGGGCGAGCTTGTATCTCAGAGGAGCACCGTGCATTGATGGGCATGGTGATTGAAAGGATTTCATCCGCAGAGAGGGGATTGCATGAGGCCGTCAAAAGTTTACTGACGGGTTTCGAGGTACGCTAAATAATGTACACTTTTGGCAGTTGCGCATGAATAAAATGCGCCCTGTGTGGATAGTAGCCCCTGAGACTCTGCGCATCGTCAAGAAATGACGGCCCGTGGAGGATCATAATCCCAGGTCTAAGATGTCGCCTTTGAATGTAGGCGGCAGGGTGTCCGGAATCGAGCCGAACTGACGATTTTGCCGAACTGAAGGGGCAACTGGACGTCACGCTTGTCAACAAGCGGCTTGAGGAGTCTCAAGGCACGCAATTCCCCGGGCGGCATGAGGTAAGAAAAGTTTGAGGCCTTTGTCTTACAATGTGTGTGTTTGACGCTGATGGTGCGGCCGCCGTGGAGAGTCTTAGGGCAGAACTTGCCCGAGCTAAAGAACAAGCCAGAGAAAGTGATGCGGCCGCCAAGAAAGCACTTGAAGATCTGAGAGCCGAACAGGCTGCCCATTGTCTTACAATGTGTGTGTTTGACGCAGATGGTGCGGCCGTCGTGGAGAGTCTTAGGGCAGAACTTGCCCGAGCTAAAGAACAAGCCAGAGAAAGTGATGCGGCCGCCAAGAAAGCACTTGAAGATCTGAGAGCCGAACAGGCTGCCCATTGCCGAAGCAAGGAAGAGATGGCCGAGATGGACGAAAAGTTAAAAAGCGCTACAGACCGTTGCAGACTTCTTGAAAAAGAAGACCGGGCGAAACAGGCGGACTTAGAGAAGGCCGCTGCCAATGCCAAGGACGCGCGCTCTGCGATGAGAGCTGCGAAGGAGGAGCTGCGTCAGGCCGAACAGATTGCGGCTGGAAAGCCCTTTATGCTGCGAAGGAAACTTTGCGATCCGAAGTTTGCTCCGTTGGAACGAATGTGGAGTGTGGAGGATACCTATCTGGACTTGGCAGCGAGTGCTGCTGATGCGACCGAACACTTTCGAGATCAGAAGGATCGCGAAGTGGAAAAGCTTTTCTGGTGGCAGTTTCACAATCCAGAGCGTCCACTGGCAGTGGACGATCGTTTGGCTCAATGGGCCGAACTGAATAGGTTGTCCGGACTCGCCATGAAGTACGTCATGGGTTATCTGTGGCCGGGGAGATCGGAGCCGAAGAGTTATTTCAGCTTGGTGCAGCAATTCCTTGACGCGGTGCCGCGTATAAATGCAATGAAGAGGTCAGCATGCATAGAGGGTGCAAGGATGGCTCTTGCCCATGTTAAAACATACTGGGCGGAGATGGAGACCTCCGTTGTTGAGTCCGAGATTCGGACAAAAGCCGAGTACCCTCTGAGCACTATTTTCAGGAAGTCCTTGAAGGCGCTCGTGCAATAGAGACATAGTGCTCGAAAGATGCTATGTTATGATAGCATATGTAATTATAAAGTAATATTTTGATAAATTGTAGTGGCCTTTTTATACTTGTGCCTTCAAGTATTGGGAACACCTCCTGTCCGGCCGTTTTAATACATATATAAAATCTGAAAGATGGCAGTCGTTGGCTTCAGCCCCCACGCACATAGTGCGGGGGTGCTCGCAGAAGACGCATTTTCACACTTAACCCAACGTCTTGGTCCTACAAAGGAGGTGATAGCGCAGCAGGCCAGGCAACCGGACTATAATGCTTTAACACTTTCACTTAGCCATAAGAGCTTGACAGTGAGACTATTTAGGTAGCTCCTTGGTGGCGACTGCGCTCATCCGAGTTCAGGGCACGTATGTGCCTGACCGGGAAGCGGCCCTTCGTTAAAACGGAGGAATCCGATAGATTCCGATAAGTCATCGAGTGGCTGACCAGTCTCATGCTACATCATGACAGTCAGTTTTCGGCTTTCTCTACTGAGGTGCTCGCCCGGCCGAACCGGGGCACAATCGGAGTAGTTCTCCCGGTGCTACCTTAGCCGATAGAGAGGAACGTAAGGTAGCCGAACTCAGGAGCCGGGCAAACCCAACATTTGACCAAAGACATGATTCGGAGCTGATGCATATAATGCCAAAACTCGCGATGCCGAACACTCCCTAAGGTATTCGGTCTTTATGAGTGCAGGTGAAACAACACTCTTTATTAAAAAAGCCCCTAGTGTCCAGGTATGTGCAAAAATTCTGACGTGGCCACTTGCCAAGACGCCAGCCTCCTCCTTGGTTATATCAGAAAAAACCAGGGGATGTGTAACAACAAGAGACAGTAAAAAAGGTTTACGCAGGGTCTTAATCTAAAAAGAATCCTTTAGGACGGGTCCCTACTGCACGTCTGCGCCTGTGTCTCCGTTGTGCCGTATCCTGGACGGGCGCCGCACGACGTTCATCTGTAAAAGAGAGGAACTGAGTTGAAAATGGGTCGTGCCGAAAAAGTTTAAAATAAACAAGGTGTAAAGTAAAATATATAAATGAGCTTTATTGTCTCTTATTATATATGCATGGAGCCCCTAGTGCGGGGGTATATGGCCACTAAGCCTGCTTCGATGATGATTTTGTACCGAACTCGTCTATCCGCGTTCGTGGTCTTTAATGACCTATTTTGAAGTTTTCTGGCCGGTGAGGCCATTTTGCTGTGGGGTTGTCAAAGCGGCCGCACAGTCCTCCACTTGGGGAGGCGCACTTTAGTGCTTCCCCTTCAGAGAGATGATGCCTCGTGGACCGGGCATCTTAAGCGTAAGAGATGCATAATGCGGTATTGCGTTAAAGCGAGCGAAAGCTTCACGTCCCAGTAGTGCTTGATAGCGACTTGAGAACGGGACGATATGGAAGGTCAGCTTTTCACGGCGGAAATTATCGGCAGAGCCGAATATGACTTCGAGCCGGAGAAAACCCATACAACGGGTGTCCGGACCAGGTATTAGACCTTGAAAGGAAGTTTTGCTGCGGCGGATTCTTGCTGGGTTTATCCCCATGTGCTGGATTGTATCCTGATATATCAGGTTTAGTCCACTGCCGCCGTCCATAAGGACATTTGAAAACTGGAGTTCGCCAATTATTGGATCGAGTATCAAGGAAGTCCAGCCTGCATTCTTGATATTTTTAGAATAATCTAGCTGATCGAAGATGATCGGTTTTGACAACCAGTGTCCGGACCCTTTGGGGATGGACCGTGTGGTGCGTACCTTTACGGGCACCGCACGTTTTGTTATGTGAAGTGAGTTCACTGTTTTTACTTCTTGTGGGAAGTTCTTTTGTTTCCTGGTGCTCTGCTTTTGGGGTTCATCCTCATCTTCGCTTGGTGTGTCGAGCCCCTTGTGTTCGGCGTTGAGTCTGCCGGATTGTTTGAAAACCCAACAGTCTCTGTGGGTATGGTTAGCAGGCTTCCCGGGAGTACTGTGTATCTGACATATCCTGTCCAGGATTTTATGTAGGTTGGATGGATCGTCCCTGTTATCCTGGAGCGGTGATTGTGCCTGACTTTGTCGTGAGCCTTTGAATCCGGCACTAACTGTCTTGCTCTTCGGATTTTTGTCCTTAGTTCGGCGACGGTCCTTGTTGCGTCGCGGTTTTCCGTTTCCATCCCTAGTTTCGGATGTACTTGGGTCGCTGGGGCTGCACCTTGCCAACCAGTTGTCCTCCCCTGCACAAAAGCGGGTCATGAGGTATGTTAGTGCGGCCATTGTTCTTGGCTTTTCTTGGCCGAGGTGTCTGGCGAGCCATTCGTCTCGGACCTTATGCCTGAAAGCTTCCAAGGCTTCGGCGTCCGGACAGTCGACTATCTGATTCTTTTTAGTGAGGAATCTATTCCAGAACTGTCGAGATGATTCTCCGGGTTGTTGAGTTATGTGACTAAGATCGTCTGCATCCGGAGGGCGGACATAGGTCCCTTGAATATTTGCTCGGAAAGCATCCTCGAGCTCTTCCCAACTTCCAATTGTGTTTTCAGGAAGGCTTTTGAGCCAATGCCAGGCTGGCCCTTTAAGCTTAAGGGGTAAATATTTTATGGCGTGGAGATCATCTCCTCTAGCCATGTGTATGTGGAGGATATAATCCTCGATCCAGACTCCAGGGTCTGTTGTTCCATCATATGCATCTATGTTTATGGGTTTGAATCCCTCTGGAAATTCATAGTCCAGAACCTCATCGGTGAAACATAGGGGGTGTGCGGCGCCCCTGTATTTGGGTGTGCCGGATTCTGATGATGGCTTCATAGAATTGCTGACGAGAGCTTGCTTTCTTGGCCCATAAATTGACCTGACTGGGCGCTGATGCGAATCCTTAAGTGGGTCGCATGCCCATTTAAGTGCGGCGCCGCTTGCCGCTTTATGGGGTCGTCTATTCGACCGTGTGGCTTTCTCATTTTTTGAATGCGAGGGCTCTAGGGCCTCTTCGTCAAATTCAGGCAGTAGCTTTCTTTTGGATAGCTTTTAGTGCGGCGACTGTCGCCGTATTTATCTGCGGTATTGATTACTTTGCTCCATCTAATCTGGAGTGCATCTTCCGCTGTTTTTAGCTTCCGCTTCTGCTTTTTCAGGCTGCGTGCCGTTGCAACGAGCCTCTCGTGGAGATTCTTCTGCTCCATGGGTTTATCCGGCGTGAGGTCGTCCGGAATGCCGTTTTCGCCGGAGGAGGGATGTTCGGTTTCTCCATCCGTGTTGCCCTGTTCGGACGATTGCTCTAAGGCCTGCTCGTCGTCTACAGGCTTGTCCTGCTCTATGGCTGGGTTTTTATCGAGGCGGGGCTTGGGTCGGCGTTTACGCCGACGCTTTGATTGCTTTTCGGGGTGTCGATCTCCTGTTCCATCCCCTTTTTCCTCGTTGTCGCTTCCTTTAGGGGTATCCACCATGTATACATTGTGAGGTGAGGTGGCTGCCCAATGCCCTATGTTGTCGATGTCTCCGGAGTCGAAGTTAAGCACGTCGTTTAAATTGTTGACAGTGGCTACCAAGTGGGTGGTGGGTGGGCTTTGAATTTGTTCGTCGTCCGTATCCCATCCTCGCTGACCGTAATCCGGCCAGGGCTCTCCTGACAAAGAGAGAGACTTAAGAGAATTCAGGATGATGCCAAAAGGCGAGTGCTGATAGATGTCTGCGGCGGTGAACTCCATTATCGGCGCCCAATCGGATTCGATCGGCAGGGGCACGGGGGGTTCGGAGTTCGGGGAGGAGCCCAGATCCTCAGAGTCACGGGTTATGCAGAGTGCGGGGCTAGCGTTCGGCTCGATCGCCTTTGAGATCACAGCCCCCGAGGTGGCGTCCAACTGCTCGTCCTCGATTGGCACAATAGGCTCCGAGTTAGAGGTCGGAACCGATGCGTGTGCGGCCTCCAGGACACTATCCGGAGGTAGAGCTAGATCATGCCCCTCGAGATGGTGCGGCGCGCTTGGCCGTGGCTCGAACCCGTCGAAGATCAAGTCTCCATGAATGCCAGCCGTGTAGTTTAAGCTTCCAAACCTGACTTGATAGCCAGGGGTGTAGCTTTCGATCTGCTCCAAGTGGCCAAGAGAATTGGCCCGCAGAGCGAAGCCGCCGAAGACGAAGATCTATCCGGGGAGAAAAGTCTCACCCTGGACCGCATCGTTATTGATGATCAAAGGAGCCATCAGGCCTAAAGGCAACGACGCACAGGAACTCTCAATGAAAGCACCAATGTCGGTGTCAAAACCGGCGGATCTCAGGTAGGGGGTCCCGAACTGTGCCTCTAGGCCGGATGGTAACAGGAGGCAGGGAACACGATGTTTTACCCAGGTTCGGGCCCTCTCGATGGAAGTAAAACCCTACGTCCTGCTTGATTAATATTGATGATATGGGTAGTACAAGAGTAGATCTACCACGAGATCGAGGAGGCTAAACCCTAGAAGCTAGCCTATGGTATGATTGTTGTAGGATGATGTTGTCCTACGGACTAAAACCCTCCGGTTTATATAGACACCGGATAGGGTTAGGGTTACATAGAGTCGGTTACAATGGTATGAGATCTTGAATATCCGTATCGCCAAGCTTGCCTTCCACGCCAAGGAAAGTCCCATCCGGACACGGGACGTAGTCTTCAATCTTGTATCTTCATAGTCCTAAAGTCCGGCTGAGGGTATAGTCCGACTACCCGAACACCCCCTAATCCAGGACTCCCTCAGCGACGTTAATAGACTAATTCATATAGGTGTGTTCATTAGAAGATGTTCTGCAGGACAACATCTCTGCTTACCCGAATAAGCTACTAGAAACACATTAAGATAAGTATCAACCTGCCATGCAGATCATGAGAGTATTGCATCTTCACAGAGTGGGATAGTTAATATAGGCATACTCTCCTCCCAGCTGACCAATAGCTTGTCTCCCACTTCTACTTCACGGGATCTCCGATCACATAGAGTGGGTTACCACTATGCACAACTCATGCGGTGGGTCTCAAGCCCATCTCCATCGATGCATTATCTATCACGTTACGTTATAGACCCTTTCTGAAGGGATCTGCCAAGTTTTTCGACGTTTGGATATAATCCAACGTAATAACTCTTGAGTTCCTCAATTTTCTGATAGATTTTAGTCTCCTCTTCACATGTCTTGAGGACTTCATATTGTCCTTTGAACTGTTTATCTTGATGATCATAGTTTGATTATCACAGTCCATCAGGATATGGGGTATTGGTTTTTCAACCATAGGTAAGTCCATCAAGAGTTCACGAAGCCAATCTGCTTCAATAGTGGCAGTGTCTAATGTTGTGCGTTCTACTTCCATAGTTGACCTTGTTAAGATGGTCTGCTTGCAAAATTTCCAAGAAACAGCGCCACCACCAAGTGTAAAAACATAACCACTTGTGGCCTTAATCTCATCAACATCAGATATCCAGTTTGAGTCACTATAACCCTCCAGTACCATTGGATACCCGGTGTAGTGAATCCCATAGCTCGCGGTGCCTTTCAAATAGCGCATAACTCTCTCAAGTGCATGCCAATGATCACCTCATAACTCGCGGTGCCTTTCAAATAGCGCATAACACTCTCGCGGTGCCTTTCAAATAGCTCGCGGTGCCTTTCAAATAGGAGCAAATTACTATGAGATTTAATCCAAATAAATATAAGATAAATCATGACTACAGTAGCAGAGATTAAACTAATCATGCGAACTAGCGTAGCAAATGAATAGATCACATCTACGGCACATACTAGAAATATGAATTCTACCACGATCTCGAACAGGAAGGATAGAATCACATACGGTGCAGCGGGAGTAGCACCGCCGGCGTTGACGTTGTCGCCCATGTCGTCGAGGATGAGGTTGCCGAGGTCGGGGAAGAAGTCGTCGTTCGCGAAGTCGTCGCTGCCAGCAGTCGCGCGAGTGCGCTCCGCAAAAATCTGATCGCCCCTCTCCCGTACAGGATTACAAGAGGCGGGGTTCCAGAGGCCTGTTGTCCCTTCTCTCGGTGCACGCCGAAAGGAGGGATGGAGAAGACTTGCTCGGCGGCGCAATGATCTGGAACGGTGGTGAGAAACCATACAAAACGGCGGCGGCTAGGGTAGACGTCTGCCTGAGTTTATAGTGCAGGCCAGGCAGGTCGTGAGAGTAAAGAATCGGAAACGGTTCAATAATTAATGTGCATAGCTCTGTCCTCGAGCATGCATAACTCTGTCCTCGGCTCGGCTCAATCCCGCAACCCACGGCGTGGAGTGGTGTGCCGAGGCGAGCGAGGAGGAGGAGCGCGCGTGTAGGTCTCCTCTTCTCATGCTCATACAAGTGGTAGAAGAGCTCACCTTATAAAGAGGTGCAACTCTCTCTCAACTTCCAGGATGGGACTAAACTTTACCCTCACTCACTCCACTCACATATATGCATGAATGGGCCAAGAGAATTTTAGTTGAGCTTTCGGTCAAAGGCCTTCTAGCAAAATTCCAACAGTTACATGCAAGACGCCGTCCTGAGCTTCACTTAAGCCGCCTCACCACTCTCTCCTCGCTGCATATTGATATAGTCAAGAATCAAATCGAATTGAATAAAACTACTTGTACAGGTTGTACAAGGATGTACCTCAAGTGGGCACGGCTAGCAGGACGGCGTTCCAGTTAAGTCCATGTTCCGGCGAGATTAGAAGGGCTTGACAACATGAGATTGGAGGTTGAGGATGCTTCAGGTGGCACCAGAGAAGATTTGGACGGATGGGGAGAGGAAGGAGAACAGGCGGATGGCAGAGAGGCGGTGCGGGGCAGCGGCGGCGGGTGGCCGGAGAGGCCGCGTGCGGAGGCGGTGGCGGCGTACCCGTACGCATCGAAGGCGAGCCCTCGTGCTCGTGTATGCCTGTGTTTTTCTTTTACAATTCTGCTCGCTCGTGTGTATTTCTTCTCCATCGTATGGCCGGGGCTCACCCACGGAACGTTTTCTCTACAGACTTAAAATAGCATTATGGGTTGAATACGTAATTTATGAGTGGTTTTTTTATAAAAATGCCACGACGATGAATCTAATAAAGTCAGTCCGTCCTTTATTATTATTAGGGAAAGATGTATGGATAATTTGTGCTATTTTTTATACGAACTTTGATGAATATTGGCCGGTTTGCATGAAATTTGTCGTGTTAGATCAAAAGCGGGTTAAAACGTATCCGAGCAGTGTTGAATAACGATGCTCCCGCGTCCATGTCCGTGGACTGGTCTTCCTTAACTCGTGCATCCATCTCTTGTCTCCGGCAGACATTGATGATGATATGTTGCCCGCGGCACAACAAAGGAGACGAAGAGAGGAGCGGCCGGCAATATCGTACATCATCATCCTGTCTTGCTGTTCACCTCCTTACGTATATCAAGTGCAACATGCCCATCAGGGCCGGCCAGTAGTAATATTTTTATTTTATCCCGGACCGCAATGGTGCCCATCACCATCAAGGACTCCTATGACCGACTCATTGTAAACTAGTATTGGCCATCATACACTGTAAGACTGCACTGACTGACTTCTGGTGATACCAACCTTTTGAAACGATCAAGTCTCGCGCCGACATATCATATGCATATGTCTGCATGGTACGTAACAGCCTTTGTGTTGCTGACAGATGGCAAACTCTGAATCAAGGCGGGCATTTGAGTGCTATGCTGACGACGGACAGAAATATTACTAGACCAGTTAAGCTAAGCTAGCATATATATGAAACACATACGCAAATGCTACTTGCAAACCAAACCAAGAGCGCATGCAACGAGGGACACAACAATATGGGTCGTCATCGCATAGCCATGAGCTTGCTACACTCACTTGTTGCCATCATGTTGATCATTGGTACGAGCGCTGACGATGAGGCCGCGCTGCTTACTTTCAAAGCACAGCTCAGCCCTCGCGGCTCGCTGCTGGCCTCCTGGAACACCAGCGGCGGCTTCTGCAGCTGGGAAGGCGTGACCTGCAACCGCAGGCCGGCGCGGGTGGTGGCGCTGAGATTGACTGGCGCTGGGCTCGCCGGAGCACTCTCCCCGGCCATCGGGAACCTAACGTTCCTGCGGACGCTCGACCTGAGCTTTAACTCTCTTCACGGGGACATTCCGGCCAGCCTAGGCCGCCTCCGCCGCCTGCAGAGACTTTACTTAGACGACAACTCTTCTCGGGTACGTTGCCGGCAAACCTAACCTCATGTGTTAGCCTGACTGAAATCAGACTGGACAACAACACACTTGGTGGGCGCATCCCGGCTAAGCTCGGTGAGAAGCTCACAAACTTGGTACTGATCACGTTGAGAAACAACCACTTCATAGGGCCCATCCCAGCGTCGCTGGCCAATCTGTCCTATCTAGAGATACTCGACCTCTCCCGTAACCAACTCACTAGCTCGATCCCTCCAGGTCTCGGTACCATCGAGAGCATGCAGTATTTCAATCTAGTTGGAAACCTCCTCACTGCTATGCTTCCAACTTCTCTCTACAACTGGTCATCGCTGGAATTCTTGTTTGTAGGAATTAATATGCTAGACGGAAGCATTCCAGATGATATCGGTAACAATTTCCCCAAGTTGGAATTTCTCAACTTAAATTCTAATCACTTCACTGGGGTCCTCCCTTCATCACTTTCCAATATGTCTAATCTCAGACATGTTAGTCTCGCTTTAAATAGATTTAGTGGGTATGTGCCTCCAACATTGGGGAGGCATGGAGCTCTCCAATTACTAAACTTGGCTGAAAATAAACTTGAAGCAAATGACCACAAAGGGTGGGAATTCATCACTTCTTTGGCAAACTGTAGCTGACTGGAGCAATTGGTACTCGGCACAAATTCTTTTGGAGGACAGCTACCGGGTTCAATTGTGAATCTCTCAATGACTCTCCATGACTTATATATAGCACACAATGGGGCTCTGGGGTTATTCCTACAGACATATGATTGCAAATACTTCCATATCTGGAGTGATTCCAGAAAGCATTGGCAAGCTGGAGAACTTGATCGATCTAAGCCTGTACACCAATAGATTGTCTGGCCTCATACCGCCCATGCTAGGAAACCTTTCACGTTTGATTATCGTTAATGCACGTAACAACAACTTGGAGGGGCCAATTCCAGTAAGCTTGGGAAATTTGAGAAACCTCTTCGTAGTTGATTTGTCAAAGAAGTACCATCTTAACGGCTCAATACCAAGAGTGATTTTAAAATTACCCAACCTTTCCTGGTGTTTGGACTTGTCGTACAATTCCTTTTCTGGACCAATTCCTGGTGAAGTTGGTAGCTTGATAAACCTTAATCTACTTACTCTGTCAGGAAACCGATTGTCTGGCAAGATACCCAACAGTATTCAGAATTGCATTGTGTTGGAATGGCTATCATTAGACAGTAATTTGTTTGAGGGAAGCATACCTCAAGCACTGACAAATATTAAGGGGTTCAGTGTACTAAACCTGACCATGAATAAGTTCTCTGGTAATATTCCTCATGCTCTTGCCAATATTAGAAATCTGGATGGGTTGTACCTAGCACACAACAACCTTTCAGGACCGATCCCAATAGTTCTACAGAATTTGACATCATTGTCAGAACTGGATGTATCCTTCAACAATTTGCAAGGTGAGGTGCCAATTGAAGGTGTTTTCAGAAACATCACTTACGCAGCGATTGCCGGGAACATCAATTTGTGTGGTGGTACACCTCTACTTCATTTGGCTCCATGCCCCACGAGCAAGAACAAAATAAAGATGCCAAAGTCTCTTGTAATTTTACTAGCGACAACTGGAGCAATCTTTTTCATACTTTCAGTTATTCTTCTTGTTTGGGTACTCTGCAAGAATCTCAACCCAGGCCACAAGACATTAGCACAAAATTTAGTTGGTGATCATCATCACAAGAGAATCTCATATGTTGCATTATTGAGGGGAACTAACGAATTTTCAGAAACCAACTTGCTTGGGAGAGGAAGTTATGGTGTAGTGTATAAGTGTGTTTTGGACACTGAAGAAAGAGCATTGGCTATCAAGGTGTTTAACCTTGGTCAATCTAGGTATTCCAAGAGTTTTCACTACCAGAATTTTGGCAGTTGCCGACGGCCATATCTATGCCGACGGCCCCCGTTGGCATATATGGGCATACCCCGATGGCCCAACTAAAGCCGTCGGCGTAGAAAGGCCATCGGCGTATAACCATCTATGCCGACGGGGGCCGTCGGCATAGATAAGCCGTCGGCGTTTCTCCGGATATACCGACGGGGGCCGTCGGCATAGAGCAGGCCGTCGCCATATCACGTGGGCCCGTCTACCCGGGCGGCGACGGTAGTTTGACGGCGTCAGGCTACGGCGACGGGCTAACGGTGGCCGTCGGCATAGCTACGCCGACGGCCTAGTCGTCGGCATAGCTACACCGACGTCATCGATCCGCCGCGCCGCCACGTCATCGATCCGCGTCGGTCGCCGGTCCCGTGGGGTGGCATTTCTATGCCGACGGCTAGGCCGTCGGCATAGGCCTGGCCCATGGTTTTTGCCACGTCATTGATCTCCGCCCTACGCCACATCATCGATCCAGGGCTCTACCGTTCCGTGGCCGTAGCTATGCCGAAGGCATAGGTTTCTATTAATATTTTTATATTTTTTGTATTTTCTCTTATTATTTTTTATTTTTTTCCAATACTAATTTCATTAACTTAAATGTACAGAAAACATATATCGATTGCCCCCCACACGGGCCTTCTTCCGTCGTGTCACGGAGAGGTTAGACGGGACGGGCCGGGTACCTGTGGGGTGTAGCAATGCCGCCAGGTGTTGCGGTGGGACCTCCTACGGTTGTGGAAACGTGGTGGCAGGCGCAGGCACGCGGCTCCGGGGTGTGCCCCCTCCCCCCTCACGGGCGTCGATGCCGCCGTGCCCCGGGGGGGGGGGGTGAAAATGCCACGTCGGGCCGACGCAGAGGGAATCTTGGGGTGGGTTGTGCCGGGACTGTGTTGGGGGTGTACCTATGGCTGCGCTATGACAACAAGGTGAAAAGGTCCACCGGTCAAACTACGTCCAGCGAAAGTCAAAGGGATAGACCCGGCGGTCGTCTGTGTCAGGGTTAGACGGGACGGGGTACCTGGGGGTAGCAATGCCGCCAGGTGTTGCGGTGGCCCTCCTACGGTTATATAAGCCCGTCCGGCGAAAGTCAAAGGGCTAGATCTACTGGTCAACTGGGATTCGGGATGGCCTTCGGGGTGTAGCAATGCCACCGAAACATCGCATGGGTCGCGATGCATGTGTGAAAGTGTTCTGGCATGCGTAGACACCCGTCTTGGGGCTCCGTGGTGTGGCCCCCCTCCACGGAAGGCAGAGCAGCCGTCAATTAGAGGGGGGGATGGTGCGGGTGCGGTGGAACCGGAGGGAATCTAGTGTTGGGTTGGGTCCAGACCGTGTTCGGGGATGTTACTATGGGCTGACCTATCGCAACCAGGTGGAAGAGTCCACCAGTCAAAGCCCGTCCGACGAAAGTCAAAGGGCTAGATCTACTGGTTAACTGGGATTCGGGGTGGCCTTCGGGGTCTAGCTATGCCACCGAAACATCGCACGGGTCCCGATGCATGTGTGAAAGTGTTCTGGCATGTGTAGACGCCCGTCTTGGGGCTCTGTGGTGTGCCCCCCCTCCACGGAAGGCAGAGCAGCCGTCAATTAGAGGGGGGGGATGGTGCGGGTGCGGTGGAACCGGAGGGAATCTAGTGTTGGGTTGGGTCCAGACCGTGTTCGGGGATGCTCCTACGGGCTGACTTATCGCAACCAGGTGGAAGAGTCCACCGGTCAAAGCCCATCCGGCGAAAGTCAAAGGGCTAGATCTACTGGTCAACTCGGATTCGGGGTGGCCTTCGGGGTGTAGCTATGCCACCAAAACATCGAACGGGTCCCGATGCATGTGTGAAAGTGTTCTGGCATGCATAGACGCCCGTCTTGGGGCTCCGTGGTGTGGCCCCCCTCCACGGAAGGCAGAGCAGCCGTCACTTAGAGGGGGGGATGGTGCGGGTGCGGTGGAACCAGAGGGAATTTAGTGTTGGGTTGGGTCCAGACCGTGTTCGGGGATGTTGCTATGGGCTGACCTATCGCAACCAGGTGGAAGAGTCCACCGGTCAAAGCCCGTCCAGCGAAAGTCAAACGGCTAGATCTACTGGTCAACGGGGATTTGGGGTGGCCTTCGGGGTGTCGCTATGCCACCGAAACATCGCACGGGTCCCGATGCATGTGTGAAAGTGTTCTGGCATGCGTAGACGCCCGTCTTGGGGCTCCATGGTGTGGCCCCCCTCCACGGAAGGTAGAGCAGTCGTCACTTAGAGGGGGGATGCGCGAAAGAGTAGAGAGGGTCACGGCAAAAACTGGACACACTTCGTGTACAAACTGGACAAACTCTTTCCGAGTATCAGGGTTTCGTAGTCCGGAGTGGGTACTAATGTGCATCCCACCAATCAGGAAGAATCACACGGATCGTGTGTTTCTTTCTAGCTCTTGCGAGTCGTTGGATCAAGGGTGTGTTTCTTCCTAGCTCATGTGAGTCGTTGGATCGAAACTACCACAATCACTTTGTGAGCCAGACGACCCTATATATAGCCCACCTCTCGCCTTCCCTGCATAAGTCTTTAAGTTCATCGACTACATACATCTACCAGTTCATCGACTGCATACATCTACCAGTTCATCGACTAAATACAAATCATTCGGATTCGCCATCATACGTCCAACTGTGCATTTGATATGCATATATATACAAACGGCTAGATCTTGCTGTGGGTCTGCCCCGGATGTTGCTCCAAAGTGTTCCTATGGGCTGACCTAACACAACCGGGTGGGGAGGTCCACTGGTCAAAGCCCGTCCGTGCAAAGTCAAAGGGGTAGATCCCGTGGTCAAACGCTACAGGGTTAGGCGGGACGGGGGCACTGGGGGTAGCAATGCCACCGGAGCGTCGCACCGGGCCCTCATACATGCGGGGTGGTGTGGTGGCATGTCCGAAGAGGCGGGACGCGTCTCCGGGGCGTGGCCCCCCTCACGGGACCGGGCCATGTCTTGGAGGGGGGAAACGGCTACCACAGCTTACACCCGGGCACCGGGCCGGTAACTGAATGTTTCACCGTAATTGTCCATTTTCTTAGCACAAGTCTAATGAATACCGGAGCTCACAAATATGCCGTAATAAAAAAATAAAAAAGTTGCCGTAATAAAAAAAATATGCAAAGTACCTATGCCGACGGCTTAGCCGTCGGCATAGATTGACACGTGGCATGTCCATCTATGCCGACGGCTAAGCCGTCGGCATAGGCTGACCTTATCCACAGCCGCACCCACCCCCTCCACTCATTCTTCCTCCCCCGCACCGTCTCCCCCCCCCCGCCCGACCCCGATCCCCACCCGCGCCGCCACCACCATCCCCTCCCCCAACTGGGGCGCTGCCCCGCCCCCGCCCCCATACCATCCCCCACCGCCGCCACGCCGCCCCCCACTGCCCGCGCCGCCCCCATCCCCTCCCCCAACACCGCCGCACCGACCCCACTGCCCGCGCCGCCCCCATCCCCTCCCCCACCGCCGCCGCACTGCCCGGCGGCCCATCCCCGGCTGCGGCCGCCTCCTCCCCGACTGCGCCGGCGGTCCGACGGCCCCTTCCCGGCCCTCCTCTGCTGCTGGTGAGCACCGGGGAGCCCCCATCCGCCCACGCTCCGCCACCCGTTGCCGGCCCCTCCGACACCACCTCCGCCACCACGTCCCCTGCCCCCTCCGTGAGCTCCCCTGTCATCATGCCGCTCCCCCCGCTGCTGCCGTTGCTCCCCTGCCGCTGCTGTGCTGCTAGATGAATGTATGGATAGATAGTTAGATAAATAGATTTTTTGTATGTTTTTCCTTCTTCTTGCTACTGTTTTTAGGTGGATGGATGTATGGATAAATTTTTCTTAGATGGATTCATGGATGTTGTTAGAATCATAGATGGTGGATGGATGGAATGTCGGTGAATTTTTTTAGAAACTTTGTTTGTCATGTATGTTGGTAAAGTTAATGATAGATGAATGGATGGATGGATGTTGGACAAAATTTGACACTTGACTGAGATGTGATGATCTTGTTATTTTTTTGATACTCATAATGATCTTGATAAAATAATTGAAGACAAAATTTTGAGACTTACTAAGATGTGATGATCTTGCTAAAAAATGATACTCATGATGATCTTGCTAAAAAAATAGAAGACAAAAGTTTGACACTTTACTGAGATGTGATGATCTAAGTTGTTCTTTCGGTGGAATTTGCAGGCGTTGTGGTGTCGCATTTCATCAGAGTGACCGTTGTCTGACTCATTGGTCCCCCTGAGCATCCCTCTGCTGTTCGACTACTTCCTCTACAGCCGAGGGTGAGCTATAAGTCCATCTCCTCCATTTTTTCATATCACTAGATTTCATTCTCAAGTCAACTGACGTAACCTAGGCGTCTCCCGTCCGAAAGGGTTGCATGGATAAATATGCATTCAATTGCATATTTATCACAGCAGCTCTTTCGGATTGTCCAGCGTTTTCCACGGACAGCCCGAGGATGTGTAGATTGGGTATGTTCTCCATGTTCTACCCCGTTCCGAGATAGGATTTCGGCGGCGCCTCCCCATTGTTCTCCGGAGCACATTCTATCGGCTATTTGCCGAGACGTGTATCTGGAGAACAGCGGGGAGGTGCTGCCGAAATTTTGTCTCGGAATGGGGTAGAATGGAGAACGTACTCAATCTACACATCCTGGGGTGGGATTAGGACCCATCTTTACCTATTAGAGATGTAGGTGGATTAAACGCGGTAGAAACTAAAAATTTGATGTGATTAATTTAAGTGAATCCTTAATTATGTTGTGTGGGTTGCAGAAAAGCAGAGGATGGCAGATAATCAGTGGATGTACAGTGGTTTTATCCGTCGGAATCGAGTAACATCAGAGTGGATCGCGAAAACCGATGTGTATTTAAAGGAGATATTCCGTCGTCCAATGAGAATTATCCCACCATGCCCCTGTGCGAGATGTGCCAGACGTCACCGTAGAAATCAGACGGACATGAGTGAGCACCTTCGCACGCACGGATATATGCCAAACTTTGACATGCCGCCGATAAACATAGCCGAGCAGGACCGTGGTAGAGAGGAGGTGATGCGACAACGCATCGATGGATATGAGGACGACGGGGTCAGGGAGATGATAGATGATGTCATTGTTGCAGAAACGGAAAATGCGACACCTTCAGAGAATGAACCGGAGGAGCCGGAGGCAACCGCAAAGGCCTTCTTGGAGGTCTTGGCCTCGTCGAAGAAACCTCTTTATGCGGGTGCGAAAATATCTCAGCTGGATGCCATCTCGCAACTGATTGCAGTCAAGGATGAGTACGGCTGTAGCCAGAAATGCTTCGAAGCATTCCTGGGAGTATGGGCTAACAGCCTCCCTGAGGGTCATGAACTGCCGAAAAGCATGTACGATACAAAGAAAATCATGAAGGCACTCTCTATGGATTATGAGAAAATAGATGTTTGCCCGAAGAATTGCCTTTTGTTTAGGCACGAGTATGCAGATGACAAGTACAGTAGGAAGTGCGGTTCGTCTCGGTACATTGAGGTGGTCGGTGAGGATGGTGAGAAAAAGCAGCTAACCATCCTCGTTAAGGTTCTTCGCTATCTTGATTTTATAAAAAGACTGCAGCGCCTTTTCATCACGAAGGAGTCTGCCAAAATGATGAAGTGGCACAAGGAAGGTATAAGGTACAATCCAAAAAAAATCATACATCCATCGGGAGGGGAAGCATGGAAGTCATTCGATGAAGAATACCCCGAGGAAGCAGCCGAGGCTAGGAATGTCAGAATAGCCATATCAGGTGATGGGTTGAATCCATATGGTATGTCGTCCAATCCATACAGCTGCTGGCCTGTGTTTGTAATTCCGCTCAATCTTCCTCCCGGTGCCCTAATGCAACGGAAGACCATGTTCTTGTCGCTCATCATTCCGGGGCCTGACTACCCGGGGAAGCAATTGGGTGTGTTTATGCAGCCGCTTGTGGATGCTTTGCACCATTCTTGGTACTTTCCGAGGTTGACATACGACTGGGATCTGCAGAGAAATTTCTTGATGAAAGTTTGGTTGCACTATTGCATGCATGACTTTCCCGGGTATGCTCTATTCTGCGGATGGTGTACAACTGGTAAGATGCCATGCCCAGTGTGCATGCAGGCTCTGCGAATGATTTGGCTGAGTAAGGGTGGCAAGTATGTAGCCTTTGACCTGCATCGACAGTTCCTCCCTCCAGACCATCTAGACAGGGAAGACAAGAAGAACTTCACGAAAGGCCGGGTTGTTCGTGAAGTAACCGAGATTCCAACATTTTCGGGGGCAGATGTTCTTGCTCAGCTAAAAGCTCTCAAGCCTAAAGTCAAAGGCAAAGGCAAAGCCAAAGCCAAAGGCTTCGAGGGATATGGTGAGACGCCCAACTGGACGCACATTACCCCCTTCTCGCAGCTTCGCTATTTCAAGGACCTCAAACTTCCTTACAATATTGATGTGATGCACACCGAAAAGAATGTGGCAGAGTCCCTTTTCCACACGATCCTCAACATTCCTGATAAGACGAAGGATAACGTAAAAGCTAGAGCCGATCAACAGAGAATTTGTGATAGACCACGCTTGAACATGAAGCCTCCCACAGGCGGTCGAAAAAACTGGTTCAAGCCAGATGCTGACTTTGTCCTTAAACCGCCAGAAAAAAAAGAAGTGCTTATCTGGCTGAAACAAATTTTGAAGTTCACCGATGGTTATGCATCGAATATAAGTAAGGGAGTCAATCTTTCAACGGGCAAAGTGACCGGCCTGAAGAGTCATGACTACCATGTATGGATTGAGCGGATAATGCCGGTGATGGTTCGAGGCTATGTCCCCGAGCATGTCTGGCGAGTGCTTGCCGAGCTTAGCCATTTCTTTCGCATGCTCTGTGCTAAAGAAGTAAGTAAAGAGGTGATTGAAAAATTGCATAACAAGGCACCGGAGTTGATAGTCAAGCTAGAGAAGATCTTTCCGCCAGGCTTCTTTACTCCGATGACACATCTCATTTTGCACCTCGCGAACGAGGTATTGTTGGGGGGCCCTGTGCAAAATCGCTGGCAGTATGGCCCTGAGAGGCAGAACAAGCATCTCCGACGGAAATGTGGAAACAAAGCTAAGATTGAAGCTTCCATAGCTGAGGCAGTTATCCTAGAGGAGGTGTCAGACCTCAGGACATCATACTATCCAGACCACGTTCCCCATCTGCATAACAAGGTGCCTCGATACAATATAGAAGAGCCCAAATATCAACCCAGACTCGATCTATTCAACGCGCAAGGTGGGAGGGCTGGGGCCTCGAAATCTTATAACATGCCACGACAAGAGTGGGAGGACCTCATGTTCTATATCTTGCACAGCATCAAGGAAGTTGAGGAAGTGTGGATGAGGTAATACCACTACACCATTCCTTTATGTCTTCCACATCATCATGTTTCATGTTCACTTAGTCCCGGTCTAACACCGCTTATCTTTTTTTAGTGATTTCGTTCAAGAGGAATGGACGGGAGTGAATCCTCCTACTGAGGCGGAGGCACTTACTCTTCTCCGTCATGGAAACCCTGGACGTAAAAATTTTGTTGCTTGGTTCATGGACAAAGTAATTTTCCACACTCCCCTATTAAATACCTACTTCAACATTTATTAGTTAACCGAACTAATGCACGCAACAATTTCCATTATACTTGTAGGGAAAAGATCCGAACATATCTATGGATGATGAATTGAGATGGGTTTCCATGGGTTTTGACCCTGCCGTCATGACATGTAAAAAGTATGATGTGAATGGGTATCGCTTCCATACAGAGGAGCACCAAAAAAGCCACCCCGATCCCAAAACTATAAATACTGGAGTGTACACCCCCGGTCAAAATTCAGTAGACTACTACGGAAGGGTACAAAATATATACGAGGTTAAATTCCGCCAGGGGCGTGAGACCCTAAGTCTGCCTGTGTTCAAATGCCGATGGTTCGATCCGCGGGAGGGGGTAAAACATACGCCTTCCATTGGTTTGGTCGAAGTTAAACCATCAACCGTCTATGCCGGAGCCGATCTCTTCATTGCGGCTACCCAAGCTACACAAGTATATTATCTGCCTTACCCATGCCAGAAAGTGTATCTAAAGGGTTGGGAAGTTGTGTTCAAGGTGTCGCCACATGGTAAGCTACCAGACCCAAATGAAGACGATTACTGCAACATTAACCCCATGACATACGAGGGAGTGTTCTATCAAGATCAACCTGATGATGATGATGATGTGGTTAGAAACGATGACGCTAGACCATTGGGTGATGATGATGTGGACCCAAACATCGACGATGCACGGAATGATGGTGAGACCATTGTCAATGAAAATGACATACTTATGCTAGAAAAGTTAAACGAAGACGCTGACGACGTTGAAGAGCCTCCACCTCCTTTGGACAACGAAGATGATATGATTGATAGTGATGATGAGACGGACCGAGAAAGAGGTTACAACAGTGATGATTCATATGGGTTCTAGCAGATGTACGTTTCAAGTATTTTTTTCTATAGTTTAGGAATATGCCTTTTTATGCATTTTTATTAGTGTGTTTATTATCATGCCTTTTCCTTCATTTCATTAATTTACTAATTGCTTTTTCTCTTTTCAATGCAGGTTAGTGGAACATGGGCAAGGGGAAGGCCGTCGGCGTGGGTTTCCTACGCAAGGTCATCGGTCTGCCTAGTCGGAGTGGTCGAGCACGTAATCCTCCCCCTCGGCTACTTGATGATGACTCCTCACAGGGAGGTCGAGGGAGAGGTGCCCCTAGAGGAGGAGGGGGCGGGGGGAGAGCCTCTAGAGGACGAGGTGCTGGGGGGAGAGCCACTACAGGGGGTCGCGGCCAGAAACAACGCACCCTCACCGACTTAGGGGTGTTGTCTTCGAGGCCCTCCTCTAGTGAGGTACCCTCCTCTAGTGAGATACACTCTAGGGAGGAGGAGGAGGAGGAGGAGGAGGAGGTGGAGGAGGAGGCAGGCGAGGAGGAGGAGGAGGAGGAGGAGGAGGAGGAGGTTGGGGAGCGGGAGGCAGGCGAGGAGGAGGGTGGTGGCGGGGATGATGGTGGTGACGGGAAGGGGGTTGACACGAAGGGGTGGCTGCGTGGCAACGCAAAGCTACCAAAGCAGGTTCCTGCTACTGAGGAGCAGAAGTGGCTCATTGAGCCCACGGGAAAAGAGTAAGTGGTTCATTATGTTGCTTGTCACATGCTTATTCCGGTTGTTATTTATTTTTCTTGTCACATGCTAATAGTTCATTCTTTTGCAGCAACTGGATATATTCTAAAGGGGTCCGTATTCCCAACGGCCTCATCACCGTATTGTTGAAGTTATATTGGCCGGGGTTGTACTGTCCTGATCCAGCCGGACCGTCGGGTTTTGGCCACGAGCTGGGACCACTGGGAAGCGGCCCGCCACGCGGACCATGAGACCCATGCCAAGGCCGTGATCACTACTTTCTGGGTGAGTTCTCTTCAGAAGCACAAGTCCATTCTAGTTTCATGAATGATTTAACTCATGGCTTCTCCCATTCTTGTTTCATGCATGATTGTAGAAATTCTATCGAGTTCTTCCGGAGCACAGGGCTAGAGCGGACCAGATCGTGCTGCGCCAATGCAAGAAGAAGGCCCGCCAGATGCAGTACGAGGTGCGCTATGTGGCCATCTCCACATACTACCACGACTATCTTGGTGTGAAGATGACCAAGGAAGAAGCGCGGAGGATGGGCATTACCTTGGAGAGGCCCGAGTTCTTGGCGGTAAGTATAAAAGATTTTTCATTATGCTTTCATTACCTTGTGGTACATTATGCTTTATGCTTCCATAACACCAATTTGGACACACCTACATGCCATTATGCTTTTATTATGTAGGTGTGTCCAAATTGGTGTTATGGAAAAGACGAGTCCTGGGCGGCATTGGTGGATCTTTGGTGTGATGAGGCTGGAGCCTGGGCGGCTATGAGAACCCAAAATAAGGCTAACCGAGGGACGGAGGGAGTACATGCTGAGGGAAACCGAAACCACTATCTCCACAAGGCAGTTAATGTATGACTCACCCCATTAAACATTCTTCTTCTTCTATTTACCATCACTTTCTTATGTATGACTAACCTCTGTTTGGTGGTGCAGGAGGAGAAACTAAAGCGGCCGCTCTCACACATGCAGGCGTGGGAGATCGCCCATACGCGGAAGGACCCCAAGCCTGGCGAGCCCAAGTACTACGGCAAGAAGACCGCAGGGAGGAAGAAGACCTACTCCGAAGCATATTTGGAGTTACATCCTGACACACCTGACCCCATTGTGGCGCCTCTGGACGACATGGCGGTGGTGAGGATGGGGCCCAAGGAGCACGGTCGGGATGCGGTTCTCGATGCTGTGATCACTCCTAGTATTTCCTACACACAGCTTCGTCGGATCGACCCGAGCCTGAGCCAGCGCACGAGCCAGCCAGTGACTAGTACACAGTCCCTCTTTCAGGAGCAACAATCTGTAAGTATTTTCCCTCTTATCTTCATTTCTCACTTCATTTTCCGCATTTAGTAGTTTTATGAGTTCCATCATGTCATACCGTAGGCCTACATGGAGTACACACGCCAGGAGACCATGGCGTGGCATCAGAGGCTTTATGAACACCAAGTGCAGAGGGATAGCCAGATGCAGCAGGCTTTTCAAGATATGGCGGCCGGCAGGTGTCCTCAGTTCCCTACAGCACAATGCCCTCCAGCACAACCAGTGCTGATGAGCTTTGAGGAGTTTGTGGCACAGAACGCTGGCCCCTCGCCGGTTAGTTCATCCCCAATCTATTCACCCAAAGCATGTCATGCCTTTCAACACAGTCATAGATCCCGTGCATATGTCTTTTCAACATGCAGGGAACAGGTGGATCTACCGTTGGCGGTCGTCTTCACAGCACTCCGGAGACATGGAGCCCGACCACTCTATATGCTTATGCTTATGTTGGTTGTGATGATGTTCATTTAGAGACTTGTGTGTGATGATGCTTATGCATATATTGTTGTGATGGTGCCGGATGATATCCCGTTGTGTTCTATATGTCTATCCCATCATATATATCTGCTGATATGTGCTGCTATTTGAATTGAATTGATCTGAAAACAAACAGAAAAAAGAAAAAAAAGCAAAAGCAAACTATGCCGACGGCTAGGCCGTCGGCATAGGGCCAGCGTGAGCTCCCAGTTGCTGACACGTGGGCACCTATGCCGACGGCCTAGCCGTCGGCTTAGTTTAAAACTGTGCCGACGGCCAGGCCGTCGGCATAGGTGCCCACGTGTCAGCAACCGGGATCTCTGTTTGAAGGACTATGCCGACGGACTGGCCGTCGGCTTAATTTCAAACTATGCCGACGGCTGGGCCGTCGGCATAGCCCTGGCCCACGAGCAGCGACTGGTCGGCACGCGGCACATCTATGCCGACGGTCTAGCCGTCGGCACAGTTTTCGACTAAGCCGACGGCTAGGCCGTCGGCATAGGGGTGCCACGTGGAGACAAGTCATTGGGCAGACTTGACGGCGGCCGCCGTTAGGCGATAACGTTGCCGACGGCCGTGGCCGTCGGCATAGATGTACGGACACCGTCGGGATAGGTCTTATGCCGACGGGCTTTCTATGCCGACGACGTTCCTGGCTACGCCGACGGATATTTTGCCGACGGCCCTATGCCGACGGGGGCCGTCGGCATAGGCCTGTCCCGACGGCCGTTCAGGGCTATGCCGACGGCCCTGGCCGTCGGCATAGGGTGCGATTCCGGTAGTGTTTGAGGTTGAATGTGAGGCCATGACAACTGGAGCAATCTTTTTCACACTTTCAGTTATTCTTCTTGTTTGGGTACTCTGCAAGAATCTCAACCCAGGCCACAAGACATTAGCACAAAATTTAGTTGGTGATCATCATCATAAGAGAATCTCATATGTTGCATTATTAAGGGGAACTAACAAATTTTCAGAAGCCAACTTGCTTGGGAGAGGAAGTTATGGTGCAGTGTATAAGTGTGTTTTGGACACTGAAGAAAGAGCATTGGCTATCAAGGTGTTTAACCTTGGTCAATCTAGGTATTCCAAGAGTTTTGAGGTTGAATGTGAGGCCATGAGAAGAATACGACACCGTTGTCTCATTAAGATCATTACTTCTTGTTCAAGCGTCAACCACCAAGGTCAAGTGTTCAAGGCATTGATTTATGAGTTCATGCCCAATGGTAACTTGGATGGTTGGCTTCATCAGTCTCAAGAACCCACTACAAACAACACGCTAAGCCTTGCCCAGAGGCTAGATATGGCTGTGAATGTTGTGGATGCAGTAGAATATCTGCACAACCACTGTCAACCATTGGTAATACATTGTGATCTTAAGCCAAGCAACATTCTTCTTGCTGAAGATATGAGCGCACGAGTTGGAGACTTTGGCATATCAAAGATCCTTCAAGAAAATACAAGAGAAGGGGTGCAAACTTCATATAGCTCAACTGGAATTAGAGGTTCCATAGGCTATGTTGCTCCAGGTGATGGGAACTTTTCTAACTTTCCATTTTACTTTTCAGTCGAATATGGCATGTTAACCACAAGACATTGCAAAATTGAAGAGTACGGAGAATGTTCTACAGTCTCAACAGCTGGTGACATTTATAGTCTTGGCATATTGCTGCTCGAGATGTTTACAGGAAGGAGCCCAACAGAAGACACATTTAGAGATTCATTGGATCTGCACAGGTTTGTTGAGGATGCTCTCCCAGACAGAACCTTGGAGATAGCTGACCCCACAATGTGGCTGCACAATGGATGACATGATAGCACTACAAGTATTAGGATACAGCAGTGCTTGGTCTCGGTCTTGAGGCTTGGTATATCCTGCTCAAAGCAACAACCTCGAGAACGAGCATTGACGAGAGATGCAGTGGTGGAGATGCACACAATCAGAGATGCATACCTTCAGTTTACAAGGGAGCATGGAGCAGAAAGAGAAGCCTCGACCGAGCATTGAAATGATCCTGAATAATAATAAAATTACCCATCGTTTCACTTAGTAATTGTTCTCGATGCTATGTTGCCCTACAATTTTATTTAAAAAATGCACAACCATGGGGTTCTGTAATAATAGCATTAGAGCAGGTTGTAGGGAGTTCAGAAATCAAGCAGTGTAATTGTTCTTCCACTATTTCAGAATTGTACACATGCAGGCTATATTATTACTTCATGCTTCAGACTGTAGAGAGTTCCTTTTTGTCTATTTTCTTATTCTAATTTTTTTCCAAGCAATGATCTGAATTTATTGTTTGTATTACTATAAGGATAGCGATGCCTGAAAATGTAGACACAATATTTGACAAGTTTTAGATGCGCACCTCCTGTTTGTCTGTGAGCATATAGAAGTGTAGACGAGGAGAGGAATGAGAGAATGCACCTTGGGTGCTCTCGAGTGTATTACTCAGGCTAATATAGCCGGGTTACAGAGGGGGCGCCGAGCGCAGTTACATGAGGCGCGAGGTGCGCGAGGTGGTGCTACAACGTGGGCATGCACGAGTACGTGCAGGAGTGCTAGACTAGAGACGTTATAGTCAACACCCCGCCATACTCTGAGCATCGGGTGGCCGGATGCACAGGATGGAACGGAATTCTTGGAACGCCGGCGTCAGGAGGCCCTTCGTCAGGATGTCGGCGAACTGCTGCGTGGTCGAGACATGGAGAACGCGCAGTTGGCCCACAAGAACCTTCTCGCGAACAAAATGGATGTCGAGCTCGATGTGTTTGGTGCGCCGGTGATGCACTGGGTTGCCAGCCATGTAAACAGAGGAGATATTGTCGCAGTAGGTCACCGTGGCTGTGGGCAGAGGCACGCACAGTTCACCGAGATGCTGGCGCAGCCAGCAGCATTCTGCAACGGCGTTGGCGACGGCGCGGTACTCCGCCTCCGCACTGGAGCGGGAGACGGTCGGTTGGCACTTCGAAGACCAGGAGACGAGCGAGTTGCCGAGGAAGACGGCGTAGCCAGACGTGGAGCGGCGCGTATCAGGGCACCCGGCCCAGTCGGCGTCGGTGTAGGCCACCAGGTCGAGTGAAGTAGAGCGGTGCAGATGGAGCCCGTGCGTCGACGTGCCGTGCAGGTAGCGCAGGATCCGTTTGACGAGGGAGTGGTGCTACTCGCGCGGGTCGTGCATGAAGAGGCAAGCTTGCTGGAGCACGTAGGCGAGGTCAGGGTGCGTGAGAGTGATGTACTGGAGCGCACCCACCAGGCTACGGTACTCCGAGGCGTCGCGGACGGGCGCGCCCACGGCGGCGGACATCTTCGAGTGCGTGTCCACTGGTGTTGACACGGGCTTGCAAGCGGTCATGTTGGCACGATCCAATAGCTCATCAGGATACTTCTGTTGGGAGAGGAAGAAGCTGGCGCGGCTCCACATCAAAAATTCTGTTTTTATCATTTACCTACTCGAGGACGAGCAGGAATTAAGCTTGGGGATACTTGATACGTCTCCAACGTATCTATAATTTTTTATTGTTCCATGCTATTATATTATTTGTTTTGGATGTTAATGCTCTTTATTTTACACTTATATTATTTTTGGACTAACCTATTAACCCAAGGCACAGTGCAAATTGCTGTTTTTTTTGCCTATTTCAGTGTCTCGTAGAAAAAGAATATCAAATGGAGTCCAAACGGAATGAAACTTTCGGGAGTGTGATTTTTGGAACAAACATGATCCATAGGACTTGGAGTGGACGTCAAGAAAAGAATGATGCGTCCACGAGGCAGGGGGCGCGGCTACCCCCCTGTGCGCGCCCTCCCCTCTCGTGGGCCCCTCATGGCTCAACCAAACTACTTCTTCCTCCTATATATGTTCACATACTCTGAGAACATCCAGGAGCACCACGAAACCCTATTTCCACCGCCGCAACCTTCTGTAACCAAGAGATCCCATATTGGGGTCTTTTTCGGAGCTTCGCCGGAGGGGGCATTGATCACAGAGGTCCTCTACATCAACTCCATGGCCCCTCCATTGATGTGTGACTAGTTTAATTCAGACCTTCAGGTCCATAGTTAGTAGCTAGATGGCTTCTTCTCTCTCTTTGAATCTCAATACAAAGTTCTCCTCGATCTTGTTGGAGATCTATTCGATGTAACTCTTTTTGGTGTGTGTTTGTCGATATCCAATGAATTGTGGGTTTATGATCCTGTCTATCTATGAACAATATTTGATTCTTCTCTGAAATCTTTTGTTGCATGGGCCAGTCGCGCGCGGCGGCGACGGTGAGGACAGCACGGATGGTAGCTTCTTTGACCACTGGCGAGAATGTCTTATTAAAGTCCAGACCAGGGCGTTGCGAGAACCCGCGGACTACCCATCTTGCCTTGTAGCGATCCAGGGATCCATCAGCTTTGAGCTTATGCCTGGAGAACCATTTTCCCGTGACAATGTTGGCACCCCTGGGCCGAGGCACGAGCATCCATGTCCTGTTCTCCATGAGCGCGGTGTATTCATCCTGCATAGCGGTTAGCCAATGGATATCACGAAGCGCGGCGGACACGGACTTGGGCACGGGTGAGATGGTGGAGACGGCAGAAGCAATGTTTGCTTCAACATATTTGGGGTTGGGAAGGAACTTGCCGGCGCGCCCACGGGTGATCATAGCATGTGTGGGCACGTGGGAGGCGCGAGCAGGCAACGGTGTGCTGGGGTTGCTGTTGGAGCATTGGCGGGACTGGAGTTCACGGAAGGTGCGGAGTCCGGCGACGCGGTGAACGTAGGAGAGTCAGCAGCTACCAGAGAGCTGGGTGGTGTGTGTGGGTCATGGTGACGATCGGAGAGCTGGGCAGTCTTGCGACCGTGATAGGAGGTGGGGAAGTGGTAGGGCATGGTCGGGATCGCTGCGAGCCAGGCCGGCGTGGGACGACTGGCAGGGGTAGCTGATCAGTTTCATCGTTAGGAGGTGTGGGTTCAGTGGTAGCGTGGGAGAAGGGGAAGTGGGTCTCGTCGAAGACGACATGGCGTGAGACGAGAACGCGGTTGTTTGTGCGATCGAGGCAGCGGTATCCCATGTGCTCGGAGGAATAGCCGGGGAAGACACAAGCTGCAGAGCGCAAAGCGAGTTTGTGCGGGGTAGTGGCTGTGATGTTGGGGTAGCAGAGACACCGAAACACGCGCAGCGACGCGTTGTCAGGGTGTATGTCGTGGAGAAGGAAGAAGGGGGTGTGGTCGTGGCGAGTGCGGCACGAGCGACGGTTGAGGAGGAATGTGGACGTGTTAAGAGCTTCGGCCCAGTAGGTGAACGGCATGGATGTGTGCGTGAGGAGCGAGCGAACAGTGTCGTTCAGGGTGCGGAGTACTCGCTCAGCTCGCCCGTTTTGTGGTTATTTGTATGGGCAAGAAAAACGGAGAGAGATGCCCTCGTTGGAGAGGAAGGCGCGAGCAATATAGTTGTCGAACTCTCGTCCGTTGTTGCACTGGAGAGCGAGCAAGTTCAGGTTGAACTGTCGACGAGCGAAGCAGGCAAATCATCGTATAAGAGGAAAAACTTCAGATTTGCGATGAAGGGGATATGTCCACACAAAGTGACTATAATCATCGAGAAGAACAAGATAGTACTGCTTGCCCGATACACTGGCCACGGGCGAGGTCCAAACATCGCAGTGCACTAACTGAAAAGGAAAGTACGACACATGTTGTGAAGAAGAAAACGGGAGCCTAACGCTCTTTCCTAACTGACAGTCATGGCACGTGAGCAGACGGGGACG
This sequence comes from Triticum urartu, assembly GCF_056163025.1. Classification (NCBI taxonomy): domain Eukaryota; kingdom Viridiplantae; phylum Streptophyta; class Magnoliopsida; order Poales; family Poaceae; genus Triticum; species Triticum urartu. The sequence goes on along the minus strand of NC_141878.1, from coordinate 2,603,334 downwards.
GGGCAAGCGGGCGCGGCGCTGGCACGTTGTTGCTGCTGTTGCCGATCTCCAGCGGCGCTTTCCCTTTTCCCTTGTTGCGGCCACCACCGCCACCGTGACGGTTCGGGCCACCGCCGCTGCCTGCGGCACCCCCGCCGGAGTTGGTGCTGGCAGGAGCGCGGGCGGCGTGAACGGCGATGTCGCTGGACGGCTCCGCGGACTGGCGGCTCTCCTCGAGGAGGAGGAAAGCGCAGTAGCGGAGGAAGGAGGGGAAGGGTGTCTGCATCGTCAGGATGGGCACGGCGTAGCGCGGGCGTGGATGAAGACCGCGAAACATGTTGAGGACCTGCTCGCGGTCACCGACGGGCTCACCAGGGTCGGAGAGACGATCAGCGCAGTCCTTAAGGCGCGTGAAGTAGGAGAGGACTGAGCCAGATCCTTGCTCGATACGGCGGAAGTTGGTGGCGAGGAAGACCGCCTGATGCTCCCTGTTCTCCAAGAAGATGGAGGTGATCGCTGCCCAGAGTTCCGTGGCCGTGGCGCCGCGGAAGTGCACAAGCCCAAAGATCTCTGGGCTGATGCGGTTGTAGAGCCAGGAGACAATGTGGGCATCGTCCTGTAGCCAAAGAGGATCATTGGGCCGCGGCGCCCCATTGATGTGGGCGACGACACCGCTCTTCTGGAAGGTGACCTCGAACAGGGTGCGCCACTGGGAGAAGTTGGGTGGCTGCAAGAAAAGGACGATGGGGACATGCTGGTTGATGTAGATGGCAGCTAGGTGGGAGGACGGCTGCGCAAGGTGCAGGTCGGGGGCGCCGGCGCCCGGGATGATGGTGCCGGTGCGCGAGGCCGCTGCGAGAGCTGAGGGGGTGAGGAGGGCGTTACAGCTCGGTGTGGCAGCGGCGGCGGCAGCAAAGGCGCCGTGAAGACCATGGTTGGGAGGGGGTGGGGGTGGTGGAGGAGGCCGCGGCGATGGGGCAACTATGTCGCCGGCAAGACGGAGCAGCGGAAGGCAGTTAGCGACGTTGGTGAGGCCTAGCGTCTGATACCATGTAGACGAGGAGAGGAATAAGAGAATGCACCTTGGGTGCTCTCGAGTGTATGACTCAGCCTAATATAGCCGGGTTACAGAGGAGGCGCCGAGCGCAATTACATGAGGCGCGAGGTGCGCGAGGTGGTGCTACAACGTGGGCATGCACACGAGTACGTGCATGAGTGTTAGACTAGAGAAGTTACAGTCAACAAGAAAAGCATGGAGGATGGAGCCAAAGAGGAGCCTCGGCTTGAGTCATTTGAGCTGGAATGGTATGATCGTGCAATACATACAAGCCACTACAGATAGCAAGCCTTTGTGAGCATACCACAAAGTATATATTGTCCATGTCTATGTAAGCACCGATCACATACACACACGAGAGTGCTCAGAAGATAGTGCTTTTGCGTTGCGAACACTTGCAACTTTTCTGCATTTCTTCTTCTCCTCTTATTCTGTTACAGAAGGGAAACGAGGCCACTAACGGCCCGAGAAAACAGCCACGCCGAGCCACAACGATCACGCCATCCCACGATCCAGCTCGTGCGGGGTGTGGACTAATTCTAAGGAAAAAACTTTCTAACAAACTTATCTACTCAGCTGACTAAGCAGCGTTTACTTTCTGCTAAGACTAAACTGACAAATACACAAGGTTTAAGTGCACAATCACTCCCTAAGCCTTGTGTGCTTCGTCGAGCTCCACCATCCCGATCTTCATGCGCTGCTCCTGAGCTTGAGTACCTTCGAATCTTCGCCGGTAGCTGTGAACCCCGGCGGCTGCACCACGTAAACCTCCTCTTCTAGCTCGCCCTTGAGGAAGGCGGACTTTACGTCCATGTGGTGCACAGTCCAGCTCGCAGGCGCAGCCAGAGCGAGCAGGAAGCGGACGGACTCGAGCCTGGCCACCGGCGTGAACACCTCGTCGTAGTCGACGCCTTGCTTCTATACATATCCCTTCGCCACCAACCTCGCTTGTGCTTCACTACCGCGCCGTGGGCATCTTTCTTGGTCTTGTATACCCATTTGAGGCCGATCGGACGGTGACCAGCGGGCAGGTCCACGAGCTCCCAGGTTTGGTTGGCTTCAATGGAGTTCATCTCCTCCATCATCGCGTGGTGCCAGCACATCTCAGCTTTTGCTTTCTCAAAGGAGCCGGGCTCCTCGCCCAGCGCGAGGTGCAGCTTGTCGACGAGTTCGTCGTCATCGATCTCGCCGTCAGCGTCGTCGAACTCCTCCAGCCCTGGAGGAGGCGCGTTCCATGCCGCCTTCTCAGGCGTGTCCATGTAGCGAGGGTTGGGGAGGAAGATGTCGTCCTTGCCGCGCGTTGTCATCGGGTGCACCGGCGCGAGGTTGCCGGTCGTGCGCGCAGGAGCCGGGGGAGCCGTGGGCGCGGTAGTGGTCGTCGCTGGGGTGTCGTCATCGCCCCCGGTCGATGCTGTTGTCGTGGATGGTGTGCTTGACAGGGACGCGGACTGAGCGGATGATCGCGGGGTGCCAGGCGATGAGGAGGAGCATGCCGTAGATGACGGACCGCCTGTGAGGATTGACATGGGCTCAATTGTAAAGCTCATACCTGCCCGGTCCGTGCCACTCTTCTCCCAGTCCCATGCTCGCGTCTCGTCGAATCCAACTTCACGGGAGACATGGACTCGCTTGCCCACCGTGTCGTAGAGCCGGTACGCCTTGCTCCCCGGCTCGTACCCGATCATCACCATGGCTTTGCTCCGGTCCTCAAGCTTGGAGAGGTGTGGGCGCGTGTTCTTGACGTGCGCCACACTGCCGAACACGCGCAAGAAGTCGACAGAGGGCTTCCTGCCATGCCAAGCCTCGAATGGCGTCTTGCCCGGTACGCTTCTGGAGTACGCCATATTGAGCATGAAAGCGGCTGTGGACACGGCCTCGCCCCAAAATTGCGGCGGCACTCCCATCGCCTTGAGCATGCACCGGGTCGTCCCGATGACGGTTTGGTTGCGCCTCTCCACCACGCCATTCTGTTGGGGCGAGTATGGCGCGGTGAGGTGCCTCTGGACCCCAAGATCAGCAAGATGTGCGCTGAACTCGCCGGAGTTGAACTCTCCGCCTCGGTCAGAGCGGAAAGTGCGCAGCTTCCGCCCCGTCTCGCGCTCTACGTGTGCCTGGAAGCGCTGGATCGCCTCGGCTGCCTCGTCCTTGCTTTGGACCAGGTACAACCACATGAACCTGCTGTGATCATCCACAAGCAACAGGAAGTAACGCTTGCCGCCCGGAGTGGGCGGCTAGATAGGCCCGCAAAGATCACCATGCACAAGCTCAAGCGACTCGGTGGCGCGGTAGTTAGCCTGCTGAGGGAAAGGTGCTCGCCGCTGCTTGCCCACTAGGCAAGCGTCGCAAACCTGCTCGGAGTGGTGGACGAGGGGCACGCCCTTGACCATGTTCTGACGTGCCAGCCACTCGAGGCCGTCGAAGTGTTGGTCCCCGAAGCACCCGTGCCAGCGCCACGCCTCATCCCCGGAGTGCGCAGCGAGGCAGACGGGGTTGGCGAGCTGTAGACGGGCGATGTAGAGCCTGTTGCGGGTGTGCGGCACTCTGGCCAAGATGCGGTGCTGGCGGTCACGCACTGTCATGATGCCGGCTTCGACGTGCGTGGGGCCGCCGTTCTCGTAGAGCTGCCCGATGGACACGATGTTGCTCTTGAGCCGTGGGATCCAGTACACGTTAGTGAGTGCACGGTGCCCGTCGTCAGCTGCGGCGAACAGGACGGTGCCCCGCCCTTGGATTGACACGAGCAAGCCGTCCCCAAACCTGACCGAGCCATGAATGCCCTTGTCCAGCTCGGCGAACTCCGCCTCGTCACCGGTCATGTGCTTCTATGCACCCGTGTCGAGGTACCAGGCTGCGTCCTGATCTCCAGGAGCGCGGCGGAGTTCCATGCGGGCGCGCGACTCGTTGAGGAAGAAGACCTCCTTGCCCGCTCCAGCACGCGGCGTGACGGCCGCAGCTGTCAGGGAGGCCTCCTCGATCATCAGTAGACCCGGATCGTCGTCCTCGCCTGCTTGGCCTTGTGCAAGGAGGGCATGTTCCTCCTCGCGTTTCTTCTTGCGGTAGTCCCGGGCCCAGTGGCCTGCGATGCCACAGTAGTGACACTTGTCACGATCCGCGTCGCCGCCGCCATTCTTCCCACCACCGGCGTCAGTGCCGGCAGGGGACTTGCCTTTTTCGCCGCGTCCACCGCCGTGGCCATGTCCGCGGCCACGCCCTAGTCCGCGCGCCTGTGAACCTGACGAGTTGCTGCCGCTTGCGCCGTTGTTCGCCGTACGCTTCTCGTACGCGCGCTAGTCCTCCAGGGTCATCAGAAGGCGACCGGCATCCTCGCCTCCGCCGTCTTGGTCGAGGCGTTCCTCCGCCACCTTGAGCCGTCCGGTGAGCTCCTCGACCGTCAGGGTGTCGAGGTCGGCCAACGTCTCGATGGAGAGTGCCACCTGAGCGTATTTGCGGGGCACAACACGTGCGTCCCCGACGGGACCACCATGGATGGAGAGGTTGTTGACGAGCCTGGTGAGCCTCATGGCAAAGTCGTCGACATTCTCGCCGGGCTTGAAACGGATATCCTCGAATTCTCGACGGAGGCCCTAGGCCTTGGCCTCGCGCATGGCGGCCGAGCCCATCCGCATGGTCTTGACGGCGTCCCAGGCCTGCTTCGCCGTCTCCTTCGTGGAGAGGACCGCGAGCATCTCCTCTGGCACCGCCCGGAGGATGGCCTCCAGGGTGGTGCGGTCGTCGTGGTAGTCAGTGATTCCAGTGGTGACGGCGTCCCATAGCCCGCGAGTCTGCAGGATGGCTCTCATCAGGAGAGACCAGCTGCCGTAGTTGCTTCGGGTCAGTGTTGGGAACACCGTTGGGAGGGCCACCTCGCGTCTCTACACCACCGGCGTGGCGACCTCGCGCCCGCGCACGGTGCGGCTATGCCTAGCCCTAGGAGACCGCGAGAGCGTGCGCCCACACGTCGGCGATGGAGTTCGGGACCCGCCATCGGAGTCCTTTCGCGACCCCTCGCCGGAGCCCTTCCGGGGCTCCTTGCTTCCCGCCATGACCGCCGGGTCGTACTAACGGCTCTGTTGCCAATTGTAAGCACCGATCACACACACACACACACACACACGAGAGTGCTTAGAAAACATAGGGGATAGTAGGCAATAGCACCAGTATAAATTGACCCTTATATTCGAAAGCATAAGCAGTATATCACAAATATGATTGTCCAAAAATTAAACAGAGATCACAGACTAGAAAGCATAAGGGGGGCAGTAGGAAGCAGCAGCAGTAGAAATATTTCACATAGAGCACAAGCAATTTGCACATGGTCTTATTTTTTCCCTCCCCTCCCGCGCCGCTCCCGCACGGCGACCGGGAGGGCAAACCCCAGCGCCGCCAAGCGAGCTCTCCCTTCTCCTGCCCTCTCCTCGCCGCTGCCGGGCTGTGCCGCTGGGCAAAGCCTGGTCGGCGTCGGCGGCGGCGGGGCATCTCCTCCCCACGCGCGGTGTCGGCAGGCGCGGGCGTCTGCATCGAGCGGTGGTAGTGCGCTGGCAGCGGGGCGTAACGGCGCGATGGTGGGCGGCGCGGGGGCGAGCGGTGCGGACTGCTGCTCCCGCTGGCACCTGGCCGAGGCATGGAGGCTGCGCGGGGCCGCCGGGCTGGCTTGGTCTGGCCCGGCCAGATCTGGCCGCCTGGGCTGCGCGGGCACCGCCGGGGCTGCCGCCGGCGGGTGGTCCGGTGCTGGTATGCTGGGGCGGCGGCCCCAGGCTGAGGCGGATTCGCTGTCTTCTCCCTGGAGCGGAGTCCCGTCATGGTGGCTGGTTGGGAGTTGCGGCGGATGTGCGGCGGCGTCCCGGCGAAGGCGATGATGTCCCTGGCCGTGAGGGCGGCGGGGATGCGGCGGGTGGAGGCAGGCGCTGGTCTCCCTCGACTAGGGGCTACGGTGGACGCGCCTACTAGGCGGCGTGGTGGTCTGCGGATGTGGCGCGGCGGCATTCGGTTCCCCTCTCCACGGTGATGGCCCAAGGTGGCAGCTTTGCCCCCCACTTCAAGTTTGCTGAGCTCCGGAGATGATGGGCGTGGCCAAGGAGAAATCCGGCGCGGCTACGGCTGCGGGCAACGGCGACGCTCGTGGGCACCGTCTCCTCCCTGGAGGCGTTTTCATGGCCATGTCCATCCGCTCTACTGACACCGTCTCATCAACCCATCCCATTTGTACTTGTGTTCCAAGGTAAGAGTATAACCTAGTGAGGGCCACATGAGTTTTCTGTAAGTTGTCGTTCAAAACTGGCCAAGTTTTTGCTGCTTTTCTGAAATGATTTTCGAAATTGTAGGGCAAACCTGGTTGTACCTACAATCGGAGAGTCCGGCGACAACGCGCTAGCACCGGTCGCGACCCCTACTGCCGCGCGACAGCCACCCCTACCAGGCTGCAGCTCGTGCCGTCCTGACCCGGGCGACAAGCCCCGGCAGGCGAGCCGCCCCTCTGACCTTGCATGTCGCTCCTGGTCGGCCATGGCTCCTGTTGCCCGCTTCCTTCATCCTCGGTGCTGACCAAGCAGTTCTGTTGTCCCTCTTCCTGATATTCGCCTGTGAGCTCGAAACTTTCCACCGGCCATGGGTCCGAGCTTCCCACATGCCGCCTACCACCGGACTTAGGGAAGATGATGGACGTGGGACGATTTCATCGGGAATATCCCGATCTAGTTCGGAGGGAAGACGACGGTTGTGAGATGATTTAGCAGCATATACTTCCTCCGTTCCTAAATATGTCTTTGTAGAGATTTCACTATAAAGTACATACGGAGCAAAATAAGTGAATCTACACTTTAAAATGTATCTATATACATCCGTACGTGATTCATGGTGAAATCCCTAAAAAGACTTATATTTGGAAACGAAGGGAGTATATATCATATTGTTTTGAAATATTAACATTCCCTCCAAAAAGAATTACTTTCCCACCATATAATTTTGGTTTACTGTAGTTTGCGCCAATATTTTTTGTTCCCACAAAAAAATAGAGTCTATTTATCCTTGCCGCTAAAGACCCTTCCTAACTATCCACGATTACTATCTTCTAAACCAAACCGATTGGATCTGAGCTCTCGTCTGAAGTTCCTCCGTGCTGACGGCGTCAGCATAGCAAACCACACCGGAGTTAACTACACGGAGAATGTTTCAGGTTGTTCTTTCTCCCGATCTCCTCCCATCGTAGAACATCCAGAAATCGTAGCGTCGTGCGGTGCCGCCAAAGAGGAGACGTCGTCCTCAATCTCGCCCTCCTCCCTCTCCTTCGTGCCCGCCGATGCTGGCCGCGTCTCCGTGTCCTCGGCCATGCTAGCTCGCCGCTGCACGCCCCATCGGCTGCTCGACACCCGCGCGACCCCGCCCGCTCGATGCCAGAGGCCGTCGCCCTCGCCCGCTGGCGGAGACCCCGGCCCGCAGCCACCGCCCCTCGTCCGCTGCCCGAGACTCGCGAGCGCCGACCCGCTCGCTCGCCCCATTCACTGCATCACAGGGCGACACCGCCCGGCCCGCCCCGGTGCTGCCCGCCGCGAACCCCGGCCAGTGCGCCCTCCCTTGGCGGCGCCTACCTTCGGCGAAGTCGAGCCAGGGCTGGTCGCATGGCTCCCCTCCCCCGGTCATTAAGATAGAAGTCTGGCTTGCCTCCTTTAAACGTGGAGGAGCCATGCACTGCTAATGTAGTATCTCATGTTTTTGATAATTTCGCATAATGTAGTTCAGAACTACAATGTTTCTTACTCTGATTTTATTGTGAAGATGTCGGATGATGAAGACGATGTGCCATGTGTGATCGTGATGGTGACACCCACAGCTAGAAGGCCACAAGGAGTTCAGTATGACATGTTAGAATTCACATCTGCTCTACATAATTCTGCAACTGTATGTGTATGAGTACTAATCAAACCAAAAACTAACAATATTTCTTTTATTTGTAAAGCAACAATGGTATGAAGAATATCTGCTATTGCCGGCGTGTTGTCTTTGTAGCAGCTCATTGAGAAGTTAGGCTTTAATAATGTGACTGATAAGCCAATCTGCACTTAAAATGATGAGAGATATATGTAAATCTGTTCTTGAGTGCTCCGAAAGGAAGCAAAGCTAGCACATAGTCACCGTGATATCTTGAAGAGTTACAAAGTGGCCGTGCGGAGGCAGCTTGCGCAGGTTAACAAGGGATTGCATTGGATGTATTTCTGATTAAGTATTAGCTCTGGATTATACCTATGGTAGCGTCTCTTAATTCAGATTGCACACACCTACTTAATCTCTTACTTGATTTCCTTTAACCAATTCTACATTTCGGGGCTCAAGGTGAATTGTGATAATTTACTACTTTTTGTACTGGGAAGCTTTGTGTTAATTTAGCTTTTAGATTGAAAGTAATTTGTTCACATCCTTGAATTGGTGGGACTAACGCTTGACAGAAATATGCATTTCACAACATTTTAGAGTTGTAGCTGTAGAAGCAACAGCAACATAATAATAATAGAGGGATTGGTCCCAAGGTTAATTATTCCGGTATAATAGTTGACCTTTACATTCCCTGGCCTTTTTTTAAGTTATCAAACCAGTTTGGTTCTCAAAGTTAACATCACAGGTTCGCAACCACATCGAGGGAAAGTGTAGCGCCACTACTACCATGCAATTGCTTGATTTTAACGCACGTTGTAAACTAAATACTACTAATAACAATCATATGTGTTGTACATCTTACTTACATATTAGATGGTACTAACAACAATCATAAATTAGATTGTACAATTGTTCAGTCCAGAAAAGTGAGTAAACATATGTATATTCAGCATGATCCTTTGTATGCAGAATGTTACGACATTTAAAAATGTCAAAGGATGTGATGATGCAAGGAAAGAACTTGACTAGTGTGCTACTCGCCTTGGTGGAAAGGCACCAAAGGTAATTTTTGGTTCAATGTTGATTCAATAATTCCGAACCTTTAATAATATTTTTTCTTCTGAGAATGCTTTTAATTGGAACTCCAAGAATTGGGAAGAACCTGTTCGCTAGCTTCATGTTATTCTGAACCGAGTAAAAGAACACACCCATCTATGAGGTACTTGCTATGCTTCGTACTTTGTTTTCACACACAAACAATGGATGTTAACTATGTATGTGGGAATAGAAAGGTCAAGAATTATTGTATTTGCCCTTTTCCACTTCCATGTTTTCTAGCAAAATGCTTAATTATATTCACTGAAATCTTGTGATGATTATTTGGTTTGCAAATTTGTGTCCTCTTTAATTCGTAGCAGGGATCATTGCCCTTACTTTGCATGATAAAACACTTGGAAGGGCTCTGAAGAATCTTTTTTTAGTAGTGAGAACAACCTTGATCAAGAAATAAACCTCCTTTTTGTTTTTAGACATAAAAGAAAAATCGTCAATGTCTATCCTTCTACTACCTGCAGTAGGACCAAATCTAAGAGAAGATGTCCAGAACAACTTATTTTTAGCATGGTTTGTGGGATGCACAAACCGGGAACAGTGGGATTTATGTTTGTTATATCAGTGGGAACGATAGCACTCGATGTCAAGTAATCTATGTTCGATACATGATATATTTGTAATGAAAAATGCAATAACATGTGCGATTTGCGGAATGCAATGAAGTTAAAAGGTTCTATTACTGCGACAGCCGAATATATATAGTACGTAGATTTTCAGCACATGAGCTCACATGCTTTATATTTTTCAGAAAATTCAAAGAATGGAGTGTAGAGAATTCAGAAAGAAGATTTGTCATATAGATTATCTTGAGTCGAAGTTTGCATGAATTTCTGTTGTTGCTTTTTTTTCTCTACAATGCAAAATATGTAAAGATTTTCATGAAACCTGAAAACTTGACATAATAATGAATCCAACATCCCTAGAGTCGTATCAGATTAGGCAAAGAGAATAGATATAGAATTTTCTTATTATTTGAATATTGTCAACTGACTGATGATGAGAAATATATTCATCTAGATTTTGAGCACAAGCTTCTCAACTATGTTCTGTATTAATACAATTTCGTAATAAATTTAGGTTCTTATTTTTTGATTTTTTAATTGTTTGGTAACAAGAATAAAAGACAAAAGTTCTTCAAAAGGCTACGCACGTGCAAGCTAACTAGTTTGTTATAATGCATAAAATCCCAGTATGGGTTAAATTGCTAAACCTTCAAGACTGCTCATTGGAGTGAGGATGTAGTCGGACATTCACATTACCATCCATCGACTCATTGTTACTAATACCATAGTGCATACAACCTTTTTCACATGTCTTTTCTTATTTCACCATGGATAATGCATTTCTTATGTTTATTCATTTGTTGTATGCTTTATAGGACAGATGGGACTTGGAAGATACACCAGAAACAGAAGAAAAAGTTCTCAAAATTGCGGAAGAGCGATATAGAGGCTGGCGATCAACTGTAAGCTCCACCTACAAGGCATACAAAATAGATGCAGCTAGATTGGCTAATCTGCTGGAAGATTTACAACCAGAAGAGTGGGAATGGATGATTGAGTATTTTGGTACTGATTCGAAATTTCAGGTTATCTCTAAGATCACTCTTTGTCTACTATGTGTTAAGATGAAATTGCATTTCTGTCTGGTTATATTTGGTTCCGATAGCTGCTTCTTCTCTTCCACCATGCATTGTTGCAGCATCGAGTCACAACTTAGAAAACTTAATATGTGCTAGCTAGGGACATGAAACTATAGATTGAGTTACAACTTAAATCAATACTGGAAGATTTTAGTACATGTACATGTGCTTATGCTTTAGACATTTACACTTGTAAAATTGTTCTGATCCCTCAGTTACATGTACATGTGGCAACTATTCTTTTTGACAGTGGGGCTGGAATAATAGTATGGCCTATGTTATGTTGGGCTCATTAACTAGAACCTTTTTTTGATTTCTTGATTGCAGGATCCAAAGAACTAGCTCGACTGGACTCTGATCACGACAATTTAGTCCTGGCACTTAATTAGGATGGCTAAATTAAATTTGAGTTTCATTTGATGGATATTTGCTATGAGAATTATGAATTTTATGAATCTACATATTATACGTATGGTTTTGAATATTGTAATTGAATGCGTCTATTTTTTTTTAGTTGCAATAGGCTATTGCCACAATCCACTTTTGGTTGCCACATGTTAGCACCACGAAATTTAAATTGTTGCAATAGTTTCTCGCTACAAAAATTTCACCTGTTGTGATACCTATTTATCACCGCCTAAACTAGTATGTTGCAATTTTCTGTTACGACAACTGGAATATTTGTTGCCATAACTTAATGCCACAAGTGTACGGTTCGTGGCAAAATGCCTAGTACCACGAAAACAGAGATTGCTGTCATAGTTTATTGCCACAATTGTCTGTTGCCACGGAACACTATGCACCACGAAACGAGGGTCGTTGGCATAGGTTGTTGCCACAAATGTCTATCGCCACGAGCTATCAGTCGCCATGATTCGTTACATGTTGCATTAAAGCTATCTCCACAAAGCAAATTGTGGCATCAGATGAGTGTTGCCACGGGAAAACATGTGGCGACTTCCCACATGGCTGTTGCAATAGCATACTTTATTGCCACAGTTGCCTTTTCATTGCAATAACCTATTACCATGTGTCCAGTCGCAACGGCTGCCAACGAATGCTGTTTCGTGGCAATAGGTACTTATCACCACAAATCGGCATGTATTGCGACAAACAATTTTGTTGCAATAGAGCCGGATCCTTGTAGTGACCGATGCGGCGAGGGCGTGGCTTGACCCGTGAGGTGATCAGGCAAAAACGCATCCGCAGAAGCTGCCGCCATCGTGCCTCGTGGGTGAGGTCGTAACAGATACGTCGCTCTGTGCGCCATCACAGCTGTTTTCTGAACTAGGCCGTGTGATTTTAGCTTCTGCACGCTGTATCTTCAGACTGCATGGTCGCTTATTTTTCATCGTCCGATGCCTCCGGACCTGCTCGGCTACCACCTAGTGGTATGTAAACATACTGTTGGATGATGCTGAAGGTGGAGTATGTGTGTGAGGGCATGATCCGTTAATGAAAAAACTTGTTGGACATTGTTGTACTAGACTTAATATGCATGCTACTAGTAAAAATGCATGTGCGTTGCACCGGACGGTAAAAAGGGGCACAGCCTGCTTCATGTTGTGCGCTTTTTTTATATCCAGTTCTAACAAGCGTCGATAATAAGTTTAAACATGGAAATATCCTTATTTTTAATAAAAGTTAATGTTTTCATGCCCCTTCAGCTCATCAACCGTGCTACAATCTTCAACTTCAGTATCAAGCATGCTATCATCAGAGACGCCCGAGTAGTTCCGCTGTAGTGAGAGCGCTCTGCTAATGTTGCATGATGCAGCCTGCTCGTGCTGCTGCTCTTGCATGCTCAGGCTGTCGGGTGTCCGGAAAGAAGAAAAAGTATTAGAGCTGCAGGAGCAGCAGCGTCAAGTGTTGACGTGCTCTCAAGGAATCCTTCCGTGTCGGAAAATTCAGTCTCCGATTTCTTAGCATAGATAAGATATATAGCAATTTCTTAGTCTGTGCTACTACTCATGAATTCTTTTAGCCACCGATGTGGTTAATAAAAAGATCAAAAAGTTCAGTATAACTCAGACCTGAGGTGTCAACTTTGTTGTTGCTTGTAATAAATATGGGCAAAGAGCACCGTTTGAGTGGTGCATTATCTCTCCAAATATATAGCGCTTGTACTCAACCATGGACTTCTCGTGTATGATGTAAGGCCAGATTAGCTATATGAACTTTTTCAAGTAATGATATGACAGCCAGCAAAATTTCACATCAACAAGATCAAAAGGCAATGTTTCGAATGTTAGGATATGCTAAACAGGAATAGATTAAGACTGATCTAGTTTAGCTAATTATCACTACATTCTGGAATTAAGAAAAACAATATGGTGAAATATGAGAGCTTGACTTTAAATTGTGCATTAGAAACATGACAAAAAACACCCCTCTCCAATAAAAGGGAGTAGATCCATAAAGAACACACATGAGTAATTCAAATTATGAATTGGACAGAGTTTTTCATGGTTGCCCAGCATAGCAAATGAAAATAGCACCTTATCATATATTGGGTCTTCAATAGAATCGAATACATGGTCACACTATTCCTGAGATTGATGGTTTTTGAACTCTGAATAACAATAATAAGAGGAGCACAGCAGCAACTGAAAGGTTTGCTACGAACCCATAATTTGCTTGCTCCTGAGAAGATAAAACCAACATAAAACTCATTATCATCCTGCAATAATTAAAATCGAGACTCCCAGGTCCCAGCAAATTACCATGCTAAAAGGAAAAAATACTAAAACTCAAAAGCAACTGAAATTAGAATGTAACAACAAATAGTGTTCCATTATCCCATTCCATGTTCAGCACCCAAGGATTACCTCTTTTGGTTGGTCCCCCTCATCAAGGATAAGTAATGTTCAGAAGGGCTTCTTTTATCCATAATCAGGCATGCAAATTAATTTCCCTTCCCATGGAAGGATCATCCCTTTGTGAGCCTCGCCTTTCCTCTACTAGGTTGGCAAAGCATGGGTTGGCAGCCGGCGTACACCACCAAAGTCTGATAGTGGCTGAACACAGTCATTCTGTGAGAAAAAAAATAGTAAGTTGGATTTTTTCACGGAAGAGAGATAATTAACAATTATATCAGATTATGTAAAGACCCCGTGGACAGGTAAGTTGATTTAGCCGAGCGCAGTGCAGGTTCTGTTTAGATTTCTAAGCTAGATTTGCCTTGCGTTACATAGATTGCCTATTTTGCGGACTATGAATTAAGTGCTTTGTGCTTGCTGAATTTCTACTATGCAGCTAGCTTGTGTGAGTCAGAAACAATGTAACTATCCAAGTTATCTATATTTTGTAATAAGAACAGAAACATATCATATGATGGTATTACGGTTAAAGAAACCAAAGCAAGTCCCACAAAAGAATAAAGCAAGAAAAGGACTACTTCAGGAACGAGATATCAGACCAATACCAAAGCACACTATCAAATAAACCAAAAGAAAATGTACCTGCAGGAAACTACTTTGAATTACTTAGCTTTGATGCACATCTATGTCTTGCATTTGAGGATAATGACTGAGAACAATTATGTTAAAACTAATCCAGATTAATTAGGAGTACAGAAGCAAATCTCTCGTGCTTTTCTAAAAGAAAAGTGCAGAATTTGTAGGGCAATGACATCTATTAGTCTATAGAAAAGGATATATAGAGAGGTCTGGTCACAGAGGCATCTCCATGAGCTGTCTTTACCCTCAGATATTTAAACAAACTGTTATTGCACACAATCCAACCTCAAAATAGGAGAGCAAAAGAATGCTACAGATCAGACTGGAATTTCATGGCCGGGTGAGGAGGCTACATAAAGAACACCTGTTATACCTGAGCATGGTTCAGTAGTCCCTGCCGCCTGAGGCGGCTCCCGCATCCTTGAGAGCTGTGGTGTGTGAGTGTGCTCACGTACTCGCTGGCCATGGAGACTCCCGTGTTCTCGGAAGTTGCAGCGCCCACATGAGCTCGCGTTGTCACTAGATGCGGTGGCGTCATCGTAAATCAGGACCCGCGACGAACGCCTGGAAGAAGGACGACACCGTGGTGGTAGCCGCTGGCCTCGGCACACTTGGACGACGCCACACGAAAAACAACTGTTCATAATAATTTACCACAAACATGACAATTTGTTTGGGCACACATCACAGGCAGCTAACTACTCATAACAAACCCTAAACTCCCAAATCCTTGGGCTACTTGTGGACAAATTAATTAAGGATCCCTTCATTCAAGCATTTCATATATCATAATACTCATACACGAGATAAAGAACTGTATATCAACATGGATGCGGTCACTGCTTAGGCATCCTGTCGGACATCATAAGTGCAAACCAGGCATGGTGCATTCAACAGATATTTTTTAGGAGAAGTAGAGCATTGTGCAGAGTACTGCACTCAGATTAGCATAGAGATGGAGGGGTGGCGTAGTTACTGTTGGAAATATGAGAAAATTACTACGAGATTTAATCCGAATAAATAGAATATAAATCATGACTACAGTAGCAGAGATTAAACTAATCATGCGAACTAGCATAGCAGATGAACATATCACATCTAGGGCACATACTAGAAACATGAATTCTACCACGATCTAGAACAGGAAGGATAGAATCACATACGGTGCAGCGGGAGCAGCACCGCCGGTGTTGACCTTGTCGCCCATGTCGTCGAGGATGAGGTTGCCGAGGTCGGGAAAGAAGTCGTTGTTCGCCAAGTCGTCGCTGCCAGCAGTCGCGCGAGTGCGCTCCCCAAAAACCTGATCGCCCCTCTCCCGTACAGGATTACGGGAGGCGGGGTTCCGGAGGCCTGCTGTCCCTTCTCCCGGTGCACGCCGAAAGGAGGGATGGAGAAGACTTGCTTGGCGGCGCAATGATATGGAATGGTGGTGAGAAACCATACGAAACGGCGGCGGCTAGGGTAGACGTCTGCCTGACTATATAGTGCAGGTCGGGCGGGTCGTGGGAGTAAACCCCATGTCCGAGTCGTTACGATCCGAAAGAATCGGAAACGGTTCGGTAATTAACACGCCCGTTAATTATTAATTAATGACTCATTATTTTTTCCCGAACAAAAAAAATATGGACAACGTGCATAGCTCTGTCCTCGGCTCGGCTCAATGCCGCAACCCGCGGCGCTGCGCGGCGCGTCGTGACGAGGAGTGGCGTGGCGAGGAGGAGGAGCGTGCGTGTAGGTCTCCTCTTCTCATGCTCATACAAGTGGTAGAAGATCTCACCTTATAAAGAGATGCAACTCTCTCTCAACTTCCGGGGTGAGACTAAACTTTAGCCTCACTCACTCCACTCACATGTGTGCATGAATGGGTCAAGAGAATTTCAGAATTTTAGTTGGGCTTTGGGCCAAAGGCCTACTAGCAAAATTCCAACAATCCCCCACAAAGTCTTATTGGCGCATCTCATCATTTAGTTTCAAAAAATTGTTTATATACCGGTGCTTAGTGGAGACTGTGAAGTTGAAATTCCACTTAGAGATTTATGCTACACTAGATCACAACTTGAATAGTGGACTATGCCTTGAACTACAAGTTTTCTGCGAGACTAGTTTCACACAAATTCTTGACCGATACTGGGCTGCTGCAAGGCTTCCTGTGGGTGGAGCGTATACGTCGTACTCCAGGGATTTTTCATGAATTTATTAGAGAACACCCAATTCTCACAGACTGCGACTGTCGGTGTCAAAACCGGCGGATCTCGGGTAGGGGGTCCCGAACTGTGCGTCTAGGCCGGATGGTAACAGGAGGCAGGGAACACGATGTTTTACCCAGGTTCGGGCCCTCTCAATGGAGGTAAAACCCTACGTCCTGCTTGATTAATATTGATGATATGGGTAGTACAAGAGTAGATCTACCACGAGATCGAGGAGGCTAAACCCTAGAAGCTAGCCTATGGTATGATTTTTGTATGATGATGTTGTCCTACGGACTAAAACCCTCCGGTTTACATAGACACCGGATAGGGTTAGGGTTACATAGAGTCGGTTACAATGGTAGGAGATCTTGAATATCCGCATCGCCAAGCTTGCCTTCCACGCCAAGGAAAGTCCCATCCGGACACGGGACGTAGTCTTCAATCTTGTATCTTCATAGTCCTGGAGTCCGGCTGAGGGTATAGTCCGACTACCCGAACACCCCCTAATCCAGGACTCACTCAGTAGCCCCTGAACCAGGCTTCAATGACGACGAGTCCGGCACGCAAATTGTCTTCGGCATTGCAAGGCGGGTTCCTCCTCCAAGTCCTTCATAGAAGATTTGTAAACACCAAGAGTAGTGTCTGGTTCTGCAAAATAAGCTTCCACATATTGTCATAGAGAGAATAATATTAACACAAATCAAATCTGCTGACGTATTTCGCAGTGTGCCATCACACTACAGCCAAGTCCATTACTCGAATTGTTTTTACTTTTCCACCTCAGCACGTTTTCCGAGGCGGTTTCCTTGGCACGTCTCGTCGAAGCAGAGATCGGGTACCCCCCTTTTACGGGATTCTCATCAATACGGACGTGGGTAACCCAATCGTGCCCGTTAGCATATTTTCTCGATTAAAGGCGAGTCCCAAACGGTTACAGGGAGGGCTCCTGGTATTCAACCTCTTATAAAGAGACTAGGGCCTTATCTTTTCTCCAGCAAGTTCGCCCGTCGCCTTGAGTTCCAACACCCTAGGCTCCAGATTCCGGGCGCCTCGGACCTTCGACAATGTCCGGTTCCGACCTTCAAGGCCGATGGATTCCCTCCTCCGTCACGGAGGAAGACGTGCTAAAGTTGAGAGAGGCTAAGTTCTTAACCGGCGAAATTCGGCATAGGTTGCCTGCTCAAGGGCAGGTCATCCCCAGTCCCCAGCCCGGTGAGAGCGTGGTGTTCATGTCTCACTTCCTTCGGGGGTTGGGCTTCCCAATGGATCCCTTTGTGAGGGGATTGCTGTTTTATTACGGGCTGGAATTCCATGACTTAGCTCTGGAGTCCATCCTCCATATCTCCTCGTTTATCATTGTGTGCGAAGCGTTCCTCCGTGTTACCCCTCACTTCGGACTATGGCTCAAGACCTTCAAAGTGGAGCCGAAGATGATCGAGGGACGGCACGCAGAGTGCGGAGGCGCTGTTATAAGCAAAAATGCTGATGCTCCATGGCCCAAGGGCTCTTTTCAAGAGGAGCTAGGCTTGGGGCAACGAGAGTGGTTTTATATCACCGCTCCCTAGAGCACCAAATGGGTGGCGCCTCCTGCCTTTCGCTCGGGTCCCCCACCACGTCTGGCGTCATGGGTCAACAGGGGGTTGGATTGGGGTTTGCCCAAAGACGTGCCCTTGTTACAGGGCCGCATTAAAGATCTCTCGGAAGGAAACTTCAGCCTGGTCAAGGTGATGCAGGTCATGCTGATTCGCCGAATATTGCCCGGCAAACGTTGCCCCCTTCGCCTATGGGAATTTAATCCAGAGGGACCGCGAGCTCTCCAGAACTTCATGGGCGCAACTCCCACGGAGATGTATAAACTGTTCTTCGTATCACAAGAGATGTGTCCGGATTCGACCGAGGACGCAGGCCTAAGCCGCAATCGCCTGGATACTCAAGTAAGCAACCTTGTGCCTGGACCTTCTATCCATATAATTGTCATAAACTTGCCCCTAAAAGAGCCGTCCTTTTAAACAGGAGTGGATAGCGAAGGCAAATCTGATCAGGTGTCCGGCTCCCCTTCCTGAAACCAGGCCGGATCCCGTGCTAGTCAGGATGCTGGAGATAATGCCTTTGGAGGGGGAGGACAAGGAAGCTATGGCCTCCTCTAAGGAGGATGCTCCGAAGGGAGGAACCGATGATTCCTCTCCTAAGGGGAAGAAGAGAGCCGCCTCTGATGACCCGGAAACCATGGCCGCCAAGCGGGGGAGAAAATCCTTGTCAGAGGGTCTGACGCCGGGGAGTTCCTCGGCCGGACTACGCCCTCAAGGGGATCAGCCCTCCAGCGAGCCGTAAGTAGAGAAAGATTTTCCTTTTGAGGGACGAGGGAAATCCTTGATTTATGTCTGAGAAGATTAACCAAACTTTTACCTTGTAGCTCGGACCTCAGCCCTTCTCAGCGGAGCTCGTCTTCAGGGGATCTTCTTCCAGATATGATGGAGAGCGGGACGCCTCCCCCTTCCGTGCCGCCTAGCAAGGCGGGCGAACTTGAGGTGTCGTCGCGGAGAGTTTCTCCGGATCCGGTAGGGGCGGAAGATGTCTATGCGGCCCCCCGAGGTTCTCCGCGTCCGGCCTTTGAAAGAGGTCATGGGACAAGTCCGGCACCGTCAGGTGCTCGGTTGGAGGAGCTAAAGATTCTGCTGGGGCGAGCTTGTATCTCAGAGGAGCACCGTGCATTGATGGGCATGGTGATTGAAAGGATTTCATCCGCAGAGAGTGGATTGCATGAGGCCGTCAAAAGTTTACTGACGGGTTTTGAGGTACGCTAAATAATGTACACTTTTGGCAGTTGCGCATGAATAAAATGCGCCCTGTGTGGATAGTAGCCCCTGAGACTCTGCGCATCGTCAAGAAATGACGGCCCGCAGAGGATCATAATCCCAGGTCTAAGATGTCGCCTTTGAATGTAGGCGGCAAGGTGTCCGGTATCGAGCCGAACTGACGATTTTGCCGAACTGAAGCGGTAACTGGACGTGGCAGAAGCCGACATCACGCTTGTCAACAAGCGGCTTGAGGAGTCTCAAGGTACGCAATTCCCCGGGCTGCATGAGGTAAGAAAAGTTTGAGGCCTTTGTCTTACAATGTGTGTGTTTGACGTAGATGGTGCGGCCGCCGTGGAGAGTCTTAGGGCAGAACTTGCCCGAGCTAAAGAACAAGCCAGAGAAAGTGATGCGGCCGCCAAGAAAGCCCTTGAAGAGCTGAGAGCCGAACAGGCTGCCCATTGACTTAGAGAAGGCCGCTGCCAATGCCAAGGACGCGCACTCTGCGATGAGAGCTGCGAAGGAGGAGCTGCGTCAGGCCGAACAGATTGCGGCTGGAAAGCCCTTTATGCTGCGAAGGAAACTTTGCGATCCGAAGTTTACTCCGTTGGACCGAATGTGGAGTGTGGAGGATACCTATCTGGACTTGGCAGCGAGTGCTGCTGATGCAACCGAACACTTTCGAGATCAGAAGGATCGCGAAGTGGAAAAGCTTTTCTGGTCGCAGTTTCACAATCCAGAGCGTCCACTGGCAGTGGACGATTGTTTGGCTCAATGGGCCGAACTGAATAGGTTGTCCGGACTCGCCATGAAGTACGTCATGGGTTATATGTGGCCGGGGAGATCGGAGCCGAAGAGTTATTTCAGCTTGGTGCAGCAATTCCTTGACGCGGTGCCGCATATAAATGCAATGAAGAGGTCAGCATGCATAGAGGGCGCAAGGATGGCTCTTGCCCGTGTTAAAACATACTATGCGGAGATGGAGACCACCGTTGTTGCGTCCCGAGATTCGGACAAAAGCCGAGTACCCTTCGAGCACTATTTTCAGGAAGTCCTTGAAGGCGCTCGTGCAATAGAGACATAGTGCTCGAAAGATACTATGTTATGATAGCATATGTAATTATAAAGTAATATTTTGATAAATTGTAGTGGCCTTTTTATACTTGTGCCTTCAAGTATTGGGAACACCTCCTGTGCGGCCGTTTTATAAAATCTGAAAGATGGCAGCCGTTGGCTTCAGCCCCCACGCACATAGTGCGGGGGTGCTCGCAGAATACGCATTTTCACACTTAACCCAACGTCTTGGTCCTACAAAGGAGGTGATAGCGCAGCGGGCCAGGAAACCGGACTATAATGCTTTAACACTTTCACTTAGCCATAGGAGCTTGACAGTGAGACTATTTAGGTAGCTCCTTGGTGGCGACTGCGCTCATCCGAGTTCGGGGCGCGTATGTGCCTGACCGGGAAGCGGCCCTTCGTTAAAACAGAGGAATCCAATAGATTCCGATAAGTCATCGAGTGGCTGACCAGTCTCATGCTACATCATGACAGTCAGTTTTCGGCTTTCTCTACTGAGGTGCTCGCCCGGCCGAACCGGGGCACAATCGCAGTAGTTCTCCTGGTGCTACCTTAGCCGATAGAGAGGAACGTAAGGTAGCCGAACTCAGGAGCCGGGCAAACCCAACATTTGACCAAAGACATGATTCGGAGCTGATGCATATAATGCCAAAACTCGCGACGCCGAACACTCCCTAAGGTATTCGGTCTTTATGAGTGCGGGCGAAACAACACTCTTTATTAAAAAAGCCCCTAGTGTCCAGGTATGTGCAAAAATTCTGACGTGGCCACATGCCAAGACGCCAGCCTCCTCCTTGGTTATATCAGAAAAAACCAGGGGATGTGTAGCAACAAGAGACAGTAAAAAAGGTTTACGCAGGGTCTTAATCTAAAAAGAATCCTTTAGGATGGGTCCCTACTGCACGTCTGTGCCTGTGTCTCCGTTGTGCCGTATCCTGGACGGGCGCCGCACGACGTTCATCTGTAAAAGAGAGGAACTGAGTTGAAAATGGGTCATGCCGAAAAAGTTTAAAATAAACAAGGTGTAAAGTAAAATATATAAAATTGAGCTTTATTGTCTCTTATTATATATGCATGGAGCCCCTAGTGCGGGGTTATATGGCCACTAAGCCTGCATCGATGATGATTTTGTACCGAACTCGTCTATCCGCGTTCGTGGTCTTTAATGACCTATTTTGAAGTTTTCTGGCCGGTGAGGCCATTTTGCTGTGGGGATGTCAAAGCGGCCGCACAATCCTCCGCTTGGGGAGGCGCACTTTAGTGCTTCCCCTTCAAAGAGATGATGCCTCGTGGACCGGGCATCTTAAGCGTAAGAGATGCATAATGCGGTATTGCGTTAAAGCGAGCGAAAGCTTCACGTCCCAGTAGTGCTTGATAGTGACTTGAGAACGGGACGATATGGAAGGTCATATTTTCGCGGCGGAAATTATCGGCGGAGCCGAATATGACTTCGAGCGGGAGAAAACCCATACAACGGGTGTCCGGACCAGGTATTACCCCTTGAAAGGAAGTTTTGCTGCGGCGGATTCTTGCTGGGTTTATCCCCATGTGCTGGATTGTATCCTGATATATCAGGTTTAGTCCACTGCCGCCGTCCATAAGGACATTTGAAAACTGGAGTCCGCCAATTATTGGATTGAGTATCAAGGCAGTCCAGCCTGCATTCTTGATATTTCTAGAATAATCTAGCTGATCGAAGATGATCGGTTTTGACAACCAGTGTCCGGACCCTTTGGGGATGGGCCGTGTGGTGCGTACCTTTACGGGCGCCGCACGTTTTGTTATGTGAAGTGAGTTCACTGTTTTTACTTCTTGTGGGAAGTTCTTTTGTTTCCTGGTGCTCTGCTTTTGGGGTTCGTCCTCGTCTTCGCTTGGTGTGTCGAGCCCCTTGTGTTCGGCGTTGAGTCTGCCGGATTGTTTGAAAACCCAACAGTCTCTGTGGGTATGGTATGGTTAGCAGGCTTCCCGGGAGTACTGTGTATCTGACATATCCTGTCCAGGATTTTATGTAGGTTGGATGGATCGTCCCTGTTATCCTGGGGCGGTGATTGTGCCTGACTTTGTCGTGAGCCTTTGAATCCGGCATTGACTGTCGTGCTCTTCGGATTTTTGTCCTTAGTTCGGTGACGGTCCTTGTTGCGTCGCGGTTTTCCGTTTCCATCCCTAGTTTCGGATGTACTTGGGTCGCTGGGGCTGCACCTTGCCAACCAGTTGTCCTCCCCTGCACAAAAGCGGGTCATGAGGTATGTTAGTGCGGCCATTGTTCTTGGCTTTTCTTGGCCGAGGTGTCTGGCGAGCCATTCGTCTCGGACGTTATGCCTGGAAGTTGCCAAGGCTTCGGCGTCCGGACAGTCGACTATCTGATTCTTTTTAGTGAGGAATCTATTCCAGAACTGCCGAGCTGATTCTCCGGGTTGTTGAGTTATGTGACTAAGATCGTCTGCATCCGGAGGGCGGACATAGGTCCCTTGAAAATTTGCTCGGAAAGCATCCTCGAGCTCTTCCCAACTTCCAATTGTGTTTTCAGGAAGGCTTTTGAGCCAATGCCGGGCTGGCCCTTTAAGCTTAAGGGGTAAATATTTTATGGCGTGGAGATCATCTCCTCTAGCCATGTCTATGTGGAGGATATAATCCTCGATCCAGACTCCAGGGTCTGTTGTTCCATCCTATGCATCTATGTTTATGGGTTTGAATCCCTCTGGAAATTCATAGTCCAGAACCTCATCGGTGAAACATAGGGGGTGTGCGGCGCCCCTGTATTTGGGTGTGCCGGATTCTGATGATGGCTTCATAGAATTGCTGACGAGAGCTTGCTTTCTTGGCCCATAAATTGACCTGACTGGGCCCTGATGCGAATCCTTAGGTGGGTTGCATGCCGATTTAAGTGCAGCGCCGCTTGCCGCTTTATGGGGTCGTCTATCCGACCGTGTGGCTTTCTCATTTTTTGAATGCGAGGGCTCTAGGGCCTCTTCGTCGAATTCAGGCAGTAGCTTTCTTTTCGGATAGCTTTTAGTGCAGCGACTGTCGCCGTATTTATCTGCAGTATTGATTACTTTGCTCCATCTAATCCGGAGTGCATCTTCCGCTGTTTTTACCTTCCGCTTCTGCTTTTTCAGGCTGCGTGCCGTTGCAACGAGCCTCTCGTGGAGATTCTTCTGCTCCATGGGTTTATCCGGCGTGAGGTCGTCCGGAATGCCGTTTTCGCCGGAGGAGGGATGTTCGGTTTCTCCATCCGTGTTGCTCTAAGGCCTGCTCGTCGTCTACAGGCTTGTCCTGCTCTATGGCTGGGTTTTTATCGAGGCGGGGCTTGGGTCGGCGTTTACGCCGACGCTTTGATTGCTTTTCGGGGGGTCGATATCCTGTTCCATCCCCTTTTTCCTCGTTGTCGCTTCCTTTAGGGGTATCCACCATGTATACCTCGTGAGGTGAGGTGGCTGCCCAATGCCCTATGGGCGTTGGTTCGTTGGTATCTCCTGCATCATCATCCATGCTGTCGATGTCTCCGGAGTCAAAGTTAAGCACGTCGTTTAAATTGTCGACAGTGGCAACCAAGTGGGTGGTGGGTGGGCTTTGAATTTCTTCGTCGTCCGTATCCCATCCTCGCTGACCGTAATCCGGCCAGGGATCTCCTGACAAAGAGAGAGACTTAAGAGAATTCAGGATGATGCCAAAAGGCGAGTGCTGAAAGATGTCTGCGGCGGTGAACTCCATTATCGCCGCCCAATCGGATTCGATCGGCAGGGGCACGCGGGATTCGGAGTTCGGGGAGGAGCCCAGATCCTCTGAGTCACGAGTTATGCAGAGTGCGGGGCTAGCGTTCGGCTCGATCGCCTTTGAGATCACAGCCCCCGAGGTGGCGTCCAACCGCTCGTCCTCGATTGGCACAATAGGGTCCGAGTTAGAGGTCGGAACCGATGCGTGTGCAGCCTCCAGGACACTATCCGGAGGTAGAGCTAGATCATGCCCCTCGAGATGGTGCGGTGCTCTTCGCCGTGGCTCGAACCCGTCGAAGATCAAGTCTCCGCGGATGCCAGCCGTGTAGTTTAAGCTTCCAAACCTGACTTGATGGCCAGGGGCGTAGCTTTCGATCTGCTCCAAGTGGCCAAGAGAATTGGCCCGCAGAGCGAAGTCGCCGAAGACGAAGATCTGCCGGGGAGAAAAGTCTCACCCTGGACCGCATCGTTGTTGATGATCAAAGGAGCCATCGGGCCTAAAGGCGATGACGCAGAGGAACTCTCAATGAAAGCACCAATGTCGGTGTCAAAACCGGCGGATCTCGGGTAGATGGTCCCGAACTGTGCGTCTAGGCCGGATGGTAACAGGAGGCAGGGAACACGATGTTTTACCCAGGTTCGGGCCCTCTCGATGGAGGTAAAACCCTACGTCCTGCTTGATTAATATTGATGATATGGGTAGTACAAGAGTAGATCTACCATGAGATCGAGGAGGCTAAACCCTAGAAGCTAGCCTATGGTATGATTGTTGTATGATGATGTTGTCCTACGGACTAAAACCCTCCGGTTTATATAGACACCGGATAGGGTTAGGGTTACATAGAGTAGGTTACAATGGTAGGAGATCTTGAATATCCGCATCGCCAAGCTTGCGTTCCACGCCAAGGAAAGTCCCATCCGGACACGGGACGTAGTCTTCAATCTTGTATCTTCATAGTCCTAAAGTCCGGCTCAGGGTATAGTCCGACTACCCGAACACCCCCTAATCCAGGACTCCCTCAGCGACGTTAATAGACTAATTCATATAGGTGTGTTCATTAGAAGATGTTCTGCAGGACAACATCTCTGCTTACCCGAATAAGCTACTGGAAACACATTAAGATAAGTATCAACCTGCCATGCAGATCAGGAGAGTATTGCATCTTCACAGAGTGGGATAGTTAATATAGGGATACTCTCCTCCCAGCAGACCAATAGCTTGTCTCCCACTTTTACTTCACGGGATCTCCGATCACATAGAGTGGGTTACCACTATGGACAACTCATGCGGTGGGTCTCAAGCCCATCTCCATCGATGCATTATCTATCATGTTACATGATAGACCCTTTCTGAAGGGATCTGCCAAGTTTTTCGACGTTTGGATATAATCCAACGTAATAACTCTGGAGTTCCTCAATTTTCTGATAGATTTTAGTCTCCTCTTCACATGTCTTGAGGACTTCATATTGTCTTTTGAACTGTTTATCTTGATGATCATAGTTTGATTATCACAGTCCATCAGGATATGGGGTATTGGTTTTTCAACCATAGGTAAGTCCATCAAGAGTTCACGAAGCCAATCTGCTTCAATAGTGGCAGTGTCTAATGTTGTGCGTTCTACTTCCATAGTTGACCTCGTTAAGATGGTCTGCTTGCAAAACTTCCAGGAAACAACGCCACCACCAAGTGTAAAAACATAACCACTTGTGGCCTTAATCTCATCAACATCAGATATCCAGTTTGAGTCACTATAACCCTCCAGTACCATTGGATACCCGGTGTAGTGAATCTCATAGCTCGCGGTGCCTTTCAAATAGCGCATAACTCTCTCAAGTGCATGCCAATGATCACCTCATAACTCGCAGTGCCTTTCAAATAGCGCATAACACTCTCGCGGTGCCTTTCAAATAGCTCGCGGTGCCTTTCAAATATGAGCAAATTACTATGAGATTTAATCCAAATAAATATAAGATAAATCATGACTACAGTAGCAGAGATTAAACTAATCATGCGAACTAGCATAGCAAATGAATAGATCACATCCATGACACATACTAGAAATATGAATTCTACCACGATCTCGAACAGGAAGGATAGAATCACATACGGTGCAGCGGTAGTAGCACCACCGGCGTTGACGTTGTCTCCCATGTCGTCGAGGATGAGGTTGCCGAGGTCGGGGAAGAAGTCGTCGTTCGCGAAGTCGTCGCTGCCAGCAGTAGCGCGAGTGCGCTCCCCAAAAATCTGATCGCCCCTCTCCCGTACAGGATTACAAGAGGCGGGGTTCCAGAGGCCTGCTGTCCTTCTCTCGATGCACGCCGAAAGGACGGATGGAGAAGACTTGGTTGGCGGCGCAATGATTTGGTACGGTGGTGAGAAACCATACAAAACGGCGGCGGCTAGGGTAGACGTCTGCTTGAGTTTATAGTGCGGGCCGGGCAGGTCGTGAGAGTAAAGAATCGGAAACGGTTCAGTAATTAACGTGCATAGCTCTGTCCTCGAGCATGCATAACTCTGTCCTCGGCTCGGCTCAATCCCGCAACCCGCGGCGTGGCGTGGTGTGCCGAGGCGAGCGAGGAGGAGGAGCGCGCGTGTAGGTCTCCTCTTCTCATGCTCATACAAGTGGTAGAAGAGCTAACCTTATAAAGAGGTGCAACTCTCTCTCAACTTCCAGGGTGGGACTAAACTTTACCCTCACTCACTCCACTCACATATATGCATGAATGGGCCAAGAGAATTTTAGTTGAGCTTTCGGCCAAAGGCCTACTAGCAAAATTCCAACAGTTACATGCAAGACGCCGTCCTGAGCTTCACTTAAGCCGCCTCACCACTCTCTCCTCGCTGCATATTGATATAGTCAAGAATCAAATCGAATTGAATAAAACTACTTGTACAGGTTGTACAAGGATGTACCTCAAGTGGGCACGGCTAGCAGGACGGCGTTCCAGTTAAGTCCATGTTCCGGCGAGATTAGAAGGGCTTGACAACATGAGATTGGAGGTTGAGGATGCTTCAGGTGGCACCAGAGAAGATTTGGACGGATGGGGAGAGGAAGGAGAACAGGCGGATGGCAGAGAGGCGGTGCGGGGCAGCGGCGGCGGGTGGCCGGAGAGGCCGCGTGCGGAGGCGGTGGCGGCGTACCCGTACGCATCGAATGCGAGCCCTCGTGCTCGTGTGTGCCTGTGTTTTTCTTTTACAATTCTGCTCGCTCGTGTGTATTTCTTCTCCATCGTATGGCCGAGGCTCACCCACGGAACGTTTTCTCTACAGACTTAAAATAGCATTATGGGTTGAATACGTAATTTATGAGTGGTTTTTTTATAAAAATGCCACGACGATGAATCTAATAAAGTCAGTCCGTCCTTTATTATTATTAGGGAAAGATGTATGGATAATTTGTGCTATTTTTTATACGAACTTTGATGAATATTGGCCGGTTTGCATGAAATTTGTCGTGTTAGATCAAAAGCGGGTTAAAACGTATCCGAGCAGTGTTGAATAACGATGCTCCCGCATCCATGTCCGTGGACTGGTCTTCCTTAACTCGTGCATCCATCTCTTGTCTCCGGCAGACATTGATGATGATATGTTGCCCACGGCACAACAAAGGAGACGAAGAGAGGAGCGGCCGGCAATATCGTACATCATCATCCTGTCTTGCTGTTCACCTCCTTACGTATATCAAGTGCAACATGCCCATCAGGGCCGGCCAGTAGTAATATTTTTATTTTATCCCGGACCGCAATGGTGCCCATCACCATCAAGGACTCCTATGACCGACTCATTGTAAACTAGTATTGGCCATCATACACTGTAAGACTGCACTGACTGACTTCTGGTGATACCAACCTTTTGAAACGATCAAGTCTCGCGCCGACATATCATATGCATATCTCTGCATGGTACGTAACAGCCTTTGTGTTGCTGACAGATGGCAAACTCTGAATCAAGGCGGGCATTTGAGTGCTATGCTGACGACGGACAGAAATATTACTAGACCAGTTAAGCTAAGCTAGCATATATATGAAACACATACGCAAATGCTACTTGCAAACCAAACCAAGAGCGCATGCAACGAGGGACACAACAATATGGGTCGTCATCGCATAGCCATGAGCTTGCTACACTCACTTGTTGCCATCATGTTGATCATTGGTACGAGCGCTGACGATGAGGCCGCGCTGCTTACTTTCAAAGCACAGCTCAGCCCTCGCGGCTCGCTGCTGGCCTCCTGGAACACCAGCGGCGGCTTCTGCAGCTGGGAAGGCGTGACCTGCAACCGCAGGCCGGCGCGGGTGGTGGCGCTGGGATTGACTGGCGCTGGGCTCGCCGGAGCACTCTCCCCGGCCATCGGGAACCTAACGTTCCTGCGGACGCTCGACCTGAGCTTTAACTCTCTTCACCGGGACATTCCGGCCAGCCTAGGCGGCCTCCGCCGCCTGCAGAGACTTTACTTAGACGACAACTCCTTCTCGGGTACGTTGCCGGCAAACCTAACCTCATGTGTTAGCCTGACTGAAATCAGACTGGACAACAACACACTTGGTGGGCGCATCCCGGCTGAGCTCGGTGAGAAGCTCACAAACTTGGTACTGATCACGTTGAGAAACAACCACTTCATAGGGCCCATCCCAGCGTCGCTGGCCAATCTGTCCTATCTAGAGATACTCGACCTCTCCCGTAACCAACTCACTAGCTCGATCCCTCCAGGTCTCGGTACCATCGAGAGCATGCAGTATTTCAATCTAGTTGGAAACCTCCTCACTGGTATGCTTCCAACTTCTCTCTACAACTGGTCATCGCTGGAATTCTTGTTTGTAGGAATTAATATGCTAGACGGAAGCATTCCAGATGATATCGGTAACAATTTCCCCAAGTTGGAATTTCTCAACTTAAATTCTAATCACTTCACTGGGGTCCTTCCTTCATCACTTTCCAATATGTCTAATCTCAGACATCTTAGTCTCGCTTTAAATAGATTTAGTGGGTATGTGCCTCCAACATTGGGGAGGCACGGAGCTCTCCAATTAGTAAACTTGGCTGAAAATAAACTTGAAGCAAATGACCACAAAGGGTGGGAATTCATCACTTCTTTGGCAAACTGTAGCCGACTGGAGCAATTGGTACTCGGCACAAATTCTTTTGGAGGACGGCTACCGGGTTCAATTGTGAATCTCTCAATGACTCTCCATGACTTATATATAGCACACAATGGGGTCTCTGGGGTTATTCCTACAGACATCGGCAATTTGGTCGGTCTCAAAAGGCTTATGATTGCAAATACTTCCATATCTGGAGTGATTCCAGAAAGCATTGGCAAGCTGGAGAACTTGATCGATCTAAGCCTGTACACCAATAGATTGTCTGGCCTCATACCGCCCATGCTAGGAAACCTTTCACGTTTGATTATCGTTAATGCACGTAACAACAACTTGGAGGGGCCAATTCCAGTAAGCTTGGGAAATTTGAGAAACCTCTTCGTAGTTGATTTGTCAAAGAATTACCATCTTAACGGCTCAATACCAAGAGTGATTTTAAAATTACCCAACCTTTCCTGGTATTTGGACTTGTCGTACAATTCCTTTTCTGGACCAATTCCTGGTGAAGTTGGTAGCTTGATAAACCTTAATCGACTTACTCTGTCAGGAAACCGATTGTCTGGCAAGATACCCAACAGTATTCAGAATTGCATTGTGTTGGAATGGCTATCATTAGACAGTAATTTGTTTGAGGGAAGCATACCTCGAGCACTGACAAATATTAAGGGGCTCAGTGTACTAAACCTGACCATGAATAAGTTCTCTGGTAATATTCCTCATGCTCTTGCCAATATTAGAAATCTGGATGGGTTGTACCTAGCACACAACAACTTTTCAGGACCGATCCCAATAGTTCTACAGAATTTGACATCATTGTCAGAACTGGATGTATCCTTCAACAATTTTCAAGGTGAGGTGCCAATTGAAGGTGTTTTCAGAAACATCACTTACGCAGCGATTGCCGGGAACATCAATTTGTGTGGTGGTACACCTCTACTTCATTTGGCTCCATGCCCTACGAGCAAGAACAAAATAAAGATGCCAAAGTCTCTTGTAATTTTACTAGCGACAACTGGAGCAATCTTTTTCACACTTTCAGTTATTCTTCTTGTTTGGGTACTCTGCAAGAATCTCAACCCACGCCACAAGACATTAGCACAAAATTTTTAGGTTGTGATCATCATCACAAGAGAATCTCATATGTTGCATTATTAAGGGGAACTAACGAATTTTCAGAAGCCAACTTGCTTGGGAGAGGAAGTTATGGTGCAGTGTATAAGTGTGTTTTGGACACTGAAGAAAGAGCATTGGCTATCAAGGTGTTTAACCTTGGTCAATCTAGGTATTCCAAGAGTTTTGAGGTTGAATGTGAGGCCATGAGAAGAATACGACACCGTTGTCTCAAGATCATTACTTCTTGTTCAAGCGTCAACCACCAAGGTCAAGAGTTCAAGGCATTGATTTATGAGTTCATGCCCAATGGTAACTTGGATGGTTGGCTTCATCAGTCTCAAGAGCCCACTACAAACAACACGCTAAGCCTTGCCCAGAGGCTAGATATGGCTGTGAATGTTGTGGATGCAGTAGAATATCTGCACAACCACTGTCAACCATTGGTAATACATTGTGATCTTAAGCCAAGCAACATTCTTCTTGCTGAAGATATGAGCGCACGAGTTGGAGACTTTGGCATATCAAAGATCCTTCAAGAAAATACAAGAGAAGGGGTGCAAACTTCATATAGCTCAACTGGAATTAGAGGTTCCATAGGCTATGTTGCTCCAGGTGACCGAAACTTTTCTAACTTTCTATTTTACTTTTCAGTCGAATATGGCATGTTAACCACAAGACATTGCCTAATTGCAGAGTACGGAGAATGTTCTACATTCTCAACAGCGGGTGACATTTATAGTCTTGGCATATTGCTGCTCGAGATGTTTACAGGAAGGAGCCCAACAGAAGACACATTTAGAGATTCATTGGATCTGCACAGGTTTGTTGAGGATGCTCTTCCAGACAGAACCTTGGAGATAGCTGACCCCACAATGTGGCTGCACAATGGACGACATGATAGCACTACAAGTATTAGGATCCAGCAGTGCTTGGTCTCGGTCTTGAGGCTTGGTATATCCTGCTCAAAGCAACAACCTCGAGAACGAGCATTGACGAGAGATGCAGTGGTGGAGATGCACACAATCAGAGATGCATACCTTCAGTTTACAAGGGAGCATGGAGCAGAAAGAGAAGCCTCGACCGAGCCCTACAATTTTATTTAAAAAATGCACAACCATGGGGTTCTGTAATAATAGCATTAGAGCAGGTTGTAGGGAGTTCAGAAATCAAGCAGTGTAATTGTTCTTCCACTATTTCAGAATTGTACACATGCAGGCTATATTATTACTTCATGCTTCAGACTGTAGAGAGTTTGAGAAGTTCCTTTTTGTCTATTTTCATATTCTAATTTTTTTTCCAAGCAATGATCCGAATTTATTGTTTGTATTACTATGAGGATAGCGATGCCTGAAAATGTAGACACAATATTTGACAAGTTTTAGATGCGCACCTCCTGTTTGTCTGTGAGCATATAGAAGTGTAGACGAGGAGAGGAATGAGAGAATGCACCTTGGGTGCTCTCGAGTGTATTACTCAGGCTAATATAGCCGGGTTACAGAGGGGGCGCCGAGCGCAGTTACATGAGGCGCGAGGTGCGCGAGGTGGTGCTACAACGTGGGCATGCACGAGTACGTGCAGGAGTGCTAGACTAGAGACGTTACAATCAACACCCCGCCGTACTCTGAGCATCGGGTGGCCGGATGCACAGGATGGAACGGAATTCTTGGAACGCCGGCATCAGGAGGCCCTTCATCAGGATGTCGGCGAACTGCTGCGTGGTCGAGACATGGAGAACGCGCAGTTGGCCCACAACAACCTTCTCGCGGACAAAATGGATGTCGAGCTCGATGTGTTTGGTGCGCCGGTGATGCACTGGGTTGTCAGCCATGTAAACAGAGGAGATATTGTCGCAGTAGGTCACCGTGGCTGTGGGCAGAGGCACGCACAGTTCACCGAGAAGCTGGCGCAGCCAGCAGCATTCTGTAACGGCGTTGGCGACGGCGCGGTACTCCGCCTCCGCACTGGAGCGGGAGATGGTCGGTTGGCACTTCGACGACCAGGAGACGAGCGAGTTGCCGAGGAAGACGGCGTAGCCAGACGTGGAGTGGCGCGTATCGGGGCACCCGGCCCAGTCGGCGTCGGTGTAGGCCACCAGGTCGAGTGAAGTAGAGCGGTGCAGATGGAGCCCGTGCGTCGACGTGCCGCGCAGGTAGTGCAGGATCCGTTTGACGAGGGAGTGGTGCTACTCGCGCGGGTCGTGCATGAAGAGGCAAGCTTGCTGGACCGCATAGGCGAGGTCAGGGTGCGTGAGAGTGATGTACTGGAGCGCGCCCACCAGGCTACGGTACTCCGAGGCGTCGCGGACGGGCGCGCCCACGGCGGCGGACATCTTCGAGTGC
The DNA here is from genome assembly GCF_056163025.1 of Triticum urartu. NCBI lineage: Eukaryota > Viridiplantae > Streptophyta > Magnoliopsida > Poales > Poaceae > Triticum > Triticum urartu. Next base: position 2,570,892 of record NC_141878.1, on the reverse strand, counting down.
GTGTCCACTGGCGTTGACACGGGCTTGCAAGCGGTCATGTTAGCACGATCCAATAGCTCGTCAGGATACTTCTGTTGGGAGAGGAAGAAGCTGGCGCGGCTCCACATCAAAAATTCTGTTTTTATCATTTACCTACTCGAGGACGAGCAGGAATTAAGCTTGGGGATCCTTGATACGTCTCCAACGTATCTAAATTTTTTTATTGTTCCATGCTATTATATTATTTGTTTTGGATGTTAATGCGCTTTATTTTACACTTATATTATTTTTGAGACTAACCTATTAACCCAAGGCACAGTGCAAATTGCTGTTTTTTTTGCCTATTTCAGTGTCTCGTAGAAAAAGAATATCAAAGGGAGTCCAAACGGAATGAAACTTTCGGGAGCGTGATTTTTGGAACAAACATGATCCATAGGACTTGGAGTGGACGTTAAGAAATGAACGATGCGTCCACGAGGCAGGGGGCGCGGCTACCCCCCTGTGCGCGCCCTCCCCTCTCATGGGCCCCTCATGGCTCAACCAAACTACTTCTTCCTCCTATATATGTTCACATACTCCGAAAACATCCAGGAGCACCACGAAACCCTATTTCCACCGCCGCAACCTTCTGTAACCAAGAGATCCCATATTGGGGTCTTTTTCGGAGCTTCGCCGGAGGGGGCATTGATCACAGAGGTCCTCTACATCAACTCCATGGCCCCTCCATTGATGTGTTACTAGTTTACTTCAGACCTTCAGGTCCATAGTTAGTAGCTAGATGGCTTCTTCTCTCTCTTTGAATCTCAATACAAAGTTCTCCTCGATCTTGTTGGAGATCTATTCGATGTAACTCTTTTTGGGGTGTGTTTGTCGATATCCGATGAATTATGGGTTTATGATCTTGTCTATCTATGAACGATATTTGATTCTTTGAAATCTTTTGGTGCACGGGCCAGTCGCGCGCGGCGGCGACGGTTAGGACAGCACGGATGGTAGCTGCTTTGACAACTGGCGAGAATGTCTTATCAAAGTCCACACCAGGGCGTTGCGAGAACCCGCAGACTACCCATCTTGCCTTGTAGCGATCCAGGGATCCATCAGCTTTGAGCTTATGCCTGGACAACCATTTTCCCGTGACAATGTTGGCACCCCTGGGCCGAGGCACGAGCGTCCATGTCCTGTTTGCCATGAGCGCAGTGTATTCATCCTGCATAGCGGTTAGCCAATGGATATCACGAAGCGCGGCGGACATGGACTTGGGCACGGGTGAGATGGTGGAGACGGCAGAAGCAGTGTTTGTTTCAGCATATTTGGGGTTGGGAAGGAACTTGCCGGCGCGCCCACGGGTGATCATAGCGTGCGTGGGCACGTGGGAGGCGTGAGCAGGCAACGGTGTGCTGGGGTTGCTGTTGGAGCGTTGGCGGGACTGGAGTTCACGGTAGGTGCGGAGTCCGGCGACGCGGTGAACGTAGGAGAGTCAGCAGCTACCAGAGAGCTGGGTGGTGTGTGTGGGTCATGGTGACGATCGGAGAGCTGGGCAGGTGTGCGACCGTGATAGGAGGTGGGGAAGTGGTAGGGCATGGTCGGGATCGCTGCGAGCCAGGCCGGCGTGGGACGACTGGCAGGGGTAGCTGATCAGTTTCATCGTTAGGAGGTGTGGGTTCAGTGGTAGCGTGGGAGAAGGGGAAGTGCGTCTCGTCGAAGACGACATGGCGTGAGACGAGAACGCGGTTGTTTGTGCGATCGAGGCAGCGGTATCCCTTGCGCTCGGAGGAATAGCCGGGGAAGACACAAGCTGCAGAGCGCAGAGCGAGTTTGTGCGGGGTAGTGGCTGTGATGTTGGGGTAGCAGAGACACCGAAACACGAGCAGCGACGCGTTGTCAGGGTGTATGTCGTGGAGAAGGAAGAAGGGGGTGTGGTCGTGGCGAGTGCGGCACGAGCGACGGTTGAGGAGGAATGTGGCCGTGTTAAGAGCTTCGGCCCAGTACGTGAACGGCATGGATGTGTGCGTGAGGAGCGAGCGAACAGTGTCGTTCAGGGTGCGGAGTACTCGCTCAGCTCGCCCGTTTTGTGGTGATTTGTATGGGCAAGAAAAACGGAGAGAGATGCCCTCGTTGGAGAGGAAGGCGCGAGCAATATAGTTGTCGAACTCTCGTCCGTTGTCGCACTGGAGAGCGAGCAAGTTCAGGTTGAACTGTCGACGAGCGAAGCGGGCAAATCATCGTATAAGAGGAAAAACTTCAGATTTGCGATGAAGGGGATATGTCCACACAAAGTGACTATAATCATCGAGAAGAACAAGATAGTACTGCTTGCCCGATACACTGGGCACGGGCGAGGTCCAAACATCGCAGTGCACTAATTGAAAAGGAAAGTACGACACATGTTCTGAAGAAGAAAACGGGAGCCTAACGCTCTTTCCTAACTGACAGTCATGGCAGATGTGTGACGGCGAGCTGGGGAGATGGACGGAGCAGGCACGCAGCATGCGGTGGAGGACGTCATGGCCTGGGTGGCCCAGTCGTTGATGCCACCGGTCCAGCGAGGCGACACTTGCGGCGTGGGCGAGGTGGCGATCGGGCTGCGTGACTGGGTAGATTTCATCGTTAGATTTACACCGGAGGATCACCCGCTTCGTCCTTCGATCCTTGACAACGAACCCCACATCGTCAAATTCAACATTAACGGGATTGTCACGAGCTAGTTTCTTGACAGAGACAAGATTTTTGATGAGGTTGGGAGAGACTAGAACATGGCGCAGGGTAAGAGGATCAGCGGACGTGGGGATGTGGGCAGTGCCAGAGTGTGTAACCGCGAACGATGATCCATCGCCAACCACTATGCGAGAAGAATGACAAGGGTTGGAGGAGGTGAGCAAACCTGACGACGAGGCCATGTGTGAGGATGCTCCGGTGTCCAGGTACCAGTCCCCGCTAGGCTACGGTGGATGCGGCTGCTGGACGTGCATGTTGTTGAGGGCGTGCGCCAGCGAGGACTGGTCCCAGCCAGCCTGAGCTGAGGACGAGGACACCCCCGCCGTAGGCGCACCGTAGAGAGGGTAAGGTGGGACGACGCCGGGGGTCCAGTGCGCAGGAAGCGCGCCGTATGAGGCCGATGGCGGAGCGGAGTAGTGCGAGGCCACCCCAGTGAACGGTGCGTGTCCACCAGGGAGAGGGCCGAGCACACCCGCGCCAGGGGCGTGCGGACGCCACGGCACCGGCTAGGCGTGCACCATGCCCGTCCAGGGCGCGTGAGCAGACGGGGACGGGGCAAGCGGGCGCGGCGCTGGTACGTTGTTGCTGCTGTTGCCGATCTCCAGCGGCGCTTTCCCTTTTCCCTTGTTGCGGCCACCACCGCCACCGCGACGGTTTGGGCCACCGCCGCTGCCTGCGGCACCCCCGCCGGAGTTGGTGCTGGTAGGAGCGCGGGCGGCGTGAACGGCGATGTCGCTGGACGACTCCGCGGACTGGCGGCTCTCCTCGAGGAGGAGGAAAGCGCAGTAGCGGAGGAAGGAGGGGAAGGGTGTCTGCATCGTCAGGATGGGCACGACGTAGCGCGGGCGTGGATGAAGACCGCAAAACATGTTGATGACCTGCTCGCGGTCACCGACGGGCTCACCAGGGTCGGAGAGACGATCAGCGCAGTCCTTAAGGCACGTGAAGTAGGAGAGGACCGAGCCAGATCCTTGCTCGATACGGCGGAAGTCGGTGGCGAGGAAGACCGCCTGATGCTCCCTGTTCTCCAAGAAGATGGAGGTGATCGCCGCCCAGAGTTCCATGGCCGTGGCGCCGCGGAAGTGCACAAGCCCAAAGATCTCTGGGCTGATGCGGTTGTAGAGCCAGGAGACAATGTGGGCATCGTCCTGTAGCCAGAGAGGATCATTGGGCCGCGGCGCCCCATTGATGTGGGCGACGACACCGCTCTTCTGGAAGGTGACCTCGAACAGGGTGCGCCACTGGGAGAAGTTGGGTGGCTGCAAGGAAAGGACGATGGGGACATGCTGGTTGATGTAGATGGCAGCTAGGTGGGAGGGCGGCTGCGCAAGGTGCAGGTCGGGGGCGCCGGCGCCCGGGATGATGGTGCCGGTGCGCGAGGCCGCTGCGAGAGCTGAGGGGGTGAGGAGGGCGTTACGGCTCGGTGTGGCAGCGGCGGCGGCAGCAAAGGCGCCTTGAAGACCATGGTTGGGAGGGGGTGGGGGTGGTGGAGGAGGGGGCGGCGATGGGGCAACTATGTCGCCGGCAAGACGGAGCAGCGGAAGGCAGTTAGCGACGTTGGTGAGGCCTAGCGTCTGATACCATGTAGACGAGGAGAGGAATGAGAGAATGCACCTTGGGTGCTCTCGAGTGTATGACTCAGCCTAATATAGCCGGGTTATAGAGGAGGCGCCGAGCGCAGTTACATGAGGCGCGAGGTGGTGCTACAGCGTGGGCATGCACACGAGTACGTGCATGAGTGCTAGACTAGAGAACTTACAGTCAACAAGAAAAGCATGGAGGATGGAGCGAAAGAGGAGCCTCGGCTTGAGTCATTTGAGCTGGAATGGTATGATCGTGCAATACATACAAGCCACTACAGATAGCAAGCCTTTGTGAGCATACCACAAAGTATATATTGTCCATGTCTATGTAAGCACCGATCACACACACACACGAGAGTGCTCAGAAGATAGTGGTTTTGCGTTGCGAACACTTGCAACTTTTCTGCATTTCTTCTTCTCCTCTTATTCTGTTATAGAAGGGAAACGAGGTCACTAACGGCCCGAGAAAACAGCCACGCCGAGCCACAACGATCACGCCATCCCACGATCCAGCTCGTGCGGGATGTGGACTAATTCTAAGGAAAAAACTTTCTAACAAACTTATCTACTCAGCTGACTAAGCAGCGTTTACTTTCTGCTAAGACTAAACCGACAAATACACAAGGTTTAAGTCCACAATCACTCCCTAAGCTTTGTGTGCTTCGTCGAGCTCCACCATCCCGATCTTCATGCGCTGCTCCTGAGCTTGAGTACCTTCGAATCTTCGCCGGTAGCTGTGAACCCCGGCGGCTGCACCACGTAAACCTCCTCTTCTAGCTCGCCGTTGAGGAAGGCGGACTTTACGTCCATGTGGTGCACAGTCCAGCTCGCGCGCGCAGCCAGAGCGAGCAGGAGGCGGACGGACTCGAGCTTGGCCACCGGCGCGAACACCTTGTCGTAGTCGACGCTGTGCTTCTATACATATCCCTTCGCCACCAACCTCGCTTGTGCTTCACTACCGCGCCGTGGGCATCTTTCTTGGTCTTGTATACCCATTTGAGGCCGATCGGACGGTGACCAGCGGGCAGGTCCACGAGCTCCCAGGTTTGGTTGGCTTCAATGGAGTTCATCTCCTCCATCATCGCGTGGTGCCAGCACGTCTCACCTTTTGCTTTCTCAAAGGAGCCGGGCTCCTCGCCCAGCGCGAGGTGCAGCTCGTCGACGAGTTCGTCGTCATCGATCTCGCCGTCAGCGTCATCGAACTCCTCCAGCCCTGGAGGAGGCGCGTTCCGTGCCGCCTTCTCAGGCGTGTCCATGTAGCGAGGGTTGGGGAGGAAGATGCCGTCCTTGCCGCGCGTCGTCATCGGGTGCACCGTCGCGAGGTTGCCGGTCATGCGCGCAGGAGCCGGGGGAGCCGTGGGCGCGGTAGTGGTTGTCGCTGGGGTGTCGTCGTCGCCCCCGGTCGATGCTGTTGTCGTGGATGGCGTGCTTGATAGGGACGCGGACTGAGCGGATGATCGCGGGGCGCCAGGCGATGAGGAGGAGCATGCCGTAGATGACGGACCGCCTGTGAGGATTGACATGGGCTGAATTGTAAAGCTCATACCTGCCCGGTCCGTGCCACTCTTCTCCCAATCCCATGCCCGCGTCTCGTCGAAGCCGACATCACAGGAGACATGGACTCGCTTTCCCATCGGGTCGTAGAGCCGGTACGCCTTGCTCCCCGGCTCGTAACCGATCATCACCATGGCTTTGCTCCGGTCCTCAAGCTTGGAGAGGTGTGGGCGCGTGTTCTTGACGTGCGCCACACTGCCGAACACGCGCAAGAAGTTGACGGAGGGCTTCCTGCCATGCCAGACCTCGAATGGCGTCTTGCCCGGTACGCTTCTGGAGTACGCCATATTGAGCACGAAAGCGGCTGTGGACACGGCCTCGCCCCAAAATTGCGGCGGCACTCCCATCGCCTTGAGCATGCACTGGGTCGTCCCGATGACGGTTTGGTTGCGCCTCTCCACCATGCCATTCTGTTGGGGCGAGTATGGCGCGGTGAGGTGCCTCTGGACCCCAAGATCAGCAAGATGTGCGCTGAACTCGCCGGAGTTGAACTCTCCGCCTCGGTCAGAGCGGAAAGTGCGCAGCTTCCGCCCCGTCTCGCGCTCTGCGTGTGCCTGGAAGCGCTGGATCGCCTCGGCTGCCTCGTCCTTGCTCTGGAGCAGGTACAACCACATGAACCTGTTGTGATCATCCACAAGCAACAGGAAGTAACGCTTGCCGCCCGGAGTGGGCGGCGAGATAGGCCCGCAAAGATCACCATGCACAAGCTCAAGCGGCTCGGTGGCGCAGTAGTTAGCCTGCTGAGGGAAAGGCGCTCGCCGCTGCTTGCCCACTAGGCAAGCGTCGCAAACCTGCTTGGAGTGGTGGACGAGGGGCATGCCCTTGACCATGTTCTGACGTGCCAGCCGCTCGAGGCCGTCGAAGTGTTGGTCCCCGAAGCGCCCGTGCCAGCGCCACGCCTCATCCCCGGAGTGCGCAGCGAGGCAGACGGGGTTGGCGAGCTGTAGACGGGCGATGTAGAGCCTATTGCGGGTGCGCGGCACTCTGGCCAGGATGCGGTGCTGGCGGTCGCGCACCGTCATGATGCCGGCTTCGACGTGCGTGGGGCCGCCGTTCTGGTAGAGCTGCCCGATGGACACGATGTTGCTCTTGAGCCGTGGGATCCAGTACACGTTGGTGAGTGCACGGTGCCCGTCGTCAGCCGCGGCGAACAGGACGGTGCCCCGCCCTTGGATTGACACGAGCAAGCCGTCCCCAAACCTGACCGAGCCATGAATGCCCTTGTCCAGCTCGGCGAACTCCGCCTCGTCACCGGTCATGTGGTTCGATGCACCAGTGTCGAGGTACCAGGCCGCGTCCTGATCTCCGGGAGCGCGGCAGAGTTCCATGCGGGCGCGCGACTCGTTGAGGAAGAAGACCTCCTCGCCCGCTCCAGCATGCGGCGTGACGGCTGCAGCTATCAGGGAGGCCTCCTCGATCATCAGTAGACCCGGATCGTCGTCCTCGCCTGCTTGGCCTTGTGCAAGGAGGGCATGTTCCTCCTCGCGTTTCTTCTTGCGGCAGTCCCGGGCCCAGTGGCCTGCGATGCCACAGTAGTGACACTTGTCACGATCCGCGTCGCTGCTGCCGTTCTTCCCACCACCGGCGTCAGTGCCGGCAGGGGACTTTCCTTTTTCGCCGGGTCCACCGCCGTGGCCACGTCCGCGGCCACGCCCTAGTCCGCGCGCCTGTGAACCTGACGAGTTGCTGCCGCTTGCGCCGTTGTTCGCCGTACGCTTCTCGTACGCGCGCTAGTCCTCCAGGGTCATCAGAAGGAGACCGGCATCTTCGCCTCCGCCGTCTTGGTCGAGGCGTTCCTCCGCCACCTTGAGCCGTCCGGTGAGCTCCTCCACCGTCAGGGTGTCGAGGTTGACCAACGTCTCGATGGAGAGTGCCACCTGAGCGTATTTGCGGGGCACAACACGATGGAACTTACGTACCACACGTGCGTCCCCGACGGGACCACCATGGATGGAGAGGTTGTTGACGAGCCTGGTGAGCCTCATCGCAAAGTCGTCGACGTTCTCGCCGGGCTTGAAATGGATATCCTCGAATTCTCGACGGAGGCCCTGGGCCTTGGCCTCGCGCATGGCGGCCGAGCCCATCCGCATGGTCTTGACGGCGTCCCAGGCCTGCTTCGCCGTCTCCTTCGTGGAGAGGACCGCGAGCATCTCCTCTGGCACCGCCCGGAGGACAGCCTCCAGGGTGGTGCGGTCGTCGTGGTAGTCGGTGATTCCAGCGGTGACGGCGTCCCATAGCCCGCGAGTCTGCAGGATGGCTCTCATCAGGAGAGACCAGCTGCCGTAGTTGCTCCGGGTCAGTGTTGGGAACACCATTGGGAGGGCCACCTCGCGTCTCTGCACCACCGGCGTGGCGACCTCGCGCCCGCGCACGGTGCAGCTATGCCTAGCCCTGGGAGACCGCGAGAGCGTGCGCCCACACGTCGGCGATGGAGTTCGGGACCCGCCATCGGAGTCCTTTCGCGACCCCTCGCCGGAGCCCTTCCGGGGCTCCTTGCTTCCCGCCATGACCTCCTGGTCATACTAACGGCTCTGTTGCCAATTGTAAGCACCGATCACACACACACACACACACACACACACGAGAGTGCTCAGAAGACAGTGGTTTTGCATTGCGAACACTTGCAGCTTTTCTGCATTTCTTCTTCTCCTCTTATTGTGTTACAGAAGGGAAACGAGGCCACTAACGGCCCGAGAAAACAGCCAAGCCGAGCCACAACGATCGCGCCATCCCACGATCCAGCTCGTGTGGGGTGTGGACTACTTCTAAGGAAAAAAACTTTCTAACAAACTTATCTACTCAGCTGACTAAGCAGCGTTTTTTTTCTGCTAAGACTAAACTGACGAATACACAATGTTTAAGTCCACAGTCTATAGGAAAAAAAACATAGGGGACAGTAGGCAATAGCACGAGTAGAAATTGACCCTTATATTCGAAAGCATAAGAAGTATATCACAAATCTGATTGTCCAAAAATTAAACAGAGATCACAGACTAGAAAGCATAAGGGGGGCAGTAGGCAGCAGCAGCAGTAGAAATATTTCACATAAAGCACAAGCAATTTGCACATGGTCTTATTTTTTCCCTCCCCTCCCGCGCCGCTCCCGCACGGCGACCGGGAGGGCAAACCCCAGCGCCGCCAAGCGAGCTCTCCCTTCTCCTGCCCTCTCCTCGCCACCGGGCAAAGCCCGGTCGGCGTCGGCGGCGGCGGGGCATCTCCTCCCCACGTGCGATGTCGGCAGGCGCGGGCGTCTGCACTGAGCGGTGGCGGTGCGCTCGCGGCGAGGCGTGACGGCGCGATGGCGGGCGGCGCGGGGGCGAGCGGCCCGGCCTGCTGCTCCCGCTGGCACCTGGCCGAGGCGTGGAGGCTGCGCGGGGCCGCCGGGCTGGCTCGGTCTGGCTCGGCCAGATCTGGCCGCCTGGGCTGCGCGGGCACCGCCGGGGCTGCCGCCGGCGGGTGGTCCGGTGCTGGTATGCTGGGGCGGCGGCCCCAGGCTGAGGCGGATTCGCTGTCTTCTCCCCGGAGCGGAGTCCCGTCATGGTGGCTGGTTGGGAGTTGCGGCGGATGTGCGGCGGCGTCCCGACGAAGGAGCTGATGTCCCTAGCCGTGAGGTCGGCGGGGATGCGGCGGGTGGAGACAGGCGCTGGTCTCCCTCGACCAGGGGCTGCGGTGGACGCGCCTACTAGGCGGCGTGGTGGTCTGCGGATGTGGCGCGGCGGCATTCGGTTCCCCTCTCCACGGTGATGGCCCAAGGTGGCAGCTTTGCCCCCCACTTCAAGTTTGCTGAGCTCCGGAGATGATGGGCGTGGCCAAGGAGAAATCCGGCGCGGCTACGGCTGCGGGCAACGGCGACGCTCGTGGGCACCGTCTCCTCCCTGGAGGCGTTGTCATGGCCATGTCCATCCGCTCTACTGACACCGGAGGAAACTCTAGGCTCGGTTCACCGGGCCAGGCAGCGGTGGCGTATCGGCGCCGTCCCCTTCTTGGAGGCGCTGCCTAGGTGCTTGGGGTGTCGTCCGGGCACGCGGCTGGTGGTTTGCCTCGCTCGCCTCGGCGGTGTGGCTTGGGGTGCAGGGCTGTCATGTGCGGGATGTTGCTGTGGACATGAGCATTCGGGGCGCTATGTACTCCATCACCGATGCCTCATCGGCCATGTCTTCTTCGGGTCAGACTAGCTCCCGCTGTCCACTGGCCGATCTTCTAGGCACCATCGGTGGAGAGTGCGTTGATCTAGTTTGGTTAGGTGATTTGTCGTGCTATGACGTGTTTGATACTGGGGGATGCGGCCTGTGCTCTGTGTCCGTACTTTTCGCCATTGTTTGGCTTAAGTTTGGGCAAGGGTGTTAGTTGCCGATGTTGTCACGGTGATTGTGGGTGTTAACCTCTCGGGGTGGCACATTGCCGAAAGGCGTTGTATCAACCGTCTTGGCTCTTCTTCTATGAATATATGATACGCATGCTTGTGCGTATTTGAGAAAAAAAACAGGAATCACATAGAGCAGGGCGAAGATGAAGACGACAAGCATTTGACAACGAGAGTCCGGACGCGCACGGCCGGCAACCTGGACTTCACAATCAAGGGCGGCCGGCCATTACTTTTATTTTATCCCAAACTGCAACGGTGCCGGCCTCCCTTCGTTGCAACATGCCCGTTGGGGACCTGTAATGTAAAGTGAATATAAGCCATCAGACACTAGAAGATTGAACTGACTTTCTTATGGTCATACAAACTTTTGAAACGATCAAATCTTGCCGATATACATCATATTATATCGAGAAAAGTATACTTTTCGTCCCTTAATTCTTCGTGGAGTCTAGATTTGGTCATTCAACTTCAAAACCGGACAACTTGCACCCTTAACTTCTGAAACCGGACAAGATTCATCCCTGATCACAGTTTTGACCGGTTTTGGTGTTGTCCCACCCAGATTTTGACCGTTCCGACTCAAATTTGCCTACCTTTTCCAAGTCCACGTAATATTTTCAAATTTGGTTACTTTTTTCAAATACGTGAACCTTTTTTAAATTTGTGTACTTTTTATTAAATCTGCGTACTTTTTCCAAGTTCATGTACTTTTTAAATATGCGTATTTTTTTAAAGTTCATTTAGTTTTTTAAGTTCATTTAATTTTTTTAAATAGATGTACCTTTTCATATTCGGGTACATTTTTTTGAAAGAGTTCATGTTGAAAATTATATGCGAACTTGAAAAAAGTACGCGGATGTGGACTTCTCTTATGCAAAAATATGTGGATTCCAAAAATTATTTCAACTTGAAACAAGTACGTGAATTTCAAACAAAGTTCATGGATTATAAAAGGAACACGGATTTGAAAAAAATGCAGATTTTGAAAAGCATGTGGATTTGAAATGAGTTTGCGAATTTCAAAACCAGTTCATGGCTTTGAAAAATACTTGGATTTGATCAAATTACACAAAGTTGGGAAAATACGGGGATTTGGAAAAAGTATGTAAATGTTAAAAGATCACAGATTTGAAAAAAGTACACGAATTTCAGAATAGTTCAGGGATTTGAAAATAGTATGTTTATTTTTGAAAAAAATTACGCGACCTTGAAAAAACTACATGGAGTTGAAAATTGTATTTGGATTTCAAAAAGTTCACGGATATAAAAAAATTACAGGAATATGAGTGAGCACGGGTCAAAAACCGGGGTGAGTCAACACCAAAACCATTCAAAACCGAGTTCAAGGATGAACCTTGTCCGATTTCGGTAGTTGGGGATGCAAGTTGTCCGGTTTTGAAGTTAAGAGACCAAATTTAGACTTCACCGAGTGTCGAGGGACGAAAAGTATACTTTTCTCACGATGGTAACAGCCTTTAATTTGCCTGCAGATGGAAAACCCTACATCAAGGTGGAGATGTTGAGCGTCGTGCTGACGACTGACGGAAATATTATTACCACAACACTTTCAACACCCCCACAACTGATAGAAATATATAAGGAACACGCAGATTCTACTTCCAATAGTATATAATATCCAATATTAATGTGCATATGGAAACAAGGGGAAAGATACGTGCGAACCTGTCACGTGCTGCCAAAGTGCCAAGATGTTCTAGACTGAATGTATATATATGAAGAGACAGACTGAAACAACGACGGACACGGACATTTGGGGGTCCAGAACCACAGAACTACAGATATGAAAATCTAACTTCATCCAGTGCATTCCTCTAAATGCACGACCAGAACCACAGAACCACTATCTAAAGATGAGGCGTTTGAACCTTTCAAGATGCTAAAGGCTGAAACAAAGACGGAACATAACCTGACGGTTCATGCTCTACACACAGATCGCAGCGAGGAGTTTACGTCGAACGAGATCAACGACTACTGCGAGAAGATTGGCAGTGTTAGAGTTGTGTCGAATATTGTGTACAAGGTAGGTTACAGTTGGAATTGCAGTTGTATTGTGTTTAGATAGGATATGGAGTCGTGTCCAAGTAGGACGCTTATATCCTAGGCTTCTCTTATATAGCGGGGGTAGACACACGATGTAACCTATGCCAACATAATAGCACCGGAACGCAGGGGGAGCTGGCGGCATGTGCCGGTGTCCAGGGCGACCGGATGCGGTATTGTAGCGGTGTCACGGGGAGGAGCGCCCGTAGTCATGCCCCGGGGATGTAGCCATATCGCTGAACCTCGTAAACAAATCTCGGTGTCGTGCTTGTGTGATTGCTTGGTTCTTGGATGATCAACGGAGTGCCTCTTATTTATTCTAACAAGTGGTATCATGAGCTAGGTCGGGGGAGGTCGGTTGTTGATCTAGAGGATGTCAGTTTGATCGATGGAGCGGCTGCGAGGGTTGCCAGGTGATTGCGGTGGGATCGAAGTTGTTCGTGGAGGTCAACGGAAAGATCAAAAGCAGTCTAAACGGTGAAAAGTAGCGGCAGGTTTGGATCAAAGCGGTGGTCGAGAGCAATCAGAGTTTTCGGCGAGTTCGTACAGCAGCAAATTCGATCCGGGCAGGCAGCGGTAGGTTGGTCAAGTGCAGCACGTACATAACGCGGTCCGCTCGGATGCTCGGAGTGCAGGAGGTTGGATCCAAGTGCGCGTGGCGGCTGAGGACCTGGCAACGACACGATCGATTTGGTGCAATACAGCACATGTCTCTGGACTAGGTGCAGCGCGGAGGCCACGTGGCGCCAGGAGCAAGCAGGCCGTGCTGGGTCATGGCTCAGATAGATTGGGCCGTGAGGGAGCATGTGATAGCTGGTGGTCAAGGCGTGTTGTTCACAGGAGACTGCGGAGCGTACGAATATGCTGCTGAAGTGCCGAGACATGAGATTTGTTTGAAGACAAAAAGAGGATCGTGTCCTCACCTGACACATAGGCAGGCAAATCAACTGGCGAACTAGAAACTCACAAGGGATAGTCCATTGGAAGGCAAGGGCAGAAAGGCAAAGCTAGCATCTTAGGGTTGAGCCAAGGGAGCAGATCACATGAAGACCAGCTAGTTGGAACTGCTAGTAGTATGCGGAGGTTCTGTTCATCTACTTGGGGAATCGTGTGCACAGCTCAGATAATTTTTTTTAAAGATTGTTGGCGCGACAGGGATGCTTGAAGGCGTTGCAGGAAGTCATGTCAGTTAAGATGGAATTATCATGTGATGGATGGAAATTCGCGGAAGACAATTTGGGAGCCTCGAGCGTGTCGTACAGTCGAACTAGTTCGGCTGGGTCGGACTAGGTAGTCTGACGGATCGACGCAAGGCGGTTGGTACAGAAGACGGTGGTGTGATCGGCGACGACGACGTATGAGCGTGATGCTGATGATGACCGATTTCTGGGCGTGGAAACATGTGGCGCAGACCCCGAGGGCTTGTGTGGCTTCGACAAGACTATGGCGCGGGATTGATTCAAGGTGGTGTATACACGGAGCTTGAAGTCGATGAGGCGCGGGGGTGGACTGATCATCTACCATGGAGTCATGTTGAATGTGGAGCTGGACTGAGGGGCTACGGTATAAGGATCCAGAGAATCGAAAGCCTATTCAGCAGGAAAAAAGCGAGTGACTCGTAGTTCGGACTGGAGCCCAGTGGTCTGATGAAAGCGTGAAACTCGTCATCGGTCGGTGATAATCGGTGGTACTCTGCAGTGGGTTGAGTGGTACGGGTTCGCGACCCTTGAGACTCGACCGGGACAGCGGAGGCTTGACGCGGTAATAGCGGCGCGGCGTGCGATACACACGGGACATGGAGACGGGTCTGGGCTCTGGTGGTCATACATATGGTGAGACAACTGCGAATTTCACTCGGGATGACTACAAGCAACGGTGAAATTCTTTCAAGTTTCAGACAGGCGGTCAAGAAAGGAGCGGTGATGTTGAGTTCAGGTAACTCTTATGTGTGACACTCAATATGTGAGTTGTTCATTTTCACGCAGGTCAGTGATCAGTGTGTGATGGTGTTGGACTGATACTCTGGAAGTTGGGAGCACAAACTAGAGTAACGAGGAACTTAAGTTTGCTCGTGTGTTGACTGTGGTCAAGAAAAGAAGGGACTACAAGTTGCAGGTGGAGTCACATGGAGTCTTTGGAGTAGCAGCGGTGCTCATGGGATAACCTCAAGTCCAATGTACATGGAAGTTTGACGCATTGACGAATTCAAGCTAGTGGAGATTATTCGCCAAGGTTGAGTTTGTTAGAGTTGTGTCGAATATTGTGTACAAGGTAGGTTATAGTTGGACTTGTAGTTGTATTGTGTTTAGATAGGATATGGAGTCGTGTCCAAGTAGGACACTTATATCCTAGGCCTCTCTTATATAGCGGGGGTAGACACACGATGTAACCTATGCCAACATAATAGCACCGGAACGCAGGGGAAGCCGGCGGCATGTGCCGGTGTCCAGGGCGACCGGGTGCGGTATTGTAGCGGTGTCACGGGGAGGAGCGCCCGTAGTCATGCCCCGAGGATGTAGCCATATCGGTGAACCTCGTTAACAAATCTTGGTGTCGTGTTTATGTGATTGCTTGGTTTTCGGATGATCAACGGAGTGCCTCGGATTTATTCTAATAGGCAGCCGCAGAAGAACTGAGTTTTTGAAAGGCGCAATCAAACTGTCGCTAACATGGTGAGAAATATACTCTAGTGCAATAACATGCCAGAATCTTTTTGAGAAGAAGCTGTCTCGATGGTGGTCTATCATCTCAACCAGACTTCAATAAAGGTAGTGATTGGCCAGACTCCAATGAAGCAATATAAGGACATAAGCCGATTGTGTCTCTCCTATGGACGTTTGGGCATATGGCACATGTGAAGACGGAGGAGCCACACCCCTTAAAGCTTGCTGATCGGAGCACCACGACAGTGTTCATCGGATATGAGAGGAACTTCGGCACCAAGGCATACCTATTCTACAATACACGGACCAAGTGTCTACAAATTTCACATGACTTTGTGTTTGATTAATAAAACCAAGCGAGGGACTAGGTACGACAGCCGATGATGCTCCAAACAGTAACATATTTACGGCTGAATTCCTAACTGACGATGATGCAAGGGAAGACGTCCAGGTGGACGGTAAGATGACTAACCAAGACGACTAATCAATTTTGTAACGTCTAATCTAAATTTCAAATGGGATTTCTACCTATCAATTTCATAGAATTTCTTCAGGTTGCCCGAGAGTGATTTCAGTTGAACTACTTTTGGGATACAAATAATCTTAAGGCATAAAGGAAACTTTGTGCATTTCACCTAGACTGCTTTCAGCAATTCCTCGGGTTTCTTTAGGATGCATGAAGAAATCTTGTGTATTGTAACAAGGCATTGCATGAAGCAACCCGTTGTTGGATGGTTAGGAGGACAATCTTTCGAAGATGGTCATAGGGGAAGGGTATGTGTGCTTGCGTTTATAGGAGTTAGTGTATGTGCATATATATGGCAAGCTGACCTATAAACTACATGTCAATAACTGCCAGTGTCTACTTAATTATGTGTACAGTGTTTTCCCAGCAATCGTGACGACAAGCAATCTTTCCCAGCGATCAGTGTCTATTTAATCTCTGACCACTCTAGCCACATGGCCCCAATCAAACATTGCTCTCACCCAGTCAGAAGAGAGGCCAGGGCGGACGAACGCAAACCCGCTCACACCCAAGACACTGTGATATGGGCCCAGACAAAAACCAGGACCACCATCAAAGGAGGGCACATGCAGGGTGAGTAAATCAGGGGAATTCAACCACTCGCCCTGATGCATCTCCTTTACGGATTACTTTGACCGCTATACCAAAACCAAACTAAGCAGCCAGCAGCCGAGCACCAACTTGTCCTTCAAGTGATCCATCAGCTGCAGTGCAAGTGCGCTCTCCTTGTCTCGATCCGTTGACACTGACAGCATGACAAACTAGCCTGCCTCACCGCACAAACACGTGAACCTTTTCCACGCTGCTTCGGGGCCGTTTGGTTTTTAGCCCCATATTGCCACACCTCACCTTAGGCAAACTTGACCAGGTTAGATGCATGTTTGGTTCTAGCTACACCTAAGTCAAGATCTTTATATAAGAGGTCAACCCAACATGTCATAGACATAACAAGTGTGGCAAGATTCCCTTAGACAAACCAAAGTGCGGCTAACAATTTGAACAACTCAAGTTACACAAGTGTGACACGTCTACTTCTGCCCCCCCCCCTCCCCACCTACCCTCTCAATGGATTAACGGATCAACCAATCCATTCTGCACTTGCTCTCGTAGAGCCATACGGACTCACCGCACACGTACCGAGTAGGGAATGTTAGAGTTGTGTCGAATATCATTGTACAAGTTAGGTTACAGTTGGACTTGGAGTCGTATGGTGTGTAGACATGATATAGAGTCATGTCCAAATAGGACACTTGTATCCTAGGCCTCCCATATATATCGGGGGTAGGCACACGATGTAACCTATGCCAACATAATAGCACGGGCACGCGGGGGGTGCGGTATTGTGACGGTCTCATGAGGAGGAGCGCCTGTAGTCAGGCCCCGGGGACGTAGCCATGATGGTGAACCTCGTTAACAAATCTCGGTGTCGTGCTTATGTGATTGCTTGGTCCTCGGTAGATTGACGATGGCCTCGGATGTATTCTAACAAGTGGTATCATGAGCTAGGTGTGAGGCGTTGATCTAGAGGAGGAAGATTTGATGTCATGATCATCGTTAGCATGAAGTCGCAGCGGACGGGAGTGATCTGGAGACATCGTCGGATCCGTGGATCACATGGCAGCAGCGTACAGCTTGATGCTAAAGCCGGTTCGGTGAGATCAGAGGGCAGAGTGGCGGTGTATCGCGTAAACAGAAGCAGGCGGATTACTCGGGGAGCACACAGCTGACCAGGCCGTGTTGGGCTCAGCTGAGCGATGGGGGCGTAGGCCAGGCTTGGCGTCCCCGTACGCCTAGGGGGAGTTACGCGGAGGCGCGTTGTGGCTCGGATGGTGGTACGTGCTGCAGGAGCGGAACGAGATTTGTTAAAGGAAAAAAGCAATCTCGACACGATCAGACAGAGACGAGCTGCAGCAGGAGTCTTCGGTGCGGCGGGAGGCCAGGTATAGGATCGCGTGAGTCACCGCGAAGACGTTGGCGTGTCCCGCCTTGCGCCGCTGCATGCTCGGATGGTGGTACAGCTGGGAAGCGAAGATGTTACTGGAGCCGGCCGATAATGAGTCGACGGCTGCCGCAAAAGAACGCCACGGACGCACGCGCGAAAGTGCGCCGCCCCGCGGACGGGGAGCGCTTCGACGTCGAGGGGAGCCTCCTGGAGCCAGACGGAGTCGTCAGCGACGAAAATGAGCGCGCCGAGACGGATCTCGCGGCCCTCAGCCAATCCACCGCCGGAAACAATGATGATGGGAATCGGAAAAATCACAACCTCACCGGAAAGTTGCTAAGACACCTGCCCCATGGTGGGCGCCAAATGTCGTGGTTCTAAGTCTGACAGTAGAATAGGGAGTACGTAGGAGGAGGCAAGATCCTAGATTCGATGAGGTTGTGCACGCAAGATTTACGAGTTCAGGCCCTTCTCGGAGGAAGTAACAACTCTACGTCTCAGTGCCCGGAGGTGGTCGACTTGATTATGCGTGAGTTACAGGGGTGGCTTATATAGAGTGCGCCAGGACCCCAGCCAGCCCACGTTACAAGGGGTTCAATGTACATAAAGGAGAGACGTTACTGGAAACGTTTATAATAAAGGCATATAAATAATCATTAAGTCTACCGAGTGAACGCCTGACCGTTGGCACCCTGTGTGACTGTAGATCTTCTGTACTCTGAGTGATTTATGTTATGGTCGAATGATTATATCCTAGTGGAATGGAATTGGGTTATCCGAGTGGAACTGTTGGTCGAGTGGGTTACACTCTGAGGTGATTTCAGTCGGTGAATGATGTTATTCTTTGAACGCCTTTGACTGTGGGACAGTGTTTTTGGGAAGGTTGTCTAGGTCAGGCCTATTACCCTACCCTAGGTGCATGTCATCGTCACTGTGGGCATGTGGCCTAATATTTCATCAATCTGAGCATGGACAGAAAAGGAAAGGTTCAGTCTAGTAACGTGTTTTGTAGTGGACGAGGTGCAGTTGTTGAATGATCAACTTGTATGGGCTCTGTGATAAACACGCTGAAGAAGGAAGGCTAGCAAGGAACTTTTTTGGGTGTTTCTTTCGTACTTGGATGGTGATGGAAGCATGTACGGACACAAGGCTATGAAGGTGCACAGATAGGCAAGCGAGGTGCGGACCCTGAGCCGCACGAAGATAAGCTGCGGAAGCACATCGGTCCTGACATGCGCATAAGGCTCGGAGGAGTCTAGAGTGCGTCGTGATAGGATCATGCAAACATAGGGCGTAAAGCAGTGCATGGAGTTGCGGATGGACAAGATGCAGGGTGGAGCATGGTTGCAGTCGGATAGTTTCGGCTGGGTCGGACTGGATAGTCTGATGGATCGACATGGATGTTGGTCAAAAGCAGAAGACGGTGGTGATTTCAGCGACGACGACATAGGAGCGTGATGCCGATGGTGGCCGACTTCTAGGACGTGGAAACACGTGGTGCAGGTCTGAGGGCTTGTGCGGCTTCGACAGACTATGGCGTGGGGTTGATTCAAGACGGTGCACATGAGAGCTTGGAGTCGACACGGTGCGGGATGGTGGCACGTACAACCACCATGGAGTCATGTTGAAGGTGGAGCTGGAGTTTGATGGACGACTTCACTCTAAGCTGATGGAGGGGCTACGACGTAAATGCATGGAGAGTCAAAGCCTAGTTCAGCGGGATAGCGAGAGACACGTGGATCGTATTGGGTTCCAATGGTCTAATGGAGACGTGATACTTGGCATCGGTCAGTGATGATCGGTGGTTCCCTGTACTAGGGGTTGAGTGGTGTGGGTACGCGACCCTTGAGACTCGATTAGGATAGCAGAGGCTCGGCGCGGTGATAGCGGCGAGGCGTGCGGTAAGCACGGGACACAGCGACAGGCCAAGGCTCTGATGGTCAGATATCTTGTCAGACAAAGTGTGCAGGGGTGCTAAAGTAGTGTTGACGAGTACTAGATTCAAGTTGGTGACTGGGTCTATCGGTGCCGGAAGATGGATAGGAGTTGACCATGGAGAATCTAAGAAAGTGGCGGAAGGTCTAAAATTGCCAAAAGCTGATAGAGTACATGGCTGTATATTCTGAGGTACTCTATTCATATGGCAAAGTGCGGATGACAAGTAGAGAAGGAGGCAGAGTGCTATAGTTGTGGGACATGTCAGAGACTATCTGGGAAAAATGTGAGACAACTGTGAATTTGACTTAGGGTGACATAGGGCTACAGTGAAATTCCTTCAAGTTTCAGACAGACGGTCAAGAAAGCGTGGTGACGTTGAGTTCTCGTAACTCTTATATGTGGCGTCCAATATGTGGGTTGTTTATTTTCACGCAGACAGTGGTCGGTGTGTAATGGCTTTGAACAGATACTCTGAAAGTTTAGAGCACAAAGTAGAGTAAAGAGAAACTTAATTTTGCTCCAGTGTTTACTGTGAAGAAGACGAGAAGGGACTACAGTTGCAGGTGGAGTCACGTGGAGTCTGGGAGTAGCAGCGGTTCTCATAGCGTATCTCATGTCCAATGTACATGGAGGTTCGACACACGGAAGAATTCATGATCGTGGATAATATTCGCCAAGGTGGAGTTTGTTAGAGTCGTGTCGAATATTATTGTACAAGTTAGGTTACAGTTGGACTTGGAGTCATACGGTGTGTAGACAAGATATTGAGTCGTGTCGAAATAGGAAGCTTGTATCATAGGCCTCTCATATATATCGAGGATAGACAAACGATGTAACCAATGCCAACATAAAAGCACTGGCTTGCAGGGGAGCTGGCGGCGCGTGCCGGTGCCCGGTTGGCCGGGATGCGGTATTGTGATGGTGTCATGGAGAGGAGCGCCCGTAGTCAGACCTCGGGGACATAACCATGATGATGAACCTCGTTAACAAATCTCGGTATCGTGCTTGTGTGATTTCTTGGTCCTTGATACATCGACAATGACCTCAGATGTATTCTAATAGGGAAGAAATGGGCTCATGCGCCTCGCGCTCGCCTCGCCGACTCCGGCAGCTGCGGCGGGGTCCGGGCGGGCAGTGGCCACCAAGACGGCGAAGGCGATTCATCTGGATGGCTCCATCGCGCAGTACGTGGCGCCAATCACGGACGCTCCACCACCCTGGATTTGTTCATGCGTCAAACTTCCATGTACATTAGACTTGAGCTTATTCCATGAGTACCGCTGCTACTCCAAAGACTCCATATGACTCCACCTGCAACTTGTAGTCCCTTCTTTTCTTGCCATGGTCAACACTCGAGAAAAATTAAGTTCTTTGTTAATCTAGTTTGAGCACGTCTGTAACACGCTTATTGGTGTCTGCATCTTTTTCGACGTCATCTCTCAAAAGTCGATCAGTCTGAAGCAGCTCCGAAGGCTATAGGAAGAGATCGTTGTGATACTAAATGAGCTTGAGATGTACTTCTCGCCCGTTTGAGAGGATGAATGGGATCGTCAAAGGATTCGTTCGTAACATGTCCCGTCTGGATGGAAGCATCGTCCAGGGCTATCTGACACAAGAGTGCATCTCTTTCTGTGAGAATTTTCTATGTGGCGCAGACCAGCCACCTGATGTCAGTGTTGGTTTGGCCGTTAACAAGCACGATGGGAGGCTCGAAGGAGACGGTCACTCCAACGGTCGCACGTGACTACACGTTGCATACTCAGATTGACGCAACGACTTTGACATAGCAAACTTGGTAGTGCAACAACACCTAGACGAGGTAGATCCTTTCGTGGCACTGCACAAAGAAATTATTGCAAAGAAGTATCGTCACTGGGGGGTATGAAGGACAGACGCCGAAGTTACTAGAGAGGACAACTCCACTTCCCTGCATTGGTTCAAAGATCATATTATTGCTAATCCCCTGGAGGAGGGCTCTAAGGACGGATTGCTCATATACGCCTTAGCACATGGCCCCTCGCCCAACCTCCTAACCTATCAGGCATACCATATCAACGGATACACGTTCTACACGGAGGCCAAAGATATGGATAGTGATGATCAGAACTCAGGGGTGATGATGGAATGCATGACCGGCAGCGACAATGGCGCAACTAAAAGATTTTACGGAAGGGTTGAGGAGATCTGGGAGCTTGACTACTCTGGACTGCACAACACGACAATGTTCCGTGTCAGATGGGCTAAGAATGTCGAAAGAGAAAACCGGAATTTCACTACCATGACTATACCCGACGCCAAGAGCGCTACCGTGAACGCTATAGCAAAAAATGAGCCATGGGTACATGCTAAGCACATGACACAATGATTCTTCATAACCGACCCGCGCAATCCCAACCGTGTTGTCGTGAGGAGAGGCAAAAGGAACATCATTGGAATGGATGGAGTCGCCAACGAGGAAGACTATGATCAGTACGCAACCAAATGAGGGAAGATGATGATGATGATGAAGTATACGTCAAAAAAAGAATCAATACTGAGGAACCGTATGTTATCGGTCACAATGAAGGGCTCAATTATTCTTCAACGAAAAAGAAGGGAAAGAAGCTGACTCAAAAATGAAAACGTCAACGCAGAGGAACCGTATGTTATCGGTCAAATGATGTAATATATATGTTCCTATTTTGTATACACACTTAGCCATTATTATGCATGGGTCCAATGATGTAATATATATGTTCCTATTTTGTATACATATTTAACCGTCAAATGATGCAATATATACCGCCTTCAATTCCCTTAGTTAACTGCTCTCGGAAAAAAGTGAGTGGAAATAAAGGAAAAGAAAATAGAAGGAAACAAACGGGAAAACTGTAATATAGGTACTGGTTATAGCAGCAGCGCGTTTTTCAGAAAAGAGCTACACCTAGTCAAGGTAACCGCTACGGCTACCTCGAGTAGGTATCACGCGTTTTGCCTAAACGCGCTACTACTATGCCCACTTAACCCGGAAAATCCCCACTCTCTTCATCCCGCCTCATTTCCCCCAAATCCCCACACTCTCTCTTCACCCATCGCGCCGCTGAAGCCCTCGCCGCGCCTCTACGCTTGCCCCCGACCCCGATGCTGACCAAACACGGCGCCGGCTCCGGCCCCTGACACCGACCCCAACGCTCGCCCACGGCCCCGGCCCCGACCCCGACCCCGGCGCTCGCCCACGGACCCGGCCCCGACCCTGACCCCAGCTCTGGCCCTGACGCTCGACCCCAACCCCGACCCCTCCCAACCTCGCCCGTCGTTGGGCCTGCACCGTCTGTAAGGCCCCACATCTCCTCCTCTCTCTGGTAGCTAGGTTTTTTGGTTAATTTAGTTAGGTTTTAGTTAGGGCAGATGGTTAATTAGGTTATATATTTGGTTATGAATTTAGCTAGGTTTTTTCTTCAAATTCTATAATTTTCTTCCTTTTATATGCAAATTTGAAGTGGACATGTGATATGTGGACATGTGAAGTTTTGGACATGTCATATTTGGAAATTTGGACATGTCATTTGGACATGATGATTATGTGCAGGGTAAATGATCCGAGTGGCCTATGTTATTCTGAAATGTAGATTCATTTCTGTTCCGGTGAATTTCAGGCGCTCGATATGTCCATTTTTTAGCAAAGGTCATGCCGAAATTTCCCGTGAATTTTGGCATGATTTGTGCTAGATAGTAGGCATATCGAGTGCTAGGAAACGACATTCTGGCAAACATAGATTTCTTTTTTATGTCATTTCTCATTTTTTTTCATAGTTTTAGAATTAAAAGAGAAAACTTAATCATAGGAAACATGTCGAACAACAAAGAATCTGGGCCTTCTGACCAAGATGCAGCCGAGATAGATTATGAGGGTGAACAAGAGTACCTCAACTATTTAACTGCTAAGAAAATGCAAAGTCAAGGTTTGCAGGTCGGCCTCGATGATGGTACTGACGCCGACATCGACACCGACGCCACCGGCACCGATGGCGGCGCTGAGACCGGCGGGGAAGGTACCGGCGCCGATGCCGCTACCGAAAAGAAGAAGCAGAAGAAGCAGAGGATACGAAAACCTAACAAGCTAGGGATTGGACGACTGGTGATCACAAAGATGGCACCTGGCAAGTTTGAGCCATTAGAGTCGGAAGGACCTCGCAAGTAGTATGGGAACCAAGTAGGACGCATCCTACGGGAATGCGCGAGCATCAACGACGATGACTGAAGGAGTAAAGAACATTTGACGCAGTTTCTCCTGACAAAGTTGCACAAGAGATTCAAGTTCCCCGGCCGAGATGATAACATAGAAGAACTGTGGGATGATCCGAAGATGAAAAAGATTAACAATCACGCCATGGGCATGTTCAGCAATGATTTGGCTTCCTGGAAAGGGAGGGTGAAACGAGCTATTGAGGCTGAGGAACCCCTGTCCCTGGAGTAAAATCCGACACTTATGGAAGAGGAGTTCGAAAAGTTCAAGGACACTTGCGCTACTGAGGCAGCCAAGTCTAAGGCTGCGAAATTCAAGAGCTTTCAGCAAAGGAACACGGGGAAGCATCGCCTCGGAAGTCGTGGCTACCTCGGTAAAAGGCCCATATGGGATAAGGAGGACGTGGAACGTGAAGCCGCGGGTATCCCAGACCCCTTCGCGAAGTTCACCAACCCATTGGAGCGTGACTTCATCAGGGCCCGCTACAAGTGGGACAAGGAAAAGAAGGTTTTTTTGCACGCACCAGATCACGAGGAAATTGATTAGACTACTAGTAATTATTCTTTTACCACCTTACATTTAGCTCCAGATCTAGTCGACTACACATTCCTAAACGGTTCACGCTCCTTCTGCAGAAGAAGCAACACCAGCTTGCAGGCGAAAGCCCTACTTCTCCGATGAGGCCCAAGTGGGACACCCCTCTCAATCGGGCCTTGAACGAACTTAAGGGAGTCCCTTTGGGCCAGCAACCGCAATATGGTCATCACTACAAAAAAATACACTTCCGTGATGATACATGTTTGTCACAGTAGGTCGCGTTTTTTGTCATGCATGTACATCCATGACAAATTTATGACAGAATCAAGATAGTCATACCTGTGCTGTCATAGAAGTGTTCCATGACATTACCAAAATTATCATCACGGAAGTGTCCACTTCCATGACGATAAATCGCGCGTCACAGAAGTGCTTTCGTCAAGGGTGACTGACATGTGGCATCCACCGTAACCGAACGCCGTTAAGCTATCGTGTCAGGTTTTGGATCCGATAACACGTTAACAGACCCGACCAATGGGGATTTTCCACGTGTAAAATCATCGTTGGCTGGAGGAGACACGTGTCAGGTCCGCGTTGGCACAGGTGTCACTCATCCAAGGGGCGAGACGCACCTATGATATGTTGACACGTGGACCGGCCCATCAAGTTTAAATGGGCCGGCCCAACTGAAGGCCCGCAAGATTTTGCGGACCATAATGGGCCGGCCCAGCTAAAGGCCCATGAGATTTTGCGGACCATAATGGGCTGGCCCAGCTAAAGGCCAACAAGATTTTGCGGGCCATAATGGGCCGGCCCAGGTAAAGGCCCACAAGATTTTTGTGTGCCATAATGGGCCGGCCCAGGTAAAGGCCCACAAGATTTTTGTGTGCCATAATGGGCCGGCCCAGGTAAAGGCCCACAAGATTCTTGCGGATCATAATGGGCCGGCCCAGCTAAAGGCCCACAAGATTTTGATGACCCTAGTAGGCCGGCCCATTAATTGGCTACCATGTTTTGGGCCAAATGCCGGCCCATATTTGATCAGGTCCATTAATGGCCTCCCACGCTCCGGGCCTAATAGTGGCCCATATGAGATCCGGCCTGTTAAAAGCCTACCACGTTCTGGGCCAAATTACGGCCCCGATCAGGTCCGGCCCTTTAAGAGGATTTGGGCTCAATTATGGCTCATATGGGATTCGGCCCGTCAACTATACACTATGCTTTTGGGCCCACTTGCTAAAGGCCCACTTAGTAATTCGGCCGGATATTAGTTTTCGCCTGTTAAGGGCCCATTTAACATTTCGGCCCTATATTAATTTCGGCTTGTTAAAGCCCGTCATATAGTTGGGCCTAACTACGGCCTGGTTTGCATCCGGCCTGCTCGCAGTCAATATCTGATTGGGCCAAACAAGGACCGAGACAATTTTGGCTTGTTAAAAGCCCGTGATTTGATTCACACAATCATTGGCCGGGGTTCATTTCGGGCTGCTGCCGGCCCGTGAGCTGTTCGGCACGTTTCAAGCCCAACCTACATCGTGATTGCATGATGGCCCGATTATGTACCATAATTTTACGGTTTGGCCGGTTTACTACGAAGACAGGATATATATACAGTAAAATAACTACAACATCGTGAATAAGAAAAAACCTAGACTATACAATAAAGAAATTATGGCATATTACATCCACTAGGCATCAAAGTTCGCCACTATGATAATAAAGCACAAGCAGACAGCAGATTACATACACTGGGCATCAAAGATCGCCACCAGTGCAAATAAACACGCCGACAAAATAATATACAAAACCGACAGCACTTCAATAGAGTTCAAGAAAGGTTAGCCATGCTGAGGAGCTGCAGCGCAAGCACCTGCGCTTGTTCAACACTTATATCTTCCTCACTATGAAAGATAAACAAGCAGACAGATGACAGGTTTTGCACATAAAAGTATCAGTGCTGACAATTCATCACATTTCTTACTGACGAATAAAGTGACACAGTTTAAAATTGCATTAACACAATACGGTATTGTTCAGGTCAAGACATGGCAGGAAATGACATTGTGAAGGAGTTGGCAGCTTCACAACACCACTGGATTACAGATCAAGAACTCATAAGTATCAATGGTTAGTGTGCTGTCAATTTATACCATTTCAGATTGGCAAATAAAGAGACAGTTTAAATAATAGTAGAATGATATGACATTGTTCATAGTTAAGACATTGCAGAATATGACATTGTGCTGTAGTGGGTAGGTTCACCACTCCACTGGATTACGGATGAAGAACAGAAGCATACATGCAATGCAAAAGAAGATCACTTGCTCTGTATAGTTTAATTTACATGGTATGAAGAACGAACTTGGTTGTACAACTGAAAACTTAAATTGAGAAAGGATAAACTTTTGTTTATGAACTACATAATAAACTTTAAACAAGCAATTTGATGCAAACAGCAAATATAAACAGCTGTTGCAGTCATGCCTAACCAAATATATACAACAAAGTTTGAAGGCTTGAGATGGACAAACATACATTATTGGTGAAGACAAGCTCTATAAAGGCCTTGTCCATGCTGATGGGGGGGGGGGCAATTCAAGAAGTTTACATTTTGTTAAGAGTAAATATAGATATGATAATATACGAAAAATGGAGAATATTTAAGATAAGATGAAGAGTGATGCTACATAACCAAGTAGTTATAAATGTAAGTGCGGCGATACAGGCAAAAGGTACAGCTAAGAGCAATGCACAGCTAAACTTCTTCAGTATCAACCTTATGGTAAGAGTAAATATAGATCTCATCGGTAGAAAATGGAGGGCAAAGCAAAATAAGCTGCAGAGTGATGGTACATGAACAACTACATGTCATTATAAGTACACTGATAAAGGACAACATGTACTTAAAAGAACAATGCAGAGCTTAAAAACATTGGCATTGGATATATTCTACACTAATGTAACCATTCATACAGATCAGATAATTTGGAGCGAACAATTGATAACCAACCTATCATGCATACTGCTGTCACATAATGAACCAGGTATGTATGCAAGTATAGTGATACAGGACAACAGGTACTAACAAGACCAAAGCAGCGGCGGCATATTTGCGATATCCTATCGTTCTTGTCAAACCAGAATTATTCTTCGAGCAGATTTCCTGCAAAAAAAATCCGTAAGACACATGAGGAAAAGTAGAAGTTCAAATTGTCATATGATTTCATAGACATTACCTCATCCTGGGAACGAGACCAGTGCATAACAAGGTTTTTCCATTAAATGTCTTCTAAATTTAGCACAGGAGACCTCACCGGAAATTCATTTATAGACTTGCCATCAAAGTGTGATTTCCTCAGGTAACACCGATACTGCAGCAATGCTTCCTTGAAAATCACAAGCAAGCTTTGCTCGCCATGACTATCCAGATTGACCCTCGCCTAGTTACAACAATGTAATGTAAATCATTGATGTGTTCATTCAAGCAGAAAACAGGAAAATAATAACCATGAATAATAGCACTTACACGTAAGTTGGACAGGAAGATGTGAAAATGGTGTTTGTCTTCACAATAATCTTCCCATGATGGGAATATATGCACGTAGTCCCTAACAACATTGAAAGCATTGTCGTTTAAACTGGGAATAAATGATATGGGGTTCCAATATGCAAGAATTGGCCATCTCTGCAGTTGGGATAGGTCTTCGGCCGGTGGCTTTCTGTACTTTTTGCTGGAGTGGGATTTTTCTATGGTACAACTGGTGCTATGGCAAATGAAATCGGTATACCTTTTGCTGGAGTGCAGGTCCTGTGTGGTGGGGCTAGTGGTGTGGCCAGTGATGTATGGGTACAGTCTGCTGGAGTCGCTCCTACGTTTTGTGTCACTGGTTGTACAACCAATATAAGTGGGGTGTTGTGTGATTTCCCCGGCACCACCACGTTTTTCAAGGACATTACTAGTGCTCCTTCAGGTTCGGCAATCACCCTCTTCCTTTTTGATGTCTGATGCACAAGAACAACATTTGAGTGGAAAACATGGTATGATGACAGATGGAATATGTATTGACAATGGATGGGCATGGCATCTCGACATATATGATGAATAAACTAAGCAGATGACGGTGCAACAAAGTAGAAGAAATGCAAGACACCATATGCAATATACCCGCAATCAATAAAACATTGCCAAATTGGAACAGGCACCTTGACGGGTGAATAGGACAGGCCATCTGCCTTTGAATCCCCGAGGTTAGAATAGTCATTAGGATCATATTCTGAACAAGAATCAACAGGTGGGGAGCGTATGAGTTTCATTGCATCCAGAATGGAACTCAATGCCTTGGTGCCAATTTTGTAAGTCATTGCAGTGTTTAGCTTCAAGAGTGGACTGTTGCTAGTGCGACACAAAGCAGCTAGACAGATCATAGTGTAGATATAACGGAAAAACCTTAAGCACCAGAGTAAAATCAGCAAAGTGGAAACTTGCTGGAATATATGTGCTAGTATTGCTGGTACAGCTAGAAAGGCTTCGGATACCAGCTCTCTTCAAGTGAAGGTGCGATACTGTTAATATCAGTCTAACTCTCAAAGGCGACACAGCTTCTCCCATTTCCTTGCTAGTCTTATAGGATTCAAGTGGCAGGCCACGACAAATCCTATTCCTATGTTTACAAGATCCCACGAATCAAAGAGGCTCAAAGTGTCCATCAGAACCGACCGTATAGACCTCTACACTGCAAATGTCCCTGCTCATCTTCAGTACAAGGAACATACTGTACTACTATCATACTCCCTCCGTTCCAAAATATAAGTCTTGGTAGAGATTTCCACTATGGATCACATACAGATGTATCCAGATACATTTTAGAGTGTAGATTCACTCATTTTGTTCCATATGTAGTCCATGGTGGAATCTATACAAAGACTTGTATTTAGGAACGGAGAGAGTACATATTAAAGAAGAACGGTAGAGGAACATGGTAAAGAAGAGCAAGCAGATTTTGGATAATAAAATGTTGGTTGTGCAATGCCAAAACATGATGAACCAGAGCGCATTAAGAATGTAACTCCCAGCAGTCTCTCGACCATTTCAGGCGGTTGGATGAAGATCCTACGTCTCCTAACCCTTCTTCTTCCTTGTCTTTGATTCTTCCCATACAGAACACCACACGGGCCGCCGGCCGGACCACCAACCCCCACCGCATGTGTTAATCCGCCACCCCCACCCCACCCCCGCCCTAACCCCCACCCGCGTCGAGTTTTCTTCGTTCGGTGAGGCCCAACAATCACCCGAGCCCCTTCGATCGCACCGGCAAACTCCGGCGTGCTCTGAAAAATCAACTGACCCAATTTTGAAATTTAGTCTACTGTGATTTAACTAGTGTGGAATATAAAAGGGGAAAACCATAAGCATTGGGAGTATATTGTTGAGCGTGCCATGGCGGATCTGAAGGTGCAAACCGGACAAAAGCAACTTCGCAACCAAGACAAGAACTCAGAGTAAAGCAATGGCGATCTATTTTCTTGCTACGATAAATAAGTTGAGCAGATACGAAAGAGTACCGCCTCTGGTGCGGCGCCGTGTACGCATCTGCTGAGAATTTGATGGTGCTGCCGTAGCGATGGCTGTCGGCAGCGTGGAAGCAGATCTAGGAGGGTAGACGGTGGCGGTGTGGCACGGTGGACGAGATGATCGTAGGAGCGGCGGCTGCAGGGTGGACGACGGCGAGGATGAAGCGAGAGGACGGGATGCAAGGATCCCGGTCCGAAGCTGTGGATGAGAAAGGTGGACGACGGCGGCGTCGGGGTATCGGCTTCGGCATGGTGGAGGAGGACGACGGTGGATTGGGTGGCGGACGGCGGCGGACGGAAGAGGGTGGGGGTGGACAGGGTGTTCTGGCGCCCACGGAGTATGAATGGGGAAAAGGGAGGTAGAGAGGAAGGGGGGAACCATGTATTCAGGGCGCGCTTGTCTCAAATGAGAGGAAATTTACAACCTTAGCCCCCGTTTCAAATTTCTACCACATCACAATAACATTAGTCGGTTGGGGATAGGACGGTAATCTCTCATACACCCAATATTTGCCGACGAGAGGTTGTTTTTGGCGCCCACGGTGTATGAATATGAATCGGGGAGGGAGTCGATTTTGGCTGAGGACACACTGTGTTTTGGCGCCCATAGTGTATGAATCCAGGTGAGAGACGGTTACGTCACGTTTGGGTGAAATTACAAACCTACCCCTATCGAAACCTATAGAAATCCAGCAGATAGGCTTTGCGCGGCAGGGATTGGCAGTAGTGATTTCCATTTTGCAGATTTTTGTTTTGGGCGGTTACTGCGACTTTCCCCGCTTCGTTCAAATTTTGCAGAGTGCACGTTTACCGTGCCAACTCAATTCGAATCCCGTTTGTATTCTATTTTTTTCGGGAGGGATCCATTTTCAATTAGAATTACATTCTATATATAACATTTGTATATATACTTTCAAAAGCACAACACCATTTATACATAAATATGGTTTACAAATGGCGTGATCTTAGATTCATAAGGTTGTATCCATCAATTTGGATTTTCAAATGTTTGAAACCACTTTATGTTGAAATCCAATGTATGCATTCCTCGCTAACTGTCTCCAATTAATGTGTGTTTCATGCGGGTTTTTTTACTTCTCAAACATGTATAATGTGTTTCACACACGCAACATATAGTGTAATCCCTTTTAGACGTTAATTGCATATAAACCATGCATTGTTTGTAATTGAAGAATCTATGGATCACCAATATTAATAAACTATATAACATAACACATTTGCCCAAATTCAAATGAATATGCATGTTTGATACACCAATTTGCGTTATGATATTATCGATGTCGTGATCTCCAGTTTAAATATTTGAATCCCCTTTAATCCAGATATTCGTCTCATATAGCTATCACTCATGCTTATATAGGACTATCTCTCTGGACCTATACGCGTTCATCGTCTCTCAGGTATCTCTCGTGCTACCTGTATGTCGACAATGATATTTTATCTTCATAACACACTTACGGTACTCTCTCCCTCGACCTTCATCACTCTATCTCTCTCTAAGTATATCTCGCTCCCTGCTATCCTATATTTACTAATTGGAAGCACCAACCGAGGCTCCATGTTAATCCTCACAAAACATAATAAATTACCGTCAGATATGCAAATTGGAAATTTACAGCCGTCGGATGAAGTGCCGAGGAGTCCACAACATCTATCCCACATACATGTGGTAAAAGAAAAAAACAACTAGATTCAAGGAGTACTTACGAGCCATCCCACGTACATGTGGTAAAAGAAAAAAAACCCTAACTAGATTCGAGGAGTCCTTACCATCTATCCCACGTACACGTGGTAACAGAAAAAAACAATCCCATGTAGATTGCATCGATCCACTTCCGCACATTCAGGTGCTAAAGAAAAAAAAACTATCTCACGTGCATTTGTTAAAGAAAAAAACTATCCGGCTAGATTGATTCTGAAGAATAACAAGCAACAACAAGACCAATAAGGTTTTGCTTGCCGATTTTTTAAAACAATTGGAGATAGCTGAGCAGTTTCCTTTGACCAATCCGAGAGTACCTGGCTCCCAGCGCATCTCCCTCGAGCAATGAACCCATCGATCAAGTCTCAATGTTGCTTCAGTCCCCGACACTTCCATGGTGCAACTACACAGGAAGCGTCAGTGCATCACCATAGCTTTGATCTGGCCTTTTAAATGATTAGTCATGTTCGCGCCTTCTTTTTCCAGCAGTCCTCCCCAACGCTTCCATGGTGCAGGTCGGCAGAGGGCATCGCCTCCCGCCTACAGGACGATAAGCTATGTTGTTTGTTGTTCAACTGACAATTTTATCGCTAATAATGTCGACCATTTCATTACATTGACCCCTCCCTATTTTCATAGCAACTGATCTTAATTGTCTATATCACCAGTACTTTGGTTCTGTATTGGCAGCTTTCAATCTTTCCTCGCAAGGAAAATTGGGTGTTCCCAGCTGAATATCTCTCTCTCTCTCTATCCTTATGATTTTGGATAAGAAAGTCCTATTTTAAGAATACTCCACTTTTTCATAATTTTCATAATAGAATCATGTACGTTTCTCATTAGTGCTTGGTCACTGGTGCAGCCATCTTTATTTCAACCAATCCATCCAGCCTTCATATCTCATGTGATAATTGACCAAAGAACTTTTTACCAAGACTTCCAAATTCGAGCCCGTGCAGCTGCACGGGTTGACGACTAGTGTGTCTCTAACTATGTTTCTCCATGTGGAATCTCTTTCTCTCACACAAACACCAAACTTTGTCTCCCGGGGTCTCATTTCTCTCTACTATTCCCATGTGTGCCACTCGCACACCCCTCATACAGAGATGTCTTTCGCTCCTTAGATATGAGAACCTATGACTCTTCCTGTTCAATATATCTTTCTCACACACAAACACAAACTCTGTCTCCCAGGGTCTCATATTTCACCATTGATCTCTTGTATGTCGCTCACACACACCCTCTCTCCCTCGAGATATCTTGCGTTCCCTCGTATGTCTCTCTAGCTATCACTCTCGTTGTGAAATATCTTTCTCTCTCATAGACACAAAACTCCGTCTCTCTGGATCTCATTTCTCTCTGATATTTGTTTCTATGTGACTCACATGCATCCTCTCTCTATCTCTCTCACACCCACACACATAACCCAGCCTTCTGATCCACTCGACTCCTATCTCTAACGCACACTAGCTAGCATCTTTATCTTTCTATTTATCTGTTTCTCCATCAACCTTCTTTCTCGCCCTCACTCTTGATTCCTATCACGCACACTACATATGTTTCTCTCTACATGCAGTCAAGTGCCCTCTCACACACATATATAACTTCACCCTTTGAACCACCCGACGGTCATCTCCAACACCCAAACTAGCGGATGTCCCTCTAGCTAGCATCTCCATCTCTGTATCTATCTGTAGTTTCTCCGTCAACATTTCTTTCTCGCACGGAGTCTTGCTTCCTATCACCCGCACTATATATGTCTCTCCATACATATGCATTTATAGGTTGGTCTCTTTTGCACAATCGTTGCGCCTCACTCCCTCTGCTCACCATAGATGCATGCTCCAGCCCACGCCACTATCTCTTAAAGACAAAAACACATGCTCAATTGTCGGGCCTTCTTCCCTGCATTCTCACCTGCATGCATATTGTCATACCGATCCGTCTCTCCCATGTCGTTGATCTTATGACTTTTGTCTTCTTTCTTTTATTTCGAACATGCGCGTGCGCACACACACACATCCCACGTATACATGTATACCTCTCACACATGCACGTTCAAGGTATCTATGTCTCAAAACGTAGTTAATTACCCTCAATCCTAACGCCACATCGAATCGTTCTCCTATTTTGTGCACATAACTTCCGCCTGGATGGGTAAAACACACACTCACACTTAAACAATCTCCTTCTAGCTACCCCCCCCCCCCCCCCCCCGCCTCTCACTATTCCCCTATATCCCTTAAACCAATAAGACCATGCATCCCTTTGTTTAATTCCCGCCTACATGCACCATCGATATATAGTAGTCTTCCTCGGTGTCTCTCGAACAAACACGTTCTCTCGATGTCGACTGCTCTCACGCGCGCACACCTTCTCTTCCCTTTCTACGGGCATTTTCTCTCTTGCACCCCATCGTTGGTGGCCTCTGCCATACACATCACCTCTCTATGATGAAGCCATGCACTCTTAAATTACATCCGGCACAGAGGACCCCGTGACACACACACACACACATGCACACACACACGCATGCACCCCCCCCACACACACACACAGACTCCATCTCTCTCTCACACACACAAACACACACATGCACGCACGCACCCCCCCACACACACCAAGACTCCATCTCTCTCTCTCTCACACACACACAAACTAAGACTCCATCTCTCTCTCTCCTCTCCTCTCTCTCTCTCTCTCTCACACACACACACACACACACCCCACACACACACTAAGACTCCATCTCACACACACATGCTCTAGGAGGAGCATTTGTTCCTACCACCCTTCATCCAACCTTACCCGTATGATAAACAATCACCTTTATTTACTTGCATAACATGGACAAATTCCACTTTACTTTAGTAGTCAGCAAACTTATCATATGTACCCTTATAAAAAAAGAGTTGGTGGTGATGGTGTTCCTGCCATCTTGTAATACAGACCGTATGATCTATTTCTGAGGATAGAAAGCAAACTATGATAATTTTACAAAAGATACCCGCACCTCTCTCCACATCATTATCTCCCGCAACCTCATTGCTCAGCAATTAAAAAAGGAATAAGTCTCTGGAAGAATCTAGCATGCATGGTGGCCGCTTCCGCCTACCGGTGTCGTACATCCCCAAGGCTACCCCCATTCCGACCACCAGTCACCACCACACTCCACTCCTCCTCGCCTTATCTCTCATCTTTCATTTTTTCGATGACATTCTCGAGATACCAGTTTTCCGATAAAATTCTCGAGATATCATTAGTTTTTACACATGGGATTACTCCTGCATGGGTCAATCACAACAGGTGTTTTGTCAAAAATGCATATTGATGTTACGTGCAATGCACGAGAATCTTGCTTGTAATTATATAACGCAAATCACGAGCAGGAAGTGACATTTTTTGACACAACCACGTTAACATGCCCACGTAAATCACTAGCTAAAGTAAATACCATTATACTTATATGCCGATGCAAAAGGTTGAGTACATGTCCGAAGAGTAGACTCGCACACACGCACTCTGTCTCTCAGGATCTCTCTCTCACACACACAAGTTACGTGACGCCCACTTAAGCAGACACGTATGCTACAATTTGTGCACCCGCGGGTACACGTGATGCTGGGCATTTATTCAAGCCGGAAAGCGAACCCAAACAGTAGCTGCATTCATTCCCCTCCCGCCGCCTCTTCTCTGGTCGCCGTCACCCGGTAGCCATGGGCCGGCCGAAGGTAACAAGATACGCCATACTCCCGCCGGAGCGGCGCTTTAATATGGAAATTTTAGTGGTCATGCATCCATGTTTTTGTGCTGGCACTCCTATATAAGGGTTCACCGGTCGCTTCCTGCGGACGTGCGCGGGCGGTGGAAGAGGAAGGAGAAGGGAAGTAGGCTGTGGAGTAACGTTTTTTACCACAATTTCTTAGGAAACTGAGTGCAATAATTGAGTAGTTTTGCAAACTATGAGTACTACACCTGAAACGGTTCAAAACCTATACTCCCTTGTGCGCGCGCTTCCCGCATGAAACGGTCAGCGTCGCCCTGGAGCATCAATGCCGCATTAATGTTCGGCCAGAGTGGAGGCGACCTCTCACTGGCGCTGGCTTTGAAGTGGCACGACGGTCGAGAGAGCGCCGCTTCCCGGTGCACACGACTGCTCCGCGTCGAGACTGGCCATAGGCCCTGTTTGGATCCATGGGTTAGAGTTAGTTTGAGCTAGTTGGGGCTCAAATAGCCCTAAAGTTTCCAAGCATGAGGGTTTAAATTGGAGCAAGTTGCACCGAACCCACCAAAAAAACTATCCCACCCAAGAGGTGCTAACTGGAGCAAGTTCTCATTGAGACAACCAAAAAATCACTTTTCTCTCTCCATTAAGTGCATTTATTTTCAATCTAACCCTGTCACCCAAACACCTCTTTGGCTACAGTTAGTTCAGGGTTAGACATGAGTTAGTCTAATGTCTAGCTAAGTTAGAGTATCAAACAGGACCAATATAGGACATGCAAGTTGCTCAAAGCATACAGGCAAATTCGTACGTGAAAGGATTTTTTTCTTTTTGAAAACGGAACGTGAAAGGAATTTTTTTAGAATGCTCTTGGCATGTCGCTAACATGTGATAGTTAACAGACCTCAATAGATGGCAGAAACGCCAGCCTGCCGCATTTTGATAGAGACGAGGAGGGAGAAGCGATACAGGCCGGTGGATTACTAGAGATAGGTGTCGCACGGAAGCCAAGAAATATGGTGATAGCATGGGTTAGCCATGTACTAGTATGATGTAACTACACTGGGCTGCCGTGTTTCGTACTCTTCCAGTCCACTGTGGAGATGCTTGGTTAATTTTGTATCGTTGAATAATATGAAATATTATGAGTGTAGATGCTCCACCACGAGGTTCCTTGCTCCTTCTCGGTCGTCCGGAATCTATGTTCTTCCACTCTATTTTTTTACGTGAGCTTTGTTCATCCTTTTGCCAACACGCGAGACATCTAGCATCAAGGTGCACGTGTTATGCAAGGATCGTTCCATCTATATGAAGAACACGTGGGACTGGAACTACGAGTCGGACATGTACCCAGGAGTGGACGTACGAACCCTGAGTAATGTAGCGCAGTAAGTGAAGTAGAAACGCACAAATGGTAGAAACATGCGTGGCATATAGGGTGTGCTTGGTTGCGTTCTCGTCTCAGCATAGTTGTTCCCTCTTCATGCATGCTCAACTCAACACCCCTCTTCATGCATGCTCTCTTCATGCATGCTTATAGTGTATTTGTGCTAAACTAGTGTGGACTCATGCACCCTCCATACACTCAAGCAAACACCCAAAAGTAGGTTGATATGGGAACTCTTGGGTGACATTTGTCTCTTACTATGTACTACCACTAAATGTTGTACGTGCAATGCACGGTGATGTTATGGAGTACGTGCCTAAGTACTCTACTACTATATTAGTTGGAGGCACATATTAACTTTTATATTTGTTTACGTGTATGCCCCGACACCTTCCAACTAGACGTGTCTTTCTCTCCAGGTCGCACTTTGTATCGTTCATACCACTAAGTACTACTACGTGTGGTCTCCGACCCAGAAGTGGAAGAAGTGGAAACGCTCTACCACACTGTTTTTTTATGTTGGGCTCTACCACGCTGTTCATGTCCCACTCCTTTCGCCGACGTGTGGGACATCCAGCACGTGCTATTGATACGTCTCCAACGTATCTATAATTTTTGATTGCTCCATGCTATATTATCTACTATTTTGGACTATGTTGGGCTTTATTTTCCACTTTTATATTATTTTTGGGACTAACCTATTAACCAGAGGCCCAGCCCAGAATTGCTGTTTTTTTGCCTATTTTAGTGTTTCGAAGAAACGGAATATCAAACGGAGTCCAAACAGAATGAAACAGTCGTGAACGTGATTTTCTCACCGAATATGACCCAGGAGACTTGGACCCTACGCCAAGGAAGCTTCGAGGTGGGCACGAGGTAGGGGGGCGCGCCCTATACCCCCAGGCGCGCCCCCACCCTCGTGGGCCCACCGAAGCTCCACCGACGTACTTCTTCCTCCTATATATACCTACGTACACCCAAACGAAGAGAGATGGAGCCAAAAACCTAATTCCACCGCCGCAACTTTCTGTATCCATGAGATCCCATCTTGGGGCCTGTTCCGGAGCTCCGCTGGAGAGGGCCGTCATCACGGAGAGCTTCTACATCATCATAGCCTCTCCGATGAAGTGTGAGTAGTTTACCTCAGACCTTCAGGTCCATAGTTAGTAGCTAGATGGCTTCTTCTCTCTTTTTGGATCTCAATACAAAGTTCTCCCCCTCTCTCGTGGAGACCTATTCGATGTAATCTTCTTCTTTTTTGCGGTGTGTTTGTTGAGACTGATGAATTGTGGGTTTATGATCAAGTCTATCTATGAATAATGTTTGAATCTTCTCTGAATTCTTTTATGTATGATTGGTTATCTTTGCAAGTCTCTTCGAATGATCAGTTTGGTTTGCCCTACTAGATTGGTTTTTCTTGCCATGGGAGAAGTGCTTAGCTTTGGGTTCGATCTTACGGTGTCCTTTCCCAGTGACAGAAGGGGCAGCAAGGCACGTATTGAATCGTTGCCATCGAGGATAACAAGATGGGGTTTATTTCATATTGCATGAATTTATCTCTCTACATCATGTCATCTTGCTTAAAGCGTAACTCTGTTTTTAACTTAATACTCTAGATGCATGCTGGATAGCGGTCGATGAGTGGAGTAATAGTAGTAG
Source organism: Triticum urartu (assembly GCF_056163025.1). Lineage (NCBI taxonomy): Eukaryota > Viridiplantae > Streptophyta > Magnoliopsida > Poales > Poaceae > Triticum > Triticum urartu. Next base: position 2,532,739 of record NC_141878.1, on the reverse strand, counting down.
ATGCAGAATCGTTTTGGTCTACTTGTCATGGACGTGATGCCTATATACATGATCATGCCTAGATATTCTCATAACTATGCTCAATTCTGTCAATTGCTCAACAGTAATTTGTTCACCACCGGAGAAGCCACTAGTGAAACCTATAGCCCTGGGCTCTATTCACTTTAATCTTGCTTTGCTTTTTTACTTTGCCTTTTACTTTTCACTTTGCATCTCTATACCAAAAATACTATCTATCAGATCTCACTCTCGTAAGTGACCGTGAAGGGATTGACAACCCCTAGTCGCGTTGGTTGCGAGTAGCTATCGTTTTGTGCAGGTACGAGGGACTTGAGCGTGGCCTCCTACTGGATTGATACCTTGGTTCTCAAAAACTGAGGGAAATACTTATGCTACTCTGCTGCATCATCCTCTCCTCTTCGGGAAAACCAACGCAAGCTCAAGAGGTAGCAAGAAGAATTTCTGGCGCCATTGCGAGGGAGTCTATGCAAAAAGTCAACATACCAAGTACCCATCACAATCCCTATCTCTCGCATTACATTAGTTGCCATTTGCCTCTCGTTTTCCTCTCCCCCACTTCACCCTTGCCGTTTTATTCGCCCTCTCTTTCTCCTTCTCCTTCACCTCCTTTCTCCGTTTGCCTTTTCCTCGCTTTCCTTTTGTTTGCTCGTGTGTTGGATTGCTTGTCTGTCGCGATGGCTCAACCGAGATTTGGTGATCTTCACCTTAAAAGGTTAGAGGAGATCGAAAACAACGTTAGGAAGTTTATGGTTTTGCAATTTGAGCATAATAATTTCTTTAGAAACGAGCTTAAGGAACAAAAAAGTTTTATGAGTTATATGAATAAAGAGCTTGATGACATGTCTAAATAATTTGATGGTATAAGATCCCAAATTGCTCGTCTAGAAAAGATGACTGCTGAAATTTCGGATATGCAAGCCACCTTAGTCAATAAGATGGCCGCTAAACGGAATTCCTATGAAAATCAAGATGAAGATCTAAAAGTTATTGATGTGTCCCCTATCAAATCTTTGTTTTGCAATATTAATCTTGATGAAATTGAATATGATCTTCCTTTACCTAGAAGGCGTTCTAAAAATTCGGAGTATTTAGATCTTTATGATGAAATTGATGAAAGTGGGATTGAAAGAAATAAAAATCTAGATGTTGCTAAACCAACTATATTGGATTTCAAGGAATTTAATTATGAAAGTTGCTCTTTAATTGATTGTATTTCCTTGTTGCAATCCATGCTAAATTCTCCACATGCTTATAGTCAAAAGAAAGCCTTTACCGAACATATTGTTGATGCCTTGATGCAATCTTATGAAGAAAAGCTTGAGTTAAAAGTTTCTGTCCCTAGAAAACTCTATGATGAGGGGGAACCAACTATTAAAATTAAAATTAAAAATCATTAGTTTTATGCTTTGTGTGATTTGGGTGCTAGTGTTTCCACTATCCCCAAAACTTTGTGTGATTTGCTAGATTTCCGCGATTTTGATGATTGCTCTCTAAACTTGCATCTTGCGGATTCCACTATTAAGGAACCTATGGGAAGAATTAATGATGTTCTTATTGTTGCAAATAGAAATTATGTGCCCATAGATTTCATTGTTCTTGATATAGATTGCAATCCTTCTTGCCGTATTATTCTTGGTAGACCTTTCCTTAGAACGGTTGGTGCGATTATTGATATGAAGTAAGGGAATATTAGACTTAAATTTCCATTAAAACAGGGCATGGAACACTTTCCTAGAAAGAAAATAAAATTTCCATATGAAACTATCATGAGAGCCACTTAGCATTGCCTACCAAAGATGGCAATACCTAGATCTATCCTCGCTTCTATGCCTAGCTAGGTGCGTTAAACGATAGCGCTTGTTGGGAGGCAACCCAATTTTATTTTTAGTTTTTTGTGTTTTTCTTCTGTTAGGGAATAAATAACCCATCTACCTTCTGTTTGGATGTGGTTTTGTGTTTTAATTTGTGTTTGTGCCAAGTTAGACCTATTGGATCTTCTTGGATGATAGTTATTTGATCTTGCTGTAATTTCCAGAAACTTTGCGTTCAGTGCCCGAATTATTAAAAATCATCAGGATGTGATAAAATAATGATTCCCATTGCTGTTGATCAATAAATAAATTGTCTAGGTCGTCCAATATTGGTAGATTTTTTGGGGTTCCAGAAGTTTGCGTTAGTTACAGATTACTACAGACTGTTCTTGTTTTTGACAGATTCTGTTTTTCATGTGCTGTTTGCTTATTTTGATGAATCTATGGCTAGTAAAATAGTTTATAATCCATAGAGAACTTGGAATACAGTAGGTTTAACACCAATATAAATAAAGAATGAGTTCATTACAGTACCTTGAAGTGGTCTTTTGTTTTCTTTCTCTAACGGAGCTCATGAGATTTCTATTGAGTTTTGTGTTTTGAAGTTCTCAAGTTTTGGGTGAATTCTTTTGATGGATTATGGAACAAGGAGTGGCAAGAGCCTAAGCTTGGGGATGCCCATGGCACCCCCAAGATAATCCAAGGACACCAAAAAGTCAAAGCTTGGGGATGCCCCGGAGGGCATCCCCTCTTTCGTCTACTTCCATCGCTAATTTACATGGAGCTATATTTTTATTCATCAACATGATATGTGTTTTGCTTGGAGCGTCTTGTATTATTTGTGTCTTTGTTTGCTAGTGTGCCACAATAATCCTTGCTGTACACAACTTTTGAGAGAGCCATACATGAATTAGAATTTGATAAAATACTCTATGTGCTTTACTTATATCTTTTGAGCTATGTAGTTTTGCTCTATGTGCTTCACTTATATCTTTTGAGCGTGATAATTTTTCTCTATGTGCTTCACTTAGATCGTTTAGGGCATGGTGGTGGATTTGTTTTAATGAAACTATTGATATCTCATGCTTCACTTAAATTATTTTGAGAGTCTTAATAGCATGGTAATTTGCTTAATAATAACATGCTTGGTATTCAAGATTTGTGAAACTTTCTTTTCAGTGCGTTCAATACTAAGAAAAGTTGGATGCTTGATAATTGTTTGAGATATGGAGGTAGTAATATCAAAGTCATGCTAGTAGAGTAATTGTGAATTTGAGAAGTGCTTGAGTTAAAGTTTGCGAGTCCCGTAGCATGCACGTATGGTAAACGTTATGCAACAAATTTGAAACATGAAGTTTTATTTGATTGTCCTCCTTATGAGTGGCGGTCGGGGATGAGCGATGGACTTTTCCTACCAATCTATCCCCCTAGGAGCATGCGCGTAATGCTTTGTTTTTTGATGGCTTGTTGATTTTTGCAATAAGTATATGAGTTCTTTATGACTAATGTTGAGTCCATGGATTATACGCACTCTCAACCTTCCATCATTGCTAGCCTCTACGGTACCGTGCATTGCACTTTCTCACATTGAGAGTTGGTGCAAACTTCACCGGTGCATTCAAATCCTGTGATACGATACGCTCTTTCACACATAAACCTCCTTATATCTTCCTCAAAACAGCCACCATACCTACCTATTATGGCATTTCCATAGCCATTCCGAGAAATATTGCCATGCAACTTTCCACCATCCAGTTTATCATGACACATTCATCATTGCCATATTGCTAGCATGATCATGTAGTTGACATAGTATTTGTGGCAAAGCCACCGTTCATAATTCTTTCATACTTATCACTCTTGATTCATTGCATATCCCGGTACACCGCCGGAGGCATCCATATAGAGTCATACTTTGTTCTAGTATCGAGTTGTAATCATTGAGTTGTAAATAAATAGAAGTCTGATGATCATCATTCAATAGAGCATTGTCCCAAAAAAAGAGAAAGGCCAAAAAAAGAAGTCCCAAAAAAAGGGGCAATGCTACTATCCTTTTTTCCACACTTGTGCTTCAAAATCTTCATGATAGAGAGCCTCATGTTTTGTCACTTTCATATACTAGTGGGAATTTTTCATTATAGAACTTGGCTTGTATATTTCAACAATGGGCCTCCTCAAGTGCCCTATGTCTTCGTTAGCAAGCAAGTTGGATGCACACCCACTTAGTTTCTTTTCTTGAGCTTTCATACATTTACAGCTCTAGTGCATCCGTTGCATGGCAATCCCTACTCCTTGCATTAACATCAATCGATGGGCATCTCCATAGCCCATTGATTAGCCTCGTTGATGTGAGACTTTCTCCTTTTTGTCTTCTCCACATAACCCCCATCATTATATTCTATTCCACCCATACTGTTATATCCATGGCTCACGCTCATGTATTGCGTGAAAGTTTATGAGTTTGAAATTATTAAGGTATGAAACAATTGCTTGGCTTGTCATCGGGGTTGTGCATGATGAGAGCATTCTTGTGTGACAAAAATGGAGCATGACTAAACTATATGATTTTGTAGGGATGAACTTTCTTTGGCCATGTTACTTTGAGAAAACATAATTGCTTTGTTGGTTTGCTTGAAGTATTATTATTCTCTATGTCAATATGAACTTTTGTCTTGAATCTTTCTAATCTGAATATTCATACCACAATTAAGAAGATTTGCATTGAAATTATGCCAAGTAGCACTCCGCATCAAAAATTCTCTTTTTATATTTTACCTACTCGAGGACGAGCAGGAATTAAGCTTGGGGATGCCTGATACGTCTCCAATGTATCTATAATTTTTGATTGCTCCATGCTATATTATCTACTGTTTTGGACTATATTGGGCTTTATTTTCCACTTTGATATTAGTTTTGGGACTAACCTATTAACCGGAGGCCCAACCCAGAATTGCTGTTTTTTGCCTATTTCAGTGTTTCGAAGAAATGGAATATCAAACGGAGTCCAAACGGAATGAAACCTTTGGGACGTGATTTTCTCACCGAATATGACCCAGGAGGCTTGGACTCTACGCCCTATACCCCCAGGCAAAGTTCTTAGGTTTGGGTTCGATCTTGCGGTGTCCTTTCCTAGTGACAGAAGGGGCAGCAGGGCACGTATTGTATCGTTGCCATCGAGGATAACAAGATGGGGTTTATTTCATATTGCATGAATTTATCTCTCTACATCATGTCATCTTGCTTAAAGCGTTACTCTGTTTTTAACTTAATACTCTAGATGCATGCTGGATAGCGGTCGATGAGTGGAGTAATAGTAGTAGATGCAGAATCATTTCGGTCTACTTGTCATGGACGTGATGCCTATATACATGATCATGTCTAGATATTCACATAACTCTGCTCAACTCTGTCAATTGCTCAATAGTAATTTGTTCACCCACCGTAGAATACTTATGCTCTTGAGAGAAGCCTCTAGTGAAACCTATGGCCCCCGGGTCTATTCTCATCATATCAATCTCCATCACTTCAATATTGCTTTGCTTTTTTACTTTGCCTTTTACTTTTCACTTTGCATCTCTATACCAAAAATACCAAAAATACTATCTATCAGACCTCACTCTCGTATGTGACCGTGAAGGGACTTGAGTGTGGCCTCCTACTGGATTGATACCTTGGTTCTCAAAAACTGAGGGAAATACTTACGCTACTCTGCTGCATCATCCACTCCTCTTCGGGGAAAACCAACGCAAGCTCAAGAGGTAGCAGCCGTGTTTGGCACCCTTCGTCGTAAGAGTTGAAACGCTAGCATTCATCAGAAATAAAAAATAATTAGAAATCAGCAGTGATACTACTTTTTGCGAACCAATCAGCAGTGATACTATATCACGCGGTTTCCTTGCACCTCGATATCGGAAAGAATACTTCCGTTCGCCAACATGTGGGACGTCGACCATCCTGGTCCACTTGCCATGCACGCAGAACTCCAAGGGAGAGTCACCCAGGTCGTCGCGCCGCAGTAACAGTGACTAATGAGCCATCAAATCGCAGGCCCACTTCCCACTTTGAAGTTGCTCAGACGAAGGAACCATCATGACTTCGTTGAATTCCGCTTCTTGAAGAAAACTACTGTACCAGCAGTACTGCTAGCTAGAGTAGTTACTCCAATAGAGGCCTCCTTTCGTTCGTAGGATAGGAATATGAAAATCATAGGAAGTGAGATGACATGCATCTCAATTCCTACAGAGAAAGAGATTCCATTTGATGCTTATGATAGGAATTTTTCCATTTAGTCTAGGCTAATGTACTGGTAATTTGCTCTAAAAACTACAGTAGTAACTAGTAGTATTGGTACATGCTCGTACTCAGACACAGACACACACACTAACTACTAGTACTACTACTTCTCACATGCTGGCCAGACACCGTCGTTCTCCTTCCCGGCTTTGTCGGCGACACCCCACTGTGCTTGGATCTCCGCCGACCTCTCCGCAGCAGCGCGTGCATCCTTTTCTTTATTGCGGCAGAGGGCCTCTCTTTTCTTGAGTGCTTTCTGACTTTTCCGCTCCCTCTATGCGGCTTTGGCCGCCTCTTGCTCTACCGCCCATTCGGCCTTGGCATCTTCAAATTCCTCCCACATAGTTGTGAGGTCGTGAGCGGCGATGAACTCGGCACGGCGGGATGCCATCGCTTCCCTACCATTTTGTGTGCGGTCGTGGGCGGCGAGGAACTCGGCGCGGCGGGATGCCATCGCTGCCTTACCAGTTAGTGTGCGGCACGGTGGCATGAACGCCGCTTGGTGAGAGCTCTGGGGTGGAGTGGCCAGACAACCGTATACTGCATTGGTTTGTCAAGAGCTCAAGGATAGAAGACGAAGCAAATTTGGATTCCCCTTCAATCCTGGTCAAATATTACCGAGTAAAATGCATTGGCGGTCATCGAACTTGTCTGGATAGCTCACTTTGATCATTGTATACGAGATATGGTGATTATACGGTCACTGGCTCAACGTATAGCTCTGTATTTGTTTGGTTGACCAGTCAAACAGTCCGCATGCGCCTCATCAGCTCGTGTTCTTTATCTATCTATGCGGGCATACCTGTCAATGGAGATAGAAATACTGTAAAAACCAAAATTATGCGTATGTGGGGAATCAAACCACGGACTCGTCGCTGCAACGCACCATCATCAGCCAAATGAAAATGAAATACTTCGCGTCAGACACTAACGCTCACGCTGTCAAAGCATGTTAATGCATGCACGTCGCCCTCTAAATCAAAGTCCTGCTCATGGTGCAACGCAAACGGTGAGCCCATCACCTGCGCGCCCTGGCGGTGCCTGACATTACTGTTTAGACGTTTGATGGAGGACTACGCGAACGCCGAGCATGTATTCACCTGGCTCAACACCAACGGTCATACTCGGACCGCCTTGCTCATGTATATCGTCCATCACAACGACAATCTATAAAACATCCTAAGCTCGAGACGGTACTATGATATTATGGTACGAAGTATGTACTATTGTGAGCGACCGATCTTAGTGCCACCGCACACCAAAACCCCTTCCATCGCTAGCGCGCACTTCCCGCCTGAAACGGTCACCGTCTCTCTAGAATGTCAATGCCGTATTCACCAGACTTAATTGTAGGTGCAATTGGTGTGTCACTGACATGCGGGCCAGATGCCCGTTGGGCCCACATGTCAGTAACCCAAACGCAAATGCAGTTAAGTCACTGAAGGAGTGTCCGCATTCACGCCCGATGAACCTACTCTGGCACCAGTTGTCCATCCGTCTGCCGTGGCTCATTGCCATTTGCCCTCTATATTAACTTGAGCCCCAACTCCCAGCCATAGTCAAAGACCCACACTTATTCTCCTCCGGTCCATTCCTTCCGTCGGCACCACTTCAACCACGGCCTCTTGCTATTCCGAAGCTCTCTTGGACGTACTGTCGCAGGAGCAGACGAGGGACATCGGCGGCTCCGCTCCGGGCGCGCTCCGAAGCTCTCTTCGACGTACTGTTGCAGGAGCAAACGAAGCAGATCGCCGGCACCCCCCCCCCCCGGCCACCCTCTGCCGCCACGACCACGAAGCCGGCGCGCGTGCGCGGCCGCAGCCGGCAGCGAGGAAGAGTAGTACACGGTAGGTCGCCGCCGCTCTGGTACCGGGAAGGCCACCGCTACTCCACTCAGTCGACGCCAAGCTTGGTGGGGTAAACATCGGCGGCCGATTAGCCGCTTGACGGCGATGTGGAGGCGGAAATCTTCAGAACCTTGTGCTCCGGAGGAGCAGGTTATCGAGGCGGATGAGGAGGAGGGAAAGGCAATGGCCGGCTTTCTCGGGTTCGTGGCCGGACAAGGTGGTCGGGCGCCGGCGATCGTTTATATTAGGTTTACAGTAGGTTTTAGTACGGTTTGTGCGAAATATGTAATGAATTTCGTCCAGTTTGTAGGAAAAGTTTTCGAAATGTAATGAATTTCATCTGGTTAATTTGAAATTTGCTTTGTTTGCATGAATTTCATCCGGTTAGTTCATATAGTTGTTGAAAGGTATGCGGGCAGCATCGGATGGCATCCATCAGTGTCCTCGGACAGATGCCGGTGTAAATTTGTGGGCCAGCGTGGGAGATGCCCTAACTATCATGCTATAATCGCTAACAATCCTCCATTATTTTGCAGGGAACAGTTATCCCTCGATCAAAATCAGATCCGCGATGTTTCGCACTCCTCCCGCATAAGAGTGTAAACTCTTTCCTACATAAAAATGGAGCAAGTGGACGGCACTGTAGCACGTCATATCACTCAAACTAGCCCACCTGACGAGCGGGAAAGCACCGCCCTCGTCATTTTGTTCTGGATTTCTATCGATCGATCGCACGAAAATGTTACGCTTCGCAAGTTCTAAAGGAAAAGGCAGCACACTTACGACTCGTACGCGTCGCAACCCCAACAGTACGGCTCGCACGCCGCTCACTAGAGGGGACACGCGTTGTCTTGCAATTTCACTGACATGGGGGACCGTAATTGAATAAACCGTTGATAGCCAAAATCTAATCGCTTGGCAGGCATCGGCTGAGAAGAGAGAAACGGGGGAGGGAGAAGAGATCGCCCGCCCGCCGTGCATGGACTCGAAGAAATATATGCTGATAATGTGAGGTGGGCCATGCTGGAGTCCGGACCGCTGACGAAGCCCGCTCTCACCGCTGCCTGCCGCATGCATGCCCTGGCCCCTCAAGACACCAGCTGCCTGCAGCATGCATGCATAGGAAGTAGTATTCCTTATGTGGAGGAGAGAGAGGCATTGACAAAGTCAAGGAGTGGGCTCTGCAAGAGCCCGTCTCTACACGTGCTCCTAGGTATAAAAAAATAATTCTAAAAAAGGCATAAAAACATTTGAGAGGAAATGGATAGAGAGAAAGTGAGAAAAAGTTGTAACCTGGGCATTACATGATAGGAAGGAGGGAGTGGTGCACATGCCAAGTTCACTGGGCTGCCGTGTTTCACACTCCTCCGTCGTAACAGTGGAGACAATAGCTTTCATAAAAAATAAACAATGAATACTTGTTGCTTGTCCTCTGTATCGGAAAAGAATACTTTCATTCGCCGATATGTGGGACATCGACCATCCTGGTCCACCTGCGATGCACAAAATTATCCTGGTCTACCCCGGTCGTATCGCAGACCCAACCTTTCCCACTGTAAGTTGTTCGTACGAAGGAACCATCATGACTTCGTCGAATTCCGCTTCTTCAATAAAACTTACTGTACCCGCAATACTGCTACCACACGCGAAGACTAGACGACATTGTACCACGTCATATCACTGAAACCCACTAGGTCAAACTAGCCCGCCTAGGTCATCTATTTTGGAACGGGGGGAGTACGTCTCCACACTGCTATGATTTTGTGTTGTACCTTCTCTGTACTTTTGCTACGATTTCCTACCCTATGAACCAAATGAGGCCTGAATGTGTGTCGACTATTGTCTAATCGATCGCTAAGCCTACAATTTTAGGGGCTAGGGCTATTGGTCGATCGACCAGGGATAAGTATAAGCGTACCACGAGCTCATCAGCCCCAACATTTCTCTTCGGTGAGTGTTTTGCAAGTACTATATCTCGCACAGTAGCTAGCCTACAACACCAAGAATAATCAAACAAGCCCTACTGATATGATAAACAGTCTCTAAGCATGCCATATATTACATCAAAAGCTGGTGAGGATACATCTGTTTCCATAACTCGGAGAGGGTTCGCATGATTCATCGCATGATTCACTATCAAACAAAAGTAGCAAGATCCGCCCACACAAGACAGTGCAGTAGCCCTAAGATGGTTTGATAACACGCATCGTTCTGGTAATTAAACACAGGGTAATGCAAACTACCCTGGAGGATTAGCGCGACCAACTATTTCTTGTCATTGATCTCTCGGGCAATGACCACAGCACGGACAACAGCATGGGAATCAATTTCTGGGGCGATGTCCACAGGACTGACCGCGACATCAGAATCGATCTCTGGGGCCATGTCCACTGGATGGACAGCGGCATCGGAATCGATCTCCGGGGCGATGCCAACAGGACGGGCCACGACATCGGAATCATCAAGGACGTCCACCGGCACCGGCACAACTCTAACATATTAGCAAGCACATTGCAAATAATCAAAAACGAAAACTATGGTAATAAGCCATTATTTTTTACCTTGTGCAGCACACCGGGGGATCTCATCCCTCCGGGGGCCATCTCCTCGTCCTCAATGGGGGCCATCACCTTGGCAGGGGAATACTGCTTCTCAACGGTGACTATCTCCTCAAACTCGGTCTTGAGCCTCACATAGGTGGCAATCAGAGTTCCTGGGGTAGGGAAGGTGGGGCCCTTGCTGTTCTTCCAACTTTCGTTGAGGAGTTCGTCCGCCAACGTCCTCAACTCTTTGGCCAGTGCTTGTTTCTTGGAGTTCTTCGTCTCCATGGGTTGGCCCGCCAACATGGTCAACTCATTTGTCAGTGCTTGCTTCCTGGAGATCGTTGTCTCCAGTGGGTTGTCCGCTGGCAACTCTTTACCTAGTGCTCCAGGATCCATCAATGAACTGACAAACAAAAAGCAATCGATAGGAAACCACAATCGCAATGAAAACGGGAAAAGAATAGGATGTGAGAATCAGTCGGTGCTTCGTAAAAAGAAGATTCTTGGAATGGAAATATAGCAGCATTACTGATACGCTCACCTTTCCTTCGTCGGTACAGAAGAAAAATTGCAGAAGTGAGTAGCCTGGAGTGAGGTTTTCTTCAAGAAAGGGAAGAAAGGGCTTGAACGAGCATTCCAGTGAAATGATGGTTTCTTCGTCCAGTCCAACTTGGAGGCCACCTTACCACTGCTGGTAAAGGTGTGGGTTTTGTGATATGACGGGTCATGACAGCCACAGCGGGGTGACAGGTGAGTCTCGACTGTAGCACCTCGCTATGATTTGGTGGATGGCACGCGGGCCCGGATGCTTTGAAATGCCCCGCATGTAGATAGAGTGGCTAATCATATAGGAGTGCTCAATATTGTGCACCGCGACCAAGGCGGAGAGGAAAACAAGAGAACTACAAAATTAATGCACCACGACCAAGTACGAGATACATTCCTCCAATCGCAAAATGCCTTGGTTCCTGAGATTTGATATTTGAGCCCTATAAACCGGAAGGGAGGGAGTACTCCACACGGTGTAGTCTAGTCACTTGTTGAAATCTCTAGAAAGGCAAATACACCTTTCCGGTTACAGGGCTATACTACTCCCTCCGGCTAGGTCTGTAAGTCCTCTTACGAAAACCAAATAGTCCCAAAACACTTAGGCGCGGTGCATTAACTTCTACCTTGTTTCTTGTTTCTGACATATCAACCAATAAGAGACGAGAGGTGTGCATGCTTTCAATGACTTGCAATGGCTAGTTCATTGCATGCAATGCTATTAATTAGCAAATAAACATTGGTGACCCCAGGAGGAAACGGTGCTAAGCGCGTGGACCTATGCAGAATGAGTATCAACCAATGGATAATGGAGTTTAATTGTTAAAAAATAGCAATTTTGTCTCATGCAAGAGCCTGGCTAGTACTCCAAGGAACCGCACCACGCGAGCGTTCGCAACTGCCACGTGCGGGTTGCGCTTGGCTCTTCGCCTCTTTGAGAAGACGAAAAATGATGTTACTCCTACTTCTATAGTATTGAATCCACTACTGCATGTCCGTCCACCTCGTGCGGGAGGGATAGCGTGTAGCAAAAGCTTCTACTTACTGCTCCTGCATTTGCATCTATGACAGGTGGGCCCAACAGGTGGTTGGCCCTCCTGTCATGCAGCCAAAGGCATGTGTAGTTGAGGCACCGGAGCTCAGACCGCGAGGGGGAGGGAGTTGTAGTGATCAAATTTCTCGGTCTTGTACGAGTTGACGCGACACATCAAAGAACTGCACTTGATATAAGTCTTTTTACACATTTCAAATGGGATACTTCGTATGTAGGAGTAGACATATTCGTCTTCGTATGTAGTCACTTGTTGCAATCTCTAAAAAGACTTATATTTGGAAACGAAGGGACTACAACGCATGCATGCATGCCGTGACTTTCCTTTTGATACTTGCATGTGTTGATTTGATGCACCTTGCCAAATTTTGACTATAAATTTAACTAACCAAATTTTCATGCATGTCACAAAAAATTATGGGGCTGTTTGGATTGTGACTATGTTTGTCTTATGTTTCCACATTATTTTTCCCACACTTGACTAACCTGAGTCGCTCAAATTGTTAGACACACTTTGGCTTGCCTATGGGAATCTTGCCACAATTTTTGTGTCTATGACATGTGGGGTTCACTGCTAATAAAAAAATTCTTGTCTTATGTGTGGCTAGTAAAAAAGATTTATATTTAGGAATGGAGGGAGTATAAAATATAAATAATAATGTATGTTGGGGCAACCCACATTTCCGCTAATTTTAGCCGTGGGCTTGTTCACAATTTTTACGAGGGGTGGTTGTTCATTTAATGGAGGGACTTGTAGTACCAGACTTGAATGATACAAAGTGCGACCTGGCACACTGTAACACCACTTGGAACAAGCGGGTAGCTATCTCAAAAAACTATCAACAACTAAAAACACCGCGACCTGGCATGTATTAGTACACAATTTTAAACGATTATTTTGATGGAGTGAAAAAGGAAAACTGCACCACTATGTATATATAGGCCGGAGCCTACATGCTTGCTTCCTAGGGTTGCTCTATTCACACACTCTCATCCTCTCCAGATCTAAACAAGATAGGGGTAGTAACACTGTCTTTCTCCCTTCAAAAAACACTGGCTTTCTATCCTCACCGCTGGTTACAGATCCGGACGTATCCCCCTCCACCGGTGAAGGGGAGGAGGGGCAGCGTTTAGGCCATCGTCGACAGCGAGGGAGGAGACCCACTACCGGCCGCACCGTTATCTCTGGCCGAGCGCCGGGGCGGGAGGTCCTCCGATCCCTTCGTCATTGCCTGTGGGCGGATCCGGCCTCCCGCCGCCCACCTATCCACATCCCGACGACCTTTAGGTATATCTTCGTTCGAAACCGCCTTAGATCTACTTCCGCAGCTCGCTACGTCGCTGCATGTGCATCGTTTTCTACCTCTCAGCCCCTCTCGATCGGATGGTCCAACATCACATATTTTTTTCTTATATTGTTAGAGGTAAATCTACTTCATGGAGTCGAATCTTGTACTCCCTCCGTCCGAAAATACTTGTCATTGAAATGGATGTATCTAGATGTATTTTAGTTCTAGACACATACATTTTGATGACAAGTAATTCCGGACGGAGAGAGTACTTGGTTCAAACAAGAAATAAAGTGGGGGTGGGGGAATTTAGTATGTACATCGTACTTGGTACAAACAGGAAGGAAAGGGGGTGAAAGTAGTATAGACTGGTCATCCAGCCGGTCTCTTGGTCGAAAAGGGAAATATAGGGGTAATGCTGTACACTCTGGTATGACCAGGACTAGATTTTCTATCCACACATAGGAGTAGGTGGCTAGAGTGAAAAAAAATGGGACCAACCCAGATATGTTTCTTGGATGTTTGTTTCTCGGGGCAACAAACTATGAATCACCACTTTATACCCATGTTTACGTACATGGTGCTGGACTGCTGGTGCACCCACTGTCCCATGCCCTTATACCAAATATTTAGGCTCCGTTCGGAATAAAGGGACAGAAAACATAGGTCTTGATGAAAATAGAGGAATAGGAAAGGAATGTAGGTATAAAACTATGGAACAGCGAACCGGAGGAAACTCTCAAGAGAATGTGTTCGGATGGACTACGAAATGTACAGATTTGTTTTTTTAGAGTAGCAGGCTTGGCAGTATGAGATGTTATTTCTTTATTCAGCTGTACAGTGAATACTCTTGTCCTCACCTCACGTACCACACATAGGTTGATTTTTTTATTCCGGCAACACAGCACATCAACATGTCTAACGCATGGCAGCGAGCGCCTGCCTTGGGCTTCCGCCCAAAAAATGAGCAGCGCGTGGATGTTTCTAATCCTATGGAATCAGTACTACCAGACCAGCTTTCCTATGAAACACTATTCACCATTCCCGTGTTCCGAACGGTTGGAAGGGAAAGAATACGGTAGGAATAGTGTTCCTACGAAAATCCTGCACCTAACCTGTGAACCAAACACAACCTTAGCTGTTCTTAATCTAATGTCCCTGGTAAAAATAAAGCCATGCCACTCTTATAAGCCATGAGACTCTGACTGTTTCCTCTCTGCCTGTAATTGTTTGAGACTCTGACTGTTTCCTCTCTGCGTTTTTGTGAAAACAGGGATATCCAATTCAACTGGTTGCTGTTGTGACCTTTTGGTGCACTGCACAAAACTCTTCTTAAAAGAAGTGACTTTTGTGCTGTTTAACTGGAATGTCAGAATGAAACAGTTGGTTCATTTTGGTGGAACTGCACAAAGGGAGATCTGTGTTCCAATCCTCATGATCCATATTTGCGCCATAACCTTCCTTTAGGTAAGAATGATATTTAATGCATGTGTTCATCTCTATTTTCCGACTGCCATGAGAAAATAATGCTATTTTTTACTAGTACACTTGTACTCCCTCACTGACAAAACCAATTCTGAATTAGAAGGCCAATCATGTACTTGGTTTCACCAACCGGTGAGGAGAAAGAGAAACAGAGCATGAAGACGAAGAAGAAGAAGAATAAACAGTCCCAAGGCGATCTTGCTGAAGCTCGAGGCCATTCAAGGGCTCCGACAACGACTACCTTACATGTGAGACGATCCTCCAGGGAGCCCATCCACTTCTGCTGTCTCACATAATTAATTAGGAGTACTTAAGTACCACTAATTTATTACTGCCTAATTTTCCTGCTGGAGTTAAACAAATCTTTAGTAGGACCCTATGCTGAATCATGTATGTGTGTATGTTTGTCTATGGAGCTGAATCATGTGGTGGAGCAGGGAGGGAATATTATTAGTGTCATGACATAATAGTGCTATTGTTTTGCATGTCAATTTATTGCCATTGGTTCAAGGAGGCAATGTATTGCGTATTGTCCATCATGAATTTGATGCTACTGTTTGAGTAATATGCTAATGTCTTCCTATCCTTTCTCACTAAGCTAATGAAGGTTTCACCTTGTTCCTACTTGTGTAAACAGGGATCATGTTGTGCCAATCATACATTTTAGTGGAACTACACAAGACAATACAATGAACTGCATCTCAGCCAGTGCTTTAACTCTGCTGGAAGTTCTTGATAATCTTTCGATATAATCTCAGCATTGGTAAACAAGAGTGATTTCAACCATACATTTGAAGTGCCCAAAAATATATACTATTGTGTGATTCCAGTGAGTGCTTTATCATCTCTTATGGGACTACATGAACAAGCTTTTTTCTCAAGTTGGTATGGGCCTAAGGCTTTCATCCATATTAGTTTGCTGTCATCTCTATTTGTATCATGCTACTGTCATGTGAAACTCCTTTATCTTTGCACGTTAAAGTTTTGCAACCTATGATAAATGGCAACGCTTTGAGTGTTGAGTTGAGCTAATTGGCACTAATTAAATAAACTAATACCTCTCTTTAAGGAAGACTACTCTGTTGCTAACTTTACCCATTAAGATAATGAGGGTGGTTCTATTTGTTAGTGTATGTTTCATCAACTTGTCCCACTGTTACAGTAATCTCACTCTCTCAATATATGTGCCAACAGGGATGCTCGATTTTGGTGGAACTGCACAAAAACTTTGGGTGCTTCATTTCCTCGATAGCTTCCCTCCTTTCCTGTCAGTCGCTAATCTCCGCTTGCTTTCTTCCTTTGTTGTCAGTCGCTTGGCTTATCTCGGCTTCCATTCAAAGGAAATAGTAATTGATATGCTACCTCACACAGGTTGGTACTGGTCTTTATCCTGATTATTGTGCCTGTCATATGTATTGGTAATTTGGTATTGTGCTACTGTTTGCCGATTTCATAAAGGAGTAATTTGGAGCCTGAACTCGTAGGAAAATCATTACATCGGGTGATGTCAGTAGAACTGCACAAAATGATCAGATGGACAGGTACTTATGATGCTGCTATGTACTCCAAAGTTCACTCAGACAAGCATCGTTGTTGACAAGAAGTGCCTATATTCATTCGATTATCAACCGGCGTCAACCAATTGTCAAACTCCAAGTATTAGGAGAGTGAACGCCAAAAATATTGCTTGGTGCATAGCCCAGAAAAACGCAGTCCAGTCTTTGATCCCAACTTGTGCCTTTTGGTTATCGGCACACATGGTAGCGGACTATATAGCATGGAGTCTAAAGATTCCAGACAAGTTGGTTGACGCGTATATTCATCCGGCACTTAATCAGTCTGCACGCCAAGGATGCTCCATTTCAGTTGAACTGCACAAAAAATTTGGGTGGTTCATTTTCTCAACCGCCTCCTTTCTCGTCTGCAATGTAGAATTTTCGCGAGATACAGGACCAAGATGAGCCAGTAAACTAGTTGGATGAAAGTAGTGGCCAAGTTGCTCAAACCTCCCTCGGCACGAGGCCACTATTTGAGGATAAACCTACAAGCAAAGTTTAGATTGTCTGTGCTGCATCTTATGTACTCGAAAGTTTACTCGTACAAGAACTAATTTTAGCAAGAAGTACCTCCGATTGAACACCATTTACCAGTCTGTACCCTAGGTAATTAAAGTTCGTTCATGGATCATATTGGCTGTGATCTCAATCATTTGGATGCATAAACATACTGAACATGTGTATATCTGAATCTTTTTGTGAATTACGTCATGTGATCTATCAATCATTTGGATGCATAGATATGCTGAGCTTGTGTATATATGAATCTTTTGAGTTGTTGATAGTGAATGTTGGCTATGAATATGAACGTGTCCTGTGAACCTAAGTTTGATATGAATGTTTATCTTTTCTATTGTATTTGTGTGTGAACTTGTTAGTATGCCTACTGTGGGGTATAAAACGCAGGTCTCTTATAAAAGTAATGTTGTGTCCAATTTATGTTTTCCTTTCTAGGCACATTATATATATTTATATTATTACTATTATCGTATATTTTATAGTCACTTATATATACATTATGAAAACATCCCACGTGTTATTAACTTATAAAAGTAAATGTTTAATGGAAGTTGGCAAGGAAAATCCTGGTTGTTTTTGACTCACAGGCAAGGAAAATCCTGGTGATTGCGTACAAAAGCTTACGAAGATTTTAATGACCAATTTAATAATAACGAGCTCATTTTTATTTTGAGAAATAACTCACTAATTTCTTAATTATATGTATATATATAAAATGATCGTCTCCGGTTTATTCTTTGATATTTATTGCTCCTTCTAACATAACATTACATATATAACGAGCCCACCTAATACGTGTATTTTAAGGAAGTGCAAATGGGCTAGGATTTCTTAGAAAATATAAATGGGCATGATTGACGCGAAATTATTTGTTCACCCAGTCTAGCATAAGGACTGTACATTCTAGAAAACATGGGTTAAATATATGCCACATTTTTGCAGGCTGACATGTGGGCCAATAGGTCGAAGACTGCGCAGGGTGTTGTCAACTTGGTCAACAAATGATTGTGTCATCCACAGCCATTGGATTTATATCCAACGGCCGACATGCACCTTCAATCTCTCGTCTTCTTCCTCCAGCGTCGTCGGGACCGCCTGGTCCGGCCTCCGGCGGCTACCAGCTCTGCTTAGCACGCATCACTGCGAAGCGCAACCCCACCGCCGGCCAGGCTATCCCTCCACCCCTCGACACCTCCTGTTATTCTTCATAGACTACAGCCCCACACCGCAACAGAACCAGTTATAACCCTTCTCCTCCTCTCAATCTGCGACTCCACTACCGCGTTTTCCCATCTCCGAGTCGTTCCCATCCGGGGCCTCGCCGTCGTCCACCGCCTCGATGTGTTCGGTGCGGCGTGGTCAACAAACGAGAGTCATCGGAAGAGGACTGTACGTGGAGAGCCTGACGGCGGGGACCCACGAGGTCCATGGTCGCACGCAAGGAAAATTCCTCCTTATTAAGCTGAAAAAAAATGTTTCCTCCACCTGACAGCTGGGACCCACCGGCTGTATCTTCGCACGGAAGGAAGTGCCTCCTTGTTTTGCAAAAAACATTACTCATCTCGTTGACAGCTGGGACCCGTCAGATTTGGTGACTGACTTGTGGGCCTACTAAGCGGACGTGTACACACGGCTTTGTCAACTTAATCAACAAATGATTCTAGCAGCTGGACCGTTGGATGTTAATCCAACAGCCGTGCTCCTTCTTCAACCTCTGTTCTTGCTCCTGTCTCCCGTGGGCGGCACGACGGCTGTGCTGCCGCGCACCCGAACCAGTGAAGTTTCCCACTCCTCTCCATCTGCGACTCCACTTCCCCGTCTTCCCTATCTCCTGGTCGTTCGAGTCTGGGTGCGCTCGGCACGGTGTGGTCAACGTGGTCAACAACCGAGAGTCATCGGAAGATGACTGTACGTGAGAGGCTGACAGTGGGGACGCACCACGCCCATGGACGCATGCATGCGACGGAACGCGGCGAGGTCAACGTTGTCAAAGAACGACTTCCATCGGAAGTATACTGTACGTGGAGAGTCTTAGCTAGGTCCATGGTCGCAGCAAGTAACTGCCTCCTTATTACGCGGAAAATAATGATTCCTCCAACTGACAGCAGGGACCCAATGGACGGGCCACCGTATTTTGCAAAAAAAAGTTTGCCCCCTGACTGCTGGGACCCACCTGACGGGCCACCGTATTTCACGAAAAAAAATTCCCCCCGCTGTCAGCTCGGACCCACCAGAAGTGCCTCCTTATTACGCACAAAAAATGAATACTCCCCCGGCTAGCTGGGACCCACCTTGGTGGGAGGCTGACTTGTGGGCCTACTAAGTTGACGGGGAGGAAGGGCTTTGTCAACTTAGTCAATATGAACGATTCTATCTCCAGTGACCGTACGATGTCCATCCAACGGCCATAGTGTTTCTTCAACCTCTGGTCTTCTTGCTCCAGCCGCCCAAAGCAGCGCCGGTCGTGCCGCATGCTCCTGCCTCCCGTGGCCGGCTGTGCTGCCGCGGAGGCCTCACCGCCGCCTACTATTCCCACCGCTGGCCAGGCCCTGCGGCGACGCCAGCCTCACACCACAGCCGAACCAGTGAACCCTCGTATTCCTCTCCGCACGGGCTTCCACTGCCACGTCTTCCCCGGCTCCGCGTCATCCCTTCCTAGGCCTCGCCGTCGTCCACCGTCGTGGTGCTCTCCGCGCGGCGTGGTCAACGTGGTCAAGGTACGACTTCCATTGGAAGAGTACTGTACGTGGAGAGGCTGACAGCTGGGTCCACGGCCACAGCCCAGTTTTCTTGTGATTTGCCAAGTAAGTCGCTTTGTCAGGCGTGTTGGGCTGCAAATCTTTAAAGATGAGGAGAGCTTTCATTCGGCTGGCCGATAAAATGGCCCATCAGTAATGAGAAATGGGTTGTACATTAGATTACATTAATTTTTATGCGTTGAGAATTTGTTTCAAATATCTTTTTTTTTCATTTCGAGATTTTTAAATCTATACCTATACTAATTCTAGACTTCCTAAAAATTCCCACATTAATTAGATTTTACAAGACGTTAATCATGTGGATCCAAATTATAACGGTGTAGATTAATCCATGTAATCCACGGCCATCTAACCATCAAACAGCTAATGCAAAAAAACATCAAAAGGAGAGACTCCTCCATGCCTCCACGTCTCTCAAACCATGTGTGATGTGGACCGATCTCTCCTCTTCCCCTCAAGTGTCTTGCGATTTAAAAACAAAAGGTGTCCAATGATCCCTAAAAAAGCAGAAAAAACGAATCTATCACACTCCTATATAAAACATCCAAAGATCCTGTAACTAAAAATCCCCCGAAGATCATCCTTGGTCAAAGGAGTGTCTATTTGTACGTTTCGTACTACCTATCTTCCTCATCCTCCATCTTGCCGCATCTTTTCTTTGGGACATCGATGACTTTGCTGATCCATCCAAGTTTGAATCGGTGTAAAAGAATTGGGTACGTCAGATCCATCCTGTCCTGCAACCTATGGTACGTCAGATCCATCCTGTCTTGCAACCTGTGATCATGTCTAATCAGTTTTCAAGTTCTTGCCATAGAGTAATCTATCATCTATTTTCAATCCAGCAGATGAATTTGTCCCAACATAGTTCATGCAGCAGTTGTACCAACGAGACTGTTTGAGGCATGCGCGTGTCTCCTTCAGGACTCTCGGCCTTAATTTCATAGAAGAAAAACTTATCCCTAAAAGGCCCACCGTCACGCCCCCAGGCTATGGTTTCCTTCTGTTCGTTGCCTCTCCCGACCGGATCATCATCAAGCGACCCCTATGGCCGCTCTTGATTCCATCCCTGATGGAATCGATTTAAAAGACAGTGGTAAGATCCAACCAATCCTCTCTTGCAGCCTAGCTCTAATTTATATTCATCTAATCACCTACCATGAATCTATACCACCATAAGAATTCAACCCATCGTTTTTGCGTGCGTGCCAGTTCTGTTCTCGGCGGAATCGATCAAGAAAGGTATCGATTGGCTGATGTGTACATGAGTGTACTAGCTTCTAGACGTGAACTTGCTTCATCGTCGCTGCCGTAAGCACTCGAGCTGGGGTTGTCTTGCACCAACACTGCACGTGATTCTGTTCGTCTCCAATCATTGAAATCTTGAATCTCATTAGCTTTCAAATTATTGACATGCAGAAATTAATCAAACACCTACTTTTAGGCTGCTAATCGTCGCTGCCGTAAGCACTCGAGCTGGCGTTGTCTTGCACCAGGACTGCACGTGATTTTGTTCCTCCCCAATCATTGAAATATTGAGTCTCATTAGCTTTCAAATTATTGACATGCAGAAATTAATCAAACACCTACTTTTAGGGTGCTAATGGTTTTATCCAACGAAGGTTGATATAGAGAAGTAACCATACCATCCAATCTTTGAAACAGATTGGACATCCATCACAGGCGACAAGGCTGCCGAGCTAAGAACTGTGGCAGACTGGTAGTGGAGTTGTTTACTTGCTCGACACTGTTCAATTTTGTCACTGCATTGACTTGGCAAGTAAATCAGAACCCTTTGAATCTCCTCCTCATTATTTTATTCATATAGTTTATCTTTAATACCCTGTCCACAGGGTTGTCTCTAGCTTGCAATTTTGTCAGCAGATTTGTGGCAACTTGAATGCATGTGTAGTTAAGTTGGCTAGACTAATATTGATTTCTTCCTTCTATTTTTGTTTTGGAAACATAAAATGGCGCCGTTGCACATTATTGGCAATTATTGACAGCTCATACAGTTGGTGTGTGATAAGTTACTACAGGGTATTTATGTTAACATTTTGACACATTTTACATACATCTAATGTTATGAATTCTTGGCTGGTAGAGAAAACGGAATGAGATATCATGCTCTCGCATACAGAAACTTCGACGTGATTCGAGGACTAAGCATTCAACATGATTCGTTTTTTTGTCCATGCATATTGTCATATTGTCATGGAATTTCTAAGCTACTTTACCACTGCATTTCAGTGGACTATATCGTTCATTAGTTTTTCTTTACCTTGAGAATATTATCTTGGATTTGAATTAAATGGCAGTCTAGAATTTTTATCTCATTCATGTGTTTACCTTTTCTTCTAGTTGTGACGAGCAAATTCAGCAATTTAACTGGTGGTGAGTTCAATCAAGTGTGAGGCCGCTATCTAATAACTTCTTTGTAGGTCTGATATGGAAGGAGGCGTCTTGGTTTTCCAAGCTCAAGAATGCAGTTCCATGAAGAAACAGTAATGATATCAATCAAGCCTCACTTTTTTTCCGTTTACTATTTTCATCACATCATTTATAAATAATTTATATTGATGTTGAAGGCGAACTCTCTAAAGTGTTCCATTTACACTGTTGATATGTGAAGTTTCTGAGTTGTTTTCTTAAATCCTCTGCCTTAGATACTATTCATGGAGGTTTGTGATGACACCCAATAAGAACATCCCAGAGGTGCCTTCCGTGTAGCATATCACTCAGTGTTTTTAGATGGGCAACCTTCAGCTTGAGATAAAGCACATTTTTGCCTACTACCATTGCTTAGGAAGAGTGATTTCTCCTCTGCGGCAGCGCCTAACTTACATAGAATGGTTGGATCATCACAGGATTTGCATGATGTTCATTAGTGTACTTTTTATAGCCTTAAATTCATCTCCTATTTTTCATCCATTGGTTCATGAATATTATATGAAAATCTACTATAGGCTACACATGAACATCTCTGAATTCTATGGAATTGATTGCTAATGACAGATTTAGCGTTTAACTGTATATGATACATTGATCTTTCTATACTAGATTCTAACTATTGTAAAATGGATTCTTCAGCTTACCTATTGCAAACATATTCATTCAGCCAACATTCTGAACAATTTCTAGATATTGTGCTGCTTCATACAGTTGTTTGCCCACAGAAAACATCCTATGACCATGGCACTATATTCTACCATGTCTAACCGACCTGATTGTTTCCAAAAATAGACAATCGAGTTTCACATTACACATGTTAGTTTCTGCACGCACCTGACTTGCAATCTTTCTGATATAGGAACAAATTGCAACAGATACAAAACACATTCTCTAATCTATGGAAGACAGTTTTTCTTCCTAATTCATATCACGTGACTACCTTTTATAAACAGAGAAATCTATGCGTTCTTGGTACTTCAGTTATCTTGAGGATTTTGGTCATTTGTACGGAACAATTACATTTAACTTGATTGTGCCCTTAGTTTCCAGGAAGAATGAAATCCATCATGGAGCAGATTATTGAGGAATACATTGATTGTATACATTCCCAAACTACTTTGTAGTTCAGAATCAAGGTTATGAAAAAAAAGATGATACATACTTTTGTACCAACTTAGTCGATCGATATGAACCTTCAAATTTTGTAGTACCAACTTCATAAGATCATATGGGTACATACAGTATTTCTTTTGAACAAATTATTGAAGCTCTAATGTTAATTGTACGTACATCCATATCTCCATGTTCTAAATTTAAGAATCAGAATGCTTACCTTTATCTATACCATATGATCTTATTAGGCTTTTTACATATAAACCAAACTTGGTCTCATTATTTTGATCATTTATACCTATACCTTTCTTGGGAAGGAGAGTAAGCTCCCACTGCACTCAAAAATTGCGATCTAAATATCGTTGGTCAATACAGATATTAATCTATGTTCTATCTTGATATAGAATTTCCTATTCTGCTATTTTTTCCGGAGAAGATCAAGGCAGAAGTTATGCTCAGCAGATTTTATGTTTTAGATGGGTTATATACTATGAGGGACTACTCAGCTATCATGCCATTCGGGAATCCACATCTCCACTAATACAAATGAAATATGCAGCTACTAGAAATTTCATATTACATAGTTATCTCGGTTTATAATGGTGTGCCTATGTTTAGTTGCAGCCATGCTTTTCTCAGACCAAGCTTCATATCCTCTACTCTTCTGCCACGATAAAATATGCTTATTTTCTCTAGATAAACAAATGAAGATGTCTCTTTATGTGTATTCCTCTGATAGGACATCACAATGAATATAAATTATGACCAATCACTCTAAGCTTTCTTTTGCATGTTTGTTGAATCATTTTATTTACAAAGCTTTAGCTTTACAGTACTGTCTTATTACTGATATTTTGTGTCTTTTTTATTCATGATTCAATAAGTACACATATATTAACATTTATGATAAAATAAAAAATATAATAATGGAGTGTTATATATTTTACTTATATATCCATGGAATTGTGTAAATTAAGGGTTTCTATCACCAAAGTACATTCATATATGTTATTCATAATATATCTTTTTTTAACTAGGATCATAATATATCTGATTTCACACAAATAGTTGTAAAAACATAAAAAGAATGTATATATAGCTAGCCCGTGCGAATGCACGGGTTGACGACTAGTTACATTAATTTTTATGCGTTGAGAATTTGTTGTATTTTATATTGATATACATTTATTTTTAAAATCTGTTTGAATGTGAGTCAAAATTTCGGGATTAAAAACAGTTCGGACCGCACCGAAATATGCAAAATTTCGTATAATTTTTTAACTGTGGCCACAATATGGGCTGTAATGCTAACAAAAAGAATATGGGCTCCAAAAAAACCCTTAAGAATTAGCAAATGGGATGTAAATTATTAGAAATAATGGCAGATGGGATGTATGCTGTTTTCCACAGATTTGCGGCTTTCCTAAAAAAAGGTTGACGCACAAGTAGTGACTGTTGGATGTCCATCGAACGGCCGTCATGCTTCTTCAATCTCTGCTCTTCCTGCTCCAGCCGGTCAAACAAGCGCTGGCGGGACTGCCTGCTCCATCCTCCCCGCGGCCAACTGTGCTGCCGCGTAGGCGTCACCGCCCCACCATACTCCCAGCGCTGGCCTAGCCATCCCTCTGCTACTCACCCACACCTGATGTTATTCTCCGGCAACGGCAGACGAACCAGTAAACCCTCGTACATTCGTACTCCCCTCCGCGTGGGAAACAACTGCCAAGTCTTCCTTGCCTCCGTGTCGTTCCCTTCCTAGGCCTCGCCATCGTCCACCGCCCTGGTGCTCTCGGCGCGGCTTGGTCAACGTGGTCAACGACCGACATGCATCTGAAGTGGACTGAACGTGGAGAGGCCAACAGTTGGGTCCACGGCCGCATGCAAGGAAATGCCTCCTTATTACGTGAAAAATAATGATTCCTCCACCTGACATCAGGGACCCACCGAAAGAGCCTCTATATTTCACGAAAAAAACGTTACCGCCACTGACAGCTCAGACCTACCAGCTATATCTTCGCATGCAAGGAAGTGCCTCCTTATTATGCATAAAAAAATGAATACTCCCCCTGTTAGCTGGGACCCAGTATAGTGGCAGGCTGGCTTGTGGGCCTACTAAGTTGACGGGGACGGAGGGCTTTGTCAACTTAGTCAATATGCACGATTCTAGCACCAGTGATCGTACGATGTCCATCCAACGGCCGTAGTGCTTCTTCAACCTCTAGTCTTCTTGCTCCAGGCGCCCAAACCAGCGCCGGTCATGCCTTGAGCTCCTGCCTCCCGTGGCCGGCTGCGATGCGGCGAAGGCCTTACGGCCCCCTACTACTCCCACCGCTGGCCAGGCCATCCCTCTACTCACCCACAACCCCTCTTATTTTGCGGCGACGGCAGCCTCACACCGCAGCGAACCAGTGAACCCTCATACTCCTCTACGCGTGGGCATCCACTGCCGCGTCTTCCTCGGCTCCGCGTCGTCCCCTTCCTAGGCCTCGCCGTCGTCCACCGCCCTGGTGCTCTCAGTGCGGCTTGGTCAACATGGTCAAGGAATGGCTTCCATCGGGTGTGGACTGTACGTGGAGAGGCTGACAGCTGGGTCCACGGCCGCAGCAAGGAAGTGCCTCCTTATTACGTTCAAAATAATTATTCCTCCACCTGACAGCGAGGAGCCACCGGACGGGCCACCGTATTTCACGAAAAAAACATTTGCCCCTGACTGTTGGGACCCACCAGCTACATCTTCGCACCCAAGGAAGTGCGTCCAGGCAAAAAAAACGATTCGCCCCCTGACTGCTAGGACCCACCAGCTACATCTTTGCAGGCAAGTAAGTGCCTGGCAGTCGGGACCCACCCGGTCGAAGCGTACGTAGCGTTGTCATTCTGGTCGCGAACGTGTACGTACACATATACTGGTGGATGTAGAGGCATGCACGTGTCGTAGTAGAGGCGCGTACGTGTTGTAGTAGAGGCACGCATGTAGCATGTACACGTACGTACAGCGGCCAGGGTGCAAGAAAGAAAATACGGCCACGTATGTGTACATACGGGCGTGGTCTCGAACGCCTACTCGCGCATACGTACGGCCAGGGCTCGTGTACATGGCTGGGTCGGAACGGAGAACCAGCGTCGTCGTCATGTTCATGGGGAGGCAACGGAATGCGTCGTCTTCATGGGGATGCAACGAAATGTGTCGTGTTCATCGGGAGGCAACGGAACGCGTGGGAGCCAACGGGCTGGGTCGGAACGTAATGAGTGGTCGTGCTCATTGGGAGGGCTTGGATGGAACCGGCGATGGAAACGAGGCCTGGCGTACCGCACAACGGAGGAAACGGACCTCCTACGTTCGGAACGGGGTCCTGTTGATCGGGAGGGGTCTGGCGTACCGCAAAACGGAGGAAACGGACCTCCTACGGTCGAAACGGGGATCCTGTTGTTCGGGAGGGGTGTGGCGTACCGCAAAACAGACGAAACAGACTTGTGTTGGAGCGCTACGGTCGAAACGGGGGTCCTGTTCATCGGGAGGGGTGTAGCGTACCGCAAAACAGGACTCCACGGGATACTATTCATCTCCACCGTTGACCTCCTCCAGCCTCCACGTGCTCTTGTTCATCCAGCCACCACCGCGCGCTACTCCACCGGCTATTGTTCATCCACCCCTCCACCGTCCACTATTCATCCTGCCCTCCACACCACGGGGTCCTGTTCAAGCACCCCTCCACGGGAACCCCTCGACCGTCTACTGTTCATCCAGCCCTTGATACGTCTCTGTCGTATCTTCTTTTCCAAACACTTTTGCCCTTGTTGTGGACTCTAACTTGTATGATTTGAATAGAACTATCCCAGACTGACGCTGTTTTCAGCAGAATTGCCATGATGTTGTTTTATGTGCAGAAAACAAAAGTTCTCGGAATGACCTAAAACTCCATGGAATACCTTACAATAAATAATTCAAAAGCCTCGCCGAAGATGAAGACCAGGGGGCCCACCCAGTAGGGCGCGCCCCCTACCTCGTGGGCCCCCTAGAGACCTCCCGACTGCAACTCCACCTCCATATATTGAGTTTCGGGGAGAAAAAATAGGAGAGAAGAATTCATCGCGTTTTACGATACGGAGCCGCCGCCAAGCCCTAAAACCTCTGTGGAGGGCTGATCTGGAGTCCGTTCGGGGTTCCGGAGAGGGGAATCCGTCGCCATCGTCATCATCAACCATCCTCCATCAGCAATTTCATGATGCTCACCACCGTGCGTGAGTAATTTCATTTTAGGCTTTCTGGATGGTGATGGGTTGGATGAGATTTATCATGTAATCGAGTTAGTTTTGTTAGGGTTTGATCCCTAGTATCCACTATGTTCTGAGATTGATGTTGCTATGACTTTGCTATGCTTAATGCTTGTCACTAGGGCCCGAGTGCCATGATTTCAGATCTAAACCTATTATGTTTTCATCAATATATGAGAGTTCTTGATCCTATCTCGCAAGTCTATAGTCACCTATTATGTGTTATGATCCGTTAACCCCGAAGTGACAATAATCGGGATACTTACCAGTGATGACCGTACTTTGTGGAGTTCATGTATTCACTATGTGTTAATGCTTTGTTCCGGTTCTCTATTAAAAGGAGGCCTTAATATCCCTTAGTTTCCATTAGGACCCCACTGCCATGGGAGGGTAGGACAAAAGATGTCATGAAAGTTCTTTTCCATAAGCACGTATGACTATATTCGAAATACATGCCTACATTACATTGATGAATTGGAGCTAGTTCTGTGTCACCCTATGTTATGACTGTTACATGATGAACCGCATCCGACATAATTATCCATCATTGATCCGATGCCTGTGAGCTTTCCATATACTGGTTTACGCTTATTTACTTTCCCATTGCTACTGTTACAATCACTACAAAATACCAAAAACATTACTTTGCTTTCGTTACTCTTTTGTTACCGTTACCACCACTATCATAATACTTTGCTACTAAACACTTTGCTGCAGATACTAAGTTTCCAGGTCTGGTTGAATTGACAACTCAGCTGCTAATACTTGAGAATATTCTTTGGCTCCCCTTGTGTCGAATCAATAAATTTGGGTTGAATACTCTACCCTCGAAAGCTGTTGCGATCCCCTATACTTGTGGGTTATCAAGACCAATTTCTCGCACCGTTGCCGGGGAGCATAGCTCTATTCTTTGAGTCACTTGGGATTTATATCTGCTGGACACTATGAAGAACTTGAGAGATCCAAAAACCAAGATCTATCCCTCAACTATGAGGGGAGGTAAGGAACTGCCATCTAGCTCCACACTTGATTCACCTTCTGTTATGATTAAATTTGTGACACCTACACCTGCTTCTGCTATTCGTTCCGATATGTCGCATGTTATTTATGATGCCACTTCTGCTATTCATGATACTTATGATGAGACTACCTCTATGCCTGATACTACTATGCCTCTTAGTGATTTTCTCGATGAACAACTTGCTAGGGCTAGAGAAATTGAAAATATGGAATCTGATTATGAAGATGAAAGTGATGATGAAGAATCACTTGTTATTCCTGAGGGTTATTTATTTGATGAAACAGCTTCTTTAGCTATTTTAGCTTGCAGAGATAGATATAATGTCATTGGCGCCTCTTGTCTACTTTGTGACCATTTGGCATAAGCAATTTCAGGGTTTAGCCCTTCCAAGCGAAATGGCCGTGAATTTACGACCAATTCAGCTGGGGTCACTAAGAGAAGGTCATAAGTTGACATATTTCTCCCTTCCAAGCGAAATGACATTCTCTTAGGACCTACTATATTCTCCAAGGTAAAATAGCAAAAAACAAGATAGCCCCTGACTCTCCATTATGGAGAATGGAGATTATCATGTCTCCAATTCTTGCCTTTCGCTTAATGTTGCTTCCAAGAACATCCTTACGACTGTCCAAACATTGTTTTCATTCTTCGATTAGCATGTGTTCACCGGTTTTAGAAATCCGATATGCACAAGTGAGATCCGTAGGATGGCCTGGCTGTATGTTCAGAACATCAAGGCGACCATTCTAATACATCATATGAGGCACACAATCCATCGGATTTTCTGTTGAAAAACATAGTAATAACTTCGTAGTTAGCAATGATGTACTAGTTTTAGAAGTATGCAAAAGATGCACGGATGTCGTAATAGTAAAAAATCTTACCAGGGTATCTCCATAGAAGTTACCGTAGTTCAACACGTGCACTAGTGGCACGTATTCACCATAATTTGGAGGAGTTCGATAATAGGTATTGTAATTCTCAAGATCAGTACAAAATGCGATCAGATGATTTTTCTCCTTATAAGTTAATTCAGAGCCATCATTGTAGTGGGTTTTGTCTACCATCTTCCGCACATTCTTTGAAGAATGAAAATAAGCTGTCAATGGAAATAAGCTGTCAACTATTTTGAATTAAACAATATAAATTAGTTAATAACTATGTTTGAGAAACTCACATAGCGGTAGAATCGGAAGCGTATCAACACGGACCCAAACGTCCATATTGTCTTGCTTGATGTCAGGATCACCAAGATCCATGGTGAAAATCATATCCTCATAAAAACCATACATTTTGCAAAGTGCTTGCAAAGAGCTTCCCAATTTTGGCAACCAAAATGGGTTACGCTCTGAGAATTGTAAAGATTTACTTCAAAATCCATATCATGATGGGTCCTCAGGTGTATTTTCTTTGTTTCAAAATTTTCATGGTCTTCAAAATCCATCCTCTCCAAGACATAATGTCTTGCATGGCATGGGATAAGCAAGTTGAATTGTAAAAGATGAAAATTAGACGTTGAAATAGTTGAAGTCGTTCTTAATTACAAAAAAAATATTTGACGTCGTTGTGTACCGTTTCAACATCGAAGGTCTCCTCGAGCTTAATGCTGAAGCGCCGATCTTCATCCAGGTGAGGCCTGTCGCACAGACCTCGATCATCGTGGCACCAGCTGCACTCCCCTGGGAGACATTCATCTTCCGAGTACGACATTTCCTACATTTATAATTCAAAGATTAAACTTGTACAATTAAATATGTGTACTAAAAAACCTAAATTAGATCATTATTATTCATCACGGGTTGAATATCGGTCTGTTGAAATGTCGTTTAATTATTTTTCGAGAAAATCCAGGCCACTCGATATTTCCTACATATTCTAGCACAAGTCATGCTAGAATTCACGGAATAAACTGGCATGACCTTTGCTAAAAAGGACATATCGAGCGCCTGAAATTTGCCAGAATGGAAATCAACACTTCTGCAAAACATAGGCCACTCGGAGGTGTAACGTGAACATGACCGGCCACATTAGCAACACAAGATATACATGTTTTGATCTACATCATATCTTATAGGACTCATATTGACATGGAGATTTGGCTGGTCTCACCTCCAGATCGGAGGGGGTCGGTGACGGGGGCGACGGCAGGGATCATGGAGGGGCTCCTTGATTTCTGCAAAAACTAAAACCCTATAAGTTATCACTAATACATCCAGAATAATTGCTTAAACTAAAAAAATAAAAACAAATATGACATGTTCAACTAGTTCTATTAAATCAACTAGTTCTTACTAAATATAAACTTACTATAAATAGAAAAAAACTAGTTCTTTCTAAAAATAAAGTAGTTCAACTAGTTATATAAATTTTATTAATAAAAATACATTAGTTCTATTAATTCAACTAGTTCAACTAGTTTATTAATTTACTCTACTAAACCAGTTCAACTAAAACTAAACTAATTCAACTAGTTTATTAATTTACTTACTAATTATGTTCAACACTTACTAAAAACAGTAAAAAAACTACATTATACAATAGTAAAAAACATCTACTATTAACCATATTGCCCTAGTTAACTAGTACCATCACAACTACTAATTAACATCTACTACTACTAAAAATCATTATCTATGAACCCTAAATTAATATCAACTACTACTAAAAACATCTACTAACTAAGCAGAGAGAGAGAGAGGGGTGGGGTCTTACACAGAGAGGGGAGAGACGGTGGCGTGGAGGTGCTCGGCGACGGAGGCGGCGGTCCTGTGCGGGCTCGGGCGGCGGTGGTGAGGTCGAGGGCGGCGGCGGTGAGGTCGAGGGCAGCGACGGTGAGGTCGAGAGCTGTGGTGGGCGGCAACGGTGAGGTTGATGGCAGCCTCGGGCGGCGGTGAGGGCAAGCTCGGGCTCGGACGGCGGCGACAGAGGAGTAGGGGAACAGGGGGGCACTACTAGGGAAAACCTTATACACAGAATCTTAGCAGCACCGCGGCACAAAAAGAGGCGCTGCTGCTAATTAGCAGCAGGGAGGTTAGGAAAAGCACGCTACTGATGTAAATTTGGTAGTAGCGCGTGATGTCTAAACCGTGCTGCTACAAAGAATCCACCGACAGTACACAACAACCTAAGTTTACCAGCAGCGCGGCGACACAAAGCACGCTACTGCTAATGCAATAGTAGTAGCGCGCTATTTAGTCACGTGGCTGCTGCTAATTTTGAAATTGTCCATAGTTTAGAAGTAGCGCGTGTGGGAAAAGAGCGCTGCTGCTACGCTCTTAGCAGTAGCGCGTTTTTCCGCCCATGCTACTGCTGAGACGCAGCACCCCACCACCTTTTTCCACCTGTCCTCCCCTCCCCCATCTCCTCTCCTCCCTTTCCCCTACCTCCCACATCCTCCCTCTCTCACTCTTCTTATTCCTTGGTACTTCTCCCCCATTACTCTCCCTCTTCTACCTACCTTTCTCTCTCTTCATTACTCCTAGCTAACTACACCACCTCCATTAATGCATCTCCTTTCTCTTTTTCCTTCCCCCTCCACTAGTTGAAGTTGTCTCCTCCCAAATTAGCTAGCTAGGTAGATGTAGCATTTAGTTAAGTGACCCATTTGCCTCCTAACTAGATCTATCTTTGTCAAGAAGAGCTTTGTGCACTTTTGATCTCCCTACATCATCATCTTCATCGTGTGCTCGATCTCGAGATAGAGGTGATTAAAATTACATGCGTTTGCAAAATGGAAATATGTGTATGTGTGCGTGATATGATAATTGCGCAATATGATGGAAATTGTGTGTGTGGTATGTGTTGACGCCAAATTGTGCTTTTGAGTTCCCTATGTTCTGCCGAAATGTCGATCTATATATGTCCTATTTTTAGGGAAGGTCATGCCAAATTTTTGTATGACTTTGATGCATGATATTTATTATTACCGTGTAGACGTTCATGATGGTCAGTGGAATGATGGTGGACAGGTGGTTGCGGTCGGCGGTGCAGGACATGAAAGAAAATAACCGGATAGAGGTTTTATGTCCGTGTCGAAAATGCAAAGGAATAGTTTGGCTCGACCCCTATGACAATGGTCGTGTCAAAGCGCACCTAGTCATGACTGGTTTCATGGATGGCTATACTCGATGGATAATTGAAGATGAGAATGACGATGTTGAGGATGCCGATGGGGAAGGTAATGACGGCATGGGGCAAGACGAAGAGATGATCGATAATGGCGGCGGGGAAGAGGCCGGACATGGCGGCAGGGAAGGGGCCGGACATGGCGTAGTAGAAGGGGCATGACATGCCGACAGAGAGAACGTTGACTCCACGCAACAGAGTTCGTCGGTACTAAGTTCAATCGTGCGGGACCCTCATGTTCAATTACTACTTCGCAAGGAGACGAGTACTGAGAGAGCTTCTCCTAGAGAGGAGGCTAAGCTGGAGCAACTGGTGGTAGACTCGAACACTCCATTGTATGATGGTTTCAATCCTGAGATGACGCACTTGAGTATCACGCTCCAACACCTGAAGACGAAGGATGAAAACAAATGGACCGACACTAGCCTTGATGAGCATCTCAAGTACCTAAAGGATGTTCTTCCTGTGGGGAATCTATGTCCTACTAGTGTTGATGAGGCCAAGAAGATCGTGTGCCCTCTTGATCTTCCGCATGTTAGATACCATGCATGCATCAATGATTGCATAATTTATCGGAAGGAGCACGCGAGAAAACAAGTTGTCCGGTGTGCAACGCTTCTCCATACAAGAAGGCCGGGAAGAAATGTCCCCAGAAAGTTGTATGGTACTTACCGATCACTCCCCGTTACAGCGGTATTTTGTAGATCCCAAGGAAGCAAAGCTAATGCGCTAGCATGCGGAGAGGAAGAAGCCCGATGATGGAGATGATCCGAAGCTGACACACATCAAGGATGGAAGCCAGTGGAGAGCGTTGAATAGCTTCTATCGGTATTTCGACTGTGATGCAAGGAACATCGTGCTCGGCGCGTGTACCGATGGCATGAATCTGTTTGGCAACCAGAACACCAACCATAGCACATGGCCTGTGTTTGTATGGATGTACAACCTACCCCCTTGGCTATGCATGAAGTCGAAGTACATTCACATGAGCATGCTTAT
This sequence comes from Triticum urartu, assembly GCF_056163025.1. Lineage (NCBI taxonomy): Eukaryota > Viridiplantae > Streptophyta > Magnoliopsida > Poales > Poaceae > Triticum > Triticum urartu. The sequence continues at coordinate 2,499,038 of NC_141878.1, read as the reverse complement.
TCAAAGGCCGAAACAATCAGGAAATAATATTAATTTTTATCTGGGGCTACTTCAAGAGGAGTTAGACACTTTATGGAAAACACCGGCCAAGACATGGGACGCCAGCAAAGGCGAGTATTTCTACTTGAGAGCCGTACTGATCACGACGGTGCATGACTATCTCGGTTACGGATATGTCGCAGGCCAGGTGTGCCATGGATATTGCGGATGCACGCGGTGCATGGATGATATGACGTCTCGGCAGGTGGCGTCAAGGAAAGATGGCGGGTCTGGGAAAATCGTGTACATAGGGCATCGAAGATGGCTCGAACAAGACGACCCGTGGAGATCCATTCAATGGTCACGCTGAGCATAGAGGACCTCCACGTAAGCGGACCGGTGCCGAAATCGATGAGCTGTTGAAAAACTGGAAGGAGTACCCCGCGCCGGGAAAGACGATGAAAAAGGCGCCGGAGCCGCTGCTGAAGGTATGGAAGACGAGGTCTGTGTTCTGGGACTTGGAGTACTGGCTCAAACTCGATACACCTCATTGCCTTGATCAAATGCAAATCTGTAAGAATGTCCTTGAGAGTTTGCTTGCGACGCTGATGAACATGCCGGATAAGACCAAGGATGGGCCAAAAGCAAGAAAAGAATTGCAATATTTGAATATCAGGGATGATCTGCACATGCCGCCCCGTAAACAGTTAGACGAGACAGAGATGGAGGCAGAGGCACGGGAGCAGAAGGGAAAGAAAATAGAGAAAGATGATTATTGCCCCCCTTCTTGCTTCGCCTTAAGTCAGGCTGAGATCGATCAATTCTTTAAGTGCCTTACCTGAGTCAAAGTTAGTTCCGGTTACTGTGGCAACATAAGCAGATATCTAGACTCGGACAAGAAAAGGTTCAGCTGGATGAAGTCCCATGACTGTCATGTGATGATGAAGAAGATACTACTTGTTACCCTTAGTGGGATAATGGACAAGCACGTCTGTAACACGCTTATTGGTGTCTGCAACTTTTTCGACGTCATCTCTCGAAAGTCGATCAGCCTGAAGCAGCTCCGAAGGCTATAGGAAGAGATCATTGTGATACTGAATGAGCTTGAGATGTACTTCTCGCCCGTTTGAGAGGATGAATGGGATCGTCAAAGGATTCGTTCGTAACATGTCCCGTCCGGATGGAAGCATCGTCCAGGGTTATCTGACACAAGAGTGCATCTCTTTCTGTGAGAATTTTCTATATGGCGCAGAGCAGCCACCTGATGTTAGTGTTGGTTTGCCCGTTAACAAGCACAATGGGAGGCTCGAAGGAGATGGTCACTCCAACGGTCATAGGTAACTGCATGTGGCACACTCAGATCGACGCAACGACTTTGACATAGCAAACTTGGTAGTGCTACAACACCTAGACGAGGTAGATCCTTTCGTGGCACTACACAAAGAAATTATCGCAAAGAAGTATCGTGACTGGGGGGTTTGCAGGACGGACGCCGAAGTTACTAGAGAGCACAACTCCACTTCCCTGCATTGGTTCAGAGAGCATATTATTGCTAATCCCCCGGAGGAGGGCTCTAAGGACGGATTGCTCATATACGCCTTAGCACATGGCCCCTCGCCCAACCTCCTAACCTATCAGGCATACCATATCAATGGATAAACGTTCTACACGGAGGCCAAAGATATCGATAGTGATGATCAGAACTCAGGGGTGATGATGGAATGCATGACCGGCAGCGACAATGGCGCAACTAAAAGATTTTACGGAAGGGTCGAGGAGATCTGGGAGCTTGACTACTCTGGACTGCACAACACGACAATGTTCCGTGTCAGATGGGCTAAGAATGTCGAAAGAGAAAACCGGAATTTCACTACCATGACTATACCCGACGCCAAGAGCGCTACCGTGAACGCTATCGCAAAAAATGAGCCATGGGTACATGCTAAGCACGTGACACAATGATTCTTCATAACCAACCCGCGCAATCCCAGGCGTGTTGTTGTGAGGAGAGGCAAAAGGAACATCATTGGAATGGATGGAGTCGCCAACGAGGAAGACTATGATCAGTATGGCAACCCAATGAGGGAAGATGATGATGATGATGAAGTATACGTCAAAAAAAGAATCAATACTACATTACCTAAGAAAAATCGTACTCCATGGAAAAGGCAAAGTCACAATCAAGGGCACAATTATTCTTCAACGAAAAAGAAGGGAAAGAAGCTGACTCAAAAATGAAAACGTCAACGCTGAGGAACCGTATGTTATCGGTCAAATGATGTAATATATATGTTCCTATTTTGTATACACCCTTAGCCATTATTATGCATGGGTCCAATGATGTAATATATATGTTCCTATTTTGTATACATATTTATCCATCAAATGATCCAATATATACCGCCTTCAATTCCCTTAGTTAACTGCTCTCGGAAAAAAAGTGAGAGGAAATAAAGGAAAAGAAAATAGAAGGAAACAAACGCGAAAACTGTTATATAGGTACTGGTTATAGCAGCAGCGCATTTTTCAGAAAAGAGCTACAGCTAGTCAAGGTAGCAGTAGCGGTTTCTACAGGAAACCACTATAGCTACCTCGAGTAACTATAGCACGTTTTTCCTAAACGCGCTACTACTATGCCCACTTAACCCTGAAAATCCCTACTCTCTTCATCCCGCCTCTTCTCCCCCAAATCTCCACACTCTCTCTTCCCCCGTCGCGCCGCTGAAGCCCTCGCCGCACCTCCACGCTCGCCCCCGACCCCAATGCCGACCAACCCCGGCGCCGGCTCCGGCCCCCGACCCCGACCCCAGCGCTCGCCCACGGCCCCGGCCATGACCCCGGCGCTCGCCCACGGCCCCGGCCCCGACCCTGACCCCGGCTCTGCCCCCGACGCTTGACCCCGACCCCGACCCCTCCCAACCTCGGCCGTCGTTGGGCCTGCACCCTCTGTAAGCCCCCCACGTCTCGTCCTCTCTCTGGTAGCTAGGTTTTTTCGTTAATTTAGTTAGGTTTTAGTTAGGGAAAATGCTTAATTAGGTTATATATTTAGTTATGAATTTAGATAGGTTTTTTCTTCAAATTCTATATTTTTCTTCCTTTTATATGCAAATTTGAAGTGGACATGTGATATGTGGACATGTGAAGTTTTGGACATGTCATATTTGGAAATTTGGACATGTCATTTGGACATGATGATTATGTGCAGGGTAGATGATCCAAGTGGCCTATGTTATGCCGGAATGTAGATTCATTTCCGTTCCGGTGAATTTCAGGCGCTCGATATGTCCATTTTTTAGCAAAGGTCATGCCGAAATTTTTCGTGAATTTTGGCATGATTTGTGCTAGATAGTAGGCATATCGAGTGCTGGGAAACGACATTCCGGAAAACATAGATTTCTTTTTTATGTGATTTCTCATTTTTTTCATAGTTTTAGAATTAAAAGAGGAAACTTAATCATAGGAAACATGTCGAACAACGAAGAAACTGGGCCTTCTGACCAAGATGCAGATGAGATATATTATGAGGGTGAACAAGAGTACCTCAACAATTTGACTGCTAAGAAAATGCAAAGTCAAGGTTTGCTGGTCGGCCTCGATGATGGTACTGATGCCAACATCGACACCGACGGCGCCGGCACCGATGGCGGCGCCGAGACCGGCGGGGAAGGTACCGGCGTCGATGCCGCTACTGAAAAGAAGAAGCAGAAGAAGCAGAGGATACGAAAACCTAAAAAGCTAGGGATTGGACGAGTGGTGATCACAAAGATGGCACCTGGCAAGTTTGAGCCATTAGAGCCGGAAGAACCTCGCAAGTAGTATGGGAACCAAGTAGGATGCATCCTACGGGAATGCGCGAGCATCAACGACGTTGACTTAAGGAGTAAAGAACATTTGACACAGTTTCTCCTGATGAAGTTGCACAAGAGATTCAAGTTCCCCGGCCGGGATGATAACATAGAAGAACCGTGGGATGATCCGAAGATGAAAAAGATTAACAATCACGCCATGGGAATGTTCAGCAATGATTTGGCCTCCTGGAAAGGGAGGGTGAAACGAGCTATTGAGGCGGAGGAACCCCTATCCAAGATTTTGGAGGAAAATCCGACACTTACGGAAGAGGAGTTCGAAAAGTTCAAGGACACTTGGGCTACCGAGGCAGCCAAGTCTAAGGCTGCGAAATTCAAGAGCCTTCAGCAAAGGAACACGGGGAAGCATCGCCTCGGAAGCCGTGGCTACCTAGGTAAAAGGTCCATATGGGATAAGGAGGACGTGGAACGTGAAGCCGCGGGTATCCCAAACCCCTTCGCGAAGTTCACCAACCCATTGGAGCGTGACTTCATCGGGGCCCGCTACAAGTGGGACAAGGAAAAGAAGGTTTTTACATGGACCAGATCATGAGGAAATTGATTATACTACTGGTATTCTTTTACCACCTTACATTTAGCTCCAGATCTAGTCGACTACACATTCCTAAACGCTACACGCTCCTTCTGCAGAAGAAGCAACACCAGCTTGCAGCCGAAAGCCCTACTTCTCCGATGAGGCCCAAGTGGGACACCCCTCTCAACCGGGCCTTGAACGAACTTAAGGGACTCCCTTTGGGCCAGCAGTCGCAATATGGTCGTGATACGTCTCCAACGTATCTATAATTTTTGATTGCTCCATGCTATATTATCTACTGTTTTGGGAAATATTGGGCTTTATTTTCCACTTTTATATTATTTTTGGGATTAACCTATTAACCAAAGGCCCAGCCCAGAATTGCTGTTTTATGCCTATTTCAATGTTTCGAGGAAAAGGAATATCAAACGGAATGAAATCAACTGGAGAAGTTATTTTTGGAAGGAAACCTACCGGATAGACTTGGACCCTACGTCAGAAGATGAAGGAGGTGCTCACGAGGGTAGGGGGCGTGCCCACCACCCTGGGGCGCGCCCACTGCCTCATGGCCCCCCTTCGGTCCACCGACGTACCCTGTGTACCCATATATACCTACGTATCGTAAAACTTCCAGAAAGGACAATAGATCTGGAGTTCCGCCGCCAGAAGCCTCCTTACCCACTGAAAACCAATCTAGACCCGTTCCGGCACCCTGCCGGAGGGGGCAATCCTTCTCCGGTGGCCATCTTCATCATCCCGGTGCTCTCCATGACGAGGAGGGAGTAGTTCTCCCTCGGGGGCTGAGGGTATGTACCAGTAGCTATGTGTTTGATCTCTCTCTCTCTCTCGTGTTTCTATGATGTTTCTTCCCCCCCTCTACTCTCTTGTAATGAATTGAGTTTCCCCTTTGAAGTTATCTTATCGGATTGAGTCCTTAAAGATTTGAGAACACTTGATGTATGTCTTGCCGTGGATATCTGTGGTGACAATGGGATATCACGTGATTCACTTGATGTATGTTTTGGTGATCAACTTGCGGGTTCTGCCCATGAACCTATGAATAGGGGTTGGCACACGTTTTCATCGTGATTCTCCGGTAGAACTTTGGGGCACTCTTTGAGGCCCTTTGTGTTGGTTGAATAGATGAATCTGAGATTGTGTGATGCATATCGTATAATCATGCCCACAGATACTTGAGGTGACATTAGGGTTTTGGTTGATTTGTGTCTTAAGGTGTTATTCTAGTACGAACTCTAGGGCTCTTTGTGACAATTATAGGAATAGCCCAATGGACTGATTGGAAAGAATAACTTTGAGGTGGTTTCGTACCCTACCATAATCTCTTCGTTCGTTCTCCGCTATTAGTGACTTTGGAGTGACTCTTTGTTGCATGTTGAGGGATAGTTATGTGATCCAATTATGTTATTGTTCTTGAGAGGACTTGCACTAGTGAAATTATGAACCCTAGGCCTTGTTTCAACGCATTGCAATACCGTTTACACTCACTTTTATCATCAGTTACCTTGCTTTTTTTATAATTTCAGATTACAAATACCTTTATCTACTATCCATATACCACTTGTATCACCCTCTCTTCGCCGACCTAGTGCACCTATACAATTTACCATTGTATTGGGTGTGTTGGGGACACAAGAGACTCTTTGTTATTTGGTTGCACGGTTGCTTCAGAGAGACCATCTTCATCCTACGCCTCCTACAGATTGATAAACCTTAGGTCACCCACTTGAGGGAAATTTGCTACTGTCCTACAAACCTCTGCACTTGGAGGCCCAATAACGTCTACAAGAAGAAGGTTGTGTAGTAGACATGAGGTCATCACTACAAAAAAATACACTTCCGTGATGATACGTGTTTGTCACAGTAGGTCGCGTTTTTTGTCATGCATGTACATCCATGAAAAATTTATGACAAAATCAAGATAGTCATACCTGTGCTGCCGTAGAAGTGTTCCATGACATTACCAAAATTATCATCATGGAAGTGTCCACTTCCATGACGGTAAATCGCGTGTCACAGAAGTGCTTTCATCAAGGGTGACCGACATGTGGCATCCACAGTAACGGAACGCCGTTAAGCTATCGGGTCGGGTTTTGGATCCGATAACCCGTTAACAGCCCCGACCAATGGGGATTTTCCACATGTAAAATCATCATTGACTGGAGGAGACACGTGTCAGGTCCGCGTTGGCATAGGTGTCACTCATCCAATGGGCGAGACGCGCCTATGATAAGTTGACACGTGGACCGGCCCATCAAGTTTAAATGGGCCGGCCCAACTAAAGCCCCACAAGAATTCGCGGACCATAATGGGCCGGCCCAGCTAAAGGCCCACGAGATTTTTCGGACCATAATGGGCTGGCCCAGCTAAAGGCCCACAAGATTTTGCCGGCCATAATGGGCCGACCCAGGTAAAGGCCCACAAGATTTTTGTGTGCCATAATGGGCCGGCCCAGGTAAAGGCCCACAGGATTCTTGCGGATCATAATGGACTGGCCCAGCTAAAGGCCCACGAGATTTCGCCGACATTAATGGGCCGGCCCACATGATTTTGAGGACCCTAGTAGGCCGACCCATTAATTGGCTGCCATGTTTTGGGCCAAATGCCGGCCCATATTTGATCCGGTCCATTAATGGCCTGCCACGCTCCGGGCCTAATAGTGGCCCATATGAGATCCTGTCCGTTAAAAGCCTACCACGTTCTGGGCCAAATTACGGCCCAGATCAGGTCTGGCCCTTTAAGAGGCTTTGGGCTCAATTATGGCCCATATCGGATTCGGCCCGTCAACTGTACACTATGCTTTTGGGCCCACTTGCTAAAGGCCCACTTAGTAATTCAGCCTGATATTAGTTTTCCCTGTTAAGGGCCCTTTTAACATTTCGGCCCTATATTAATTTCGGCTTGTTAAAGCCCGTCATATAGTTGGGCCTAACTACGGCCTAGTTTGCATCCGGCCTGCTCGCAGCCGATATCTGATTGGGCCAAACAAGGACCGAGACAATTTTGGCTTGTTAAAAGCCCGTGATTTGATTCGCACAATCATGGGTCAGGCCCAACCTACATCGTGATTGCATGATGGCCCGATTATGTACCATAATTTTACGGTTTGGCCGGTTTACTGGGAAGACAGGATATATATACAGTAAAATAACTACTGCATCGTGAATAAGAAAAAATCTAGACTATACAATAAAGAAATTACGGCATATTACATCCACTGGGCATCAAAGTTTGCCATTATGATAATAAAGCACAAGCAGACAGCAGATTACAGACGCTGGGCATCAAAGATCGCCACCAATGCAAATAAAAAGGCCGACAAAATAATATACAAAACCGACAGCACTTCAATGGAGTTCAAGAAAGGTTAGCCCTGCTGGGGAGCTGCAGCGCAAGCAGCTGAGCAAGATGATAAGACTGCGCTTGTTCAACACTTATATCTTCCTCACTCTGAAAGATAAACAAGCAGACAGATGACAGGTTTTGCACATAAAAGTATCAGTGCTAACAATTCATCACATTTCTTACTGACGAGTAAAGTGACACAGTTTAAAATTGCATTAACACAATACGGTATTGTTTAGGTCAAGACATGGCAGGAAATGACATTGTGAAGGAGTTGGCAGCTTCACGACACCACTGGATTACAGATCAAGGACTCATAAGTATCAATGGTTAGTGTGCTGTCAATTTATACCATTTCAGATTGGCTAATGAAGAGACGGTTTAAATAATAGTAGAACGATATGACATTGTTCATAGTTAAGACAATGCAGAATATGACATTGTGCTATAGTGGGTAGGTTCACCACACCACTGGATTACGGATGAAGAACAGAAGCATACATGTAGTGCAAAAGAAGATCACTTGCTCTGTATAGTTTAATTTACATGGTATGAAGAACGAACTTGGTTGTATAACTGAAAACTTAAATTGAGAAAGGACAAACTTTTTTATGAACTACATAATAAACATTAAACAAGCAATTTGATGCAAACAGCAAATATAAACAGCTGTTGCAGTCATGCCTAACCAAATATATACAACAAAGTTTGAAGGCTTGAGATGGACAAACTTACATTATTGGTGAAGGCAGGCTCTATAAAGGCCTTGTCCATGCTGATGGGGGGGGCAATTCAAGAAGTTTACCACATAATCTTCTTCAAAAGCATTGCCTTTATTCTACATTTTGTTAAGAGTAAATATATATGTGATAATATACGAAAAAATGGAGAATATTTAAGATAAGATGAAGAGTGATGCTACATAACCAAGTAGTTATAAATGTAAGTGCGGCGATACACGCAAAAGGTACGGCCAAGAGCAATGCACAGCTAAACTTCTTCAGTATCAACCTTATTGTAAGAGTAAATATAGATCTCATGTGTAGAAAATGGAGGGCAAAGGAAAATAAGCTGCAGAGTGATGGTACATGAACAACTACCTGTCATTATAAGTACACTGATAAAGGACATCATGTACTTACAAAAACAATGCAGAGCTAAAAAAAACATTGGCATTGGATATATTCTACACTAATGTAACCATTCATACAGATCAGATAATTTGGAGCGAACAATTGATAACCAAGCTATCATGCATACTGTTGTCACATAATGAACCAGGTATGTATGCAAGTACAGTGATACAGGACAACATGTACTAACAAGAGCAAAGCAGTGGGCAGCATATTTGCGATATCCTGTCGTTCTTGTCAAACCGGAATTATTCTTCGAGCAGATTTCCTGCAAAAAATATCCGTAAGGCACATGCGGAAAAGTAGAAGTTCAAATTGTCATGCGATTTCATATACAGTACCTCATCCTGGGAACGAGACCAGTGCATAACAAGGTTTTTCCATTAAATGTCTTCTAAATTTAGCAGAGGAGACTTCATCGGAAATTCATTTATAGACTTGCCATCAAAGTGCGATTTCCTCAAGTAACACCGATACTTCTGCAATGCTTCCTTGAAAAGCACAAGAAAGCTTTGCTCGGCATGACTATCCAGATTGACCCTCGCCTAGTTACAACAATGTAATGTAAATCATTGATGTGTTCATTCAGCTGAAAACAGGAAAATAATAACCATGAATAATAGCACTTACACGTAAGTTGGATAGGAAGATGTGAAAATGGTGTTTGTTTTCACAATAATCTTCCCATGATGTGAATATATGCACGTAGTCCCTAACAACATTGGGGAATAAATGATATGGGGTTCCAATCTGCAGGAATTGGCCATCTCTACAGTTGGGATAGGTCTTCGGTCGTTGGACTTGCTGTACTTTTTGCTGGAGTGGGATATTTCTATGGTACAGCTGGTGCTATGGCAAATGAAATCGGTATACCTTTTGCTGGAGTGCAGGTCCTGTGTGGTGGGGCTAGTGGTGTGGCCAGTGAAGTATGGGTACAGTCTAATGGAGTCAGTCCTACGTTTTGTGTCACTGGTTGTACAGCCAATATAAGTGGGGTGTTGTCTGATTTCTCCGGCACCACCATGTTTTTGAAGGACTTTGCTGGTGCTCCTTCAGCTTCGGAAATCACCCTCTTCCTTTTTGATGTCTGATGCACAAGAACAGCATTTGAGTGGAAAACATGGTATGATGACAGATGGAATATGTATTGATAATGGATGGGCATGGCGTCTCAACATATATGATGAGTAAACTAAGCAGATGGCGGTGCAACAAAGTAGAAGAAATGCAAGACACCATATGCAAGATACCCGCAATCAATAAAACATTGCCAAATTAGAACAGGCACCTTGACGGGTGAACAGGACAGGCCATGTGCCTTTGAATCCTCTAGGTTAGAATAGTCATTAGGATCATATACTGAACAAGAATCAACAGATGGGCAGCGTATGAGTTTCATTGCATCTAGAATGGCACTCAATGCCTTGGTGCCAATTTTGTAAGTCATTGCAGTGTTTAGCTTCAAGAGTGGACTGCTGCTAGTGCGACACAAAACAGCTACACAGATCATAGTGTAGATATAATAGGAAAACCTTAAGCACCAGAGTAAAATCAGCAAAGTGGAACTTGCTGGAATATATGTGCTAGTATTGCCGGTACGGCTAGAAAGGCTTCGGATACCAGCTCTCTTCAAGTGAAGGTGCGGTACTGTTAATATCAGTGTAACTCTCAAAGGCGACACAGCTCCCCGCATTTCCTTGCTATTCTTATAGGATTCAAGTGGGCAGGCCACTACAAATCCTATTCCTATGTTTACAAGATCCTATGAATCAAAGAGGCTCAAAGTATGCATCACAACCGACCGTATAGACCTCTACACTGCAAATGTCCCTGCTCATCTTCAGTACAAGGAACATACTGTACTACTATCATACTCCCTCCGTTCCAAAATATAAGTCTTGGTAGAGATTTCCACTATGGATCACATACAGATGTATCCAGATACATTTTAGAGTGTAGATTCACTCATTTTGTTCCATATGTAGTCCATGGTGGAATATATACAAAGACTTGTATTTAGGAACAGAGAGAGTACATATTAAAGAAGAACGAAAGAGGAACATGGTAAAGAAGAGCAAGCAGATTTTGGATAATAAAATGTTGGTTGTGCAGTGCCCACACATGATGAACCAGAGCGCATTAAGAATGTAACTCCCAGCTGTCTCTCGACCATTTCAGGCGGTTGGATGAAGATCCTACGTCTCCTAACCCTTCTTCTTCCTTGTCTCTGATTCTTCCCATACAGAACATCGCACGGGCCGCCGGCCGGACCACCGGCCCCCATCGCCTGTGTTCCTCCGCCACCCCCACACCCACCCCCGCCCCAACCCCCACCCGCGTCGAGTTTTCTTCGTTCGGCGAGGCCCCACAACCACCCGAGCCCCTTCGATCGCACCGGCGAACTCCGGCGAGCTCTGAAAAAGCGACTGACCCAATTTTGAAATTTAGTCTACTATGATTTAACTAGTGTGAAATATAAAAGGGGAAAACCATAAGCATTGGGTATAGTGTTGAGCGTGCCATGGCGGATCTGAAAGTGCAAATAGGACAAAGGCAACTTCGCAACCAAGACAAGAAATCAGAGTAAAGCAGTGGCGATCTATTTTCTTGCTGCGATAAATAAGTTGAGCAGATATGAAAGAGTACCGCCTCTAGTGCGGCGCCGTGTACGCATCTGCTGAGAATTTGACGGTGCTGCGGTAGCGATGGTTGTCGGCGGCGTGGAAGCAGATCTAGGAGGGTAGACGCTGGCGGCGGGGCGCGGTGGACGAGACGGTTGTAGGAGCGGCGGCGGCAGGGTGGACGACGGCAAGGATGAAGCGAGAGGACGAGATGCAAGGATCCCGGTCCGAAGCTGTGGATGAGAAAGGTGGACGACGGCGGCGTCGCGGTATCAGCTTCGGCATGGTGGAGGAGGACGGCGGTGGATGGGGTGGCGGACGACGGTGGACGGAAGAGGGTGGCGTGGACATGGTGTTTTGGCGCCCATGGAGTACGAATGGGGAAAAGGGAGGTAGAGAGGAAGGGGGAACCATGTATTTAGGGCGCGCTTGTCTCAAATGCGTGGAAATTTACAAACTTAGCCCCCGTTTCAAATTTCTACTCCATCACAGCAATATTAGTCGGTTGGGGATAGGACGGTAATCTCGCATACACCCAATATTTGCCGACGAGAGTTTGTTTTTGGCGCCCACCGTGTATGAATATGAATCGGGGAGGGAGTCGATTTCGGCCTAGGACACACTGTGTTTTAGCGCCCACCGTGTATGAATCCAGGTGAGAGGCGGTTACGTCACATTTGGGTGAAATTACAAACCTACCCCTATCGAAACCTATGGAAATCCAGCAGATAGGCTTTACGCGGCAGGGATAGGCAGTAATGATTTCCATCTCGCAGATTTTGGTTTCGGGCGGTTACTGCGACTTTCCCCGCTTCGTTCAAATTTTGCAGAGTGCACGTTTACCGTGCAACTGAATTCGAATCCTATTTGTATTCTAATTTTTTCAGGAGGGATCCATTTTCAATTGGAATTACATTCTATATTCAACATTTTTATATATATACTTTCAAAAGCACAACACCATTTATACATAAATATGGTTTACAAATGGCATGATCTTAGATTCATAAGGTTGTATCCATCAATTTGGATTTTCAAATGTTTGAAACCACTTTATGTTGAAATCCAATGTATGCATTCCTTGCTAACTGTCTCCAATTAATGTGTGTTTCATGTGGGTTTTTTTACTTCTCAAACATGTATAATGTGTTTCACACACACGTAACATATAGTGTAATCCCGTTTAGACATTAATTGCATATAAACCATGCATTGTTCATAACTGAAGAATCTATGGATCACCAATATTGATAAACTATATAACATTACACGTGTGCCCAAATTCAAATGAATATGCATGTTTGATACACCAATTTGTGTTATGATATTATCGATGTCGTGATCTCCAGTTTAAATATTTGAATCCCCTTTAATCCAGATATTCGTCTCATATAACTATCACTCATGCTTATATAGGATTATCTCTCTGGACCTATACGCGTTCATCGTCTCTCAGGTATCTCTCGTGCTACCTGTATGTCGACAATGATCTTTTATCTTCGTAACACACTGACGGTACTCTCTCCCTCGACCTTCATCACTCTATCTCTCTCTAAGTATATCTCGCTCCCTGCTATGTGTCTCTAACTATGTTTCTCCATCTGGAATCTATTTCTCTCACACAAACACCAAACTTTGTCTCCCGGGGTCTCATTTCTCTCTACTATTCCCATGTGTGCCACTCGCACACCCCTCATACAGAGATGTCTTTCGCTCCTTAGATATGAGAACCTACGACTCTTCCTCTTCAATATATCTTTCTCACACACAAACACAAACTCTGTCTCCCAGGGTCTCATATTTCACCATTGATCTCTTGTATGTCGCTCACACACACCCTCTCTCCCTCGAGATATCTTGCGTTCCCTCGTATGTCTCTCTAGCTATCACTCTCGTTGTGAAATATATTTCTCTCTCATAGACACAAAACTCCGTCTCTCTGGATCTCATTTCTCTCTGATATTTGTTTGTATGTGACTCACATGCACCCTCTCTCTATCTCTCTCACACCCACACACATAACCCAGCCTTCTGATCCACTCGACTCCTATCTCTAACGCACACTAGCTAGCATCTTTATCTTTCTATTTATTTGTTTCTCCATCAACCTTCTTTCTCGCCCTCACTCTTGATTCCTATCACGCACACTACATATGTTTCTCTCTACATGCAGTCAAGTGCCCTCTCACACACATATATAACTTCACCCTTTGAACCACCCGACGGTCATCTCCAACTCCCAAACTAGCGGATGTCCCTCTAGCTAGCATCTCCATCTCTGTATCTATTTGTAGTTTCTCCGTCAACATTTCTTTCTCGCACGAAGTCTTGCTTCCTATCACCCACACTATATATGTCTCTCCATACATATGCATTTATAGGTTGGTCTCTTTTGCACAATCGTTGCGCCTCACTCAATATGCTTGCCATATATGCATGCTCCATCCCACGCCACTATCTCTTAAAGACAAAAACACATGCTCAATTGTCGGGCCTTCTTCCCTGCATTCTCACATGCATGCATATTGTCATATCGATTCGTCTCTCCCATGTCGTTGATCTTATGACTTATGTGTTCTTTCTTTTATCTCGATCATGCGTGCGCGCGCACACACACATCCCACGTATACATGTATACCTCTCACACATGCACGTTCAAGGTCTCTATGTCTCCATACGTAGTTAATTACCCTCAATCCTAACGCCACATCAAATCGTTCTCCTCTTTTATGCACATAACTTCCGCCTGGATGGGTAAAACACACACTCACTCTTAACAATCTCCCTCTAGCACTACTAGGGAAAAGCCTATACACAGAATCTTACCAGCAGCGCGCTTTAAAATTAGGCGCTGCTGCTAAGTAGAAGTAGCGCGGGTTTTTAACCCTCGCTACTACTAAGTTGATAGCAGTAGCGCTGGTTTTTTACCATCGCTACTACTAAGCGGTCTCGACCGTGCCCCCCGGGACATGCCATAGTACTAGCGCGGGTTTTTAACCCTAGCTACTACTAAATTGATAGCAGTAGCGCTGGTTTTTACCCCTCGCTACTATTCAGTGGTCTCTACCGTGCCCCTGGGCCATGCCATAGTAGTAGCGAGGGTTATAAACCCGCGTTAATTACTACTAAGTTTTTACCCATCGCTACTACTAAGAGGTCTCAACTGTGCCCCTCCGGGACATGCCATAGTAGTAGCGAGGGGTAAAATCCCTCGCTACTACTAAAGGTCCCATTTTGAAACTCTACCCCCCCCCTCCCGTGGATCGCCTTTTCGGTTTTGTAAAAAGCAAAAGAAAATGATAAAAACTTCAAAAGTTAAAATCCTTCGAGATATAGTTATGTTACTACATCTACTAGTTAGGAAAATTTAAAAACATAAATTTGGACATGTTTTGCAAAAAGTGTAGGGAAAATGTAAAACGGCTATAACTTTTGCATACGATGTTAGAAAAACGTATAATATATCAAAATGTTTCAAAAATTAAAATCCTTCGAGATGTAGTTAAGTTACTACATCTACTAGTTAGGAAAATTTAAAAACTTAAATTTGGACATATTTTGCAAAAAGTGTAGGAAAAATATAAAATGGCTATAACTTTTGCATACAATGTCAGAAAAAAACGTATAATATATCAAAATGTTCAGCACGAAAATCCGCATACGATGGAGACCGCCTACGGCCTGTTTGCAAATTTTTAGAATCCTCAAATTCTAAAAGGAAAAAAAGTTATGCTCAAATTTCAGTTTTTTTAATTTTGGTCAAATCTGGTCAAACTGTGGTCAAACTACTTATTCAAGAAGTATTAGTGTTACTAAATAATTATTCAAGAATATTAGTGTTACTAAATAATTATTTCATTTTTTTGGAATTTTGGTCAAATTTGGTCAAACTGTGGTCAAACTTTGGTAAAAATGTGGTCAAACTCCTTATTCAAGAAATATTAGTGTTACTAAATAATTATTGTTTTTAAGAACAATAGTTTTAAACTCAAACAACAAAATGTGTGACTTCATGCTCAAGCTAAACTCCCGAGGGTTAATAGGATTGACATCTTACTATTGTCAGGAAAACAACAAGTGCAGACTTGAAATCGAGGGAGAATAGAACCCGGAAGTTAAGCGTGCTCAGGCTGGAGTAGTGAGAGGATGGGTAACCGTCCGGGAAGTTAGATGATTTGGAATGATGAGGGGTGATTAGAGATTAAATTGAGCAGCGATGAGGGTGATTAGAGATTAGAGGTTAAAATAATTCAGAAATTTGAAAATTCGCGCAAAAAATTCGAAAAAAAATTCCGCGGGTTAATAGTAGCGCGGGTTTTTAGCCACGTTACTACTAACGGATGTAGTAGTAGCGCGGGTTGGCACCCGCGCTGCTGCTATACGTTAGCTGTAGCGCCGTCCCCTGCGCTGCTAATACGCCCAAAACCCGCGCTCCTACTAGGCTGTTCCCTAGTAGTGTAGGTACCCCCCCCCCCCCGCCTCTCACTCTTCCCCTATATCCCTGAAACCAATAAGACCATCCCTTTGTTTAATTCCCGCCTACATGCACCATCGATATATAGTAGTCTTCCTCGGTGTCTCTCGAACAAACACGTTCTCTCGATGTTGACTGCTCTCACGTGCACACACCTTCTCTTCCCTGTCTACGGGCATTTTCTCTCTCGCACCCCATAGTTGGTGGCCTCTACCATACACATCACCTCTCTATGATGAAGCCATGCACTCTTAAATTACATCCGGCACAGAGGACCCCGCGACACATGCACACACACACACACACACACGCACGCACCCCCCCACACACACACAATAAGACTCCATCTCTCTCTCACACACACACACACAAACACACACACACTAAGACTCCATCTCTCTCTATCACACACACACAAACTAAGACTCCATCTCTTTCTCTCCTCTCTCTCTCTCTCTCACACACACACACACCCTCACACACACTAAGACTCCATCTCACACACACATGCTCTAGGCGGAGCATTTGTTCCTACCACCCTTCATCCAACCTTACCTGTATGATAAACAATCACCTTTATTTACTTGCATAACATGGACAAATTCCACTTTACTTTAGTAGTCAGCAAACTTATCATATGTACCCTTATAAAAAAGAGTTGGTGGTGATGGTGTGCCTGCCATCTTGTAATACAGACTGTATGATCTATATCTGAGGATAGAAAGCAAACTATGGTAATTTTACAAAAGATACCCGCACCTCTCTCCACATCATTATCTACCGCAACCTCATTGCTCAGCAATTAAAAAAGGAATAAGTCTCTGGAACAATCTAGCATGCATGGTGGCCGCTTCCGCTTGCCGGCGCCGTACATCCCCATGCCTCCGCCCATTCCGACCACCAGTCACCACCACACTCCACTCCTCCTCGCCTTACCTCTCATCTTTCATTTTTTCGATGACATTCTCGAGATACCAGTTTTCCGATAAAATTCTCGAGATATCATTAGTTTTTACACATGGGATTACTCCTGCATGGGTCAATCACAACATGTGTTTTGTAAAAAATGCATATTGATGTTACGTGCAATGCACGAGAATCTTGCTTGTAATTATATAACGCAAATCACGAGTAGGAAGTGACATTTTTATGACACAACCACGTTAACATGGCCACGTAAATCACTAGCTAAAGTAAATACCATTATACTTATATCCCGATGCAAAAGGTTGAGAACATGTCCGAAGAGTAGAGTCACACACACGCACTCTATCTCTCAGGATCTCACACACACACACACACCAGTTACGTGACGCCCACTTAAGCAGATGCGTATGTTACAATTTGTGCACCCGCGGGTACACGTGATGCTGCACATTTATTTAAGACGGAAGGCGAACCCAAACAGTAGCTGCATTCATTCCCCTCCCGCCGCCTCTTCTCTGGTCGCCGTCGCCCGTTAGCCATGGGCCGGCCGAAGGTAACAACATACGCCATACTCCCGCCGGAGCATTGCTTTAATATGGAAATTTTAGTGGTCATGCATGCATCTTTTTGTGCTAGCACTCCTATATAAGGGTTCACCGGTCACTTCTCGTGGACGTGCGCGGGCGGTGGAAGAGGAATGAGAAGGGAAGCGGGATGTGGAGTAACGTTTTTTACCACAGTTTCCTAGGAAACTAAGTGTAATAATTGAGTAGTTTTGCAAACTATGAGTACTACACCTGAAACGGTTCAAAACCTATACTCCCTTGCACGCGCGCGCTTCCCGCGTCAAACGGTCAGCGTCGCCCTGGAGTGTCAGTGCCGCATTAATGTCCGGCCAGAGTGGAGGCGACCTATCACTGACGCCGGCTTTGAAGTGGCGCGACGGCCGAGAGAGCGCCGCTTCCCGGTGCATGCGACTGCTCCGCGTCGAGACTGGCCATAGGCCCTGTTTGGATCCATGGGTTAGAGTTAGTTTGAGCTAGTTGGTGCTCAAATAGCCCTAAAGTATCCAAGCATGAGGGTTTAAATTGTAGCAAGTTGCACCGAACCCACCACAAAAAACGATCCCACCCAAGAGGTGCTAACTGGAGATAGTTCTCATTGAGACCACTAAAAAATCACTTTTCTCTCTCCATGAAGTGCATTTATTGTCAATCTAACCCTGTCACCGAAACACCTCTTTGGCTATAGTTAGTTCAGGGTTAGTCATGAGTTAGTCTAACCTCTGGCTAAGTTAGAGTATCAAATAGGACCAGTATAGGACATGCAAGTTGCTCAAAGCATACAGGCAAATTCGTACGTGAAAGGATTTTTTTCTTTTTGAAAACGGAACGTGAAAGGAATTTTTTTAGAATGCTCTTGGCATGTCGCTAACATGTGATAGTTAACAGACCTCAATAGACGGCCGAAACGCCAGCCCGCCGCACTTTGATAGAGATGAGGAGGGAGAAGCGATACAGGCTGCTGGATTACTAGAGATAGGTGTCGTACGGAAGCCAAGAAATATGGTGATAGCGTGGGTTAGCCATGTACTAGTATGATGTAACTACACTGGGCTGCCGTGTTTCGTACTCTTCCAGTCCACTGTGGAGATGATTGGTTAATTTTATACCGTTGAATAATATTAAATATTATGAGTGCAGACGCTCCACCACGAGGTTCCTCGCTCCTTCTCGGTCGTCCGGAATCTACGTTCTTCCACTCTATTTTTTTACGTGAGCTTTGTTCATCCTTTTGCCAACACGCGATACATCTAGCATCAAGGTGCACGTGTTATGCAAGGATCGTTCCATCTATATGAAGAACACGTGGGACTAGAACTACGAGACGGACATGTACCCAGGAGTGGGCGTACGAACCTGAGTAATGTAGAGCAGTAAGTGAAGTAGAGACGCACAAATGGTATGAACATGCGTGGCATATAGTGTGTGTTTGGTTGTGTTCTCGTCTCAGATTATTGCATTCTTGTTATATATATGTGTGTGTTCATTAATGACGCCTTGCAACCATACACTTTGGTATGGCCAATACACCAGGGGCTTACGTACCCCACAATATGGTGTGAAAAGTCCGAACACTTTTACAAGTGCGGCACCCCGAACTTATAGCATTATATGCATCAGATCCGAATCATGTCTTTGGTCAAATGTTGGGTTTGCCCGGCTCCTATGTTTTGGTACCTTACTTTCCTGTCTATCGGCTAAGGTAGCGCTAGGAGAACTACTACGATTGTGCCCCGGTTCTGCCGGGCTAAACACCTCAGTAGAGAAAGCTAAAACTGATTGTCATGATAAGGCGAGAGACTGGTCGCTGTTCGGTGAGGTTTTTCGAGTCCCTAAAGACTTATGCCGCTTAGGGTGAGGGGCCGGCCCTATCCGGCTTACAGGCGTGTATCGCGCCCCGAATTCGGTCTTCCGAATACTAGGGGCTTCGCCGAAATTTAAAATTATAGAATTCTACGGCTAAGTAAGAGTGATAAAGCATTATTAGTCCGGTTGCGTTGTTCGTTGTGCTGAGCACCTCCCTCGAAGGACCCAAATATGGGAACAAGAGTGCTCAGGTTTATCCCGAACACCCCAGCACTCGTGGCATGGGGGCAGAAGCCGAGGAGTAGCCATCTCTCGGATTGGATAAACGGCCAAACAGAAGGTAATATTTTAAATGCACACAAGCGTTGCATAGCGCATATGAAACAAGTGTTCATCATACAGGATCACACGAGCAAGTTTACTCAAATATTACATCCTTTGAACATTCGTCCGCCACAAGACGGGCACCCTTCAGGACACCCTCATAATAAATTTCGGGCGTGTGATGCTCCTTGCCCTGCGGCGGCCCTTCCTTGATCAGCTTCACGACGTCTAGCTTGGCCCACTGCACCTTCACACGGGGGAAAGCCCGGCATGCACCTTCGATGCAGACGGACCGCTTGACGACCTCCAGCAGTGGGCAGGCATCCACAAGCCGCCTCACCAGGCCGAAGTAGCTGTTCAGAAGGGCGTCGCCAGGCCACAGCCGGACTATAAGGCCCTTCATGGCCTGTTCGGCCGCCTTGTGCAGCTCGACCAACTGCTTTAGCTGGTCGCTCAGAGGCATCGGGTGTTCGGTCCCAGTATACTGAGACCAGAACAACTTCTCCGTTGAGCTTCCCTCCTCGGCCTGGTAAAATTGCGCGGCATCCGACACGCTGTGGGGCAAATCTGCGAATGCTCCTGGAGACCTCCGATTCGGGTAAGTAATCGGTAATTTACTTTTGCATGATTGCTCTGCATATAGAATGCCATACCCTTTGCTATCTTCTTCATTGCGTCGATCTCCTAGAGGGCCTTTTGGGCTTCGGCCTTGGCACTTTTTGCGCCCTCGAGGGCCGCGGCAAGCTCAGACTCTCGTGTCTTCGAGTCAAGCTCCAACGCCTCGTGCTTCGTCATGAGAGCCTGGAGCTCTTGCTGCACCTCGCCCACCTGAGCCTCTTATTTTTCCCGCTCGGTGCGCTCCTTGGCCGCTTTATCTTCGGCCTTGGATAGCGCTTGCTTCAGGGTCGCCACCTCGGTCGTGGCCCCTGGCAAATATATGATGACCATGTCATTTTGCAATCGCGTCCTCTTTTATATATACATACCTATAGACAGGGTATTACTTACCCTTGTTCTCCTCGAGCTGTCTCTTGGCAAGGCCTAGCTCTTTCCTGGACCCCTCGAGGTCCTGCTTCAGTACGGCGACCTCCGCAGCCAGTGCGGCGGACGCCAGCAGCGAAGCCTGCATATGCATATTGACATACTTATATTAGACTCCTGCGATATTATTTGATCCTCTGCTCGGCTTTTCTTTGTGAACACCGAACAAAGCATCAGGGGCTCCTGTCTATGCGGTAATATTTCTACTACATTTTAAAACACATACCTCAAAGCCTGTTAGAAGGCTAGCACAGGCTTCAGTCAATCTGCTCTTGGCGGACTAAACCTTTTGGATCACCACACTCATGGTAGTGTGGTGCTCCTCGTCGATGGAAGCGCTGCGAAGCGCTTCCAGCAGATTGTCCGGTGCCTCTGGATGGACAGAGGTGACCGGCATAGGTGTCTTTCCCCTCTTAGAAGAGGCCGCCTGCCCGAGCCCGGAACCGCTGGAGGGTTCGGCGCTGTGTTCGGCTGAGGGCCGAACTCGGAGCTCTCGGGGGCCCCGTCCCCACGGCTCCCGGAGTCCGAAAGGTCGCCTTGAGGCGCCTCCAGGACTGTCTCCCCTCGAACCGGTGCCTCTTTAGACAGCACCTCGGCGTCGTCAGCAGGATGACGGGAGGTGGCGGTCGGGACTGGATCGATATCCATGTCCCACAAGCCTAGGGAGCCGTCCGATGATACATCGATGCTGGTTCGCGGCGGCCTGCATAATCATGTTCGGCGTTAGGGAAAGCAGTGCGATAAAGAAATGCTACGAGTTACTTTGGTATCCGAATACATACGATCTCCCCAGGGGCATGGCCCTGGGCAACCACTCATCTTCGTCTTCATCGGCGACAGTGGAGCTGTCCGGAAGGAGAGTCCTGCCCTTCTTGGACCCTTCAGCCCCCCAGTTAGGGCGGCCTTCCTTTTCTTGTCTCCCCCTCCTGGACGGGGAGCATCTTCTTCTTCCTCCTCGTCTTCGGGGGAGGAGTGTGCCCTAGAGTTATCGGACGATGAGTCCGATAACACCTGGCGCCGGGAACTCTTTCGGGTTCCCTTGGCCTTCCTGGTCTTCTCTGGCACCTTGTAAGGAGCTGGAGTCAGCATCTCCATTAGGAGAGCGTTTGCGGGGCCTTCGGGCAAGGGAGCCGGGCAGTCGATCTGTCCGGCCATTTTCGGCCAGTCCTCTCAAAGGTACGGGAGCTTAGATCCTGCATAGAGTCAAACCATGAAAAACAAGTATCCTGTAAGAGGTACAGGAGCTTACCGCACTGGCTTGGCGCTTCGTGCTGAATCCGGGATCCTCAGTAATGGGTGGGGGGACCTCGGCACCCTTGAAAAGAACCTTCCAGGAATCCTCGTGTGTTGTATCGAAGAGCCTGTTCAGAGTTTGGTGCTGGGCCGGGTCGAACTCCCACAAGTTGAAGGCCCGTTGTTGACACGGGAGGATCTGGCGGACAAGCATGACCTGGACTACGTTGACGAGTTTGAGCTTCTTGTTCACCATGTTTTGAATACATGTTTGGAGTCCGGTCAGCTCTTCCGAACTGTCCCAGGACAGGCCCTTCTCTTTCCAGGAGGTGAGCCGCATGGGGATGCCAGATCAGAACTCGGGGGCCGCTGCCCATGCAGGGTCGCGCGGCTCGGTGATGTAGAACCACCCTGATTGCCACCCCTTTATGGTTTCCACAAAGGAGCCCTCGATCCATTTAACGTTGGGCATCTTGCCCACCATGGCGTCTCTGCACTCTGCTTGGCGGCCGCCCACAACCTCCAGCTTGACGTTGAAGGTCTTCAACCATAAGACGAAGTGGGGCTTGATGCGGAGGAAGGCCTCACACATGACGATAAACGCCGAGATGTTGAGGATGAAGTTTGGGGCCCGATCGTGGAAATCCAGGACGTAATAGAACATGAGGCCCCGGACGAATGGATGGAGAGGGAATCCCAGTGCGCGGAGGAAATGGGTGAGGAATACTACCCTCTCATGGGGCCTGGGGGTGGGGATGAGCTGCCTCTCATCTGGGAGCCGGTGCGCGATGTCGTCGGACAGGTATCCGGCTCTCCTCGGTTTCTTGATGTCTCCCTCCGTGACGGAGGAGACCATCCACCTGCCTCCCGCTCCGGACATGGTTGGAGAAGGTTGAGGTGGGAAGTGTGGACTTGGGCACTAGAGCTCGAATGTGCGAAAACGGATGAGCAAAGGAGGAAGAAGGCGTGGATAGGAAGGTGAATCCTTATCCCTCTATATGGGCGGATGAAACTGAGCGTTCCCACTAGCCTGGTAAAACTCGCTTATCCCCCAAGCGCCGTAATTGGTGGCGCGGTTGGGTTACCCACGCCCGTATTGATGAGAATCCCGTAATAAGGGGGCACGATCTCTGCTTTGACAAGACGTGTCGAAAAACTGCCTCGCGTTATGTGCGGGGCTGGTTAAAGGGAACGGTTCGAATAATCACCGGGCCATGACATAACGTCATGCTGCCAAAACAAGCCAGCAAATTAGATCTGCAAAAATATTATTCTCTCTACGGTGGAATGTGGAACTTATTTTGTAGGGTCGGACACTATCCTCATATTCAAATTCTTCATTGATGTATTCGGAGAAGGAACCCGCCTTGCAATGCCAAAGACAATAATGCGCGTCGGACTCATCGTCATTGAAGCCTGGTTCAGGGGCTACTGAGGGAGTCCTGGATTAGGGGGTCTCCGGACAGCCGGACTATATCCTTTGGCCGGACTGTTAGACTATGTAGATACAAGATTGAAGACTTCGTCTCGTGTCCGGATGGGACTCTACTTGGCATGGAAGGCAAGCTAGGCAATACGGATATGGATATCTCCACTTTGTAACCGACCTTGTGTAACCCTAACCCTCTCCGGTGTCTATATAAACCGAAGGGTTTTAGTCCTTAGGACAACAATCACAACATAAAATCATACCATAGGCTAGCTTCTAGGGTTTAGCCTCTCTGATCTCGTGGTAGATCTACTCTTGTACTACCCATATCATCAATATTAATCAAGCAGGACGTAGGATTTTAACTCCATCAAGAGGGCCCGAACCCAGGTAAAACATCGTGTCCCCTGCCTCCTTTTACCATCCGGCCTAGACGCATAGTTCGGGACCCCCTACCCGAGATCCGCCGGTTTTGACACCGACACCCCTCTTCATGCATGCTCTCTTTATGCATGCTTATAGTGTATTTGTGCTAAACTAGTGTGGACTCATGCACCCTCCATACACTCTACCAAACACCCATAAGTAGGTCGAGAAGGGAACTCTTGGGCGACATTTGTCTCTTACTACGTACTACCACTAAATGTTTTACGTGCAATGCACGGTGATGTTATGGAGTACGTGCCTAAGTACTCTACTACTACTATATTAGTTGGAGGCACATATTAACTTTTATATTTGTTTACGTGTATGCCCCGAGACCTTCCAACTAGACGTGTCTTTCTCTCCAGGTCACACTTTGTATGGTTCATACCACTAAGTACTACTATGTGTGGTCTCCGACCTAGAAGTGGCAGAAGTGGAGACGCTCTACCATGCTATTTTTTTACGCTGGGCTCTACCACGCTGTTCATGTCCCACTCCTTTCGCTGACGTGTGGGACATCCAGCACGTGCCGTGTTTGGCACCCTTCATCGTAAGAGTTGAAACGCTAGCATTCATCAGAAATAAAAAATAATTATAAATCGGCAGTGATACTATTTTTTTGCGAACTAATCAGCAGTGATACTCTACCACGCGGTTTCCTTGCTCCTCGATATCGGAAAGAATACTTCCGTTCGCCAACATGTGGGACGTCGACCATCCTGGTCCACCTGCCATGCACAAAATTATCCTAGTCTACCCCGGTCGTATCGCAGGCCCATCCTTTCCCACTGTAAGTTGTTCGGACGAAAGAACCATCATGACTTCGTTGAATTCCGCTTCTTCAAGAAAACGTATTGTACCCGCAATACTACTACCACACACGAAGACTGGACGGCATTGTACCATGTCATATCATTGAAACCCACTAGGTCAAACTAGCCCGCCTAGGTCATCTATTTTAGAACGGAGGGAGTGCGTCTCTGCACTGCTATGATTTTGTGTTGCACGTTCTCTGTACTTTTGTAACGATTTTCCTACCCTATGAACCAAATGAGGCCTGAATGTATGTCGACTATTGTCTGATCGATCGCTAAGCCTACAATTTTAGGAGCTAGGGCCATTGGTTGATCGACGAGGAATAAGTACAAGCGTACCACGAGCTCATCAGCCCCAACGTTTCTCTTCGGTGAGTGTTTTGCAAGTACTATATCTCGCACAGTAGCTAGCCTACAACACGAAGAATAAACAAACAAGCCCTGCTGATATGATAAACAGTTCAAACTTACATCTAAGCATGCCATATATTACATCAAAAGCTGGTGAGGATACATTTGTTTCCATAAGTCGGATAGGGTTCGCATGATTCATCGCATGATTCA
The DNA here is from genome assembly GCF_056163025.1 of Triticum urartu. Classification (NCBI taxonomy): domain Eukaryota; kingdom Viridiplantae; phylum Streptophyta; class Magnoliopsida; order Poales; family Poaceae; genus Triticum; species Triticum urartu. The sequence goes on along the minus strand of NC_141878.1, from coordinate 2,473,960 downwards.
CTATCAAACAAAAGTAGCAAGATCCGCCCACGCAAGACAATGCAGTAGCCCTTAGATGGTTTGATAACACGCATCGTTCTGGTAATTAAACACAAGGCAATTCAAACTACCCTGGAGGATTAGCATGACCAACTATGGTAATCGATCTCTCGGGCAATGACCACAGCACGGACAGCGCATGGGAATCGATTTCTGGGGCGATGTCCACAGGACTGACCGCGACATCGGAATCGATCTCTGGGCCGATGTCCATAGGATAGACAGCGGCATCGGAATCGATGTCCGGGGCGATGCCAACAGGACGGGCCATGACATCAGAATCATGAAGGATGTCCACTGGCACCTGCACAACTCTAACATATTAGCAAGCACATTGCAAATAATCAAAAACCTCAACTATGGTAATAAGCCATTATTTTTTACCTTGTGTAGATCACCGGGGGATCCCATCCCTCCGGGGGCCATCTCCTCGTCCTCGATGGGGGCCATCACCTTGCCAGGGGAATACTGATTCTCAACGGCGACTATCTCCTCAAACTTGGTCTTGAGCCTCACAAAGGTGGCAATCAGAGTTCCTAGGGTAGGCACGGTGGTGCCCTTGCTGTTCTTCCAACTTTCTTTGAGGAGTTCGTCCGCCAACGTCCTCAACTCTTTGGCCAGTGCTTGTTTCTTTGAGTTCTTTGTCTCCATGGGTTGGCCCGCCAACATTGTCAACTCGTTGGTCGGTGCTCGCATCCTGGAGATCGCTGTCTCCAGTGGGTTGTCCGCCGGCAACTCTTTGCCTAGTGTTCCAGGATCCATCAATGAACTGACAAACAAAAATCAATCGAAAGGAAACCACAATCGCAATGAAAACGGGAAAAGAATATGATGTGAGAATCGGTCGGTGCTTCGCAAAAAGAAGATTCTTGGAATGAAAATATAGCAGCATTACTGATTCGCCCCCCTTTCCTTCGTCGGTACAGAAGAAAAATGGCAGAAGTGAGTAGCCTGGAGTGAGGTTTTCTTCAAGAAAGGGAAGAAAGGGCTTGAACGAGCATTCCAGCAAAATGATGGTTGCTTTGTCCAGTCTAACTTGGAGGCCACCTTACCACTGCTGGTAAAGGTTTGGGTTTTGTGATATGACGGGTCATGACGGCCACACCGGGGTGACAGGTGAGTCTCGACTGTAGCACCTCGCTATGATTTGGTGGATGGCACGTGGGCCCGGATGCTTTGAAATGTCCTGCATGTAGATAGAGCGGCTAATCATATAGGAGTCCTCAATATTGTGCACCGCGACCAAGGCGGAGAGGAAAACGAGAGAACTACGTAATTAATTCATGAGTTTAATTAGGGTAGTTTTGTAAAGTACGAGATACATTCCTCCAATCGCAAAACGCCTGGTTCATGAGATTTGAGATTTGAGCCCTATAAACCGGAAGGGAGGGAGTACTGCACACGGTGTAGTCTAGTCACTTGTTGAAATCTCTAGAAAGGGAAATACATCTTTCCGGTTTACAGGGCTATACTACTCCCTCCGTCTAGGTGTGTAAGTCCTCTTACGAAAACCAAATAGTCCCAAAACACTTAGGCGCGGTGCATTAACTTCTACCTTGTTTCTTGTTTCTTAACATATCAACCAATAAGAGATGAGAGGTGTGCATGCTTTTAATGACTTGCAATGGCTAGTTCATTGCATGCAATGCTATTAATTAGCAAATAAACATTGGTGACCCCAGGAGGAAACGGTGCTAAGCGCGTGGACCTATGCAGAATCAGTATCAACCAATGGATAATGGAGTTTAATTGTTAAACAATAGCAATTTTGTCTCATGCAAGAGCCTGGCTAGTACTCCAAGGAACCGCACCATGCGAGCGTTCGCAACTGCCACGTTTAGGTTGCCCTTGGCTCTTCGCCTCTTCGAGAAGACGAACAATGATGTTACTCCTACTTCTACAGTATCGAATCCACTGCTTCATGTCCGTCCACCTCGTGCGGGAGGGATAGCGTGTAGCAAAAGCTTCTACTTACTGCTCCTGCCTTTGCGTCTATGACAGGTGGGCCCAACAGGTGGTTGGCCCTCCTGTCATGCAGCCAAAGGCATGTGCAGTTAAGGCACCGGAGCTCAGTCCGCAAGGGAGAGGGCGTTGTAGTAATCAAATTTCTCGGTCTTGTACGAGTTGACGCGACACATCAACGCACTGCACTCGATATAAGTCTTTTTTACACATTTCAAATGGGATACTTCGTATGTAGGAGTAGACATATTCTGCTTCATATGTAGTCACTTGTTGCAATCTCTAAAAAGACTTATATTTGGAAACGAAGGGAGTACAACGCATGCATGTATGCCGTGACTTTCCTTTTGATACTTGCATGTGTTGATTCGATGCACCTTGCCAAATTTTGACTAAAAATTTAACTAACCAAATTTTCATGCATGTCATAAAAAATTACGGGGCTGTTTGGATTGTGACTATGTCTGTCTTATGTTTCCACATTATTTTTCCCACACTTGCCACACTTGCCACACTTACCTAACCTGAGTTGCTCAAATTGTTAGACACACTTTGGCTTGCCTAAGGGAATATTGCCACAATTTTTGTGTCTATGACATGTGGGGTTCACTTCTAATAAAAAAATTCTTGTCTTAGGTGTGGCTAGTAAAAAAGACTTATATTTAGGAACGGAGGGAGTAGAAAATATAAATAATAATGCATGTTGGGTCAACCCACGTTTCCGCTAATTTTAGCCGTGGGCTTTTTCACAATTTTTATGAGGAGGTGGTTGTTCATTTAATGGAGGGACTTGTAGTACCAGACTTGAATGATACAAAGTGCGACCTGGCACACCGTAACACCACTTGGAACAAGCGGGTAGCTATCTCAAAAAACAATCAACAACTAAAAAAACCGTGACCTGGCATGAACTAGTACACAATTTTAAACGATTGTTTTGATGGAGTGAAAAAGGAAAACTATCCCATTACGTATATATAGGCCGGAGCCTCCGCGCTTGCTTGCTAGGGTTGCTCTATTCACAAACTCTCATCCTCTCCAGATCTAAACAAGATAGGGGTAGTAACACTGTCTTTCTCCCTTCAAAAAACACTGGCTTTCTATCCTCACCGCTGGTTACAGATCCGGACGTATCCCCCTCCACCGGTGAAGGGGAGGAGGGGCAGCGTTTAGGCCGTCGTCGACAGCGAGGGAGGAGACCCACTACCGGCCGCACCGTTATCTCTGGCCGAGCGCCGACGCGGGAGGTCCTCCGATCCCTTCGTCATTGCCTGTGGGCGAATCCGGCCTCCCGTCGCCCACCTATCCACATCCCGGTGACCTTCAGGTATATCTTCATTCGAAACCGCCTTAGCTCTACTTCCACAGCTCGCTACATCACTGCATGTGCATCATTTTCTACCTCTCAGCCCTCTCGATCGGATGGTCCAACGTCACATTTTTTTCTATTGTTAGAGGTAAAGCTACTTCATGGACCCGAATCTTGTACTCCCCCCGTCAGAAAATACTTGTCTTTGAACGTGGACTGTACGTCGTCCCCTTCCTAGGCCTCGCCGTCGTCCACCGCCCTGGTGCTCTCGGTGTGGCATGGTCAACGTGGTCAAGGAACGGCTTCCATCGGACGTGGACTGTACGTGGAGAGGCTGACAGCTGGGTCCACAGCCGCAGCAAGGAAGTGCCTCCTTATTATATGCAAAATAATTATTCCTCCACCTGATAGCGGGGACCCACCGGACGGGCCACCATATTTCGTGAAAAAACGTTTGCCCCTGACTGCTGAGACCTACCAGCTACATTTTTTTCGACTGAACACTGTGAGGGAACAGCCCCACAGCCTTTTATTAAAACTTGGCGCAAAAAACAAGTACAAAGGAGTTCAAAGGTAAGACTAACTAAGTGACAGGAAACCTACCTATACCTGTACGAATATACAAATATACAACAGCATGTGCCACATGATTAAGGCAAAGCATGAATCCAGTCCAGGAGAGATTGCTTGACCGAGGCCTTCATCCTATAAGAGTGCAAAGTAATGTCATGGATGAATTTGGCTTTCCATCTGCCAAAGGTTGGCCTAATATACCTGAAGATCTTGTCATTCCTCGTGATCCAAATACTCCAAGCAGCAAGGTAAACTACTTCAAAGAAGAAGGGGTGGCTGAAGCTTCTCTTGGCAGCCAAGATGCATTCATGAGGAGCTAGCCCAGCATACCAGTTAATCTGCAGATAATTCCAAACTCTAGTGTTGAAAGAGCATCGGAAAAAAAGATGGTCTCTGTCTTCATGCAAATGGGCCACACACAGTGGGCATAAATTATCATCCTCCTCTGACCTCCAATGTCTTCTAAGCAACATATCCCTCGTATTGAGCCTATCATTAAGCATGAGCCAAGCAAAAACTTTTATTTTCATAACACACTTGCTCTTCCATATCCATTTACAGGGATCATCGTCAGGTAGGTGAGCATGGGCCATAATGTAAAAACTCTTGGCAGAGTATTGACCATTACCAGGTGTCCAAGACCAGGTATCAGGTTCAAGAGGCCTCCTTTGTAGGGTTGATAGATCAGAATTTAGAGACACCAGTTCATCCATTGCTTCCTGGGATAATGGCAATTGGAAGTAGGTTGAGATATCAAAATCCTCAATGAAATTTCTGACCGAGATCTTATCATCCAGTGTGAATGAAAACAACCTAGGAAATCTCCCTTTAATTGGTTGGTGGCTTCCACCTAAGATCAATGTATCATGCCAAAAGAGAGAGCTGTTTCCAGCATTGATTGTAATAATACAGTGATTTCTATAAATGTCATTTAATTTCATGATATCTCTCCACCAAAAGGATCCACACTGAATAGTTGCATGAGGGACCACTCCATTATAGTAAGTGTCCCAGATCAAGGAAACCAATGGTATATCAGCCTTGTTGTAAAATTTGTGTAGGTGTTTGGTGAGCAGGGCCTTATTCTGGATTGCAAGGTTTATTATACCCATGCCTCCCTTATCTTTTGGTTTACAAACCATTGGCCAGGCAGCTAAGGATTGTTTAGGTGTATCAAAGTTCCCCCTCCATAAACATTGCCTCATAATTCTCTCAAGCTGATTAATGATAGCAGCTGGCAAGCTAAGACTACAAAGGAAATATATTAGCAAGGAGGTAAGAACAGACTCTAGCAGTTGCAGTCTAGCCCCCTGGGAGAGGAGGGAGGAGCTAGCAGAGAGTCTTCTTTCCACTCTGTCTACCACAGGCACTAGGTCTTGCACCCTTGGCTTTGTGGTGCCCACAGGTAAACCTAGATAGGTGAAAGGAAGAGACCCAACCTGACATCCGAACATTGCAGCCAATCTATTAGTTTCTTCCTGTGAGACATTAATTGGCAGAATGCAAGACTTCTGAAAGTTGACTTTCAGACCAGTTGATTTGGAGAAGGCCAGCAACATTTTCTTGAGAGCTAGAAGTTGAACTTCACCAGCTTGGGTGATTAACAAGGTGTCATCTGCATACTGGACTATTGGAAAATCTGGGTCATTAGAAGGAATGGGGAGATTAAGTAGTCACTGTTGCAACATTTGGTTGACCACAGATTGGAGAAGGTCGGCAGCAATGACAAACAGAAGAGGAGAAAGAGGACCCCCTTGCCTAACACTATGTTTGCAAATAAATTGTTTGCCAGGCACACCATTCAATAAGATAGAAGAAGATCCAGATGACAATAGTTCCTGGATCCATCCAATCCATTTTGCATCAAATCCCTTATATTTCAACATCAGCAGAATCAGGTCATGTTCAACAGTATCAAATGCCTTAGCAAAATCCAACTTGATGATAAGGATGGGTCTTTTGGACTCGTGACACTGATGTATGTATTCCAAGCTCCAAGCAATGCAATCCTGAATAGACCTTGACTTAAGGAAGCCATATTGATTTTTATGGATGCATGTGAGGTTGACCTTCTGCAGTCTATTAGCCAGTAGCTTAGTCAGAAATTTCAGACAAGTATCTGTGAGAGAGATTGGCCTAAAGTCATTTGGTCCCTCAGGAGAAAGGATATTTGGGGTGAGTGTGACAAGCGATCCATTAATACTCTGTAAGGAGATTCTTCCTTCATAAAAGTCTTGTATTAGCTTGAGGAAATCATCCTTAATTATGTGCCAACATTTCTTAACAAACAAACCAGTAAAACCATCTAGTCCTGGGGCTCTGTCCAGAGGTAAAAATTTCAAAACTTCATTGACCTCATCCTCAGTAAAAGGCCCAGATAAGACCTCTAATCCAGGGACAGGCTGTATCAAGGCCCTAAGATCAAACAACATGTCAATTCCACATGTAACTCCCAATCTATCCTTATATGAGGACCAGAGAAGCCCAGCCATTTCACTGTGGGTTGATAAGGTCACACCATCCTCATTTACTAAGCTAGAAATAGAATTTCTTCTAAATCTCTCTGTTGCCATAGCTTGAAAAAACTTGGAGTTTTCCTCCCCCACTTTGATCCACCTGATGGTACACCTTTGTTTCCAATAAATGTACTGTAGGTGAAGAAGCTCTTCCAGGTGTAACTTTACAATTTTCCTGAAATTAAATTCAGGTCTAAACAGAGGCCTGCTTTCTTCTAAGTTATCGAAAGCAGGGATAACTGCATTGCAGGCATTCATCAACAGCTTCAGCCTGGATAAACCTGTGTGCCATTTCCTAAGCTCTGACCTTAACCTTTTAAATTTATGGGTTAGGATTGCAGCAGAGTTAGATAAGTTTGTGGGGGCAGACCAGGATCTTTGAACACACTCCATGAACCCAGGCATATGAACCCAGTAGTTTTCAAAACGAAAAACCTTAGCTTTTGGTATGGAGGTGGAGATTGAGACCACACAAGGCACATGATCAGAAGTAGTTTTGGCAAATGGGTATACCATGGTATTGGGATATTCTGCAGTCCAAGAAGGAGTTGTAAAGAACCAGTCCAATTGTTCCAAAAGGGGAGTTTCTTGCATATTTGACCAGGTATATGACCTCCCCTTTGAGGCAACTCAATAAGGCCAAGATTGCCAATGATTTCATTAAAAATAAACATATCATTAATGTCACCCCCAGGCATATTTCTATTATGCAGTGATCTAATGAAGTTAAAATCCCCTAGGAATAACCATAGTTCATCCTGTGGGATTTGAATATGATATAACCAACGCACAAAAGCATCTCGAAGCTCTCCCTGGCATGGACCATAGACATTAACCAAGGTCCAAGTTTGGTTATTTTGTGTGGAGGAGAAATGTATGACAATCCCGTAGCTTTGCAGATCGATGAGAGTACCAAACAAAGCAGATGAACACCATAAGACAATGATCCCACCAGAAGCACCCACAGAAGGAGAGTACACAAAATTATCGAATCTTGTAGGACAAAACTTCCTACTAGACCTTTGATCAAAGAAATCACATTTAGTTTCTTGTAAGCAGACAACAGAACACTGGCTCTCTTCAATTTTAGCTCTTACAGCCCTCTGCCTAACTTCAGAATTCAGTCCTCTGACATTCCAGCAGAGTACTTTCCAGTTCTTATTAATGTAAGTAATCATGATAAAACAATGGGAAGGAGTAGGGCAAGCATAGTATCACATAATAATACTGACACAAAATATAAGCAGCAGACTGCATGAGATAGTTTAGAGAATCCCCAACCATAAAACATCCATAGTAGTCTGAAAAGGCTAGTAGCAGACCCAAAAGATAATAAATGGCAGGACAAAGGACCCTGCTGCCATGGGAGGGTAGGACAAAAGATGTCATGCAAGTTCTTTCCGATAAGCACGTCTGACTATATTCGGAATACATGTCTACATTACATTGATGAATTGGAGCTAGTTCTGTGTCAACCAATGTTATGACTCTTACCTGATGAACCGCATCCGGAATAATTATCCATCATTGATCCAATGCCTACGAGCTTTCCATATACTGGTTTATGCTTATTTACTTTCCCGTTGCTACTGTTACAATCACTACAAAATACCAAAAACATTACTTTGCTTTCGTTACTCTTTTGTTACCGTTACCACCACTATCATAATACTTTGCTACTAAACACTTTGCTGTAGATACTAACTTTCCAGGTGTGGTTGAATTGACAACTCAGCTGCTAATACTTGAGAATATTCTTTGGCTCCCCTTGTGTCGAATCAATAAATTTAGGTTGAATACTCTACCCTCGAGAGCTGTTGCGATCCCCTATACTTGTGGGTTATCAGCCCCCCCCCGCAGCGCTTACTGTTCATCCCAGAGGCAGCATCGATCGGCTTCAGTTAGCAGCAGTAGCGAAGGAATCGCTCGATCGGGTTCAGTTAACAGCAATCGATCGATCGCTCGAGTTCAGTAACGCGTAGCCTGCAGTGCAATCGCTCGGGTTCAGTTAGAGCCCAATGCCTCGCTCAGGTTCAGTTAGAGCCAACGCCTCGCACACATGCGCGTACGTGTACGAGAGAAATGCGGATCGCTCGGCCCCCGACCTCCGACCGTAACCGGGAACTCCCCGAAATTTTCCTCGCCCTCGCTTCTACCATGGTTTTTTTCCGTCATGGACGGCCCAAAGAATGTCATGCAACTGCATCTCCGGCCCGCCCAGCATGAAAAGCCCATTTTCTGTCATGATTTTTTGTGATAGAAGTAGGAGCCCACCACATCTATGATGATACCGGGTTTTGTCACAATTATCGTCGTTATAGAAGTGTCATATGTATGACAAAAAAATTTCTTTCGGCCCAAAATGTCACAGATGTGTCTTTTTTTGTAGTGCATGTGCACGGCGCTAGAGACGGCGCCACGTGGAAGGTGTTTTACAACGAGGGCCCGGAGGCGAAGAGGCAGAAAAAGAATTTTAGTCAAGCAGACATCGACGAGAAGGTGAAGCTTGCGGTCGAGAAAAAAGCAGCTAAGGACGCGAAAAAACAACCGAGGAGAAAAATGAGTTCCTACTGCAGGCAGTCAATGCAGCTGTAACTGCCTGCAGAAATGATTTCGCTACTAACTTGGTTCCATCTATCATCAACTGGACAAAGGAAAATCCAGACAAGACGGTACATGATTTCCCGTTGCCCAGTTTCGTCGGGAGCAACTCCGTGAACAACAACACTACCACACCATCACTTTCTCACGCAACCGGGCCTCCTCTCGTAGTCGCTCCCGCTCATAGCAGCCCGTCCTCAGTCTCTGGCGCGCTGGGTGGGCCTTCGTCTTTGGCTGAGCTCGACGCCCGCACGGTAATTACATGTCGCACCAACATAGAATATTCCATTTTCATTGCCTTTCGGATGTTTTACGCCACAGACATGTGTTTGCAGGCCGAAGAAACCCCGTGCACCATACTCTACTTGATCAAAGGCCAGAAGGTGGACGCGGGAAAGGGGATGATAATGAACCCCTTGCAACCCACGTTCCACAACCACCCGATCCCCGCTGGGCACTTCAGAGTTAACTTGTCCAGTGTGAAATCGAGGCACGAGCATTTGCCGCCTTCAATACAGCATGTGGGAGAGGACGACGAGACCCCGCCGCGGATTGGAAGCTACAAGGGTTGGGTGCTGCTATGGCCGAAGAATCTTATTCGTCTGAAGCCGGCCGAGAGCACACCAATAACCACACATCAACAACCATGTGCGTAGACCACCACCCCGCCTACGCCATTACCAGCTCATGTAGTCCCGGGTGAGAGCGGCGGACGACGTGATGAAGGGTGCGCAATAGTACTGGCTGATGTAATCGGTCCTGTAGAACATAGAATGGATGATGAGATGAAGGTCGACCCAATAGGTTTCCCCAATACAAACGCCTATGACTGTGACATAGATATGATGAGTCAACCATATGACGAATCGGGCTATCAGCATGCTAATGAGGATACGGATGATCTACCCGGGCAGGAAGGTCATAGCAGGGATTGCAAAAAGTCTCTCTTCATGAAATCCTCACAGGACACGCCTGAAGATGCCGCCTCAACACAGGATCAACTAGCCGAGGATCGTACAGTGCTTAGCCCGGGAACACTGGGGCAGGGGTTAAGGAAGGGTCTGGAAGGTGTGCCCAAGAAAAAAGAGAGGAAGAGATCGGGGAAGATAGCTGCCTCCAAACAAGCTAGAGCACATAGCAGTCAAATGATGGATTCTGAAGAGTGTGTACCCATGAAAGGTGCGGCCATGTTCCATGTCACGGGCGAGCTGATGCTACCGTCGGAACCGCTGGAGGCACTATCAGGGGATCTCAGGAGATTGCACGACCATGTGTTGTCTACTGAGAAAAGCCTACTAGCATCGAAGGATCCAGGATATCCGACATACGCGGCTCGTGTACCTGAGGGGAAGTGCTACATTGACACATGGACCGCGGAGGTGTTCTTCCTGCGGTTTGACCATATCTTTGAGAGGTTTCTGACAAGGCGGCTCGATTTTACAATCGTCCGCCTTTTTGCGCTACATATGAGCTCCGTCATGAAGAGAGAAGAAGTCTCACAAATCTTTGTGGCGGATCCGTACTACATGCACGAGTCTTTCTTGAGTCTCGGCAACTTTGAGCGTGAAACTGCTAGGGACTACCTCCAAAACTTCATGGTACAGAATAAGGACCTGGAAATTGTCCTCCTGCCTTATCATCCAAAGTAAATCAGTTCCGGACAACCCTTTCGTCCATTTCAATCATTCCTTCTCGCTCATATGGAGAATAATTTGAGGTGTATTTTCCCCGCAGCAACGGGCGCGCCGTCCTTATCGTTCTTTACTCGCGAGTCTCCCACGCATGTATTTCGACCCTTCCAGAGACTACAAGAAGAAGGACTACACCCACATAATAATTATTCTAGATGATGCTCTCCAAGGCTTCCGCATTAGAGGTGGCCAAATGCAGACCAGGAAACAAAGGAACAAGAAGATGGGTTTCGTGCATAAAACTAACTTCTGTTGCGTCCATGTCCCAAAACCAAGTAAGAAGGATGGATTCTACATCCTCCATCTCATGATTGAGTTCAACACGGATCACCAAAAGCTTCGCATGACAAGCAAAAATGATGATCATATCCACAAGTGGCTAGAATCTCATGGAGAAGCGGATTATAAACTTAGAGATGACTTCTTTCGCATCCAAAGGGACATTGCGACAATCATCATGAAAGAAGTCGTCGATGAGAATGGGATGTTCCACCACGGCCCTATATCGCGAGCTAACGTCCGAACTCGCATGGGCATGCAATGTCAAGACCTCACGCCTGTCGGTGGGAATGACACCTATGGGATCACAAGAATCCCTACTACGGTTGCGGGGCGCGGGGTCGTGAGAAGAGCGGATCAAACAGATAGCACATGGTTCGTTTATCCAGGTTTGGGCCGCGAGGATGCGTAAAACCCTACTCCTGCTTTGGTGGATTGTATATCTGTGTTCTTGAGCTAGCTATGGGGCGTGAGGAGCTCCAAAAAGCCGAATCCTCCTCCTGGTCGCCTCGGGCCTCCTTTTATAGGAAAGGGGTTGCCACATTGGCACACAGGAGGTGGAAAGGGTACAGTGATGCGAGGCTATCCCTCGCATTACATGACAAGGCGCATTTAATGCGTCTTGCCCAGGTGTCCTTGCTTTATCGGTTACGGGGGAGAGCCCTGTCTCGTCCGTCGCCGCTCCCTCTCGTGTCGACACACGCCCTGGCCAGCGGTCCCCGCGGTGCCATGTCGGCAGGCAGGCAGCTGAGGTGGCGCAGTGGTGGGTCTCCACGAATATCCGCATGCCGCCACGTAGGTGCCTGCCCAGCTGGTTGGGTCGGCAGCTGCATGCGAATGGCGGTGGAGGTTTGACTGGCGTGGGCCTGATGGTGGCCCTACGGGTGTTCTTGGCAAGGGCCTTGCCGGGGCCCCAGCAAGGGTCTTGGCATGGCGCCTGATGTCATCCCCGGCAAGGCTCTTGCCGGGGGCCTTGTGGTCCTCATTGGCTGGGATCCCGCCAAGGATCATCATCTTCTAAGGGTGTATCTGATCTTGAATGCCTTCACAAAGATCTGCATGCCACCACGAGGATGTCTCCCGAATCCTTGCCCCATGGGGGCAGTGGACTCAAGGGTGACTCACTCTGTAGGCGTGGGGCGAGCTGCCACGGTAAGGGTCTTGCCGGGTTTGCTAAAACCGCCTCCCGGCAAGGATCTTGCCGGGGGGTCCGCTTCGTCCCCTTTGCTCTTTGTGATCTTGCTCTTGGTGTCGTTCTGCTTCTCCTGAGCTTCAGCCTTACCTTGGCTCACCTCCCTTGCCTTGCTCAGTGTGGTGGTGCCCGTGGCTCAGACTGCCCGTGCACAGTTATAGGGGTACAAAAAGTGTACCCCTCTTTTTGTACACCGACTGGAGCCCCCGGGCCTGGGCCACACGTAAACGCAATCGCGTCGTTGGGCTAGGCCCAAAAACGGTGCGCGGGCAGGTGGGGCGGTTTTTACAGCGGTAAGTTTGTTCGCGCACTGCGCTTCCCATGCTTCCCGCGCGTGGCGTGGTGTGGGAAGGCGTGTGTGACGTGGGCGGTATGCGTGGGGCTGAGCTCTGCATGCATGCGTCACGTCGTAGTAAAGGGGCGGTTCGCGCCTTCCCCATAAATGGAGGGAGCGTGGAGGCGCGGCCCATTTACTGAACAGGGCCGAGGCGTGGTCTTCAAGGCGTCCACTCCCCACGATCACGGGGTGGGGAGAGATCGCCTCACCCATCGCCTCGGTCCTGCACGCCCGCCACGTGGCTCTCATGCGCTTGGGGTGGCGAACGGTGGAGGCGGGAAACCGGGCCGCCGCGGGCTGGGGCGGCGGGTCGATCCCACTTCCCTGCGCCTTTCGCGTCTTGATTGGCTGAGCGGGGTGGCCGAGCCCCCACCCCGTTCCTTTATAAAGAGTGTGAGGGGGGATGGCTTCCCGCATTCTTTTCATCTCCTCCTTCCTTCAGCTTCTGCTTCCCCCTTCCATCCGCCATGGAGAGAGGGAATCCTGGTCCTTCAACGGTGGCGGCGAGGGTCGCCGCTCGACAACGCGTCCCTCCTTCTCCTGCACCCGCGGTGGCAGAGCCAGCCGCGAGGGGAAGGGGGAGGGGGCGAGGCCGTGGGCGAGGCCGAGGCGCTCGGGGAAGAGGAGGACGGGGCGGCGCGCCGGCCTTTCCTCCGCCAGCAGTTCTTCGTCAGGCTGCGTCGGCCGCCTCGCCGTCGCCTTCGCCTCCCGACTCCATTCGCGCGGGAGATGGAGCTGGATCCACCGGAGTCGCTGCAGCTGCACATGAGGGGCTTTGGGATCAGCGGCACGCGGGTCCGCATCGACTTCCCCGCCCCTCACGTGATGTATCTTTTTCGGGGAAGGAAGACGTTTGCATCCACATGTTGATGTCTTCGGATGGCACAACATCCTGAATCAAAGAGAACACACCACCTGTCGATATCTGAACAGCGTACAGAAAATCGGCTAACTTATCTAGAGAATATATTGGCTCATGCATGAAAAGGAATTAGGGAATTTGTGAAATAAACAAAGGAGACAGACATGCATGGATCTAGATCTAGCCTTGCTAACAAGCAAAATTATACCTACGCAACTTGGCTTAAGGGATAGACATGTACAGGCGAACCGCCAGAAAATCTGACCCATCAACGACTGATTCGGCCATCACAGGCGAATCGCCAGAAAATCTCAGACGGACTTGGCTTAAGGGATAGACATGTACTGATGAGGCAAATCGTCGGTCACAGGAACGCCCTCTTCAGACATCCTGAATCAAAGAGAACAGTCCACGCGAAACATATAGTATACCTACGAAATCACAAAATTATACCTACTCCAATCGGAAATAACCTGGATTCTAACTTGTAAATCGAAAAGGAAGAGGAGGAACAAGATTAGGGGGCACCTCACGATTGTGTCGCGACGAAACAAAGACGAGGCTTGGACTGGATCACGTAGGAGACAACGGGGCGATAGAAGGGAAAGGCGTATATAAAAGGTGGGATGGTTGATGGGATTGTCGATGACGGAGTCGGTTCGGGTGATGGACGGCTTGGATTGGATCACGTAGCTGTCTACAAAGCCTTGTCGGCTGGGGAACGACGGAGGACCTCACGTCTAGCACGAACTTTTCCTGATGCTCACCTCTGCGTGTCCCTTTCGGCCACGTTTTCTTCGTCCGATTTGCGTCATCCCTTGCGTCACCAGGAGGGCCAGATCGTCCACGGCCCAAACAACCGTGTTCCTCTTCCTGTGGCGAGTTGTTTCATGCGTTTATCCAACGGACGTTAGATTTTTGGGCATGCCAAACGAAGTATTTCTCATGACAAATTATACGTGTTAAAGATGGTAAGGGAATGTACAATGGTGGATAAGATAGTTTTACTTTAAGTTTTGCATGTAATTTAGAGATGACAAAAAAAAATGTCTGCAATGGGTTATCTCTTAGCCTTATCTTCAATAACTAGCAATTCCTAAAAATACGGTGAGACATATTGTGCTAAGAGATCATTTCTTGTCTTATCTTAAATAGGAGAAGACAAGACTTCTCTTATGAGTTCTCTCTCCTTCACTTCATCATTTATCCCGCGTGGCACTCCTAAGATAGCATCATTGTACATGCCCTGAGTCTAGCTGGCGAGCATAGCAGATCCGTCTATGTTTATTTTTTTCCTAGGAAATTGCCGTGTTTCAAACTAAAATTTGACAACCTCGTGCCAATATAAATTACCATGAAAAACATTTGATTTGATGTAAGATTTTTATTAGAAAAAAGACACGTACGTTGCAATGGAGATACGTAGAAGGCCACTAGCGTAACTTGGACGAGCAGCGTAGCATTGAGGGGCCGGCCCATAAATGATGTGCGAGATAGCGAGAGACATGAAATCGAGTACAAAACACTGGCGAGATGGCTAGCGTGTGTACATGTGGGTGTGTGTGGACGGGACCGGGGGGGGGGGGGGGGGGGGCGTTTTATTCGTCCTGTCAAGGTCATCCTAAAAAAAAGCTCACCTGAATGACGAAATAAGCGGTGGATCAGGGAACCTTACTCTTTTTTTATATGTTTTATTACACTAACATATATGCCCGTCAACAAGAAATAAATAACTTCACACCCTCCTACTAAAAGAAATTAGTGTGGAAGGTATGAGAATCGGGATGTGCAGATGTGATAGAGATAAAAGAACTTACAAGAGTCTTCCAGCGAGAGGTGCTCTCGCACCATTAAAACCATTCAGCTGTGCATCAAAGGCGATAGCTCACGATAGCCACGTCGTTTGCTTTTGTTTCGCTGGTAGGCTTTCCTCCGCATACATGGTTCTTCCTCTTTTGTCTCTCTGTCTCTTTCGTTTTTCCTCCTCTCAACTAGGTTGCGGTAGCCGCCGCCCCATCGCCCCTCTGGCGCTGCCGACCGGAGAAAGGCCTGCTTCTCCTCAGGGTCTTCACTTTTGTGGCTAATCTGATAGGAAGGGCGGCGCTGCTCCTCCCCGACAGCAAGGCGGGTGTCCCGCGCGCTTGCCAGCGAGGGAGAGGCTGCCACCTCTCCTCACCTCCTCCCAGGTTCCCAGCTCGAGCGCCACCGCGAGCTCACCGGAGGCCAGCGCGGCCATGCCGCCCGCTGACTCGGAGCCGCCGCCACCGCCATGGGAGCCCGTCGGCGGGGAGCGCGTCGATCTGCCACCCAACCCGGAGGACGCACTCGAGGTGTTCGTCGACGGCCATACCGTGCGGATCCCCAATGGCTTCTCTGTTCTCCAGGTCTGCGAGGTCGCGGCATCGACATCCCGCGCTTCTGCTACCACTACCGCCTCTCCATCCAAGCATGGCGAGCCTCCCCCTCCGAGGTCCTGGCTGCCGGCCTCCTAGCACGGTGGACCTCCCCCATCTTCATTCTCTGATTTAGAGGCTGCAGCTTCCGACACTCCGATCTTCTGCAGCGGCTGGCGGTCGTGTCAACTCACTGCTTATCTCGTCCATCTCCAAGCCTCCAATATGGTAAGTCCTCAATTCCTCTTCCTCGGTTCCTCATGTTGTCAATCTATCGTGGTTAGATTGAGTTTCAAAAAGGAAAAGCCTTGTGTTGATTGAGATTCAAAATGAAATGGAAAACGCTTGGTTCAATTTTGGTTGACGTGGTTCCTTACATGTATTCATGGGCAGATATAACTTAAATGTATGTTTTTTTACAATAACAGGCTAGCAAGATATATTTATCAGGATCAGTGCCTAATATGCACTATGGATGTTTAAATTTGATTGCCGCTGGGTGCTGTAGCATGTAGACTGAAGTCTGAAATGTTGTTCTTATGTATTTTGGGTGACGAATTTGATGCTTATGTTAAATTTTTGGGGGTTTCTTGGGGGAAGAAAATAGTGGAAGTTAATTTATTGGCATTAGTTAGCAGTTAGCACTGCTGGTTTAGGATCTTCATCGTGAAGATCTTTAGCTAATGGCTTTGCTATTTGATCACGGGGAGAGTGCCAGAGAGCATAATATTAGGCTTCTTCTTGGGATAATAATAGTAACATGAGTTTGATCTTATTTGCATGGCAAATGATGAGTGCAAGGAAGGAAAGGTGCACATGATCAACGCTGAAGATATCTTCGAGGCGCTCTATGAGATTGAGTTCCCAGAGTTTGTTGAGCCCCTGAGAACTGCATTGTAAGGTCAGTGTTGTTGTCTACTTGTCTCCATTCTATTAGTCTGTTACTCTTGCTCAGTTGTGTCCATCAAAGATACATTCTTTGGGTTTAGATGCTGCATGGATAAGTAACTCTACGTGACAATGCAAATGAAGGTGAAGTGGCAAAGTCCGTAGATTATTAGTGAGAATCTGGGAGCATAAATAGATAGAAGTTGCTAACAACAATGGAATTTTATTGTCTCTTTATATCCTTATAAACGAGGGGTTGTGTGAATTTTGAAATTCCTTTGGCTGTAGAGAATAGCTATTGTATTTACACACAATTGTTATAAAATGGGAGAATAAATAAATAGTGAACAACAATGCAATTCTATTGGCTCTATATCCTTATGAATGTGGTATTACATTAATTTCGGATTCCTTCGCCTGTGGCGATTAGCTTTTGTATTAGGACACAATTGTGATAAAAGAACATTCAGATTTATTCTATTGCACTCAACTCTTTCTGCAATTTCAAAAGCAAAAAATGAAGCCTGGAGCATAATGGAGGAAACTAGATAAAAAACAGTACCGCAGGAGCAAAACGGCGCAAGGGATGATGCCAACGTGGATGAAGATTAACTTCTTTGACCTTGTGGTAGGCTGAATCTGAATCACATTAATGGGTGACCTTTCTCGTGATCCTTTTTCTGAAACCATTAGACAATGACTTAGGCTGACATTTTGGTAGTTGTGTAAGCTGAAACATGATGCTAAGCTGAACAATTACTATCTTTTTTCTTTGCGTGAGATCACATTTTGGTAGTTGCAAAGCCTAAACGATGATGCTTTTTGTTGCTTCTGTAGTCTCTAAGGAAGTTGTAAGATAATGTACTTAAGCTAAGTTTCTTCTGTTTCAATAAAACACAGGTTGGTAGTTGCATAACTTGAACCATGATGCTTTCTTGCCACTGTTGTAGTCTCTAATGGAATTGCGAGATAATTTAGTTAAGATAATCTCATTGGTCTGCACTCTCAAAAAATCAGAAGAGCCATTTAGAAAAAGGTAGGGTACTATTATACATTGGTCATGTAATGTACAGATTAAGACAACTAACAAAAAGTATAATTGTGACACTTCAGACTTGCAGAGTTTTTTGTTGTTGAAATTTCGTCCACATGAGGTCGTCCTCCTCTCTGGTTTTGCTGATTCCGACGGCGTCGGCTAGACCTACAGGTTCTCTCCCTCTCACCCTGATCTGCACTTCCTGTGAGTTCCCTTTTATTTCGTCTCTCATCATCTCCACATGATTCTCCCATATCATTGTATTAGCTTGAGTTTGTGGTACCTGCAATTTATACCGAAACTTAATATTGAGGCCAGGATTCCATGCCCTTTTCACTTGAGCTGATTTACCGCTTAATATTTGATGCGTCATGCATTCTTTTGATTGAAATTTATTTGGCAATTCAGTACCAATAATAGGAATTTACTTTGCAGGATATCTGTGGCATTTGTTCTTATTAGGGTGTCAATGCTGGCGATGAAAAGATTATTAATGCTCTTATTTGGGTGTCAATGCTGGAAGCTGCTCATGAGAAATGTAACTTGAAGGTCCTCTGTAGTGCTATATTTTTAGAACTTTGGTTTTAATTAAGAACAATAGGAAGTGATTCCATGCTTGTACTTGACTTCATGTGCTTCCTTGGACTTGATATCTCCTGTTTTTATTGTGAGAGTAATTAGTCGCATTATATACCACAAGGAATTCTACTAACCATGTAAAAGGCATAATGACAAATTGAGTACATATCTATCTGAATTGTTTTGGACACTAATGCTGTTTCTAAGGTTACATCTTCACCATCAGTCTTATCAAAGACAGGTTTCCTGTCAACTAGATACTTTTAACTTCTATAGATTATATCATGGTCGCAGAGAATAACTTCAATAATTATATCTTGTATTCATGGGTATTTTTGTCCTCCTTTCATCTTCTTGGCTGAAAATCATTTATAGTTGTGTAAAATGCTTGATTTTACCCCCTTTCGTGCGAAAAATGGTTTGCTTGCAGAATCTGCCCATTATTAAGAAAATGTCTTATGTTGATAGGTAAGTTCAAAGTTAGTTAGAGATATATCATTGCTACCTTTCCCTCCTTGTACACCTCCTTTGATTTTGCATCCTGTTACAGTTGTTGTTTAAATTTTGTAGCATGTTGACTTATACTGTTATACAATACAAGACATACTTACTGAAGATTTGATACACAGGAGCTAATTGTGTGACCTCTTCCCTAACATTTTGACACACACAAGCTAATTCTGTAGCAGGAGCTAATTCTGTAGGATGACCTCTTCCCTAACATTTTGATACAAATGTTCACTTTCAGGTATAATATATCTATTCAATGTCGAGCCTCTGTCCCCCTCTTCCAAAAGTTTGCTTCATCGCGCCCGCGCCATGGCCGCCGAGCTCCTTTTTGCTCCACCCGCCAACCAGATCGGCCGATGAGGCGGATTGCCTCGAGGCGGTGGACCATGGAGGCAAGGAGGTCATCCATGGTGTGTGCATCCCGGACATTCGCTCATATTTTCCTCCTCCGCTTCACGGACGCCGGGGACTCGGGCATGGCCGCCGCCACACCCCCGCTCCCGCTGACCTTGAACTGGCGGTTCTGTTTCAGTTTTGCGTTGTCTGATTTTGGTTCGGGCGATTCTTGACTAACCTGAATTCACTTCTTCCAGGGGGTGACAGTTAGCTGTGTGACATGAATTTTGACACTGTATGAGAGTCATCCTTTGCAACAACTGATAGCTATATTCTTGATACTAATCTATTACTGTATCAACCATGAATGGATCAAATCAAAATCTTCTTTCAAGAGTACATGGTGCTTCTATTGCATCTTGTGAAAACAACAATTACAGTATTGATAAAGAAACCAACTCATCTGAGATTAAATCAGCAAATAAGGTAGCATGTCCTCTAATTAGGTTTTTGTTCTCCAAGTTTCTTTCAGTCAATTCTTTACCTTGTGCTTTCAGGTTTCAAACAATATTCATGGTCGTTCAGATGAAAAGAATTGGCGAGCATGATTTTCCTTGTCCTCTCAATAATATGATACAACAACCGAATAATTGTTCTCGTGAAACAAGAAAATGACCAAAAGCTAGCATCACAGTTTATGAACCTGACATGGGTGTCTATTTAACTTCTGATATGAGTTCTTTTGTTCGGCCATATTCTTCTGCAACAGTCACTACAGGAACAAATCATCTTGTTCTTCTTTTGGAAAGTTATATGGTCAACTGGTGCATATTTATTGATCTTTCAATTTGTTACCAGATACTTACGCCACTTCCGGCAAATCGTTTTCCGAAACTGAATCAAGTGAGATCAATACTGAGTACAAGAAGAAAAGAATTCCATTGGTTTCTACATCATTACTACTTTTACTGGGTGTGAAAGCGGCAAGTGTTCCTTCATGCCATTTTTTTTGCTTCCCATATTGTGGACTACTTTATTTCAGCACAAACATTAGTTATTAACATCAACTTTTCCCATGTATTTTAAAACTAATTGATTTCCCTTCATCAAAAGCGGACAATTGAGGGCTCTTCTATTATCAAGCTGCTCATGTTTTGTGCCAAGAGTTGCAAGTTAACTTATTAATAATTGGATACGGGCATATCTTAGATTTTGAGATTGGACAAAATACTGAATCAAATGGTAACTAGAGGAAAACAATTGCTCCAGATACATCATTTTTTTCTTCACCTCATCTGGTCTTTCTCTGAGATGGCGTTGTCAAGATTACTCTTGCGCTGTTTTTCTAGATCTTGCCATTTCTCTGCTTCTGTGCATGAACCAAAACATGTCCAGTATTCTGCATGCCTTTGCTTGCTACACTAATATGCAGGTTTTGTGAAATGATGAGCAAGACCTCTTCTTTTCAAAGTATATGCTAGAGAGTACTCATTGAATTTATAAAGATTAAGTGTTTGTAAAATTGCTTAATATCTTATGTCTTGCTTGTGCAGTTGAGGATGGTTCGGAGGGCACCAGGAGAGAGATCGTATCATATTTCCTGTCAGCTGTGCTCTGGATCTTCTCCTATTCATATAAGTAACAACACATTCCTATGAAGGAATTCATATAGCTTACATTTCATTGCATCTCCTCTGTCATTTTTAATTGGTTATATGCATGTGTTGTTGCAGAAAATTATTTCTAAGACAGGCCAGTTACTAATTGAAGCAGAGTTCTTGCTGTTGGGGAACGTTGCAGAAAACAAAAATTTTCCTATGGCTTCACCAAGATCCATCTATGAGTTCATCTAGCAACGAGTAATCGGATGCATCTACATACCTTTGTAGATCGCGAGCGGAAGCGTTCAAAGAACGGGGACGAAGTAGTCGTACACGACGTGATCCAAATCACCGGAGATCCTAGCACCGAACGGACGGCACCTCCGCGTTCAACACACGTACGGTCAGCGTGACGTCTCCTCCTTCTTGATCCAGCAAGGGGAGAGGAGAAGTTGATGAAGACCCAGCAGCACGACGGCGTGGTGGTGGATGCAGGGCGTCACAGTAGCAGGGCTTCGCCTATACTACGAGAGAGAGATGTAACAGGGGAGAGGGAGGCGCCAAAAGCTGAGGTATGATGTCCTCCATCTCCCCCACTATATATAGGGGTGTCTAGGGGGGGAGCCGGCCCTAGGAGATCCAATCTCCTAGGGGGGCGGCGGCCAAGGGGTGGGGGGCTTGCCCCCCAAGCAAGGGGCGCCCCCTTTTAGGGTTTCCCCCAAACCCTAGGCGCATGGGCCCTTTTGGGGCTGGTGCCCTTGGCCCATATAGGCCAAGGCGCACCCCCTACAGCCCATGTGGCCCCCAGGGCAGGTGGCCCCACCCGGTGGACCCCCAGGACCCTTCCGGTGGTCCCGGTACAATACTGGTGACCCCGAAACTTGTCCCGATGACCGAAATAGCACTTCCTATATATCATTCTTTACCTCCGGACCATTCCGGAACTCCTCGTGACGTCCGGGATCTCATCCGGGACTCCGAAAAACATTCGGGTTACTGCATCTACATATCTTCACAACCCTAGCGTCACCGAACCTTAAGTGTGTAGACCCTACGGGTTCGGGAGACAGGCAGACATGACCGAGACGACTCTCCGGTCAATAACCAACAGCGGGATCTGGATACCCATGTTGGCTCCCACATGCTCCACGATGATCTCATCGAATGAACCACGATGTCGAGGATTCAAGCAACCCCGTATGCAATTCCCTTTGTCAATCGATATGTTACTTGCCCGAGATTCGATCATCGGTATCCCAATACCTCGTTCAATCTCATTACCGGCAAGTCACTTTACTCGTACCGTAATGCATGATCCCGTGACCAGACACTTGGTTACTTTGACCTCATTATGATGATGCATTACTGAGTGGGCCCAGTGATACCTCTCCGTCATACGGAGTGACAAATCCCAGTCTTGATCCGTGTCAACCCAACAGATACTTTCGGAGATACCCGTAGTCTACCTTTATAGTCACCCAGTTACGTTGTGACGTTTGGTATACCCAAAGCACTCCTACGGTATCCGGGAGCTACACGATCTCATGGTCTAAGGAAAAGATACTTGACATTGGAAAAACTCTAGCAAACGAACTATACGATCTTTATGCTATGTTTAGGAGTGGGTCTTGTCCACCACATCATTCTCCTAATGATGTGATCTCGTTATCAATGACATCCAATGTCCATAGTCAGGAAACCATGACTATCTGTTGATCAACGAGCTAGTCAACTAGAGGCTTACTAGGGACATGTTGGTGTCTGTTATTCACACATGTATTACGATTTCCGGATAACACAATTATAGCATGAATAAAGACAATTATCATGAACAAGGAAATATAATAATAATGCTTTTATTATTGCCTCTAGGGCATATTTCCAACAGTCTCCCACTTGCACTAGAGTCAATAATCTAGTTACATTGTGATGAATCGAACACCCATGGAATTCTGGTGTTGATCATGTTTTGCCCTAGGGAGAGGTTTAGTCAACGGATCTGCTACATTCAGGTCCGTATGTACTTTACAAATCTCTATGTCTCCATCTTGAACATTTTCATGAATGGAGCTGAAGCGACGCTTGATGTGCCTTGTCTTCTTGTGAAACCTGGGCTCCTTGGCAAGTGCAATAGCTCCAGTGTTGTCACAAAAGAGTTTGATTGGCCCTGACGCATTGGGTATGACTCCTAGGTCGGTGATGAACTCCTTCACCCATATTGCGTTCATGTGCTGCCTCCGAGGCTGCCATGTACTCCGCTTCACATGTAGATCCCGCCACGACGCTCTGCTTGCAACTGCACCAGCTTACTGCCCCACCATTCAAAATATACACGTATCCGGTTTGTGACTTAGAGTCATCCAGATCTGTGTCGAAGCTAGCGTCGACGTAACCCTTTACGACGAGCTCTTCGTCACCTCCATAAACGAGAAACATTTCCTTAGTCCTTTTCAGGTACTTCAGGATATTCTTGACCGCTGTCCAGTGTTCCTTGCCGGGATTACTTTGGTACCTTCCTACCAAACTTACGGCAAGGTTTACATCAGGTCTGGTACACAGCATGGCATACATAATAGAACCTATGGCTGAGGCATAGGGGATGACACTCATCTCTTCTATATCTTCTGCCGTGGTCGGACATTGAGCTGAGCTCAATTTCATACCTTGTAACACAGGCAAGAACCCCTTCTTAGACTGATCCATATTGAACTTCTTCAATATCTTATCAAGGTATGTGCTTTGTGAAAGACCTATGAGGCGTCTTGATCTATCTCTATAGATCTTGATGCCTAATACATAAGCAGCTTCTCCAAGGTCCTTCATTGAAAAACTCTTATTCAAGTAGGCCTTGATGCTGTCCAAGAGTTCTATATCATTTCCCATCAAAAGTATGTCATCTACATATAATATGAGAAATGCTACAGAGCTCCCACTCACTTTCTTGTAAACGCAGGCTTCTCCATAAGTCTGCGTAAACCCAAACGCTTTGATCATCTCATCAAAGCGAATGTTCCAACTCCGAGATGCTTGCACCAACCCATAAATCGAGCGTTGGAGCTTGCACACTTTGTCAGCATTCTTAGGATCGACAAAACCTTCCGGCTGCATCATATACAATTCTTCCTTAAGGAAACCATTAAGGAATGCCGTTTTGACGTCCATTTTCCATATCTCATAATCGTAAAATGCGGCAATTGCTAACATGATTCAGACGGACTTTAGCTTCGCTACCGGTGAGAAAGTCTCATCGTAGTCAACCCCTTGAACTTGTCGATAACCCTTAGCGACAAGCCGAGCTTTATAGATGGTCACATTACCATCCGCGTCTGTCTTCTTCTTAAAGATCCATTTATTTTCTATGGCTCGTCGTTCAACGGGCAAGTCAATCAAAGTCCATACTTCGTTTTCATACATGGATCCTATCTCGGATTTCATGGCTTCTAGCCATTTATCGGAATCCGGGCCCGCCATCGCTTCTTCATAGTTCGAAGGTTCACCGTTGTCTAACAACATGATTTCCAAGAAAGGGTTGCCGTACCACTCTGGTGCGGAACGTGTCCTTGTGGACCTTCAAATTTCAGTAGGAGCTTGATCAGAAGTATCTTGATCATTATCATTAACTTCCTCTCTAGTCGGTGCAGGCACCTCAGGAACATTTTCTTGAGTTGCGCCATTTTCCGGTTCAAGAGGTAATACTTCATCAAGTTCTACTTTCCTCCCACTTCATTCTTTCGAGAGAAACTCTTTCTCTAGAAAGAATCCATTCTTGGCAACAAAGATCTTGCCTTCGGATCTGAGGTAGAAGGTATACCCAACAGTTTCTTTAGGGTATCCTATGAAGACGCATTTTTCCGACTTGGGTTCGAGCGTTTCAGGTTGAAGTTTCTTCACATAAGCATCGCATCCCCAAACTTTTAGAAACGACAGCTTAGGTTTCTTCCCAAACCATAATTCATACGGTGTCGTCTCAATGGATTTCGACGAAGCCCTATTTAAAGTGAATGCGGCAGTCTCTAAAGCATAGCCCCAAAAAGATAGCGGTAAATCGGTAAGAGACATCATAGATCGCACCATATCTAATAAAGTGCGATTACGACGTTCGGACACACCATTACGCTGAGGTGTTCCAGGCGGCGTGAGTTGTGAAACTATTCCACATTTTCTTAAGTGTGTGCCAAATTCGTGACTCAAGTATTCTCCTCCACGATCTGATCGTAGAAACTTGATCTTCCTGTCACGTTGATTCTCATCCTCACTCTGAAATTCCTTGAACTTTTCAAAGGTTTCAAACTTGTGTTTCATTAAGTAGATATACCCATATCTACTCAAGTCATCAGTGAGGGTGAGAACATAACGATAGCCACCGCGAGCCTCAACGCTCATTGGACCGCACACATCAGTATGTATGATTTCCAATAAGTTGGCTGCTCGCTCCATTGTTCCTGAGAACGGAGTCTTGGTCATTTTACCCATGAGGCATGGTTCGCACACGTCAAATGATTCATAATCAAAAGACTCTAAAAGTCCATCCGCATGGAGCTTCTTCATGCGTTTGACACCTATGTGACCAAGCGGCAGTGCCACAAGTATGTGGGACTATCATTATCAACCTTACATCTTTTGGTACTCACACTATGAATATGTGTAGCATTATGCTCGAAATTCATTAAGAATAAACCATTCACCATAGGAGCATGACCATAAAACATATCTCTCATATAAATAGAACAACCATTATTCTCGGATTTAAATGAGTAGCCATCTCGAATTAAACGAGATCCCGATACAATGTTCATGCTCAAAGCTGGCACTAAATAACAATTATTAAGGTTTGAAACTAATCCCAAAGGCAAATATAGAGGTAGCGTGCCGACGGCGATCACATTGACCTTGGAACCATTCCCGACGCGCATCGTCACCTCGTCCTTTGCCAGTCTCCGCTTATTCCGCAGCCCCTGCTTTGAGTTACAAATGTGAGCAACTGCACCGGTATCAAATACTCAGGAGCTACTACGGGTACTAGTAAGGTACACATCAATTACATGTATATCATATATACCTTTTGTTTTGCCGGCCTTCTTGTCTGCTAAGTATTTGGGGCAGTTCCGCTTCCAGTGACCACTTCCCTTGCAATAAAAGCACTCAGTCTCGGGCTTGGGTCCATTCTTTGGCTTCTTCCCAGCAGCTTGCTTTCCGGGCGCGGCAACTCCCTTGCCGTCCTTCTTGAAGTTCTTTTTACCCTTGCCCTTCTTGAACTTAGTGGTTTTATTGACCATCAACACTTGATGTTCCTTCTTGACTTCTACCTCTGCTGATTTCAGCATTGCAAATACCACAGGAATGGTCTTTTCCATCCCCTGCATATTGAAGTTCATCACAAAGCTCTTGTAGCTTGGTGGAAGCGACTGGAGGATTCTCTCAATGACCGCATCATCCGGGAGATTAACTCCCAGCTGAGTCAAGCGGTTATGTAACCCAGACATAGTGAGTATGTGCTCACTGACAGAACTATTTTCCTCCATCTTACAGCTAAAGATTTTGTCGGAGACTTCATATCTCTCGACCCGGGCATGAGCTTGAAAAACCATTTTCAGCTCTTCGAACATCTCATATGCTCCATGTCTCTCAAAACGCTTTTGGAGCCCCGGCTCTAAACTGTAAAGCATGCCGCACTGAACGAGGGAGTAGTCATCAGCACGTGTCTACCAAGCGTTCATAACGTCTTGGTTCTGTGGGACAGGCGGGTCACCTAGCGGTGCTTGTAGGACATAATCTTTCTTGGCAGCTATGAGGATGATCCTCAGGTTCCGGACCCAGTCCGTATAGTTGCTGCCATTGTCTTTCAGCTTGGCTTTCTCTAGGAACGTGTTGAAGTTGAGGACTAAACTAATATCCAAACTAGCTCCCGGGCGGCTAATCTGGTAGTGGCCTGCTCGTCGCCAGGTCGAGCGCTGCTGACCATGGGGCTGCGCACGAGGGGTTCGGGACCTGGTGCCCGGGTCTGATGGTCGCAACAGCGGTTGCTGCTCTATGGGCGACGACAGCAGCTGGCGCGGCGGTGGGTGCTTGTTGCAGTGCCCGAAATCAGGGCGGTGGCCCCGGGTGGCTGATCTGGTGGTGGCCTGCTCGTTGCCAGGTTGAGCGCTGCTGACCATGGGGCGGCGCACGAGGGGTTCGGGACCTAGTGCCCGGGTCTGACGGTCGGGAGAGCGGTTGTTGTTGTATGGGCGACGACAGCAGCTAGCGCGGCAGTGGGTGCTCGTTGTAGTGCCCGAAATCAGGGCGGCGGCCCCTCTTATTCGACGACGGCAGACTCCGGGGTTGTCTGGGGGACCCGAAGTCTAGATCTCACGGTGGTAACGGCCTTTCTAAGGCTGATGGCGGTATGTGACGTCTCCTCCATCAATAGGCCGAGTTCGATGCGGCTCGGCGGGTGACACATGCATCTCCTTCGGAGTAGTTGGGCAGTGCCTTTCTCCAGCAGGTGAAGCCTCCGGCCGATGCTACGCACCACTTCTCATGTGGGGGCGTCAAGACATGCCTGCTACCGACATGTGCTGCACGGTGGCTCTGGCGAAGATCTCATGTTGAGCATGTTCCTGCTGGATCGACGGTGATGGGACAGCGACGGGAGGCAGGCGGTATGGGACGTCTGTCTTCGGGTGTCTTCTCCAGAGATATCCGGTGTTATCGAGGCATCGGTAGCTGGATAAGGGATGATGGTACATATGGCTTCAACGACTACTTAATGCACTCCGGTGGAAACACAAGGTCTCATAAGAGGCTATGTCGACGCACGTCTGCACCGTGTCCTTGCTGAAGGTGGTGGACTGAAGCTTGCCTTCAGGGATGAGAATCCAGGGTTCAAACTTGTGTTGGACTCACCATCATCGGCGCACATGCGGCCGTTATTTAGCGTAGCCTAAGAGTTGTGTATTTTTCGTTTTGATATCATCTTGTAACATAGGGTTAGTGACTCTCTGGTGAAGTTACTGTCGCGAGGCATGCGGCCTCGGGTTTTTTTTCACTTTATTTTCGGGTCGATATTGTTCAGCTGCTGGATTTTGTATTCTTAATAATTTATGGTTGCATGGATCATTCTGATGCGGAGGTATGGGGTTATCCACCTTTTCGAAGAAAGCTACTCCCTCCATTCCCTTATACAAGACCACAAACTCGAATCACAGGTACCAAGGTAAAATTTAATGACTACTTTGCAAGCCAACTTTTCTTCTCGTTAACGGGATTATTAATACATCCGCATACATGCAAGTATTAAACAAGTTGCTAGTACGAGAAAATATCATTAAATTTTGCCTCGATTACTGTTAGTGGCCTTATATAGATGCAAAATGTATTTTTCATAATAGCCTTGTATAAGGGAATGGAGGGAGTACTAGTTAGCTCCTGGGTTGTACCTGTACACATGGAAACGGGAAAACCTTGATCCTAGCTCCAACCCGATTGTTAATTATTGCATTCGTTCAGGAACCACTTGGACACCTTTGTTTCAGCCAGACTTTGTAAGTGGTCATATCTTTCGTTTAGTACGGCTGCAAATACTTTACTCGTTTCTAGAGCAGCAAATACTTTAATTATTCTCGCTCGATTCTCCTACAAGAGAGGTGGGCTTTCTTGGATCACTATGATTTCTTCAACATTTCGTATCAAACAAGCATTTAAAACGTCATCAAAAGTTGAGCACCAGCATCAAAGCTGGAAAGTCTATGATATGATCACAACGTATGAACCAAATCTTCATCATTGCATATACGCCACTGTCTTGTTACCATTTTCCAATGTCCAAGTCATCATTGTTGTCAAACTCGTGCTCATTTTCTTGCTCCCATGGGGATTTATTGTAACTTTCGGCATACTGTACGTATGTCTAGGTTAATCCAAGATTTTACAGCGTGCCATAAGTCCGCACAGACCAGATAGTTAATGCAGATTATATTCCGACTAGCGAGACGACTACAATGTCTAGGTTAATCTTGAAAAAAATGAGACTCCAGTCTTCAGTACACCTTATGTGACTCTGTAGATATGGAAGTGCGATGATTGACCCACTTATCCAGTCAACTAAGTAGATCCGGCCAGCTAGCGCAGCTATTTGCAAGTGTCATTATGTTGTATTGAATTCATGCTCCAACCAATTCACCCATCAGTCCGAATTGATGAAAAGAGACGGACAATATATTTCAACACATTCAAGTGTAGAGATAATGATGAGATGTGATAGCACTACTTGGGAAAACCCTAGCAGTAGCGCTGGTTTTGTGCTCACTAGTAGCGCGGGTAGGCGCGCTATTAATAAGGCGCTACAGCTATTGCATAGCGGTAACGCGTGCAGCACGCGCTACTGCTAGGACAAATAGCTGCAGCGCTTGTTCACTCCCACGCTGCTGCTAATGTAACTACTGGCAGCGTGTTTCCTTTCCATCGCTACTAGTATTTTTATTTAGTGTATTTATGCGCCATCGTACAAATATTGGTACAATACCACTTATGAGGTTTACATCATTATGTCCATAACAGTGTGTCAAATGAAGGTGGATTAGGTTCAAGTGGAGGCAATATGTGGTGCATGTCAAAAGTATACTACTAATCCAAACTTGATCTAGTTTGAACTAGTAGTACTTTCGATGTGCACCACATGTTGCCTCCACTTGAATCTAATCCGCCAGCACAAGCTATTTAATCATCATCATAATCATTACCACCAACAATATTTATTTAATCACCACTAACACTAGCTAATAATAATCATCAGTCATTACCACCAACGCTAGCTATTTTATCATCATAGTAATAGTGTAGAACATCATCATCCTCAAACTCATTTCTAGCTAATCACTCCTGTTGCTCTCTCTTAGGTAAAACAACATAAAACATGTGTAGCTCTCCTCCTTGATCAAGTTGGAGCATGCAGATGAACCTGTCTCCTAATTTTGGGTAGCACATCTGTTTGCTGCCCCCTAGTACTTGTCTGCGCTCCCCCATCACATATCTGGTCCAGTCTTACACTATTAAGCATTCATCGCTGATTTTGAATGCACTAAAGTAACATGTAGGATATCTTGGCCGTAAGCTAAAAATACTCATGGTACCTTTAGTCTCGATCCCATAAGGCACAACATTCATCGGGAGTCCCTGTTGAAGAACACCGTATGGTCACATACTTAGCAATGAAGTTTAGCTTCACAAATAATGTATGGAAAAGATGCACTAAGGACAAATAGTAAAAATCTTACCATCCTTCCTAAATAGATGTGACCGTAGTTCATGACGAACACTATTGGTCGCACGTTTTCAGTACTAAGATTTCTAAGTCCAGGAAGAAAATTTGTCTTGACAGTATCAAGATCCTCAAGCCATGAAACATAATGACTTAGCTCCTAGCAGTTTAGTTCAGCCCCGGGACAGTAGTAGGTCCTGTCTACCAAGCGCTGGACATGTTTGCTTGCACCGAAATAAGCTGACAATATAAATTAGTTGTCAACTATTTTTGAATAAACAATATCAAAGACATAAATATGGTTGAGAAACTTACATTTTGGTGTAACTGGAGGCGTCTGCACATCGACCTAGATGTCGGTATTACCTTCAATATCATCTTCCGGACGAATATCAAAGGTGATAACCATATCAGGCTGAAATGCATAAGTCTTGCATAGTGCTCGCAATGTTTTGCATCCAAAATAGGTGTAGTCGTCTGAATTGTATAATTTTCTGTGGAAAATATAACCATGCTCGGTCTTCAAATAAACTTTCTTTACCTCCATAGTATGACTGAAACCTATCTTATCCAATACAAAAACTCTTGCATGGCAGGGGATACTCTAGTAGAATAGTAAAAAAATATAAGTTGAAGCAAATGAAGCAGATGTCATGCTTAATTACGAAAAAAGACTTGTCGTTGTGACTTACTGTATCCACTACGAAGTTCTCGTCCAGCTTGATGCTGAAGCGTCTATCATCATCTAGGAAGATTCCGCCGCACAGGCCGCGCTCGTCTTCGCAGTATTTGCAAATACCGAAATCCTTTTTGTCGTCAGACATTTCCTATGTTCATAGTTAAAACATTAATTAAAAATCGATAGAAGACAACTACCAGGATACTCAACACACAAATCCGGGGCACTCGATATTTCTTGCATATTCTGGCAAAAGTCATGCCAAAATTCATGGAAAAATCCGGCATGACCTTTGCTAAAATAGGATATATCGAGCGCCTGAAATTTGCCGGAACGGAAATGAATCAACACTCCGGCAAAACATAGGCCACTCGGAGGTGTAACCTGCAAACATGACCGGCCACTTGGATATTGAGCAACACAAGATATACATTTCAAAATATCTTATAAGACTCAAATTAGCATGCATTCAATAAGCAAAAGTAAATCATCTCATGCGTCCGTACATCGTCGAATATTATCACTAATACATCCCGAAAAGTGTCATACATATAACATCACTAGTACAACTAAAACCCTAGCACACGACGGGTATCGGCACGGGCGGTGGACACCCACAGAGAAGGAACCATCACGGGATCATAGCTCCAGTGAGATCCCTGGAGAACCTGCCAGGTATTGGAGAACCTGTGATCCAACGCAAACAAGTAGCGACGGACGTGCGCGTCCTCCTCACTGACACGGTGACGCACCACCTCCGCGGAGTCCTCGAGCCTTTGGACCGTCACGGGCCCACGCGACCGCCACCAAAGAAGGTTCGGGTCAACGACAGGCTGGCTCCTCACCAACCTGCGCCCCCCGGTAGGTAGCGCCTCCCAGTACCACCCCGGCGGAGCCCAGTCCCGGACATGGCCCATCTGGTCAAGCAGGTGTCGTCCTCCGCCGACTCGACGACGAGGATGCGGGATAGGCATCGTCCACGTCGATGCGGGAAAATTTCTTTAACTAAAAAAATAGCAACAAGTTCTTACTAACTAGTTCTATTAATTCAACTAGTTCTTACTAAAAATAAACTTACTATAAATAAAAATATTCTAGTACCTAGTTCTTACTAACTAATTAGTACCTAAGAACTACTGCCCTAATTACCATCTAATTTGATGAACCTATAGGGGTGGAAAGTGGTAGCGGATATTCCAATTATCCAACTATAAAGTGAAATAAGTGGTCAAATTTTACTCGTTTTATGATTCATCTTAGAAATTTGATTCGTTTCCACCCTTACATGAACCCTAACTCATTTGAGCCGCATCCGCATCCGATTCGTTTCCACCCTAACTAATTTGATGGAGGTAGAAACCCTAGGCAGAGGTAGGGGAGAGGGAGGAGCAGGCGTGCTCACCTCGGGTGCCTACGACGAGGGAGGGGCGGGCGGCGTCGAGGTCGTGGTCGGGGCTCCGGGGCGGCGTTGAGGTCGGGGGGCGGGGGCGGCGTCCGGGGCGGCGTTGAGGTCGGGGTCGGGGGCGGCGTCCGGGGCGGCGTTGTGGTCGGGGGCGGGGCCGGCGTTGAATCTGGGGTCGGGGCGGCGTAGAGGGTGTGCGGAGAGCGCGCGGCGGCCGAGGGGCGACGGCGGCGGCGAGAGTGGAGTTGGATTTGGGGGATGAAGTGGCCGTGGGGAAGGACGGACCGCGTGGTTAAGTCAGAAGTACCACTAGCGCGTTCCAGAAAGGGCGCTACTACTACGTTAGCTACAGCGCGTTCTGGAATACACGCTACTGGTACATCATTCTCTTTTTTTCCCTTTTTCATTTAGTTTTTTTCACATTTTTTTCCTTTCACCTTATTCTATTTCTTTCATTTTCAATTACCTTTCTATTTGCTTTCCATTTAATTTTATATCCTCTATCAGTAGCGAGTTTAGACTAAAACGCGCTGCTACAAAGAAAGTAGCGGTAGCGCGGTTCGTTATAGGTCGCTACTACTATGTGTAGCCTATCGGCTAAGCCGTGGGAATTTTAGTAGTAACGTGTTTAGATGAAGACGCGCTACTGCTAGAACTTTATCTGGAGCGCGGTTTTCGCAGGCTCGCTACTGCTACCTAGCACCAGCGTGCTTTTTTGACCCTCGCTGCTGCTAAAGTTCTGTGTATAAGGTTTTCTCTAGTAGTGTAGCGGGGTCACGGCAATAAGCTGCACCCACTCATACGACAGACGTGCGATTTGTTTATCTCTGGAGAGTGTTCCGTGGAGAACCACATTGTGATACGATATAGAGTTAAAAACTTGTTAAGCATATTTGCTCTCCGACACCAAATCGTTCACTTTTGACAACAAATGTGCGGCACTGTCATGCTTTCCTTTTCACTTTGTTGGTGCACACCACCATGATTGAATTGCATGCCCTCCACAGACGAATGAGCAGAAGGACATTGTGTCCATCTCAATGGTTGGTGAAGTAATTCAAGTTTAATTTTACGAGAAGAAGGATACCATCTTGCATGTACATTTTTGGCTAATGATGCCATATGATGTATTGAATTTTTTTGGGAACCGGTTAGCCGGTGTTCATCTCAAATATCCGGGTGGAAATATCTGCCTCTCTTTGGGAAATTTGAAACTGCCGTAACGATTGTGTTTTTACAATGACAAGTATAACTAACTTTTCAAGGTTATTTTCAGAACTACATGATGGATTCACATGTGGCGCTCTATGCAACGTACCAGAGGATTAGCCGCCTATAGCCTTTGGATGCAACCATTGGAGGATGATAGCATGGGATACATGCAGTCGGTTTGTATTGCTATGAAGTAATTGGTTATGTGTATGTGTCATGTAATCCTGTTGTCGGACGGTTGTGGTTGGGCCAGCCATTTTTTACGTTGTTTCTTGTATATGATGACACCCTGTTTTAATAAAGATGATTGCATCATCACATGATGCCGAGGCAGGTGGTATTCCTCCTTTTCAAAAAGAATAAAATAGAAGCGGACGGACGTGATCATACCTGGAAATGTCATGTGATATTGATGTTTAGGTGATACCGTGATACAGGCTCTTGGGAGCCATTGGATCTTAAAATTGCAAAAGAGTCATTCAAAAGTCTTGAAATTGCTCACAAGCATAATTTCAAATAGCGAAGATAGCGTCCGCAATAGCGTTCGCTATTGCTATAATTAAATGTTATTACTTTTTGTTAACGATCTAGAAATATACACAATAATCTACTATTTTTAAAAATTCGCTACGCGGACATAGTGCCCGCAATATGGCGCACTATCCGCATTCCGCTACGCGAACTCAAGTCCGCTACCACCTGGCTATCCTCTATTTAAAACCATGCGCATAGGTACATGAGCTCTTTGGATGCCGTCAGATTTGAGATCCAACGGCCCAAAAACAAGTATCACGGTATCACCTGAAACTTTTCCGTGATCATACCTAGTGCCTCTACTAAGGCCTCGGTGAAGTTGAACTGTGGGCGAACCTGGCAGGCCGCGTGTCACCCTTGTGTGCGTTTAGATTCACCGAGTTCTTCGTGCCGGCTCGCGGCAAAGCTTTGTGCCATGTGGCCAGCACCGTATCCATCCGGCCTGTCAAGTGCCTTTGTTTCTTTGCGGAGAACCCTGGTTAGGTCTCGGCTAAGTGGCTGCAGAGTCCCCGACGGGTGGTACTAGATAAAATGGTGTTTGCCTGAAGGATTCAGAACGTGTACCCTTAGCCAAGAGCTGGATTCGGAGAACTCTCTGCCGTGTTGGAATCAGCTTTCACCGAGTTTTACAGGCACTCGGGAAACCTGGAAAGTGCATTAGTGTAACAAGGTAACAACGCAAAAATACCGTCATTATCAGGTATAATGAATTAGGGTGAGACCTAGAGTGCTCACCCTAGAGCTCGGAACCAGGTGCTTGAAAAGGACCCCTGGAGTTCTAAACTAGAGTTAGCTGACCCGAATAACTCGGGGCGATACGACACAAACTAACAATAGTTATTACAAGTTATATCCAAACTAACGAGACGTCTGCAGTAACTTTGTTGATGGTGAAACTCCGAGACTCTATTCTTTAGTAGCGGATGCTGTGTGAATGTGCTCGTGCGCGCGGTGGTGTGACAACTAATTAGCTCAGGCAAGCGCAGCTGTTTGCTACTATCACTAAGAAGTTTGGAGATGTGGTGGTGGGGTCATGACAATAAGCTGCACCCATTCACACTACAAATTTGTAAATTTGTTTATCTCCAGAGAATATTGTGATAAGACAGAGTTAAAAACTTGTTAAGCAGATTTGCTCTCCACACCAGATCGTTCGCTTTTGACAATACGAACCGCTGTCCCGCTTCTTTGTCTTTGCTTTCTTGGTGCACACCATGATTGAGTTTTTTTTTGCGGGGTCACACCATGATTGAGTTGAATGTCCATCTCAGCTGCTTTGTCAATTTATTTACTCGAAAAGAAAATAAAAGGAAGATGCTTTGCTTTGCTTCTCCATCGATGAGAATGGGATGCTTTGCTTTGCTTGCTTCTCTCTGCCGGATGCTTTACCCAGCTCCGGCTGCCAACCAGTAGCCGGTGGCATTACTTCCCAAATCCCAACCCCTCCAGGTCTTCCCCAGCACCGCCATCGCCCCTGCCGCCGCCGTCCGCTGGTATTTGCGCGGCCGACTGCTATCCCGTGCAGTGCATCCCATCAATCTCAAAGGTTGGTGACGTAGTGCTCTGCTTGAGGTAGTTAGTTAGTGTTCAAGTTTTATTTCCTTGTGTCTGTCTGCTACTTAAAACTCACTTTAATTGCCTCTAATTGTAATCACAGCGGAAGGCCAGCAAGTTGACCAATGGCGATGGTGTTGGATGCTTTTGCATCTTACATCGGGGACTACCTCAAGCAGGTGGTACAAGATGAGCTTGGAACCATGCTGGGCGTCTCCGGCGAGATCGACAAGTTGGGCGACAAGCTCCTGGACCTCAAGAACTTCCTCGCCGACGCCGATAGGAGAAACATCACCGACGAGACCGTCCGAGTCTGGGTGGGTCAGCTCAAGCGCGCCATGTACGAAGCTGCTGACATCCTCGACCTCTGCCAGCTCAAAGCCATGGAGAAGCGTGGGCCATTCTCAGTAGAAGCAGGGTGTTGCAACCCCTTGCTTTTCTGTATGCGGAATCCCTTCCATGCTCGTGAGATTGGCACCCGCATCAAGGCGCTCAACCAGAGGCTCGATAGCATTAAGGCGCGGAGCACTGCTTTCAACTTCATCAATCTCGGTTCCTATGAAGATCATTACAACAATGCCCATGCCTCTCGCCACGGTAATCCAAGCCGGGAGACGGTAGGGGACTTTGACCGGTCGGCTATTGTTGGCGACAAGATTGAAGAAGACACAAGGGCACTGGTGGCCCACATAATGCAGACGGGAAAGGATGTCAACAATGATCACGGTGGTCGCTATCGTAGGTGTTGGCGGGATCGGCAAGACCACCCTCGCCCAGAAGGTCTTCAATGACGAGGCAATCCAAGGTGAATTTAGCAAAAAGATATAGTTGAGCGTTAACCAAAACTTCGGTGATGTTGATCTGCTAAGAAGGGCCGTCATCGAAGCCGGAGGAGATGCCCAACCTCCCGAAAGTGCAAAGACCAGCCTTCATGAAACCCTCAAGAACACATTGATTGACCACAAGACCTCTCTGGTAATGGATGATGTGTGGAACCATAGAGCATGGGATGACGTGCTGAAAATACCCTTAGTCAACGTTGCTGCTTCAGGCAGCCGAGTCCTCGTCACTACCAGAGATGAACGTGTTGCCCGGGGGGTGAAAGCTATATGGCCGTACCACCATGTCGACACATTAGCGCCTGAAGATGCTTGGTCATTGCTCAAGAAGCAGGTTTGTACTTAATTAAATACTAATCTTTCAGTGAAGTGAATAATCTATCTCCATCTACTTATTAACAGTATTATGTACTCCGTCCGTCCGAAAATTCTTGTCTTAGATTTGTCTCGATACGGATGTATCTAATACTAAAATGTGATTAGATAGATCCGTATCTAGAAAAATTTAAGACAAGAATTTTGGGACGGAGGGAGTAGTTAATTAACAGATATTAGGATGCTCCCAAATTAATGAGCCAATAATTATGTGTAATTTAGTTACTTCTATGTACTATTACCTCTTGGAGGTAAGAGGTTGTCAGTAATTTTGTAAGGCTAAAATTACTTTGCAAGTGCCAACAAAGCATGGTGGTAAACAAGCAAATATGCCACAACACTAATTGAGACACATTCAAAGACACCTAGATTTTGTTTAATCAAGCTTGAGAAAATAATTAGAAATTTGGATAATTATATATGTATCATTTCTACCAATGAAGAGACATGGGTCGTATATTCATGTAGCAGTAACCTTTTGTGAATATCCAGTCTCGTTTTCCAACAGTGTCATAGGACATAATATAAGTTAAAAGTTATTTTAAGACAGAAAAATAACAATTTAGGTGAACCCCTGCCAATACAACAAAAGAATATAACACGAAAATAACTAGACTAGATGTTGGCAGTAATTTTGCTAGAGAATTTGCACACAAATTTAGTACTTAATGTTTGACGTAGTATTATGCATTATAGATGCTCGAGAGATTAGATAATTTCATGTTACCATAAAATATGAAAACAAATAAAACAATATACGATTCCTGCTAAATTTGGAGTTACTTCCTATAACAGTGATGAGAGAGTAGTGCTAAAGTATATTCTGCTTGCAGTATGTTCCATCTTGTAAAAAGAAATGGAAAGAAAAATTGTTTTCTAGGCATAAAGTATGTATGTTATACATAATTAATTAACTATATCGGTCCCTTTACTGTATGTTCGCAGGTATGCTCAAGTGAGATAGATGAAGGCCACATCAATACACTAAAGGATATCGGACTGAAAATTATACAGAAATGTGGTTGTTTACCAATTGCTGTTAAAGTAATGGGAGGACTCTTGCGTGAAAGAGGGGGGCTACAGCGTGACTGGCAGCAGGTTTTGGATGATTCTAAATGGTCAACAACTACAATGCCCGATGAGCTCAACCAAACAGTATTCTTAAGCTATGAATATATGCCTTCTTACCTGAAGCAGTGCTTTTTATACTATTCTTTTCTTCCTAAAAGTAGAATTTTTGATATGGATCAAGTCGTGGCAATGTGGATAAGCGAAGGATTAATTCATGGAAACTCCAATGATTTAGAAGAATTGGGAGAAAATTACTACAAGGAGTTGGTTTCTAGGAACCGGATAGAGCCAGATAAATCGTATGCTGATATATGGCTTTGCAGCATGCATGATGTTGTTCGCTCATTTGCTCAGCATATGACTAAAGATGAAGCACTCGTAACTCAAGACGGAGACAACAATATTCTTGCTAAACTTGGTTCACAGAAGTTTCTTCGGTTTTCCATAGAAACGAACCGATCACAATCAGGTGAACTTGATTGGAAATCTCTACAGGGGCAGCAATCAGTGAGAACTTTGATCTCAACTGTCCAGATTAAGATGAAGCCTGGTGATTCATTGGTTACTTTTTCTAGTTTGCGGACTCTGCATATAGAATCTGCAGATATGGCTGTATTGCTTGAATCGTTGCATGAACTCAAGCACCTGAGGTATCTAGCACTAGTAAATGTTGATATATCTCTACTTCCATGGAACATTGCCAAGATGAAACTGTTGCAATTCCTTGACCTTTGTGGATGTACAAAATTGATGAATCTTCCTGATAGCATTGTGAAGCTTGGCCAGTTGAGGTTACTTTCACTTCCCGAAGGATGTATGGTACGGAGAGGGTTTAGTGGTCTAACAGATATGAGGAGATTGTTGCGGTTTCGAGCCCACATGGATGGTGATTGGTGCAGTTTGGACGAGTTGGGTCCTCTTTCCCAACTCAGGTTTCTTGTATTAGTTCAACTGGAGAATGTATCTACTGCCTCGTTTGCTGCTAATGCTAGGCTCAGTGAGAAGTTGCTCAAGTTGCTGGTATGGGAGGAGTGGGAGTGGGAGGAGCAAGTACAAGCCATGCGCCGTTTGGAGAACCTTTTGCTCTGTGATTGCAGACTGAGGCATTTTCCTCTAGGCCTTGCCTCTAATGCAAGCTCTTTGAAAATATTATTTCTAAAACATGTCAAGCAGCTCAGCTACATTGAGAGCTTTCCTTCTGTTGTTGAGCTTACAGTGAATGGATGTCCTGACCTGGAGAGGATCACCGATCTCCCCAATCTGCAGAAGCTTACCATCGACAACTGCCCAAAGTTGAAGGTGCTGAAGTGCATCGCTTCACTCGAGAGGCTGGTCCTGGAGGATTACATCATGGAAAACCTCCCAGAATACATGCGAGATATAAAGGCAAGGCATTTGTGTTACGTACCCCGATCTACTCTGATAATTTGGGAAGGAAGGAGACGGAGATGGAAATCAGCGAGATCTGGGAGGGAGTTGGTAAGAGGAAGGGGAAAGAGTCGTGGGAGATCAGCTCCTCACGGTCCAGAATTATTCAGGTAATACATGATAGTTTCTCCCCACACCACGCCACCTACTATATAATTCTCACCATCACACACGCACACGACCCTCTTGCACGTCTTAGATTGGCTCCTCCCTAGCCACCTTGCTCTGGCTCGCTGTCAATGGGCCGCCCTCTAGTACTGTTGCTGGGTTCCATGCCATCAGGCGTGACATTCTCCCCTCCTTGGAGTCTGGCTTGACCCCAAGCCGGCGTGGTTGGAAAGCGAAGTTGCAGGTCTTCAGGATCCTCCCAGGTAGCCAGAGATGGCGGCCAGTCGCGCCACTGGATCAAGAGACGTTCTACATGAGCGCCCTTGACCATCACTTGCCGACTGTTGAGAGTGTAGAGAGGTACCTGCATTGCCTGCAAAACTGCATTAGCTGGTGGTAGCGCTTCTTCCACTGGTGTGTCTACTCCGAGGGCCTTTTTCAACTGAGACACATGCACAACTGGATGGATTTTGCTTGTCACCGGCAGCTGCAACTTGTACGCGACCTTACCGACTCGTGCCTCGATCTTGTATGGCCCGTAGTAGCGGAAAGCCAACTTCTGGTAGGGGCGCTGAGCAACAGAGGTCTGAATGAACGGTTGCAACCAGAGAAAGACAAGGTCGCCCACCTGAAATTCTCTGTCTGTCCGATGCTTGTCTGCTTGGTGTTTCATCCGATCCTGCGCTTTCTTCAGTTGTTGTTGCAGCAGTTCACGCATTACTTCACGTTCCTTGAGCCATGCCATCAGGTCGGGTACAGAACACTCATCCACTTGAAGCACGCCAAACTCTCTGGGCAGGGTACCATAGATGACTTCATACGGAGTTCTTCCCAAAGTGGAGTGGAAGGTGGTGTTATAACAGTATTCTGCCAAGAAAAGCCACTTGAACCAATTCCCGGGGCAAGCATGAACTGAACATCGGAGATAAGTCTCAAGACACTGATTCACTCGTTCCGTCTGGCCGTCCGTCTGGGGATGGTAAGAGGAGCTCATGCGCATTTCTGTCTTGGAAAGTCTAACAGCTCTTGCCACAAGGCACTCGTGAAAATGCGATCGCGGTCCGAAATTATATCCTCCAGGTGGCTACCGTCAGAGCTGTGAACGGGTGTTTCATTGGTATGAAATGAGCGTATTTGGAGAACTTATCCACCACCACCAAGATAACATCATATCCTCCAGATTTCGGCAACCCCTCGATGAAGTCGAGCGAGACCACAGCCCAAGGTTTTTTTGGAACTGGCAATGGCTGGAGGAGCCCGGCCAGTGAGATCCTCTCCGTCTTCGCCCGCTAACAAACTTGACAGGTCCGAACAAATTGCAACACCATTTCCTTAAGGCCCTTCCAAGCAAACAGGCGACGGACCCGGTTGTAAGTCGCATGGAATCCGGAGTGCCCCCCCGTCGCGCTATCGTGCAACGCCTTGATTAACGCATGCTGGGTGTCTTCATCTTGTCCGATCCAAATGCGCCCCTGAAAGCGTACAACCCCATCTTGTAAGGTATAGCCTTCCTCACTGTCAGGGGCGAGCGCCAGTTTGGCGATTCGCTGCTGTGCTGCTGCATCTTCTTGATAGCTCCTGAGAATTGCCTCCAACCACATCGGGCGACAGACCGAAACTGCCGCGAGCTCTCCGC
Source organism: Triticum urartu (assembly GCF_056163025.1). Classification (NCBI taxonomy): domain Eukaryota; kingdom Viridiplantae; phylum Streptophyta; class Magnoliopsida; order Poales; family Poaceae; genus Triticum; species Triticum urartu. The sequence goes on along the minus strand of NC_141878.1, from coordinate 2,433,180 downwards.
CTTGTTCATGTGCTCGCCTGGACAGAGCATCCGCTGCTCTATTTTCCGTGCCCGCCTTATACTGTATTTGAAACTGGAGACCCACCAATTTGGTAAAAGCGCGCTGTTGGATGGGGGTATTGAGTCGCTGATCTGTTAAATTGAGTAGACTCCGCTGATCCGTACGAATCACAAATTCAGAGTGTTGAAGATACGGACGCCAATGATCTACCGCAAGAAGCAGTGCTAAACACTCCTTTTCGTACGCCGACAGTCCCAAGTTCTTCGGTGCCAACGCCTTGCTGAGGTAAGCAACAGGGTGGGAATCTTGCATCAGTACCGCCCCGACACCGGTGGCACTTGCGTCGGTCTCAACAAAAAATTGTTTCTTGAAGTTAGGCAACGCGAGCACTGGGGCTTCCATGAGAGCTTGCTTGAGCGACTGGAATGCTGCCTCGGTGGTGGGTGTCCAAACAAACAGCGTATTCTTTCTCAAAAGATCATTCAATGGTCTGGAAATGGTGCTGAAATTGCGCACAAACTTGCGATAGTATCCCGCCAGCCCCAAAAAACCTCGCAGTTGTTTCACTGTCTGAGGTTGCTTCCAAGTTTTGATCGTCTGGATGTGTTCATCCAGCGTGGCCACACCTTTGTCACTGATGTGATGGCCCAAGTAACTGATGTGTCGTTGTGCAAATGAGCACTTCGATTGCTTTGCATGCAACTGATTGTCCTGAAGTAACTGGAGTACCTGCTCCAACAAACTGAGATGGCTGGGATACGAGCTCGAGTGCACCAAGATATCATCCATGAAGACGAGAACTCCATGCCGAAGGAGAGGCGCTAACACGGTGTTCATTCCCCCTTGGAATGTTGGTGGACCTCCTGTTACTCCGTACGACAAAACCCGAAACTGGAAGTGCCCTTGGTGGGTCTTAAAGGCTATTTTCTCCTCGTCCTCTTCCACCAACCGTATCTGATGGTACCCGGCCTTTAGATCAAGTTTTGAAAACCAAGTGGAACCACTCAATTCGTCCAGCAACTCCTCAATGACAGGCAGGGGATATGTGTTCTTGATTGTAATGGCATTCAAGTGGCGGAAATCAATGCAAAACCGCCAAGTCTGGTCTTTCTTCTTGACGAGTAAGACCGGTGATGAGAATGGGCTAATGCTGGGCACAATGAGCCCTGCTCGCAACATTTCTTTCACTTGCTGCTCAATTTCAGATTTTTGCTCCGGAGTGTAACAGTAAGGTCTAATGTTCACTGGCTTGGCTCCTGGAATCAAGGGAATTTTATGGTCCCAATGTCTGTGTGGGGGCAACCCCTGCGGTTCTTCAAACACCAAGTGAAAACGACTCAGCAACTCCTCAACCTCCACTGGAACTCCAGTCTGTTCTGTTTGGTCACCTTCCCTGTCCTCCAAGACACTCAGGACTACCACATGGGCCACAGAGTTGTTCTGTTCCAACATTTGCAACTGGTCAAAAGAGATTGGATCCACTTTGGATGTAACACTCTGAACTCCAGTGAGTAAGATAGTCTGCCCTTGATGCTGAAACTGCACTCGCTTAGCTGCCCAATCAATCCACATAGGACCGCATTGCTCCAACCAATCCATCCCGACCACCATATCATAACAACCAAGTGGAAGCACTCGCAAATCAGATAAGAATGTGTGTCCTTGGCTCTGCCAAGCACAAGCTGGAATGACCCCTGAGCATATCAATACCCCACCATCAGCAATCTTGACCGAAGTTGGAGGTACTTGTTGCACTTGATCAGTTAGTCTGCCTGCAATGGCTTCACTGACGAAACTATGTGAACTCCCTGAATCCACTAGGATAAGCACTTCCACATCTGCTACTTTGCCAATCAAGCGCACCGTGCGCGGTGTTGTTTGTCCCGTGGTGGCCAGCTTGGAGATCGACATCAGCACTTCCTCGTCCGCGCCATCTTGCTGCAATGGTTGCTCATATTGTTCTGCTTGAAGAAGTTCCAGTAGTTCTTCAACCACATGGAGTTGAACAGTAGCGGCGCACTGATGGCCCGCCCCCCAGCGCTCACCACAGGTGAAACACAGGCCACGGGCACGTCGATAGTTACGCAAGGCCGCGACGCGATCATCAGCCCGCGCGCCCCGGTCTGGTGCCCTGGCTGCATCCAGTCCGCGCCGATCATCCGCCGCAGCCGGCGGTCCGGGCAGCACTTGTCGCGGTGGGGGCACGCCTTGTGCCAGAAGAGGCCGAGGGGGTGCCCGTTGGTATGCTCCGTCCTGACGCCGGTGCTCTCGCCGCGGAAGCGCTTCCAGCAATTCCTCCTGCATCGAAGCCAAGGAAAACGCAGAGTCCAATGTTTTTGGTTGATGGAGCATCACACCAGCACGAATTTCATGCTTCAACCCTTCTAGGAATTGTGTGGTAAAGTAAACTGGATCAAACCCTGAGTTATGTGCTAAAATCTGATGCATCAACTCTTCAAACCTAGACATGTATTCATAGACAGTGCTCGTCTGTCGCAAGGTATGAAACTGACGGATGTGAGCTTGGTACTGCTCACGCCCGAATTTGTCACACAGGCTTGTGCATAACTGATCCCATGTGAGGGTGGTGTTTTGAGACTCCAACATTTGCAGCCACCGTGCAGCATTACCCGTGAAATGCAACGTAGCTAACCGAACCCATAACTCTCGTGGAACATCATAAACATCAAAGTACTTCTGACATCTCATCTTCCAAAATTGTGGGTTGTCCCCATCGAACAGTGGGAAATCCACCTTCGGTAAAGCCCAGTGAGCAAAATGATGTGGCCTCGACTCACCCCCGTGATCATATCCTCCCCAATCGACACTACGACGCGGTGGAACTGCAGAAGTAGATGGGCACGCACCGTTGACCGGAGGCGGCGCCAGGGTGGTGACCACCCCGCGTGCCAGACCCCCGGAATCGTAGAGCTCGCCGTGGCCACTTGGCCCGTGGTGCCCCAGGGCGTCTCTGGACGTCGCCGGCGCCTTGTGCCCCACCGCGCCCTCTTCGCTGGAGCCCGGATCTGGATCCGCAGGCGCCGCCAGCGCCGGGTGCAGAGCGATGCGGCCGACTTGGCTACGCAGCTCATCCACCTGCTGCTGGATGTGCGTGACGGCGGGACGCCAGAGCTCCAGAGAGGTCTGGATCGCCTCCAACCTCGCCTCGTTGGCAACTTGCCCATCGCTGATGGCCTTTGCTAGCGCTGCAAGCTGCTCTTCCATCGCCGCCGCCTGCTTCTCCTGCTTGGTTTGGTACCGCGGTTTTGGGTAGGCAGTCTCCAGGTCGCTGACCTCTGATACCAGATTGTTACGTACCCCGATCTACTCTGATAATTTGGGAAGGAAGGAGACGGAGATGGGAAATCAGCGAGATCTGGGAGGGAGTTGGTAAGAGGAAGGGGAAAGAGTCGTGGGAGATCAGCTCCTCACGGTCCAGAAGTATTCAGGTAATACATGATAGTTTCTCCCCACACCACGCTACCTACTATATAATTCTCACCATCACACACGCACACGACCCTCTTGCACGTCTCAGATTGGCTCCTCCCTAGCCACCTTGCTCTGGCTCGCTGTCAATGGGCCGCCCTCTAGTACTGTTGCTGGGTTCCATGCCATCAGGCGTGACAATTTGCAGTTATTCTGCAGGCTATGGTTGCTCTCTGCGGTAGCCATGGGACAATCTGGCACTGAGTGGGACAAGTTCAGCCAAGTGGAGCATGTCAAGGCATATGCAGGTGATGGAGACAACCAAAGAAAATGGTACGTTTTGTACACGAGAGGAGTCAACTGCAAGTTGGATTCAAATATTAGCAGCTCTACCAAATTTGAAGGTACAGAAAATCAAACATCAAGCTTTGTCTTAATTTGTTTGAGCACTCTGATTCTGCCAGTTATAAATTCTTTCGATTTTATCTCCTGCTTTTTGTCCATATATATTGTACCTTCCTAGTGATGTTGCTAAGTACTTGTTCTTATAGGTTTTCTCGAGTTTAACATACCTATAGTATCATGTAACTAGTTTTTTGTTTTTCTTTCCATGCAGAAACCTTATCATCATCTATGGTGGATGCACAAGGATTTGACTCTCTGTACAAAATGAGAAGAAGTACTTTCAGTTACGTCTGCAGCTTGGTGAGGATCCCATTTTTCGAAGATATGATGGCAAGGGATCACACCACTGTTGATGGGAGATTGCTGTCTTTGCAAGACAAAGTAGCTGTCGCTCTAAGGGTACTGAACTCCGGTGACTCACCCGTTACCGTAGGATCCTCTCTTGGTGTGAATGAGTCAACTGTATCGCTGGTAACTCAGGTGTTTGTTGAGGCTATGTGGGATCGAGCAATGCACCACTGTAGCTGGCCTGGCTCCGCTAAATTGGAGAAGATCAAGCACAAGTTTGACAAGATCCACGGCCTGCCAAACTGTTGTGGTGTTGCACACACAGCTCTGATCACCTTTGGATCACAAAAACGTGTCCATGAGGAGAATGGTAGCGTGCTAACGAAATTTGTCATTGATCTGGATATGAGGTTCGTAGATATTTGGTTGGACTGTGATCTCTTGAAGTTCTTTGAGGAGAGTGCTTTGCTCAATGGTATTCATCGGTTGAATGGCAGTAAGTTGAAGTTATCAGATGGCTTGGAGGTTGGGGAATACATCATTGGTGATGCAGGATACCCTCTTCGTCCCTGGCTCCTCACACCTTACGAGTTGGATAATGGCCTCTCACTCTCAGACGCCAAAGTTGAGTTCAACAGAAGACACTTTGCTGCTACAGCTGCTACGCTGAGGGCACTAGCAAGGTTGAAAGACACGTGGAAGTGTCTGCAGGGGGAAGGGTGGCATCCAGATAATCAACTTGAGATGGAATGGACAATCCACACGTGTTGCGTGTTGCATAACTTAGTGATAGACATGGAGGAAGATGGAGGCATGCCGAGCAATCAGGAGGAGAAATACATGGAGCAAGTACGGCAGTTAGCAGAAGAGGACGCCGTCAGGGTTAGGGATGCACTGTCCCAGTACTTGATCGATTCTGGAGGTAAAATAACACAGCTCTTAATAATATATTTGTATGAATTTCTGCTTTATCTACTCATTTTATTGTTTCCATCTTTCCTCTGTTGTTGGTCAGTACATGCAATGGCAGCAGAGGAGGAACGAGAAGGAGAAGCAGCCGCATCCCGTTCGGAAGAGGAAAAGAAGGAACCACAAACAGCAGACCATGGAAAGGAGAAGGTGCATGAGAGGTAGCTAGCGGATCAATTTGGTATTAATCCAACTGTTTCTGCTATTATATATATTAAATGTGCATCAAGTGGCAGTTGTGCTCTATATATGGCGCTACTTAATTAATATCAGTTGGAACCGTCAAATCCCTCCTTGATATGTACAAATATACTTGGAAAGAAACTAAGCTGATCGATACTTGCACCTGTTATATTAGCAATGTGCTAGGCAGAACATTACGCTGTACGTGTTTAGGACTGGTGCTTATGTATTTTTGCCCTCTCTGTCTGTGTAGGCTTCTGGTAATGGAGGCAGAGTGATGCTGTCGGGGTGAAGGATATACTGTCCCAGCACTTGACCGGATCTGGAGGTAAATCCACACATCTCTTAATGTGTTCGTTTGAGCGCTAGCTTTGTCTATTAATTTTATTTGTAATTCACATGTATTAATTACATCTTTCTTATGCTTGCTTAGTCCACACAACGGCTGCGGAGGAGGAAAAAGAAGCTGCAGTAGTAGTTTCATCAGAGTGAGGAAAGGAGAAGGCGCATGATAATGGATCCAAAGGCTGAAGTGATGCTGAAGCAGAACTGCACCAAATTATGTGTCATTGACAACTAGAGTGCTTGTAAGAACTGCACCAAAGGCCATAGCTATTTGTGATTTATATTCTTTCAGTTGATTGCTCTGCTCTACTCTGCTCTGCTCCGTGATACGGCTAGAATTGTGTGCCTTGGCAAGTGGGTATAGTATAGTGGGTACAGTACAGGAATTCAGAAATGTGCACGACAGCTGAAGTGAAGCGATGCTGCAAAAACATGAATTAAAAGTTGGACTGACAATTTGTATTCGCTGCCATATATGTGGCCAAGACAATTGCTTGTGTATCTTATATATGTTCGACAGTAAACTTTTGTGATTGAGAAAACGATTAATAATGTAGATTCATCAAGACGGGGTGCTTGTGATTTGTATTATTTCAGTTGCCTTTCTGTAACCTCTCCTCTGGCTGCCCGCTTTCTCTCGCTCTCGCTCGCTGCCCGCTTTGCTCCTGTTCATGCCGACGTGGACGCCGTGGTTGTGACTACCAACTCACTCATCCTTTATATGTTCAATTTCAGTTGCCTTTCTGTAACCTGAAGCTTTTTATGGGTTGATGAGTACACAATACCATAGCTGTATGAGGACTATTTGTGATGTCTATCCTTGACATTGAGTTGGCTGCTGTAACCTCAAGGAAAGATTTGCAAACATGCATGATCTGTATCATACAAGTCGTATGGTTTTGACAGGTGCCGTGTGTTCAGGATATGTCATGGTAATGTGGCTGTGACAGTTCAAATGACCAAGGTGATTGTCATGGAGGAGTAAGCTCAGGAAGAGAAATAGCAGATGAGAAGGGCGTCAGGGCTTGTTGGCCTGTAGATTGTTCAAGCCTGGAGCTGGAGGTAAGTTGGCTCAAGTGCTCCTTCCTACATTTTGATTCGTTCCGATTGTCCGAGCCTGATTATATATATACTTGTGTCAAAAAATGACCTTTTACGTATGTGAAAAGCATGTTTTGTGTAATTCATACTATTGGCAGCAAGCTTTTATGCGGCGGAGAAACCGACTAATAATGCTGCTGCATGCTTATATCCTTAGTTGTTGTAAAACTGAAGATTATTAGTATCCTTGGTATGTTGCTGTAAACTGAAGATTCTGCAAACATATATAATGGCAGCGAGTCCTGTATGTTTATGATATCACTAGTAGACAGTAGCAGCTGCCAGCGTTTACCGCATTATGGATAAGTCTCATCTTAATGTGTCCATTATTGCTAGTATTTTGGTAGATGTAGATTCCATCTTCCTTCTGGCTCACGGGACCAAGTCAAGGAACACCAAGGAAGAAGTACAACCCAAGAAATATCCCTGCTCGCAATCTGCAAATGTTAATGGCAGAGGGTCTTTAGTATTTTTTTTTCTCTTTTTGTTTGCCCGTAAAAAAATGTTTTTTTTCTAGAAACGGGTCCGTGACAGATGCAGCAGCCTAATCCGTGATGATGCCCAAATACTGCTATAGCAAGCGTACGTGCGTGTAGATCATCATCCGCCTCCAACGCCAGGTCGATCGACGCCTCCGTCCCCACGTCCACGCCCACGCACGCCCTAAAGCGAGCAATGATCCGCCGCCGCGGCAGTTCCCCGGCGGCGGCGTTGGAAGATGACGACATGCTCGGGGAGATCCTGCTTCGTCTCCCTCCCACGCCGTCCTCCCTCCCGCGCGCATCCGCCGTCTGCAAGCGCTGGCGAGGCCTCGTCACCGACCATGGATTCCACCGTCGCTTCTACGCACACCACCATAAGCCGCCCCTCCTCGGCGTCTTCCAGTTCCATCACGGCGATCAGCTCGAGTTCACTCCCATCCTTGCTGCTCCGAACCGCATCCCTCCTAAGCGCTTCGACCTGCGAATCCGCGAGGTCGACAGACACGCCTACGTGGGGCCCCAAGCCCAACTTCTCGGGTGCCGCCATGGCCACGTCCTTGTCTTACACCGGATGAATGCAGAGGTCCTTGTGTGTGACCCCATCACCGGCGACCGGCGTCATGTGCCGATTCCGCCAGAGTTTAGGGTTGGCTACGTCAAGGGGACGGTGCTCTGTGCTGCACACGACAAGGGCCACGTTCATGGCGCTTGCCACTCCACCCCTTTCAAGGTGGTCTTGCTGGTTATGTGCCATAATGATAGTCCACCTCTCGCCTCTGTTTATTCCTCCGAGTCCGATACATGGGGTGATATCATCTCTGCAAAGGCTCCATGTCCGATCTATTCTGGTGGTCATCTTAGCACTCTTGTTGGCAATGCCTTTTATTGGCCACTTATGCATGCAAACGATGGTATACTTGAATTTGATTTGGATAGGCAGAGCCTCGATGTGCTAGAGGGACCTCCCGGTACCGATATTCCCCTCGGCCATCAGATCATCCCAGCAAAGGATGGCACTATTGGTATTGCCATGTTGTCTCGCCATTACCATGATATTCAAATGTGGCAGAGGAAGGTCAATAGCCATGGTGTTGGCACATGGGTTATGTGGAAGACCATTGGAACACATAGCATTCCTGAGCTCCCACCACAGATTGAAGGAGAGAAGCCATGGGTGAAGTTTATACTAGGGTATGATGAGGATACTGATGGAATAATTTTATACGTGAAACACAACGTCTACATGGTTCAACTTAAGTCGATGCAATGTAGGAGACTTTTTGGAAATTGGAATGTTACTCACTATCATTGTTTCAAGAGTTTCTATGCGCCAGGTGTGTCAATGTAGTATTTCCATCCTTGGGAGATAACAAATCAAGTATCAAATGAGTAGTAGTGGAAAATCAAATTTTCAAATGGTTAACTCATGCTTACTCATGAGACTACCCGGATATCATTTAATCCCTTGGTGATTGTATTAGATTTCTTGGAATGAAACAAAGTTGATGGATATACCTATTAACAACATGCTGATATTCCCTATTGAGTATTGATCGAATGCCTCTGATGTAATTATTACTTTGGTGGTTCATTCATCCGATGGCATGTTTGATTTGGAAAAGCTAGCTGCTCTACACCACTAATGTATGATTGATTATGTGGATGCGTGGATGCTACGCAGGCCCTTCATGGCAATGAAATGGCCAACCAAATCTGCGTTGTCATATATATCAGATAAAGAAGAGTGTCGTGTATCTTATATTTTTGGCAGTAGTAGGCTTTTGTGATAGAGGAAGCAATTAGTATTGTCGCTGCATGGAGACTAGGAAACTATTTGTGGTTTATATCTGCGTGTTGTAACCTGAAGGAAGAAAATATATGTGAACATAATCGCAATGAGGGACAGAGTGAGTCGTGTAGGGTCAGGTGTTTGGGCAGAGTGGATTCTTGCAGAGCAGTTGATTCTCGATTGTATCTATTGTTAGGATGTCTCGCTCAGAGTTTCGCCCCGGTAAGACATCTATCTCCCGCTCAGAGTTTCGCTCGCTGGCTGGCTTTTGATGCCCAAATGGGCGTCGCTGCAGAGTCGAATTCATATGCCGCATGTCTATATCGTATTCTGTTCCTATCAAAATTTCAAATTTTGCTCTGTCGTTATGTCCTAATAAGGTGGCAAGATTAATTGAGAGTGCAAATTCAGAAGCTCAATGTAGGCCTGTTTGAGTCAGGGGCCTGCCTGCCTGCCTGCCTGTAGTATCATCATTTCACCCTTCATAACTCAGGTGTTTCTTGAGGCTATGTGGGAGCAAGCACTCCACCATGTCAACTGGCAAGGCTCCACAAAAATGGAGAAGATAAAGTGCAAGTTTGACAAGATACACGGCTTGCCAAACTGCTGTGGTGTTGTTTATACAGCTCACATCACGTTTGGATGATCACATAAACATAACCAGGATGGGAATGATGCATGGCATGCTGATGCAAGCCCTTGTTGATACGGATATGAGGTTCGCAGACCTTTGGTTGGAGCCGTCAAGCAGCATGGTGAACCCATCGAGCACTTGGCACCACTCTGTGCTCTTTGAGGATTACAAGGGAGGTACTTGGTTGGTTGTGACTAACAAAAAGTCTATGGCAGTAAGATTTACCTTTGGTAAACTGGGCCAAATGCTCCTACATTTGAATTTGTTCAACTAGTAGCATACACTTATATTTGGGAACGGAGGGAGTAGAAGGTAGTGAGGGCTTGAGACGCACTACATTCCGCTGGGTCAGTTTTATAGTCGTGCCCCTTCCCCTTCTAGCCAGAGCTGCCCTGCTCTGAACGACCACAAAAGAGGTCAGGTTGGATGGCGTCGGCAAGCCAAGCCAAGCCGAGCCACAATCTCACAGGAAAGAAGCTAGGGAGCAGAGTTGAAGATCCCTGTTGAGTGTTTGCAGCTACACCCATGTTGCTGTTCGTCTCTGAAATCAATTAGGGATTCGGATGAGAGGGGAGATAAGTGTTGATTAATCTACTATTGAAAAAACAAGTGTTGATTAATCTAACGGTTCACCGGTACAGCGACCAGACCGGTTAATTCAGCTAGCACAAAATCCATCCCAATCCTGATACTTTGTTGCATGCACAATCCATCTCAAGTAGTAGTGAATTGAGTTTTCATTTGGTCCCATTTGAATCCTGAAGCAGTGGAAGAGGGCCCGTGTGCAAGTTCCTCATCCCCAACGAGGACGGCGTCTCCATGTCAGTGCTGGCGCTCATGAACCAGTACAGGGTCCTCATGAAGAGATTGTGAGCTAGATCATCGTCCTCTCTTTCTTCTTACTCAATTAGCCCAACAGCCAGTCAGTAGCATCATAGTATTTGGACAATTTGATGTGTGTGCTGACAATAATAATTAACTGAATTGACAATACGGTCCTGGATTTATACTCATAGGTTTGATCTGAACCTCTTGGCCAAAAAAAGTTTGATCTTCTGTTTGACTTTTTGCCTGGGAGTATTGCCCACTTCATGAGTTTTTTTAACTGCAAACTGACAATTGTAGTGGAATTAATGCTGAACCTTTAGTTGTTTGCGGAACACTGAACCTACTCCAATTTCAGTACTGAACTACGTACTGATGTTTGACCAGATTCACTACTGGTTGCTGCAGTACTGGTTGATCCAGTTTGTAAATGGACCAAGAATAAATTAACAGTTCAACAAATGGTCCAGTGTACATTAGTCACAAAAGCCATGTTCAAGAAAAAAGTAAGCTCTGGTTGAAGCAGGAAGAAATCATGTCTCTGCCTTGTGTTCCCAAGAGTAGTCACAAGTGCAATGTTTCCAAATTTGCAAGTAGCTCTGCTAATCTGAATTTTGGCCGTTAACATGTCACTTTAAATAGGAGTACATGAACATGTCACTTCCATCTGTGCCCAAACTGTCAAGACTGAATTTTACTCCATCTGTCCCCAAACTGTCAAAACTGATTTTTTTTTTATTTTTTTTGCAAAGTGTTAACCGTGATGTGGTATGTATTGTTGCTGCTATATGAAGTGAGCTGAATCTTATTTATGGAATCATTTGATCAAACAGTTTGCATAAATGCAATTCCAGGGACAGCATTCTTCAGTTTCTTGTTCAAATGATTGTCAAGTTTAAACACAGAATAGTGGCACTTTGTCAGTCTTGTGGGATGCAAGGTTGCAGCAGGGTGAGATTGTTAAGTATTCCAGTTTCTTGTGGGAAGCAAGGTGGCAGCAAGTTCAGTGTACAATTCAATTCAATTCAATTCAGTTCAAAACTAACACAGCCACACAGGCTGTAGCAAACCTGTCAAAATTGTCAATTCAGTTTCTTGTATAAATTCAGCTGGGGAAGCAGCAGCAGCAGCAGAGGCGGGGCCGCCGGCCAAAGCGGCCGAAGTTGTGGGTGGCACAGGTGAGCGGAGATAAACCCGATGGTGGCTACAGCAGGTGGATGCATGGGGATACGCGGGGATGGGGAGTGGATGAGAAAGGAGAAGGGGGTTTGTTTGCAATTGCTTGAAAGTAAGATGACTTTTTTGTAAAAACGTAATTGTCTTTTTCAGACGGAGGGTGTTGGGGATTTTGAGTTACTGGTAGCAAGGTTCAATTTTATAGTCAAAAAGGATTACTGGCAACAAGTTTTATGCGGTTGAGAGAACAACTGGTAGTTTTTTTCTTTTTCTTTTTTAAAACGGAGGCAACAGCTTTGCTTCGTCCATTAAATAAGAGAAAATAGAGTTTGTTACAAGTCACCCAATTACACGGCATGCGGACTAGACTACTCACGCGAGAAGATGACATTTCAACCACCGTGACGGTCATCGGAATTCAACCACAGGGTGTTTGGATGCATGAGCACTAAACTCTTGTTTCGCTCTAGGCATTTCAACCACAGGACTCTTGCCCTTTAAGTCATCTGCTGAACTAATGCCTCCCATAAGACAGTTCCGGTAATTAGACAAGAAGATGACAGATTCGGCGATGGATGCAGTACCTTTATGATGCACAATGTCGTCGCATAAATACCAGGCTCTCCATAACAACAACAAAATCTTATCTCTGGAGATGCTGTCGCATTGGCTAAGTAACATCAAACATCCAATCGGGACCTGAGCAAGCGAAACAATCTTCTTTCAGCAAGGGCCAGACCCCCCTCATGGCTTCTCTGAGAGCTCTAGCTTTAGTGCAGCGAACAGTAGCATGGTGAGCATCCTCAGGCTCCCTCCCACAAATATTGCAAATGCTATCATGAGGTGCCTAGATATTACTGAAAAAGGCTTTCGCCCCGCTTTATATATAAAGCACCGATCATGAGGTGCCTAGGTATTTAGTCAAGCGAGACCAACCTGCACAAAAAATTGATGCCTCAGATGCTATTTATCCACGCCCAACCATCAAACCATGTTTAATCGCTTCATCCGTCACGTTGTTGATGTCGTTACCATTATGACGTCCTAAAAAAAATCTACAAGTGGAAACAAGGAATGTCACTGAACATATTGGTACTGGTCAATGTGGTGTCGTCTTCTAACATTTGAATATGTGTATTCGGTTTGTATGCCCCACCATGTACCAATCCTCTTGTGGTAATAAATGGTGCGAGTAGTAGAAAGATTAACATCATGCATTATCTACGATTAATTTGTGAAAAGAATATGCATGTACATAGATTTTCATGAACTGAAAATATGATTTCAATTCAGAGTTATACAATACACCATGGACTTGATACACACGTATTTAATTATACATTACTCTTACAAACTGACTGACTGTCACACTCTGACTCGTAACATAAGATCGAGTATTTATTTAGGCAATTTACATAAGTGGAGTGGTGGCCGACTGGAGGTGATGGAAGTGGAAGAAATAAAGGATGTTCACAACTGATGACACGTACTACTAACAAGCACCCACAAGCTCCTACGGGAGATGTGCACGTTATCAACATGCTCTTTTAATTTTCAGATGCACATGGTCGACAACGTCTTGAGATGTTTGGCAAAACTCAGGGTACTGGAGGCCGTGGTTGCCTAGAACATGGCGCAGCGTTTTGATTTTCCAGAAGGACTTGTGGAAAAAATTCACCTGTGTCCCTCGCACATCCATTGTCTGGAGCTTCTCGAGTTTGCCGATGGTGTCTGGCACCGTTGTCAAGTTGGAGCACCGGATACTGAGGTACTGCAGGTGCAGCATGTCCCCAATTCAATTTGGCAGCTTCTCGCCTATGTTGATGCCCTCGAGGCTGATGACACGAAGGAATGTAGATTCCTTGAGCAGCTGCCTGAAGCCTTGCTTGAAATCTTGTGACCCTGCAAAGTGCCACAAATACCGCACATTAGCCCATTTCAGGCTGGACGGAGCGAGCGGGCTTTTCGGCCCGCTCGTGGCCCGTTCGGGACCGGACCGTTCGGTCCTGGCCCGTTGAAGAAATTAGCCGGTCCCCCCGCAAAAAAAAAAGAAATTAGCCGGTCCGGTTACAGAATTTGGGCCCGATATTTTGTCGGTCCGGTCCGGTCTTTGACCGAGCAGACCGAGCGGACCGAAGCGCGCTGCAGGCTGTTCCTCGTCATCGCGGCCACCACACGCTCTGGCCGGCGAGATCCGCGCGCTGGGTGACCGACGACCCTCCTTGATTTGTTTCTGTTTATTGAGTCGAACAAAGAAGAAAACTCAAGTCGCGCGTGAGGTACAAGAGAAGAGAAAATAGAAAGAACATACCATCACACCCGTGATTATCTGAGAGTCACACAAGGGCAAGAGGCAGTCACGTCCTACCGTTTGGTTTTTCCTTTTAATCAGTCGACAGAAAATATATAGAGAGAATGAGATAAACATGATTCGATCCGATAATTTAGGCGCTTCTCACGACAACTCCTCGCTGTTGTTCCTTTTATTTGCTACTCCCTCCGTAAACTAATATAAGAGCGTTTAGATCACTACTTTAGTAATCTAAACACTTTTATATTAGTTTACAGAGGGAGTAGTAATGAGAGAAATAAGTTCGATCGGATAATCAGGCGCCATCCCATGACGCAGTTTTCTCTTATTCAGACCAACATGCAGAAAATACAAGGAAGAAGAGAGAGAGAGAGAAAAATGGTTGGATCCGACAATCACGATGTCTGTCATCCCACGACTATCTTCACGTCAGAATTAATCCACCAATCACGGCAAGGCTCATACAAGGAAAATCATGGGCCCATGCACGCCCTAAATTACTTGCATGCAATGGAAAAAACTGCTAAAAATATACTTGCGGACGCTCGAGGCTAACCGTCGCGCCGCCCCCTCTCCCTCGCTTTCTGCTCCCTCGCGTGGTTGTTCCCCCTCTTCCCGCGCGGCCGCGCCGCTCCCTCCCTCTCTCTCTCTTGTGCCTCTCCCTCACGTCGCCGCACCGTCAACAGGTGCGTCTTCTCCGGCTCCGGCGACCGTGCTGCTTCTCCGACATCCTGGGCCCACATGCAGTGACTGGACGTCGCCGGGACCGTGAGGACCGCCGGTCCGCACCGAGCTTCTCGTCCGCCGGTCCGGTCCCTGAAATCTGGACCGCTGCCCTGCTCGATCCGGTCTGGCGGCCGGTCCAATCGACTGCTCGGACCGGGACAGGACCGGCCCGGACCATGTCCACGCTGAAGCCCATTAGCTCGCCTAATATGTAAAGAGGTGGTAGTTCCTGAGAAATGTGGACAACACAGTTCACACCTTCTATGAGCTTCGCATCATCAACTCGACTGTGCGGTTTGGCGCCTCCGAGAATACCTTGTGCACCATGGGACAACACGGTTCTCACCTTCCAAAGCACCTTTGTTTTGTACGGCATTTTGTTGTTGTTGAGAGCTAGGCGCTTCGCGCTGACTGTGGCAGGGGCATACCCACCACCATAGTGCGTTTCCATGAGGCCAATGCGCTGCGCCTCGGACCTTTAGAATCTCATAGACCTGGTCATGAATAGCTACTGATTCCACGACGTCTGCTTTCTTCTTCACCAGCTGCATAAGGCCTCGGAGATAAACTCCTTGAGGTAGCGCTGGCCCAGCTCTTCTTGTTCCACCCCAGGCTGCTGAATTAGGAAGCCCTCCGCCGCCCAGAGGCGCACTAGTTGGCCAGCATCGATCGTGCTGCGCTCCGGGCCGGGAAGCCTGCCGTGTAGAGCAAGCACGACCTGTGTTCGTTGGGGAGGTCATCGATGCTCATGGACACTATGGTCATGAGCAGGTCGTCTTGGTTGTTCTCCTTGAGGTACGTCGATGCTGTCTCCCACTTGCTGTAGTCCATTGTCCTCATGAGCTTGGCAACAAGAACCACCGCGAGTGGTAGTCCCTTGGTTATCTTTTCAATGTCTTTACGGATCGTATCCATCATTTCTGTCTTGTAATTACTCTTCCGACGCCCCCGCAGGCCCAGGATCCTGTTGAACAACTTCTCGCTCTTATCTTTGAGCAGACAACGAAGCTCAACGATGTCAACGTTCTTGTCTTCATCACAGGGACTAGACGTCGCTGTCAGCACAATCTTGCTACCTTCTTTGCCGGACATGAGCCAATTATGTGCCTCAAGCATGGTGCCGCTCATTGGCCAATCTACCACAACCAAGTACTTCACTTGGTCTATATTCTTCCCTCCAGGTTGTAGCTTGGAGCACTCATCTTCCAACTTTCTTTTTACATGATCAGTGATGTTGCTGGTGCCTGGTGGAAAGCTCACCCACATACATTCCTCGAAATTCTTCTTAATGGTTTCATTTTTGTATGCTTTCTGTGCCAGATACCTTTTCCCAATACCACTCTCTCCAACCACATAAATCACACAATCATGCAATTTGTTTTCTTCGTCATTGCGTATTGCCACAGCCTGTTGGTTCTCCTCCAAGTCTGTGCCGTCCCTGTTTCCGATTAATATTTATTAGCTGAAGTTAGTAAACAAAAATAATCTATGGCTTTATTTAAGCAGCCGAGATAATCCACATCATCTAAGTTATTTCGTACGTTAGAATTTTAATTTATTGTTGAGATGTGTGCTCCAGAATATATATTTATGTATGCTACGATCTAAGATCATGCTCGTAGTTAGGCCAACTCCACCGCGCGACTCTATCTTGTCCGGCCCCGTCCGTTTGGGGTAAAAGGGACAAAAAAGGCGGACCAGCGCGCGGGAGCAAACGGACTTTTGTCCGCTTTGTGTCCGCTTTCGACCCATCCCCGGCCCAAACTTGCGCCGGTTTTGGGGTGAAACGGACAGTGCGCGGACGGGCGGGACGCGCGCGCTTGTCCTCCCCTGGCCCGCCTGTCGGTAGGAGAAACCAAAAAACCCCCGACGGCCATTTGGCGCCATTTCCCCCATACCCTCCCACGTCCCTCCCGCCCCCCCCCCCCCCTCCCCTCTCCCCCGTCCATGGCCGACGCCCCGCCAAGTTCCGGCGGCCTGGCCGTCGACCCGACCGCAAAGGTGAAGAAGAAGACGCCAAGGAAGCCGCGGTCGGAGTACACGCCGGAGGAGATCGCCAAGTTGGACGCGGAATCGGCGAAGAGGAGGGAACGGAGAGCGGCCGTAAAGATGAATGCCGCCGCGGCCAAGTTCGCCACCCCGCGCGAGGAGCTGGAGGCCGCGCGGCGCAAGGCCGCTGCCGACGAGAAGGAGGACCTCGTCAACAAAGCGCACGCCATCCTCATGCTTGGCATGGGCCGTCCGGCGGGGTTCCATGCCGCGGCCATCGGCCCGGCGAGCACAGGCTCGTCGGTCGCCCGGCCTACGCACTGCCAGTCACCGACGTCGCGCGCCGCACCCATGTCGCCCGGCTTTCCTCCACCCAGGCACGACGGCTAGACCCGTTTCTCGGCGTCGCCAGACGTGGGCTTGTTCGCGCCGTCCACACCACACCCCGCGGCCGTCATCGACCTCAACGTGACACCTGGATCCAGTAGCGGCGGGCGGCCTTCCGTCGAGATGCAAAGAAAGCAGGCGCGTGCACCGTTCACGGGCACCATGCCGGCCCCTCGCGTGTTGTTTGACGAAATGCCAACCTCAACGCCGACGGTGGACGACCCCTTCTACAACCAGTACATGGAGGACGTGATCTTCCAGGGTGGGCATGGCCGTGCCTACGACCCCGATGAGACCCAAAGTCAGGATGGCCGCGCCCAGTACGTGCCCGATGAAGAGGCCGACGACCGTGCTGACTACGACCATGGTGATTCGTGGCATGAAGACGATGACATCTATGTCGAAGGTGAAGATGAAGATGAAGCCAATGATGTTGATATTAGTGGCGCTCCATTGTTCATAGACGAGCTCACCCAAAGAGCGGAAGCACAAAAGAAGCGGAAGAGCATTCGCACCGGTTCATATACACAAGATGAGGACAAGTTGATTTGCCAAAGTTGGATGGAGATAAGCCAAGATCCAAGGACCGGCGCGCAACAAAAGGGCATTGTTTTTTGGACGAGAGTCCACAAAACATTCCATGAAAGGAAGATGTTTGAGCCCTACCAAATTACAAGCAACCGTGGCATCGGTTCGATTCAAAAAAGATGGTTGTTCATCCAACAAGAGTGCAACAAATATTGCGCCGCATTAGAGAGCGTTGAAGCACGGCCCGTGAGTGGTCTCGGCGTTGGAGACATGGTATGCTCTTCTCTTTCTAGCCCTTGCTACGGCCATGAGACTTCGGCCGTGTATATGTTTGCATGTTCACTTGTTGTTGATCATGTGGTGTAGGCATTTCAATCTTTGGAGGCATTCAAGGCCCGGCACAATGACAAGCCATTCACTCTTACGCATTGTTGGACGATCATCAACAATTGCCCTAAGTTCAAGGATCAATATCGTGAACTTCAAAGGAAGAGAGGCAAGAAGACGGCCAAGTTCGCCGGAGGTGGGGATGGCGAGGCGTTGAAGAGGCCGAGGGGCAAGACCAACTCCAAGGTGGACGACATACGTGACGCCTCATCCATGGCTTTGCATGAGACTTTGCATGGCATGATGTCACATAAGGATGTGAGGGACGAGAAGAAGCCAGGATGAGCAAATGAAGCAATACCTAGACCTCCAACGACAGAAGCTTGAGATGGAGGAGGCGGCCAAGAAGATGAAGATAGACATGGAGGAGGCGGCCCGGCAAAGGCAGCTCGACATGGAAGAGGCCGCCCTGCAAAGGCAGCTCAACATCGAGGCCGACAACGTCAAGGCCAGGCAGAGGCAGCTCGACATCGAGGCCACCAATGCCGCCACCAAAGCGAAGGAGGTGGCCCTTGCGATCATGAGCGTGGACTTGTCGAAGATGAGCGACAAGACGAGGGCCTGGTTCGAGGCCAGGCAGAAGGAGATGCTCGACGCCGAAGGCCTGAACTAGGTCGTCCGATCGGCGTGGCCGTTCTTTTTGGAGGCTGGCACGCCGGCGCCGATTCGCACGCCGTCGCCTGCCCTTCTGCGCCCTTGACCGCTCGGCTGCCAACCGGCATTGATCGCCGGCACCCCCGGCCCACCCACCACTACGCCCTATAAAAAGCACCTCGCGCCCTCCGTCGGCTCGCCACACTGCCCTCGCCTCGCCTTCTCCCTTGTCGTCGGCGTCCTCCTCTTGCGCCCTTCACCTCCTCGCGCGCCGTGCCTCTCCCTCTCGCCAACGATGGCCCGCCCCAACATGACGATGGAGGAGGCGGAGGAGCTCGCCCACTTCGGCATCCCCGCCGCGCCCGACGTGCGCCTGCCGACGAGGTGGCGCCTGAGCGTCGACGGCGTCCCCGTTGCGCCGGTGCCCGAGGTCGGCACCCACCTCTTCGCCCGCGCCGTCGGCCTGTACAGGGCTCGCCTGTCGCCGGAGGAGCTCGCCGACCCCCAGTACGCTCCAACAACCCTGGCTAGGTGGACCGCCTCGCCGACGATCAGCTGCGGCGTCTCCACGCCTACGCCGGCCCGCGCCCGCCCACGAAGCACAACCGCGCGCGGCGGCATGAGCTCTGGGACGGCCGCACCTTCGAGGAGGTGGTTGCGCCGTACCGCGTGCAGGTGGTCGCCGGCGTCGTGCCTGCTCCGCCGGGGGACGGCTTTCAGCTGTACCGCCGCGGCGAGGTGCGCTCGACCCGCGCCCGCGTCGACTTCGGCGCCATGCACCCGCCCCCGCCCCGTGGAGGCCCAGGCGGTCACCGCGGCGCTGTCCGCCTCGGCCCCAGCGATCGCCGTACGGCAGGCAGGAACGGCGCCGGGTCCAGCCGTACCGCGGGCAGGGACGGCGCAGGGTCCAGCCGCGCCCCTCCGCCCGAGCCACAGCAGCCAGAGCCGGCGTTGGTGGCGGAGTACAGGCGGCTGGCGGCGGAGGCCGGCGACCCGGACGACATGCCGGGCTACCTGACGGCGCTCCGGGAGTCGGAGAACATGCCGCAGCCGCCGCCGCTCGTTCAAGAGTACCTTCAGGTCGCCCCGGGTGCCGTCCACCCGGAGGACCCGGAGGACATTCCCGGGTACCACGCCGCGCTCGAGGACTCAATGGCTGCGCCGGCTGTGCCTGTGGTGCCCCTCGACGACAGCAGCAGCAGCAGCAGCGACGACAGCGATAACGGCGACGGCCTGTATGACGAGGCAGACTTCGGCGGCGTGGAGGACGAGTAGTTTAGGGTTTATTTGAAAATGTCGTTTCGTAATGTTTAATTATTTTCGTAATGTTCTTTAGTTAAGTTTTATTTCTAGTACTATGTAAAATATCTATGAAAACTCTAATGAAATATCGAGTATTTGAATGGATGGTTTTTAAATGTTGTTGAACTATCAAGTGTTGAAATCAATACTGTTATTTTTAGTTTTAAAAAGAGTTGTACTGTAAAAAAATGAGAAAAGAATTAAACTAGAAAAGTAAATATAAAACCAAACAATAAAAAATTGACATAATATTTGCAAAACAAGTTAGAAGATTTAAAAAAAACTATTTTATTGTAAAAAATAAAATTCAGAAAAAAAGTAAACTTGAATTGAAAAAAACCTATGTAAACTAGAAAAGTAAATATAAAACCAAAAAATAAAAAATTGACATAGTATTTGCAAAACAAGTTAGAAGATGTTTTAAAAAAACTATTGTATTGTAAAAAAAATTCAGAAAAAAAATAAACTTGAATTGAAAAAAACCTATGTAAACTAGAAAAGTAAATATAAAACTAAAAATAAAAAATTGACCTAATACTCGCAAAACAAATTAGAAGATATATTTTAAAAAAATTGTATTGTAAAAATAAAATATAAAATAAAAATTAAACTTGAATTGAAAAAAACCTATGAAAAAAAACCTATTTAAACTGGTGCGGGCGAGCTCCGGCAGGCGAGGTGTGAGCGGCCTGCCGCGGCGCTGCGCGTTGACTGGCGAGGTGGGCCGCTGTAAGGCGTGCGTGCGATCGGCCTGCCGCTGCGCTGCGCGTTGACTGGCGAGGTGGGCCGATTTCAGTAGTCCTAGTGGGCCGCTGGAAGGCGCGCCTGTGAGCGGTCGAGGGCACAGGGGCGGGGTGGATGGTTTCGTTTAGTCCCACCTCGCTCGCCGAAGGACGCCCAAACCGGCTTATATAGGCGGATTCATGCACCCTATCAGATAAGATAGATAGTAATAATGTGATTTGAGTTTGCATTGCCTGGGCAGCTCTGCCCCAGCTGCCCGGACACTGCTAGTGCATTGTAATTCAGATCACATCATTATTATGTATCTTATTTTTGATAGTTTAGCATTTTATGCAAAGTTTGTTTTATTAATACATAAAGTTTTGTAATATTTTTGTCCGGTTAGCGTCTTTGTTGTTTCAAATTCATGCATCATATTAAGAAGGTCAATTTTTTGATACAAAGAGCACGTTGCATCATGTCCGGTCAGCATTTAAAGTGTTTCGACCGAAAAAATTATAGAAAAATCTTAAAATGGCAAAAGCCACGAGACTTGCCATGCATCCTATTCATGATGGTACAAGACTGTGGAAAAAAATTGGGTTCATTTGAAGTATGTCGAAAAATAATTCGTTTTCGGACAAGGCCTATGCTCCTACCCGAACGGTCTACGGAGAATAAGGTCAATTTTTTGACATCTTCAGAATGGCCTGAAATTTTGCATGTGAGTTAGTATGCCCACTCCCACACATAATCCAAAAATTTATGGTATTTCGATACGAAGAGCACGTTGCGTCACGTCCGGTCAGCATTTAAAGTGTTTCGACCGAAAAAATTATAGAAAAATCATAAAATGGCAAAAAGCCACGAAACTTGCCATGCATCCTATTCATGATGGTACAAGAGTATGGAAAAAAATTGGGTTCATTTGAAGGATGTCGAAAAATAACTCGTTTTCGGACAAGCCTACCCGAACGGTCTACGGAGAATAAGGTCAATTTTTTTGACATCTTCAGAATGACCTGAAATTTTGCATGTGAGTTAGTATACCCACTCCCACACATAATCCAAAAATTTAAGGTATTTCGATACGAAGAGCACGTTGCGTCACGTCCGGTCAGCATTTAAAGTGTTTCGACCGAAAAAATTATAGAAAATTCATAAAATGGCAAAAAGCCACGAAACTTGCCATGCATCCTATTCATAATGGTACAAGACTATGGAAAAAAATTGGGTTCATTTGAAGGATGTCGAAACTTGCCATGCATCCTATTCACGGCGTCTTTCGGCGGGCCATGTGGGATTATTTGTTTTATTTATTTATTGTTTAAAAATGTTCATTTTTATTTGTTATAAATGTATTATAATTTATTTAATGTTCATTATTTATTTGTTGTTTGTTTTGCATTAATGGCTACAGCTGTTTTCATAATAGTAAAGTGTTATTTGTTATAATTTATAATTAATAATAATTTGGAAAATACTCATACATAAAATAAGTACTTGATATGAAATTTATTAAGTAGTTATGGTAAGAACAATACTTAATGTAGAATTTAGTATGTAATTACATTAAAAAACTACTTAATATGAAACTAGTTAATATAGAAAATGGCACCTCAATTTTATTATTTACTTTATAAGTAAGAATAATAAGTTGTTTATTATAAATATAAGTACTAATAATCAATTTTTTGAAAATAATTGATTATGACTTTCTGGTTACTACGGAATCGGAGTACGAACGGAAGTCGCGTCACGTCGGGAGACGTTTTCTGGATATTTTCACGGAGAAAATCGTAGTAAATGCATCGAGTGTCGAAACACACCCAAATTTTGCAGGCGTGCTTGCGTCCCACACTGTAGCGCGTCAAAAAAAAATCCCGACGTTTCATGGCTTTGTGAAAGAGAACACATACTGAATGCATGTCACACCCCAAACAGACACCTCAGGTTTGTACTGTGAGTACATGTCAACATGGACGAAACGCACCCAACTTTTGCATGCGCGTGTGAGTGACCCCCACGGTCTCGCACGTCAGATTACGACGGAATCGGAGTACGAACGGAAGTCGCGTCACGTCGGGAGACGTTTTCTAGGTATTTTCACGAAAAAAATCATAGTAAATGCATCGAGTGTCGAAACACACCCAAATTTTGCAGGCGTGCTTGCATGCCACACTGTAGCGCGTCACAAAAAATCCCGACGTTTCATGGCTTTGCGAAAGAGAACACATACTGAATGCATGTCACACCCCAGACCGACACCTCAGGTTTGTACTGTGAGTACATGTCAACATGGACAAAACGCACCCAACTTTTGCATGCACGTGTGAGTGACCCCCACGGTCTCGCACGTCAGATTACGACGGAATCGGAGTGCGAACGAAAGTCGCGTCACGTCGGGAGACGTTTTCTGGGTATTTTCATTGAGAAAATCATAGTAAATGCATCGAGTGTCGAAACACACCCATATTTTGCAGGCATGCTTGCGTGCCACACTGTAGCGCGTCAAAAAAACCCCGACGTTTCATGGCTTTGCGAAAGAGAACACATACTGAATGCATGTCACACCCCAGACCGACACGTCAGGTTTGTACTGTGAGTACATGTCAACATGGACGAAACGCACCCAACTTTTGCATGCGCGTGTGAGTGACCCCCACGGTCTCGCACGTCAGATTACGACGGAATCGGAGTACGAACGGAAGTCGCGTCACGTCGGGAGACGTTTTCTGGGTATTTTCACGGAGAAAATAGTAGTAAATGCATCGAGTGTCGAAACACACCCAAATTTTGCAGGCGTGCATGCGTGCCACACTGTAGCGCGTCAAAAAAAAATCTCGACGTTTCATGGCTTTGCGAAAGAAAACACATACTGAATGCATGTCACACCCCAGACCGACACCTCAGGTTTGTACTGTGAGTACATGTCAACATGGACGAAACGCTCCCAATTTTTGCATGCGCGTGTGAGTGACCCCCACGGTCTCGCACGTCAGATTACGATGGAATCAGAGTACGAACGGAAGTCCCGTCACGTCGGCAGACGTTTTCTGGATATTTTCACGAAGAAAATCGTAGTAAATGCATCGAGTGTCGAAACACACCCAAATTTTGCAGGCGTGCTTGCGTGCCACACTGTAGCGCGTCAAAAAAAATTCCGACGTTTCATGGCTTTGCGAAAGAGAACACATACTGAATGCATGTCACACCCTAGACCGGCACCTTAGGTTTGTATTGTGAGTACATGTCAACATGGACGAAACGCAACCAACTTTTGCATGCGCGTGTGAGTGACCCCCACGGTCTCGCACGTCAGATTACGACGGAATCGGAGTATGAACGGAAGTCGCGTCACGTCGGGAGACGTTTTCTGGGTATTTTCACGGAGAAAATCGTAGTAAATGCATCGAGTGTCGAAACACACCCAAATTTTGCAGGCGTGCTTGCGTGCCACACTGTAGCGCGTCAAAAAAAATCCCGACGTTTCATGGCTTTGCGAAAGAGAACACATACTGAATGCATGTCACACCCCAGACCGACACCTCAAGTTTGTACTGTGAGTACATGTCAACATGGACGAAACGCACCCAACTTTTGCATGCACGTGTGAGTGACCCCCACGGTCTCGCACGTCAGATTACGACGGAATCGGAGTGCGAACGGAAGTCGCGTCACGTCGGGAGACGTTTTCTAGGTATTTTCATGGAGAAAATCATAGTAAATGCATCGAGTGTCGAAACACACCCATATTTTGCAGGCATGCTTGCGTGCCACACTGTAGCGCGTCAAAAAAACCCCGACGTTTCATGGCTTTGCGAAAGAGAACACATACTGAATGCATGTCACACCCCAGACCGACACCTCAGGTTTGTACTGTGAGTACATGTCAACATGGACGAAACGCATCCAACTTTTGCATGCGCGTGTGAGTGACCCCCACGGTCTCGCACGTCAGATTACGACGGAATCGGAGTACGAACGGAAGTCGCGTCACGTCGGGAGACGTTTTCTGGGTATTTTCACGAAAAAAATCGTAGTAAATGCATCGAGTGTCGAAACACACCCAAATTTTGCAGGCGTGCTTGTGTGCCACACTGTAGCGTGTCAAAAAAATTTGCAGTGTGTGGAAAAAATAATACAAAATAAACAAAAAAAAATAAAGAGTCACATATTGCGGACGGACTCACTTAAGAAGATTAAAGTGAATTATTGCTGTGACACTCCATGTTTATGGAGTGCCGGAGCATAATTTACGTTAACCTCCTTAAATGATACCACCACACTAGAGGACTTGACATTGCAAGCAAACTACGGTATTTAAACAGGTGAATTAGCACGACGAGAAGCAATGTGGGACTAAACATTAGCATGTTCGGCGGTGGCCGACGTCGCTATAGGTTGGGCGCTATAGGTTCGGCGGTATCGGGCCTGGGCCCAGACGGCGAACAATTTTTTTTTTACTTTTACAGCGCCGTATACCGCCACGCACGGCGGAACCCTATCCACACCATTCGCCCCCCCCCCCCCCCCCCCCGTACGCCGCCCCGTGCCCCAGTCGCCCCCACCACGATCGCCCTCAGGCGCGCAACGATCTCACCGCACGTGCAGCGCCGTCCATCGCCATCCACAGTTAACGGCACTCGTTGGCACAGACTGCCCCACGCCTTCAGGCGCAGATCGCCGACGCTGGGCAGTCTGCTTTCGGCTCCGCCACAGCCGTTGTTCGGCGGCTGTCGCCCGGATTAAGGTCACGTTTCCCACCTCGAACAATTTCTGTCGATGCTATTGCGTAATCATATGTATTAATAGGAAAATATTAACATGCAGTATGGATATCGATGGTGTGATTCCATGTTCCATAGAGAAGTGGATAAGTCTCGTTGAAAGATTTACCACCGCTCAGCGATTTAGGTTCTACGAAACAGGCTTGGAAGAGATGTTGATCATTCCGTCAGTACAAATGAGAGATTTTTTGCTGCATTTTATGTTGTTAGGTTATAACCCAAACAGCAAAAAATTCATGATACAAGAAAATAGTGGCAGTAAAGGCCTAATTTCACTTAGACCGGACGATGTGTTTTCAATATTTGGGTTTAAGAATGAAGGTGAGGATGTTTTGGCATTCTTGCGACGGAAGGAAAAGAGTTAATAAACAAAATTCCTATTCAGTACGTTCACAAAAAAAATGGTCAGATAATGATAGATGACTTGATTCAAAAAATTGTGAGGAATAAATCCGCCGACGATGAATTTCTTCGGATGGCTGTTCTTGTTTTGCTTGGGACCATTATTGCACCCATGTCGGCTGTCTCCATACGAAAGGAGTACTACGCGTTGGTGCATGACATGAAGTGGATAAGCACGTTGAATTTTAACGTGTTCACTTTGCGAACTTGTTTGACGGAGAATGGTAAACTCAAGCAGGACGGTCGTGTGAGGCAATGGCCATGTGGCAACCTAGCCCTACTCCAGGTATGCTATTAATTAATGCTATTTCATATTCCTTTAATTTATGTGTTCGTAACTTATTTTGTCTTTTATTTTGTAATACTTATATTGGGAGAAGGTGCACCCAACCACCGGCCCGAAAAATGACCCGTTCTTGTTGCAAGTTCCCCTAATGAAAAATTGGACTGAATCTAAAGCGGAGAAACGAGACAAGTACGACCTAGAAAATGGTCGTGGCCATGGATTGGTAATATTATAATGCTTATTTACTTGTACATTGATACTGCATTGAGAATGTTATGTACTCATGTTGTCGTTGCATACTCACTTTGTAGATTGATGACTGCATTACGAAGGAGTATAGAATGAAAAAACTTGCAGATGAACAAGCTGAAAGCAGTAAGAAACATAGTAGCCGAAAGTCATCCGTTACGGGAAAGAAAAAAGTGGACAACGTGTCTGAGGTCCCTTCTAATCTAATGCCTTTTATGGACCCAGTTATGAATGATATGAAGGAAATTTGTAAGGAATTGTTTCGTATGCCGGAGTTATGCGCACAGGTAAAAATGTAACAACTCTGCTATGCACTTTATTAAATTCGATAAATTAATAAAAAGATATAACATGTGAATGAGCTTACTTTTGCAGAGAGTGTTAGAGAAAATGAATAAAACAGGTGTACGGTACAAACCGGGCACAATGGCAGAGGAGGAAGAAAATATGTATGGACAGAATAGTGAGTCCAGGTATGAAAACAAGTATCCTCAAAAAGAATTTCAGTATGATGACAAACACACACCTAATGGCCAAAATGGCAGTGGGCATTATGATTTGGATTCTGAAGAAGGGAATTCGTTCAAATTCAGTACTGGTCACTTGAGTAGCTTTAAAGATGAGAAGGAGGATCCTATAGAGGTCCCGGAGCAGTCAGAAAAAAAAGAAGCATCATCTCTAAAAACCGATGAAATAGAAGCTGCAAGATGGCAAGTCCCTCAAAATGAGCAAGAAGTGTCACAGGCCTTGTCAGATGGTAATAGCGAGGTAGAAGAGAAGAAGGTGGTGATTCCAGCGAAGCGAAAGCGGTGTGGGTCATAGTACACGAAATCTCCTTATGTTAAAAAGACTCCGAGAAAACGTGCGAAACATACCGCGAAAATGAGTAAGTTAAACATGCTATGAATATATTATTGGAAATTGTGTAGTATAAATTTGTACTTTAACTTTATTGACTTGTGTTGTAGAACTGTTTAATGAAACAACCCCTCAATTTGATCATTCTGTGGATGATATGGTGCGTGCCGCTGTGCAGTACGTGAAAGCGTACGAGCACTCACCAAAACATAAGAATCATGAAATATTCAACAACGGTAAAGATGAAGGACTTTCTGCGGACCGAGTTTGCCAGATACTTAACCATGCATGGATATCCGGTGATGTATGTATTTTTATTGTCATGCTTATGTCATGCGTTAAGTATGTTACATCCATCTTAAATTTACTCATTTATTTCAGGTAATTGACGCTTATGTGACGTACATATCGGATTCAAGTCTCGTCAAAGACAGGTATATTGTACCCACATATAGATCTTCCTGGTTATTGAACACTCAGTCAAAGTCAGTAAGACGAGGGAAATCAGTAGACGATCCAGAAGATTTAGCACATACAAATGAACCTCTCAACAGATGCATGACAGAATATTTTGCAAAACCGAAGTTACCGTTTGTATTGCAGAATTGTATTTTCATTACTATCTTATGTGAAAGCCAAGCTTACTAACAATATTTAAGTTATGAAATAGGCTTATTTTGCGTTAAATAAGGATAAAAACCATTGGATTACATGTGTTTTGCACACTAGAAAGAAAGAGTTCCAAATTCTTGATTCTTTGAGGGGGGAAGTAAATATCTCTAAAGCTACCAGGATATTCGTTGAAAATTTTGTAAGTTGCGTATTCATGTGTGTACAATTAACCATATAATTTGTTTACCGTATGTAGTCAACGTGTTCATATTTTTTTGTCAGAGAGAGCAACTTGCAGGAGATATTGAAGATGCAAATGACAGTTCTATTATGTCGTTCCCGGATGTGTCTGCATGGCCTATAGTCCCCTACGACATGCCTCAACAAGAAGATGGGTGAGTTACATGTACCATGTGCTTTTGAAATATATTAATTGGTCAAACGCTATCTTACTTAACGTGCTTTCAAAATTGCACTTATGTTTTTTTAACATAGGAACTCATGTGGACTGTTCGTTCTTCGCTGTTTTCAATACTGGGACGGAGAAAAATTTATTACTCCTATTTCTCAGGTGGGTACATTTTAAGTAAGATAAATTAGTACATTATATCATATATAAGTGATGAAAATAATATTATTTTTATTACTTTTCAGGAATCTATTGATAGTTCGAGAGAAAGAATGATAGCTGGAATTATTATGTTCCCCGAAAATAAGCTTACAGAAGTGAAGAACAAAGTAATTCGACTTACGAAGAAGAAACAAAAATAAAAATATCATACGACAATTCGACATGATTGTCGAAATATTATTTGTTCATGACTAAGAATTATGTGTGGATGCTTTATTTCTTTATGTGAGTTTCAAATATTTTTAGCATGTCAAGTTTATATTACCTGGAAAATTTATTAAAAATATATTTTATCATTTCTTATTTTACTATTTTATTTATAATTTATGTTCAATGAGTGTTCTCGCGAATATACGATTTGTGGTTTTAAAATACTCCGACGATATATGACGATGATATCTCAGAGGCGAGTGCCGCCCGCGCCGCACGTTTGGCGCCACATGGCGCACGTGGGCCGCGTCATCTGCCAGCGGGCGCGCGGCGCGCGTCGCTCCAGGGTTGGCCGTTGCCGGCACCGAGGCTGATTCTATCTCGTCCCGCGTGTGCCCCTCTGCGCCTGAGGGCGGAGTCAGCCTCGGGATCGCCCCCGCGGCGCTTACCGGCGGCTGTGCAGCGCCTCGGGATCGCCGTCCGCGGGGCGCCTGTTAACGTAAATTTTTTTTAGGTTAAAGCAACCGGCGGCTGTGCAGCGCCTCTGATCGCCAAACATGCATGATTTATATACAAAATTATATATTGATACGAATATATATATATATATATATATATATATAATACATATCATGTTAAATTTATAAAACGCATATCATATTATAACGTAAAATTTGTATGTCGCATATCATATTAAGAACAACGAGTATAGTGCCAACAAATATGACATAAGTAAACAGTGATTACAAGTCTTCCGCATCAATGTAACGAAACAAATATGTAAGTACTATTCTTTAAGACAACCAAATAAATCATCAACTGTAATCAAAAGTTGTTCTTTTTATTCAAACATTTCTTTGCTATGATCATCATGCCATGTTCCTGCATAGAAAGATTGTAATATACGTCAAAAATTTGTAAAGTATTAACTAAACAAGAAAATAAAGTTAATGAAATGGTGTGCTCATACTTTGGATTCTGAGGAAAATTGTTTTTGAAATGACCAAATCCTCTGCATAAACCGCATAGACGTATAGGTTTCTCATCAAAACCTTTGGGTCTACCGTTTGTAGTCACGCCAGGTTCCTTACCACGGCCTTTGTTATTCTGCCCTTTCGGTGCTCCTTTTGTATTGATTTTTTCTGGATCACCAACAAAAACATGATTTTGATTCGGCACAAAAGCATCATCATGTGCAACTGTATGCTGTCTCACGTAATCTTCCTCCTGAACATCCTTATTTGTTATCACATCCTCCAGAGCAGCCTTCAGTTTATCAAATAGAAATGGTTTATGACATGCCGCATGATTTGCTTCCGCAGACAAAATAGTCAACTCACTGTACTTAGTTCTCTCCTCAGTACCTGCCCATCCCCATGCGAAGAGATCGCTAGTGCGTTTCACGGGCAGTCCACCTCTAGCATTCTTGCTGAATTTTCGCAGCACTAAGCACCTATGTAAGTCCTGCACGTTCAACCTGGCTAAAACATAAAGAACATGCTTGCATGGAAGACCTTTACGTTTCATACTATCACAACTGCACTTCACTGTTTCTTCTGAATTACTAGGTGTATACTCCACTTTGAATCTCAGTTGCCTGTTATTTTTCCATGCCACTATGAATCTCCTACTGACGGCTCCACTCAGTCTATCTATGATCTCAAGATCCGCTGCCTTCTTCATTTCTTTCTGCAAGAGGTAAAAGTTCACCGCAGTGAAGTCACGGGCAGCGGCTTTTTCAATGCATTTGAAATCATCGAGTACTGCTACAGGGAGTGTCTGTGTGGACAGGCAGTCGTCGTGTGACTCGTTCTCACGGAGCCGAACAATGCAGTTCTCATAATGCACAACCATATCAACAATTGTC
Source organism: Triticum urartu (assembly GCF_056163025.1). NCBI lineage: Eukaryota > Viridiplantae > Streptophyta > Magnoliopsida > Poales > Poaceae > Triticum > Triticum urartu. The sequence continues at coordinate 2,402,761 of NC_141878.1, read as the reverse complement.
ATGCTAGAGTCAAGATGCATATGAAGGCAAGAGTTCAGACTCTCGCTCCTCTGGTTACTCCGCATACCAAGGAAGAACCCACCGGTCAGATATGACGCAGCCCATAGCCTTTTCTTCCGGTACATCCTACGCAACCATGTTTCAGTTTTCTCCGACTCCCATTTAGCTCTAAAAGCTGCCCATCTCGCCTCAAACTCATCATGTGTAGTGGCATAATAAATAAGAGCCCTGAACTCCTTAAGGGATGTAACACCCTCGATG